>NC_134209.1:23957500-24615000 GCF_965140235.1 Caretta caretta
ATTAACTTCAGTAAGATCAGGATTGGGACCACTATGCTTAAGTAGGGCATAGAGTGTTGCACGGAGGTGAATGTAACTGTCTGTATACATATAAATACAACTTAGAATCTACATAAACTGCAGGAGGTTTATCTTTGACGGTCATCTTATAATAAGTCAGATGTAGTTATACGGTAGTGACGTGCTTTAAGCTTTATCCTGTTATAAATGACCAGATTTAACCTGACAGGATCCCACCAGTATGCACCCTGGGGTCCTGGGTTCTCTAATTCATACAAACGGGAGCAGGAGGCGGGGGAGCAGGAACAGAAACAGCTAGCTGCATTGGGATTTTTCAAACCCTTTGTCTTTAGTTTTCTAACTTGGAACAATTTCTGAAGACTGCATTGCACTTGTAAAAATAGGGACAAAGGATGAAGGGCCTGTAACAGGCTGGCAGTGTTTACATGGAACACCAACACCCCCCCCCCCCCAGAGATGTTGATCCTGCCAGGGAATGCTAAATTAAATGAGTTCTGCTGATTCACCCAGGCAAGTGGATTTCTAGCCTCTGAATATAGGGGAGATGGGAGTGGACATGTAGAGATGGAGGATGTAAAGTCTGTGGCAAACAGCCCTGAGGCAGGCACCCGAGGAGTGCTCAAACTAGGAGAGAAGCTGAGCTTTGTGTTATTGTTAATTTCTTTGCTAATAAACCCAATTCCAGCAAAGGGGTGACATTTTGACTCTGCAGCATGTGAAATTTATTTTAGGTCAGACTGGCAAGAGCACTTAGTCTCAGGCTCCAATCCTGCAAGTTACTCCTGGTCCTCATATTTACGTGGACCAGGACTTAACAGCTGTTTTACCAAAATCCCTGGCTAGGCCTGGGTTCCTTTTCCACCCCCATTAAAGATTTTCCTAACAAAAAAGGAGAACACAAAATGCACACAAATCCATCTGCTATCAGCTCATCTTGCATTCTATAGAAGTTTATATAAGAATGTCCATAAATCCCTGTTATTGCAGAATCACTTAACTATTGTATCAGCAATTCATCTATAATTGCAGGCTCAAGGTCAGAATACCACCTTTTTACATGTCCTCTAGTAACATGATATACAAGACTCATTCCCAAAGTGCTCATTTTGTTTTGAAAATGACATTACAACAATGATGCAGCCCTGCTATAAAAAGAGAAAATAAATCGATATTGGGGAAAATGGTTTCAGCTCCACTACAGTCAATTCAGGGATAAATCTGACCCACTAAGTTAAACTGTTTAAGAAAAAGCACAAAGAAAACCGTATTGTCAATGCTACATCACCAGGAGGCAGAAGAGGGGGAAATAATTTGCAACTAAATCGATCACATCTCCATTCGCTCCTTTTATTTTTCTGGAAAACATATCAAATATTGTAAACACACAAGCTCAAAAGCAGAAAGGCCTGGAGAACTGCCAATTCTTGGTTGGTGCTTATAGGGTCTTAATTTCATCAATACCATTTGTTTCTTGGACACATTCTGGATCTCCAGCCTCAGATTCTGTTTTCTTTCCACTTACATTTTGATTTTTGAGTGGTTAGATTGAGCTTGGGATGACCACAATATTTCTGAGTGGGAAAGTAAGCTGGCCCAGATCCTCCAAAGTATTTGGGCACCTAACTCCCACTGATACCAATGGGAGTTAGGCAAACCCACTAGTATCTGGGACAAAGGGTTAAGGGCCTGTAACAGGCTGACGGTGTTTGCATGGAACACCCCTGTGCCCCTGCCCCCCACTGAAAGATTTCACTGCAGAGGAATGCTAAATTAAATGGGTTCTGCTGATTCACCAAAGCAAGTGGATTTCTATCATCTCTGGATATAGAGGAGGTGGGAGTGGACATCTAGAGATGAAGGATGTAGAGTCTGTGGCATACAGCCCTGAGACAGGATATCTGGCCCATTGGGTCAAATGAGTGACAATCAACCCCTTGTAGCACACTACATCATAACCATAGTAATACCCAGGAGTTACAGAGTCCTTTTCATAAAAGGATTTCAAGTCATCTATTCTGACTATGCCACATGTATTACAGAAACATTATTTTAGAAATGTTTTGGGAAGTTATTTTTTTAATTCCATGGGGACTCCCAGTATTTCTGACCTCTTGTTTCCTGTAGGTCCTGATGTCTTAGGCCCTGATCCTGCAACTCATTCCATGCAGGTGGACTCCCGTACCCATGCGAAGCCCCACTGAGCCTTCCTTAGAATTCATGCTAGTGGATTAAATATTCATTGTTTCCCCATAGGCGCGCCAAAGATCCAAAGAACTTGTAACACCTGGGAATAGTTATGTTCCCCTCCTGCAAGGTTTCATTGTGATTTTTCAAGATGCCCACACTCCTGGATGGAGTACAACTGAACAGCAGAGTAAACTTCTTCAACCACCCTGAGTAGGACTCCTTGACTCAAGTCTAGTTATATTTTTCCCCATCCTCTTGGGAATACTCACTTCTAAAGTAACATTTAAACTGGTCATTCAGTCTTCTACACCTGCATGTTATTATCTGCATTGACCATAGTGACCCACAGCTTCATCACCCCCAGTGATCCACAGCTTCGTCACCTACAGCAATTGTGACTGTTCTAGGTCTGGACATTCCTCCTACTGCACAATTCAGACTGATGAGAGCTCATCATAGCATATCATCATACCTGGCTGCAATTCCAGTTTTGCTGTAAGGCCCTCAATGGATTAGGGTCTATCTGTCACAAAGACAGCTTCTCCCTCTGCAACCTACTTCAATGGCTGTGAGCAGATGGGGTTGTTGCAGCTGCCGGAGACCAGAATAAAACTCTTGAGAACTTGGAGCTAAGGGATTTTGGCACAGACTCTGAATAGTGCAACTTCCCCATCAGGGATGGGGGAAAGCCCAAATCTTGCCACATTTCAAATGCAATGCAAGATTAATCTGTTTGCACATGATGTCCTAAAATATCACTGACTACATCATATAGCCAGAAGCTTTTTCCCTAGTATGCAAAAAAGTATGAACAACCCCACTAAGTAAATAGCAGAGTCAATGGAGTGATAGCGAGGAAAATCTTTTGGGGTTTTTTTTTGGTTTGTGCATGTGGCACCTGGATCTGACCATGAGGGGTGCATTAGATAAGCATAGAGACCCTGCATAGTAAGTACAAAGTAAAAAGCGATGAGCAGGAGAAGCACAGGGGAACCCAATCCATTAGTGAGAGCACCATTGAGCCAGTACCAATTTATTCTTACCTAATACAGGAGTAAGGCCAAAGAAGAGAGTGTAGCTAAGGGCTTCACCAGCATGTGGACAATCACAACTAAGCCCATGTCTGCCGCAGACACTCCCATTCTCCATCCCAAGCTCTGTTGTACCTCACACCCTTTGAGGTAAGAGGGAGAATACATGCAATGGTGGTGCAACCAACTTCTACTTAGTACAAAGGAATACAGTCATAATTTTCAAAAGTTCCTACGTGACTTATATCCCTAATTCTCACTGAAAGTCAACGGGACTTAGGTGCACCCTCAGTCACTTAGGTGCTTTTGAAAATTTGAAACATTACCTGTGCCGAAGCTTACCCTCCACTCACAGTTTCACATCTCTTTGCGCTCCTTGCTGTGTGCTGCACAAGGACTAGCAGGATCAAGGCCAGATTTTCTCCTTCTTCCTCCCCACCATTAACCCTTTATGCTAGGAGACTATGGCCTGGTCTACACACAAAGTACCAACGCAGTGCTTGGCAGCCTGGTCTGAGCTTCAGAAGACCTGGTTTCTATTCCCTGCTCTGCCACTGCTGTATGGACATGGCCAAACCATTTCATCTTTCTGCACCTCAGTTTCCCCATCTGAAAAGTGGGGATGATGATACCCACCCTGCTTTGTGATCTAGAATTGAATAGCACTGTATTATAACCAAATATTACTAATGATTAGCATGAAGAGTTTGCACTTACTATTAGGGCTGATGTCAGTAAATAATGATTCCTACTATAAACATTTTTTAAAAGTAACCATTAATGCTAATCGAATTGACCCATCTTGACTCCAGGCTAGAAACTCTGGATAACAACCATTCAGAAACAAAGGGCAGATAAGATGGGAGAACAAATGGCTTAAAAAAGAAAAAAAAAAAACTATGATAAATAACACCCAGGAATTAATTTTAAATGTTTTTTTTAAAAATTGATAGCCATGTGTTGTTATGAGATTTAAAAAAATACTGAATATTTTTTAATGATTTGCCATGGTTCACACCATTAATATCCTAGCCTGACAACAAATAAAGCACTGATCCATACAGAAGTCAGGAAAAGCAGAGAGAAATTTATCAGCAAGCAAAAAGGCAGAATTATTTAAGATAAATGTCACCAGGACTATATAACATGAACTGTAAGACAGCAGGTACTTAAAGCTTTATATGCTTTTCGCCACTTACTTACTGCTGCTTTGGAGTGTGTCCCTGAATTACAGTTATGAAAGCTACTTGCATCTGATGACATTTTACACGGTTTTAAAATCACACAGCTCACATTTTTAGGCTTCCCCGGGGAGGGGGCTTATTGATCCAGGATGTTTTTTGTTTTTGTTTCAAAGGCAGCCCTTGCGGTCTCATAGGCTTTTTTGCTGCCTCTCAACAGGACATTTACAACCAGCCTTTATTTTCAACGCATTTATTTCGAGCTTTCTCACGGCCGCTCAGGGGCAGCCTCTCGAGGTCTCCTCCAGAGCCTGATTTCACGGGGCCCCCCCCGCTCCCCACCCTACCTGGCATCCAGCGACGCTTCGCCGAAGGTTACCCAGGCCCCCAGGGTAGCCATCAAGCGCCATTCCCGGCCTCTCCCCGCTATATTTAGAGCTAGGGGAAGAGGCCGCCGGCGTCTCTCGCCCAGCACGGTCGGTCACGGCAGCGCTTGCCACCAGGTCTCCCCCCTGCCCCGGCGGGCTCCGGGCGGGGGACTCTCACCTCTTTCACCCGCAGGTCCACCACCCGCTGCAGGACGTGGGCCACCAGCAAGGAGACGCTGGCGATGAGCAGGGTCACGGACAGGACCCCCACCGTGGAGAGGCAGCACGTCCTCATGGCGGAGGGCGGAGGCCGGGCTGGCGCACGCACACCGCCCGCTCGGCTGCCGGGGAGGAGACCGGGAGACGGTTGCGGCCGGGCGGCCCCGCTCCGCCTACGCGAGCGCGCGGGGGGGGGGGGGGCTGGGCGGTTGGTCGGCCGGGCAACCAGGCGCCGCCCCCCGGGGCGGGAGGGTGCTGCGCGGTTCGGCTTCGTGGGCGAGGCCCGCCCCGCCGCTGAGCCTCCCGCGCTGCCCGCCGCCGCGACTGCAGAGCCTGGCCGCGAGCAGCGATCCCCGGGGCGAGAAGCACGGGGGATGGGGGGGGGGGTGTCTGTCCTTTTATCCGGGCTCCCACTGCCCGCACTTCGGACCCTGCCCCGGGGGGCGGAATGTGCAAAACCCCCTTCAGGGGCTTTTTAACGTGTCGTGCCCGGTTGGCGGGGGCGGGGTCTTGCCTCTCCCGCTGGCCGCGGATGAAGTGGGTTGCTGATCCGGACCAGGCTGGCCATCCCTCTTTTGTTTTTCTGCCGGTTGCGTTTACACAGCAATCCGCTCATTTCATCTGTGGCGGATTCATTTGTGGAGACTGGTTTTTCTAGTGCTGGGAGAGCCAGTTTGGCAGGGTGAGAGTCACAGCAGCAGAACATGAAATACAGTCGAATGGAGAGAGATGAAAATGCACTGGGATGACTCGGGGCCGGGGATTTCTCTGAAGATTCCTTTTCATTTGACTTCCTTGGGACTGAGTGATTATGACAATGTCAGTACAGTACCCACGCAGAGCACAGGTGGGGCGTGAAGAGAACTGTAAACTGCTTCCTCAGAGCTGGTCCATGCTACCAAGTTAGGTGGGCTTAACTACCTCACTAAGGGCTGTGAAAAATTTCACCCCCTACGTGATGGAATTAAGCTGATCTAAGCTCTGGTCTAGGCACCTCTTGAACAGAAGAATTCTTTCCTCAACCTAGCTACTGCCTCTTGGAGAGGTGGATTTACTACAACAGAAGAACCCCTTCTGATGCTGTAGGAGGTGTCTACATTACAGCTTTGCCACTAGCATTTCTAGTGTAGACATATCCTCCGACTTGACTTGGTTGTTTGTTTGATTGTAGGCCATCTGCACAAGTGTGCCCTTGGGTCATGGAGATTCTGGTTCAGATGAGCATTGTTTGAAGCTCTTTGCTTCAGAGAAATGCTAGGCAGCAAGGTAGTCATTGTGACTTTGGAGCTAAAATTTGAGAAGATTGGCGAAGGCAGCCAATTGATCTAAACCTTTTATCATACAGTATTGCAGAGACCTCTTCATCAGAAGTTCTGAATTAAGTTGCTGGTGAATAAACCACTGTGATGTAACCCTGCACTGATACTGCGCTGCATAAGAAGACCAAGGTGCCTACACTGCTAAAAGTCACTTTATCCAGTACCCTTTCCTGAGCACACAGGCCATGGGAAAATCCTTGGTTATTTGTTATACCAGAAAGGCAAAACCAACAGTCTGTGTCCTGGACTAAGCAGGCCTAGGCAGGGCAATGAGCTGCCCATACATCTTTCAAGGGTAACAAAACCTGCACCGATTATTTGTCTGATCTATCAGGGGGGTAAAATCTAGCAAAAGGGACATGGAATTTATGGTTAGTGCTTGCAGTAAAAGCTTCCATTGGCAGGGATCCTATTGCACATGGAATTTTGCTAGAGCATAAATTAGCTGTGCAATGTATACAGACATTTAAAAGTTTCACCAGTGAACAAGAGGAACAACAACTATACACCAGATGGAAGAGCAGAAGGGGAAAAAAGCCTATTGTCATAGGATCAACACACACACAAATTGCCTCGGTCTTGTATTAGCCTTCATATGCCATTATTTTGTAGAGAGCAGATTCTGCCATAATTCAGTGAAAATCAGCTTGCACTAATATAGTTGAACTGTTCATGAAAAATAAACCGATCAATGCACTATTGAGAGATTTCTCCTTTTAAGGCCCTCAGCTGGGGAGTGTTGCTCTAGCATCCCTCAGTAATCGCCTCCAGGGCACTGCTTGCAGAGGGCAAGGAGCTCTGTGAAAGCAAAGGCTCCCTGCCCTCAGCAGTGCCTGCTGATCTAGCTGCTTCCCATTATGGCCCTGTGATTTCCAAGGGGAAGCTGAGCCCTGTAAATGAAGAAGACTCCTGTCCTGTAGCAGGAAACAATGGTGCTAGCCGCTCTAGTTTTCCAACCACAAGATGCAAAAATCACAAGTCAAGCCTCCAAAATAAATCATGAGATTTAAAAAATAAGTTTTGTTTTGTTTTGTTTGCCTTCTGGGTTTTGAGCCTTTGGGGTTCACATTTCAAGCTTTTCTCTACACCCATGAGGGTTTTTCTTTTAAATTACTAACGTTGCACCCTCCTTCATTGCAGCAGATGTTGGAATAGTTCTGTGGCATGCATTTTTCTGCTTGTTAAAAGATTCTAAACCCCATTCAACATGTATGGGGAAATTGGAACAACCAAGTTATAATTAATGTGGTTTACCCCCTGAAGTAAAAAAGTGTAAGATTTTGCAGGCAACCTTGTTTAATTTGGTGAAAGGTTATTAGGTTTCAGTTTTGAGGGGGTAATTTAATTCTGTTTTCTTATAAAGGCTCCAAAACGAAACCAACAGAATAAATCACTGGAAGATCTTTTTGAAGGCCAGCTCAGGTATAACAAGGAAAGGAAACTCTCCTGAGTTCAACAACTGGAATTACAAATTCTCCCGTATACCATATATTGTATTATCTCTTGGGGAATCTTCAAGAACAGATGCCTCTTTAGAGATTGCATTAAATGCAGTTTTAATGGCCTTTGAAGCAATGCAGCAGAAGTTTGTTTCCAAACTAGAAACCTTTGTTTTTCGAAGGGCTGTTTTTCCTCACACTTAAACTGGTTTCACATCAGAATAATTCCATTGTTTTAGGGGGAGTTACTCTGGATTCACAGAAGTGTATAGGCTTGTCTACATGGCCTGTTAGTGCAGAGCAAGCCAGGATGTGAATCTACAGTGCACTGGTTTGCAGCATGCTAACTAGCTTCCCTAAAAGTTCTATAGTGCACTTTGACATACTCCCGTTTCAAACAGCAGGGAACTTTTAGTGAGTGGAAGTAGGGTCTACATGGCCAGTTAGTGTGTGGCAAGCTAGTGTACTGTGGATTCATATTCTGGCTTCCTGCACAGTAACTCATTGTATAGACAAGCCTTGAGTGAGAAGAGAATCAGTCCCTAGTCTCTAAATCAAAGACAAAATTGGAAAAAAAAAATCTGAACCTTGTAGCTATATGCAGTGTTCTTCTGTGAAATCTGATGGTCATAGTGGTGACGCTTTTTGTATTAATACAATTAAAGATAATGCTATTTTATCTGAACATTAGAAACAATGAGAATCAATAGAAAGGCAGGAACACTGAGGCAGTCAGAGTTCAGGAGGGTAACAGCACATTTGAAATGGAAAATGAGATTTGACTGAATCACTTAAGACTAAATTTAATTTATTATTGCAAAGAAATAAAGCTCCCTTGAAGCTAATGAAACTATTCAGATGTATAAAGTTGGACACATGCTTGAGTATTTGTGGGATCAAGCCTTGAAAGGCTTTTTTGTGGAATCTTGTTTGTGCTAGTATATTTCTCATTCATAAAGATCTACCCATAGATGAAAGCTTATACTCAAATAAATTTGTAAGTCTCTAAGGTGCCACAAGTACTCCTTTTCTTTTTGCGAATACAGACTAACACGGCTGCTACTCTGAAACCTTCCATAGAGAGTATACCTGTACAATTTGGCCATACAGATTTTCTAGATTCTTTATATGAAGTCTTTGTCTGGTGAAAGTTATTTCACCTTTAAAAATAAATATGAAGCGGCTCACTGTTGATTATATTTTTAAAGTACATACTTGACAAAATTTCTACACTTGAAGTACAGTGTGGGAAGACAGTGGGTGCAATGCTAGATTGATGTGTCATAATATGTTGTAATCACAGAACAAGCAGAGACTGATCTTTCAGCATGACACTGCCAGTGGGAAAAGGCATGATGGCCCTGATTCAGCAAAGCATTTAAATACATGCGTAACCTTAACAATCCTCAAAGCTTTCTTCTCCCTCCCCTCCCACTTCTCCCCTTCCCTGCCCCACCCTTCCCCCCCCCCCCAATCCTGGCCTTCTCGCCCACTTCCTTCAATATCCTCTCTCCCTTCCTTTGTCTTTCTGTTTAGCTAAGTTTAGCTAACGCCTCCCAGCAAAATACCACCGCAAAAATCCAAAAAAATTCTGGCGCTAACATGATGTTTGCAAACCATTCCTCTGTTCTCTCTGCTTGTATTGTACATCCCTTGTCAGTTTGGTCTATTTAGATGGTAAGATCTATGGAGGCAGGGACTGTCTATTACTCTGTGTTTGTACGGTGCCGAGCACAATGGGGATTGGTGCCTAGGTGCTACCAAAATAAACGTAATAAATAATAACAATCTCATCCCTCCTCAGCAAAACACTTTGCTGCACTGGGGCCTCACTGAGTAACTAATGGTGGTGACCACGTCACTCTCTCAGGCAAAATGGGCCAATATCCAAGAGCAGACGGGCCCTTCTATGCATGAATCTCACTCCCTATGCACAAAAAGGTGCTTTGCCACCTCTATGGCAGTGTCCTCTGCATTGTAGCCTGTGGTGGGCTCTCTGCAGGGTTGGGATCGGAATGAGGGGACTGGGGAGACTTAAGGTGGGGAGAAGGACAGGTGTGGACGCACATCGTCCTCCACTTCAGTCCCATTGAGATTTCCCAGAAAAGGCCAGATAGCAAGCCAGCGGGAGTCCATGGTACTGTGGCTCTGATGTCTCCATGCTGCTAGGGAGGAGGGACACAGAACCAGTGGGTAGGCATGGAGCCTCCACACAGAGGCCTATCCTCCTGCACAACCTCTGTGATCCACACAGGTTTCTGAGGCTCCTCCAAGTTTGGAGGAGCTTGTGGCTTATCATCTGAAAGGCAATCCTCAGGCCCACAAGTGGAAGCATTTGGGCGGGGGTGTCCATTATCTCAAAGTGTTTTCCACATTCTGAAGCAGTCCAAGAACCCCTGTGCATGCTAAGCTAAACCAGGGATGGAATACTCCCCTCAGATGCACAGGGAAGATCTTTGAGAAGCAAGCAACAGAAATTATAACTTACCTAAGCTAGAGACGCGGCTCCTCTGAATTGGCCCCAGCAAATTATCAAAAGGGCGTGTGTCAAGCAGGGAATCTAGTAAAGTAGTAAATCACCCAGCAAGTCAGTGGCAGAGCCAGAAGAGAAGCCAGGAATCCTGACTCCCAGGACTCTGCTCCAATCGTAAAACAATCCCTTTCCATTGTAAATGTTTGATGTATGTTTTAACAAATGAAGGATAGATTTGGAAAATTGGTCCCGTTGGTGGTCTGTGTCACAGTTGAGGACCAGCTGTACCTCTAGCCTCCTCGGCTTGTTGTTCAAGGGCAACCCCTCTGGGATTTAGGCCTCTATATTCTCATCTGTGGGCCTTCATATCCCGGGAGTGGAATTTAGCAGTATCCCACTCTCAGAGATGGGAACCAGGATACAGATCCCTGTGATTCCCCAGCAGGCTCGACTTGGTCGGAGCCCTGCAATTCTTCCCTTCGGAAGCTGTGGCCAGTATGTGAATACAGTGACATAAAACGGCCTTTGCAAAACCAAGTATTGTTTACTCTCAGCGGTGGGCATCAAAGCACAACAAAAAAAATTTTTTTAACACAACAAATAGTCTGCATGCGTCTGTCTTATCTAAAGTATAGGTAGGACTAGCTTCTCCAGACACCCCGCCTCTGGGGACTGGGGTTCAGTGTGTTTCCCAGTAGTCCCTGTGTCTCTCTCCCTTGTATCCCAGGGGCTCAGTGACCATTTTTATCCATTCCCAAGCTCTTTGTTTTAGTTTTCTACCTGGATTCCTCCCTCCTATGTACCAAACAAGAGCTGTTGAACTCAAAGGGATTGACACCTGTATTATTCTTTTCAGTATTGGTGAATGATGCTGTCTGAGCTTATGGTCTCCCTTCCTCTATACGTGCAAGACAACTCCTGTTAAAATGAACCCCTTTGTAATCATCTAGCAAACTGCACAACTACAATCAAAACCTCAGACGGAACATGTAATAGTCATAAAATATTACAGCATCTTCTGAGTCCTTCACAGGCCAGTCTCCCAATGACTTAACAAATCCACCATCGCAAAGTGCTCTAACTGGCTTCCTTGCTGGAAGTCTCAAGTCCCGTGGCCAAGGTCTGAATGGGCCACAGAGAATACAAACATACAGACCTATGAACTATCCTCCCAGTCCAAGAGGTGGCATCTCCAGATAAAGGTCAAGGCATATTGGTGCAACTCTGTGGGGATGTTTTCAGGAGTGTTATTCCGGCACGTTTCATGAGTATGAAATGTACTCCAAATCATTAGTAAACTTGAATATATAAAATGAGTATAAGTTAAAAAAAAGTCAACATTTGTCTGATCCTGCAAACACTGATATTTTATACCATCTTTGTACAAGTATTTGCACTGGTATTTTATACCTTCTTTGCACAAGTATCAATGACTGCACAAGTCTGGAAGGTTAAACAGCTTCTAGGAAGCAAGTTTCACTTTAATATTTTTATTCTCATTTATTATCCACATACACTACAAATTAGCAGCTGGCATATAGGAAAGGAACTCACTGTAATACTACAGAATAGTAGATAAACCAACTATTCTTGAAAGAATTAAAGTTAACATGCATGTGAATAGATGCTAAGCTGTATTCTACATATGGAATAACAGTTCCCCTCTTGGCTGAGCTACAAGTTATGGAGGCATCAGTAGTAGCGAGGCCGTAGTTAAGGCTGAGTTATGGTTTGCATTTAGAACAGGGCTAAAATTGCTCTGTTTCATATCCTAATGACTGAATTTAACCTCCACGTTTCACACAATAACTTTTCAAGGGACAATGGAATTTTCTATGTATCTTTTTGGTGAAATCTTTACTAACTTATGCAGGGGAAACATTTAACAATTCTCTCTTGTGAAATTTGCTACACACACACACATTCTAACAACTGGGACATAGGTCACATTAGAAACTTTAAAATTAAACACAGAGCATTTCGATTGCTCATCACATCTAATTGAGTGATGCCAAGATTAGCCAACACAACCACGTACATCCACCAGCTACTTCCGTTTTCATTTGCTGCCTCCCTGACTCACCAACTGCCTCTGTACATAGTTCAGTGAGCCTGGGCAGTGGGTTGGGCAGCGTGGGATATGAGGGTTCAGCAGGAATGCAGAAAAAGCAGATGGATTTAGCAGGGATGGATGGAGACTGGGGGAAAGCGATGTTGTGTGTGCATGTGTGTGCAAGCGACTTGGGGGAGAGCGTGGAAGGTGGAGTGGTAGGGGGAAGATCTCATTGTCTCCGAACCAACTCATCAGCCCTTGAATCATTCCCTTGGTGCTGCCGCTTCAGCTCCCCAGTGTACCCGGCAGTGCTGTAGGAAGCTGACTGTCTCTGTACCAAGACATCGGTGCATCAAAGACTCTTCAGAGCAGTGCCACCCCAAATGCAGGCGCACCAAGATATGAAAAGCTTCACCAACTTAAACCAGTTTAATGTTGCTCGACTGCACATCCCCGCCACTGGAGACAACAAGCAAGGAAATAAACAGTGAAGCCGCTCAATACCCTAGCTACACTCCATTCATCAGGTCCCATTCTCAACTTGATTTCCCTGTGGGGGTAGTTTCTACTCTTGAGAGGGCACCTGTGTAAGAACCCAGGCAGACAGAACCACCTCAGCCCATGGCTCTTCACCCTCAACCTGAACAACCACAGCGTGGCCTTAACTCTCCCCGTGTTTCCTGGTTACGTGGCTGAGCTACTTCTGTGGTTACGTCAGGGCGGGTGTGGCATTCGGCAGTGACACTGTGTGTAGTGGGTGCCCAAGGGGGAGTGAGGATGCTGGCCCTGTGGGTGCAGTGTGTGAGGGGGAGTGAACAGGCCTGACTGAGCACCACCCATTGGAGGTGCTGTGCCCAGGTGGGAGGCAGGCCGTGAAGACACAAGAAGTGGCAGGCCCTGTGGCCACACTGCTCTTGGGGGAGGGCCAGGCCTGGCAGCCACGGTGTGGAGAGGAAGCCTGGCCAACAGTTGTGGTGCACTGGATAGACGTGATGGGAGTGGGTAAGAGAGAGAGAGTGTGGGGGGCAGATACACTAGGAGAGGGGTCAATCAAAGCCTATGTGACCGTTACTCTGCTCAATAGCCTCTCCCGCTCTTGCATGAACACCATGGCCACCATCTCCTAGCAACCAGTGTTCTCAGCCTGGGTGGTTGGAGCCGGTGCTTGGAACAAAGACAGCCCTAATGTTCTGCCTTGTGGCGGGGAGCAGGAGAGGAGCACCTTGTCCCTCCAACGGTCCGCAGCAGCAGCAGCTGCCTCCTACCTGCAGGGATGGGCTCAGCCCGGTGGTGAGTGGGGTTGGTGGGGAGGCTGTACGTCATTGGCTATTTGTGCCCATCCTTCTGGCAAATTCACATTGGGTGTGTAGCGTGCAGCCCACCTTCCAGAAGCTCACCCTCATGGCCCCAGGCAGACAGCAGAGTGCACCATCCTGATTTGAGTGCATAACAAACAACGGGGCTGACATGTCAAACCCTGGGCCGCGTGCTGTTAGCAACACTCATCCCATTCCCTCTTGCTTGGTAAAGGGTCTTGTCCATGTGGCATGCCGTGTTTTCAGCACAGGACTGAAATAATCCTCTGCCTACTCTTACGTCATTACAGAGGGGCCATGGTAGGATCATGCATGGAATATGCAAGACTGTCCTCAACTAGGCATGAGCCTTGCATGAGTCTTGCACTTTTGTTGGAATGGGCTTATTCAATACGTAAATCTGCTTTTAAATTTATAAATAGGGAAGAGTTTTTCTCTTTTCTTTAAAATATTTTGTGACCACTTAAGAAGGCAGGGGTTGAGCACATCTAACCAGCTATTAACATATATGAAGTGCATGAGTTTCAGTCACTATGTATGTAATGAGTGACTTTTGTGGTAGGAAACGTACCAGACTGAGAGACCTATAGGATTGACATGCTCTTTGGATCCATCTATCAGCCATAATAACCCAGGCAGTGGCAGTGGAAGTCTCCTCGGTTGTTCAGTGTTTGGCCTCTCTGATGAAAATGCCCATACGGATGCCAAATTAATGTCCATTGAGATGTGGACACTTGGATCGAAACCAGTAACTCAAATCCCACAGGCCACTCAAAATATGGGGAGGACATGAGATCACTGCATTCTTTGGCCTGTTTTTTTTTTATCAATGCTAAAACAATTACACATGTGCTTGTTGTTTAATGATACAACATGAACCAAATTCACAGCTGGCCTAAGTGGCTGTGGCTCCAGGGACTTTAGTGGAATCACACCCATTCATACCCACGGTGACTTTGGTTCAAAGTCTTCATTTTTTTTAAATCAGAGGTTTTAATGAATGAATATTTGGGCTTGATTTTCGGAGCTGTTGAACAGCTGCAGCTCTCCTGGTCTTCAGCTGGAGTCCTGGCTGCCCATCGTCTCTGAAAATCAGGCCAACTTTATTGACAATGCCAGGTCTGCATTTTAGGACAGACCATTTGAACACAAGCACCTGGCTCTGATCTGGGATTATAAAGAGACTGCACCACCCAGTGTATTTTGCAGAGTTTCAGTCTGGCAAGGGAATGGAATGGAAGGGTGAGTTCATATTTGAGCTGGACAGGTGGTGGCAGAGACATTACTGTGCTTTGTTAAAACTCATCCCCCTGACTTTAAGCACTGACCAGCAGCATTTGGTCTCAGGTACAAGGAGAAATTGCCTTCTAAGAGCTTTCGAGAGCACAGCAACAAAGCGAGGTTCTCAGATTCTCTTAACAGCCAGCGCTGGAGATTCTTGAAAAGTGGCCTGGATGATTTCAGAAGTGGTGTCCCTGCTCCATCTGACAACATCATCATTCGTGGCACAAAGGGGCTTTTACCTATTGTGCTACCTAATAATGCATCTGATGCTTCCTGCCGGGCCCAGCAGAAGGTGGGGAAAACGTTTACAAGACAGTCCAGGCTCAGTCCTTTGCAGAAAGCCAGGCAGGATCACATTGCACAGACAGAACACTGCCTAAACCAACACCCCCTTGCACTCTACCCTCATCTGGAAGAAAGCATCCCTCCAGAGGTAAAGACCCCAGGGTTGCTGCTGTTCTTCCTCAAGACTGCGCATCCTTTTAGCATGTTTTAAATATAAAAGTAATCCAAAACCCAGCTTTTCTCACTGGGTGTTTTAAAACCATATTATTTCCTACAGATTGAACGTCTACTAAATCTGACTTGTCATGGGAAGGTGACTCTAAAGACAGGCAGAGATTTGAACTGATAGCAGTCACTGGCAGGCTTCTGAGACACCCTGCTAATATTCTGAGATTTGTCACACTATTTGTGTTCAGTCAGTGAGCCTGCTCCCACTCACCCATCAACATGGGCCACTATACAAAAATGGGCTCATTTAATAATCATTTAATTCCATATCTGGTAGATTATACAGCGATCAGTTGGTTTACATTGCTGTATCACGGAGCACACCTCCAGATATAACTGGCTGTTCCAGGGCAATGAATGGATTATCTCTCTATTGTATTAAAATTGAAAGATACCCTGGAGTCTTGGCCAAAGTGTGGGTCCTGACGTGATCTGGACCCTGGCCTGACTCTAGAATAATTATTTCTCCCCCAGAATACTTCCTCTGCTGTGGGGTCCCTCCCAACCTCTCTTCTGTTGGGAAATAACAGGGCCTAGTCAGTGCACACCTGCGCTTATGATTTGGGGCAGGTGGGTTGACACTGAAGGACTCCGTGCAAGCAAGCTGGGGGCAGGGAGTAAAAGTGGGTGGGAAGCATTAGGCTTTCCACTCTCAGGTGGAATAGGGGAAGGTTATGATGGTCTTTTGGAGAGAGAGGGGCCAGCAGCAGGGAGATGGCAGGCCTTGTACTGGGGGCCACAGCGAACTCAGGGTGAATATATTATTCCTCAGTGGTACAGTGCAGAATGCTGAGGAGGATCACACTGCTCAAAGGTTAAGAAGCAGTAAGACAATGAAGGTGATTGTATTCATTGTGCCATGAGAGCCCTTTGAATTTGAGGATAAATAAGGAGTCTTGGCTCCGGTTCGTGGTGAGATCAGGTCACAAAATGATTCATCACATGCTGATGGGGGAGCTAAGGTAGGGTGCATGATCTGTAATGGGGTCTCCTATGCAGTCTCCATGGGTGTGAGGTGTTTTTGGACATGTGCTCTGTTCTTGTTTGGCTCTCAGCTTTTCGAAGAGGTTGTGGCCATCCTGGACCCGGAGTTGTGCTTGCATAGTAAAGCTGGATACAAGGATCGTGACCAGGCAAGCCATACCCCTCAGCAAGAGCTGTTTCAGCTGGAGGATGGGAAAAGTAAAGAAATAAGCCCCAGGCCATCAGCACTGTGAGTACTGGACAGGACAGAGCGAGCAGCACCCAGGGCTGCCTGAATCCACCTTCTGCTGCTGGGCCTGGGTTCAGTTCAGTCTCTCTCCTCTGAAATGAAATGTATTGAAAGAGAGGAGCTGAATGTTTCTGCGGGTGGATGTTTTCCATATCCCACCCCAGTTCAGCTTTTAGTACCGTTATACAAGGCACTGGTGAGACCTCACCTGGAATACTGTGTGCAGTTCTGGTCTCCCATGTTTAAGAAGGATGAATTCAAACTGGAACAGGTACAGAGAAGGGCTACTAGGATGATCCGAGGAATGGAAAACTTGTCTTATGAAAGGAGACTCAAGGGGCTTGGCTTGTTTAGCCTAACTAAAAGAAGGTTGAGGGGAGATATGATTGCTATCTATAAATATATCAGAGGGATAAATACCGGAGAGGGAGAGGAATTATTTAAGCTCAGTACCAATGTGGACACAAGAACAAATGGATATAAACTGGCCACCAGGAAGTTTAGACTAGAAATTAGACGAAGGTTTCTAACCATCAGAGGAGTGAAGTTCTGGAACAGCCTTCCAAGGGAAGCAGTGGGGGCAAAAGATCTATCTGGCTTTAAGATTAAACTCGATAAGTTTATGGAGGAGATGGTATGATGGGATCACATGGTTTTGGTAATTAAATATTCATGGTAAATAGGCCCAATGGCCTGTGATGGGATATTAGATGGGGTGGGATTTGAGTTACCCAGGAAAGAATTTTCTGTAGTATCTGGCTGATGAATCTTGCCCATATGCTCAGGGTTTAGCTGATCGCCATATTTGAGGTCGGGAAGGAATTTTCCTCCAGGGCAGATTGGAAGAGGCCTGGAGGTTTTTCACCTTCCTCTGTAGCATGGGGCACGGGTCACTTGCTGGAGGATTCTCTGCTCCTTGGAGTCTTTAAACCACGATTTGAGGACTTCAATAGCACAGACATTAAGTGAGAGGTTTTTTGCAGGAGTGGTGGGTGAAATTCTGTGGCCTGCGTTGTGCAGGAGGTCAGACTAGATGATCATAATGATCCCTTCTGACCTAAATATCTATGAATCTAGAAGGCCTTGGGGACACCCTTTCTAGTAACTGGGCTCTGGCTAAACGGGAGAGCCAGCTCAGTCGATATTGAAGTCTTCTGTCTGGTTCCTCTGATTAGACACACCCAGGAGGCTTCCCAGGGCTGGCTGGCTTAGATGGGCTTCAGCACATAAGCCTTTATGGGCCTGATCCAAAGCCATTGACGCCCATGGAAAGATTCCCGTAGACTCCAGTGGGCTTTGTCTCAGAACCTAGCCGCTGGTCTCCCTGCAGACCGTAAAGATCTGCACATAAATCTCTGTGTGCTGTAGGCCTGGTGAGGACAGCCAGCTCTATAACAAGGGGACTCTGCAGAAGAAGCAGCAGCAAGGAAAGTATGAAGGAAGTATGAATTGCAAGCTGGAAGCAGCAGGCACAGAGATAATTATTCAAACCCTACTGATCTGAAACCACAGGAACGCATTTGTGCTGATGAGAGGCACTTACAGACTGCTCATGACTGTATCATATCCATCTCTTCAGCCTCAAGCAGTCTAAAAGCAAGAGTCCATACACATTGTTTTCCAAGAAAGAGGTAGCAGCAAGGGAAAAGGCAGCCAGACGGAGCTACATTCCTCCCCTGGATGAGAATGTAAAGCGAGTGACTAAGGAGTTTTGTGACTGGGTTGCTTCTTGGGTAAGTTGAAAACCAAAACCCTCCTATCTCAGCAGTCCAGTAATGACTTGGGCCAATGTTTTCCGACTTGGGTACCCGAAGGGCATCTACATCCTAAGTGCATCCCTCAGCTAACATGCCCTGAGCACTACTGCTTCCACAGACGGCAATGGGAGATAGGGATGCTCAGCACCTCTTGAAAGATATAGGCCACTTATGCCCAATGTCTATTGACATTCACTGGGAGTTTGGAGCCTCCATCCCTTCGTCACTTTTGAAAATCCCAGCCTAAATATGGCTGTAGGTGCCTAACCTGAGGCACCCAAGTCTGACAATGTTAACCCTTACAATTCTGCTTGTACAGAAGTTTAATTACATAGCCCAAATGCAAAGCAAACCGCAAATCAGTTCATTCTGTAAACTTGCCAAGTCCATCGGCTTACTCAAGCATTTGCCTGAGAGAGGTGTGGAGGGGGAGTTATTGGTTAGATTTAACTGCTTCATTTTGGAGTCAGAGCCAATTTTTTTGATTGACAGTGACTCAGCAATTCAGGCATTGATTTTAGTGAACACAGAATGATGGATGCAGTTTAAAAATGTGCAAATAAGTAGTGGCACATTCCCTTTCTCTAGGAGCCAAATTCTAACTTGAGTGATACTGCAGCACCACAAATGTCAGTGGGATTAGGTGGGCTAAAGACAGGGCAGAGTTTGGGGAGTGCATCGGACATGTATTATACATGCCATGCCTGGGATTTTAAATAGCACTCTGCATTGGCCTAACTCGGCTTCCACTGAAGTCAATGGTAAAGATTCCATTGACTGCCACGGGAACAGAGTTAGGACAATGGTGAGTGCTTTTGAAAATCCCATCCCAAGCGCTTTCAGTCCTGGGGGTACTTGGTTATGCTTTCACTGAAGTCAGAGGACAAAGTCCCATGGACTTCAATGGGAGCAAGAGCAGGCCCCTGGATCCTGAATATTTACATAGCAGTGCTCAGACATACTCTTATAGTGTGCCACTTAGTACAGAGAGGTCTTGGATAACCAGGGATTTCACAGCATCTTCTCACTGTGGCTATCTATATCTGTGGATCTAAGTCAGACTATAGTCTCCAGACCAGACCAGTGCCTGCTTTATCTCAAGAGTCCATCTTCTGTCAAAGACCAAACTCTCTCCTTTGAGTCTGACATATGTCATGGGAATTGAAGGCTTTAAGTAGAGTCATTTGCTAGCCTAGTTTATGTTATCGTTTGCTCAGTCATTCAAATAGCTCAATAGAAATACATTTGTTTTGCAGAAAACAATGTCAGTGGTGTTTCTCTGGATTCACGCTCGTAGCTTTAATATGTACAAATAGTAAAATACCAGCTTCAATCCTTGACTGCACTGAGCGAGACAAAGGTGGCTCAAAGCTCTCCTGATTCTGGGGCTGGCGGCCTCTGGCTCAAAAATAGAGCAGGCTAAGAGTTGTTCGAATATGGGCCAGTTTGAAATGGCTCCTGAGAAGCCATTTTGCTGGGGAGGATTGGCGGGAGCACAGCATGTTACAGTCCTGCCCCTCCTACCCTTGACACAACCCTCTACACCAGGCAGGAGGCTGGGAATTCCCCGGTGCCAGGTAAAGGTATCTGTCTGTTTTATGATGGCCGAGGGACCGAAGATCTGACCCACTGTGTCAACAAATCCTTAGAAAATCATGTATGTCAATAGCCTTGTGAAGGGTCTCAGCACAGAGACCGCAAAGGGAAATACGGTTACCTTATGAGGCCCACTGGACCTACTGTAAGATAACAAACAATCTGGTGGGGTGTGTCTTCCCTTCAATTCCAAATGCTGATTATGTTTAAAGGCCCTCATGGTGAGTCTGAAAAAGGAATTCCCTAGAAATGAGACTGTAAGGACTGAATTCCCACTGCATTGCAGCAGCCATTAGCTAAAAATACCTTTGCTTTTCTGCAATGGAGCTCATGTCTACCTGCTTATATAATGAGGCTCTGTTTGCAAAATAACCCTCGACTCCTATCACCGGAGGTTAGCAAAGCTTGAGAAGGGGACAAAAGGCCACCGTGTTGGCACCTGCTGCACTGGAAACACAGCAAAATCTCTATGTGAGCAGTGCTGGAGGAAGACACGGCCACTGGAGACAGACGGACCCTTTGTTTTCGGGCTGCTAAGTGGTGGATTACAAACAAGGGAGGGTAAAATACAAGGTTGCAAGGAGTGGGCCCTGTTCCCCAGTCCTGCCTCATGGAAAGCACTGAGCTACTGAGTGCCCACAGATCCTGTTATTATTATTTACTTGTATTATTGTAGCGCTAAGGAGCTCCAGTCATGGACTAGGCCAAACACAGATTTCACTGGGAGCTGTGAGTGCTCAATGCCTCTGAAAATCAGGTCATGGGTGTTTTGTCATTGACTTCAAAGGGAGCAGGAGCAGGCCCAAAGCCTGGAGCAGAACATGCCCCTGAAATGTGTGCATGAAGGGCTGTCCGTACCCAGATTCATCCTGCTCTGCTTGAAAGGGGGGCAGAGGAATGGGATAAGCCATCTCTTCAGCACTGTCCCCACCCTCCTTATGGGATCCTCAAAGGGCTCCCCATGGGGTTATGAGTGGGTCCTCATGGGGACACATTTGGGAGTTTGAGCTGGGGGTGGGGCTAGGGAAGCTGGTTTGTGATTACAGCAGTGCAGATTACTAGGAAGAGGTAATGCAGCTCCATCTTGTATTACTGTTAACAGAGAGCCCCTCTTTGCTGGAGGACCCCTTTAAGGAGGATCGTTGGGGCAGCTGTGTCCAGGGGAGGTCTTGGGAGTATAGACCCATTTGGGGCTCCAGGAACCCCTGAGATCTCGAGTCAGCCCTGGCCTCCTGTGGATCTTGGGATCTGCTGAGTGCTGGGTGCAGATCCATCCCTGTGTCCTGTGGAGCCCAGCCCAGTCATGGAATCATCAGTCTTACTAGGTGCCCCATTAGTGCCACATCTGAACAGGAATTAAGATTTCCTCATGATGCCCCTGTGATTTTGGGAGCCTCCCCAAGGGGATCATAGCCAAGTTTTCCCTCCCTGAGGCCTATGTGCGCAGGTCTTTCCATGGAATGGGAAGCTCTGGCCCCCCCAAGCACCTGCATTTCCCAGTGATTTCAACTCAGCACTTCCCAGGATTTAGCCCAGTATGGAAACCAGATGTTCCAGTAGCTGTTCAGAAGGACAGATGTCCAGGATCCCTGTAACTGTGCGGCTGCTTATCCCAGCAACGGTATCTTCAGTTATCCGTATTGGCTCTTTGCTCCAGCTCCTCTAAGAAGCAGCGTAAGAGTGTGATAAAGCGATGCAGTCACTTTCCTAGAACACTGAGCTATTGTTTCTTGTGACAGAGACTCTCACATGATCTGATGTTTTCTGTGTTCATTGTGGCCAAGTGCTATTGCTTTAAAATTGGGACTGAAATGGACAGGATAGCATTAGGGAGCAGGATTGGGAAATGCTATATGAGAAATGTGGGCTGCATTGCCATTCTACCTCTGTCCTCACCCCTGACATTGGAGTGTGCCAAGGAGTGCTCAGAGGCTAGCCATTCTCTGCCTTCCCCACTGTGCCCGGTCCCTGGACTTTAAGAGAACGCCACGGTAGGTGCTAGACCTGTCAATCTCAGGGGACTGTATGCCTAGCACCGCCCTCGTATCCCCCTCAGAGCACAAATGGCCTTCAGTGACCTGTTTAAAAATAAAAACCAGACCAGGAGTAACAGAATCTCTGACCCCTGTGCTGCACTGTGTCATGTGCTCATGTCTTGTTTTACTTTATAGCTAATCTGACTGGGCGGAAAAAGACTTTATGCTTTTTCTGATCAGAGCAGCACATGGTAAAGGGACCTTTGAAATGGTTCTTCTTAGTTCCTCTTTGCTTCCCTGGTGTAGGAATTCAAGAAGTATGTCAAAGAGGGGCATGGTGACTTAGCATCAGCAAGAAGTTGTGTACCAAGGTGTGTGGTGCAAGACTTGGTTTCAGTCTCTGTAAGCCCCTGCTCTTCTAGTCTCGTGTGGATCTGTCTCCAGGAAACAGCATTAGTTCTTGGGGGGAAAAAATCACTTTCTGCCTCTTTGCTGGCTGTTTAGGAATCTAGGCTGTGATTTTCACAAGCACGTAAGGGAGTTTGGCACCCAGATCACACGGAATGGCAGTGGGAGTTGGGCACCTCTAAGGAGACCTGGTTCTTAGTCACCTGCTCCCTCATCAAATGACCCACCTGCTCTGAAATAAACCAGTCATAGGTGAGGCTGACCCCAGACTCCCTTTAAGTCAGTGGTTTTCAGCACGTAGACATACCCCTGAGGGTACTTGGAGGTCTTCCAGGGGGTACATCAGCTCATCTAGCTATTTGCCTAGCTTTACAACAGGCTCTATAAAAGCACTAGCGATGTCAGTACAAACTAAAATTTCATACAGACAATGACTTGCTTATACTGCTCTGTATACCATACACTGAAATGTAAGTACAAGATTCATATTCGAATTGATTTACTTTATAATTGTATGAAATGAGAAAGTCAGCCATTTTTCAGTGACAGTGTGCTGTGACACTTTTGCATTTTGATGTCTGATTTTGTAAGCAAGTCGTTTTTAGATAAAGTGAAGCTTGGGGGTACCCAAGACACATCAGCCTCCTGAAAGGGGCACAGAGGTCTGGAAAGGTTGAGGGCCACTGCCTTAAAGGGCCAGCTCACAACATGTAACAGGATTCAACCCTACTGAGCAGGGCAGATAGGAGATTTGTAATGATCTGCATAAATAAATAACAGCGGTTGGTAACCACTGTCCTGGGCTAGGCTGGAACTGGTGCTGGGAAATGGTGCCTATCCCCAATCTGGTGAACATCTAGCTCTCTACCAGTATGTTGTAAATATTCCCCCCACCCCGCAAGTGTGGTGTGTTTGACAATGTCAGAAACTGCCTCCTGCTACCTCCTAACGGTGCACTTGGCTTATTATTGCAGGGAGGAGAAAATTATAACATCAGTGAAGATACCATCATGAGGCTGTTTGATACCGGTTATGAAACCAAGCCCACACCGGCTATGCCTGTCGAAGTTGTGGAGATAAACAATGTGCCACCAGAGCTGAGAAAGCGTCTGGGGGTTTCATCCTCCCTGAAAGCTGTAAAGAGTCTTCCTAAGGTAAGCAGGCCAGGGAAAACTAAACAAGCTGCACCTGCAGCTCCTATTAACTTCCATGGGAGTTCAAGATGCTCAGCACCTCTCAGGATCTGGCCCTATAACTGTGTTACGTTATCTTAGTCTTAGCGGTTTATACTGCCACCCATTACCATAGTATCTGAGCGCCTTCCACATAAAATCAATGGCAAAGTCCATAATTCTATACTCTGTCTATTATCAGCAATAAAATCTGTGTAACAATATATTACTTCTAGTATGTATTAGCTAGTATTTCGTTCCACTTCTCTGCTATATGCTATCACAGTTGGGACTGCATTCTACTGCATGCAAAACTACCATTGTCCTCAGTGGAACAAAACTGGGTTTGGGACCACTCTCATTATGTCTCTAAAACAAGTGGCAAGAGATGACCCATAAAATGATATTTACTGTTGTGCCTAGGAAGAGAAATATCTGAGTCAGCAGAAACTGCAGGGCGCATAGATTAGATTTGATCGCTCTTATTTTGAGCTGTTTCTACTGGGCTTCAACAGGGAATTATCACTGTCATAATAAATTACTTTTATCTTGCAGTGTCTCATATTCCTCCTTTCAAGCCTCCTAGGTCCCCAGTCATTGAAAGGAAGCCCACTAGCCCTGTGGAAGGGCATGGCTTGTGCTTTACTTACCCCTTCATCAGAGTCACCTTGAGAAACAACTCAGCTTTCCAGCGGTTGCCTCCCAGCTTTTAAGGGCAGAAAACGTAAAGAATATATAGCCCCCAGGAGATAATTCCGAGAGCTTGTGCTGATCACAGTGCTCTGACACTAGTGCCAGATTTGCAAGTTTTGTTTCCATGTGTTCCTCTCCTTTGCATTGGGTCATCATTAGAAATTCTCTCCTTGGACCAGAATTGGGGTCAGAGGGAAGGGAGACTACTGATCCTCAAAAGCCCATTTTGCAAAAACCAAAGGAAATATTCTCTCCACTTTTCAGAGTAACAGCCGTGTTAGTCTGTATTCGCAAAAAGAAAAGGAGTACCTGTGGCACCTTAGAGACTAACCAATTTATTTGAGCATGAGCTTTCGTGAGCTACAGCTCACTTCACCGGGTGGGGAGCTTTTTATTCAGAATAATGCTCTTGAAATGCCACCTGCTGGCCATTCTGTAATATTGCATACAACGAAGGATGACATCTGTACTCACATTCATAATCCTTGAAAACAGTCTGATTTTTAAAGTAGTACAATAAGGAAATATGTTAATTCTGCAAGGTGATGCTTTGTCAGCCTACTATAGCGTGTATAAGGGTGTCCCCATCCTGCCCTTGCTATGTCATTAAATGGGCAGCAGGTCCTGGTATGAAAAGGTTGCAAACCACAGCTTTAATCAGTGGTCAGACAACCTCAGGGCGCAGACAATGTTAATTCCCAATGGCTCTATCAGGATCTGAGTGCAAGTGTTTTGCACAGGCTGACTAGTGTTTGAGATAAAGAGTTTTGCTGTTAGGCGTTGGGGTATTTCGTGTTACTCCATTTTTGGCTGCACCTTTGGGCAGCCCTTCTGCTCAGTGTAGATGAGTACAGGAGAGTGAATGGAAGAGGATAACTTTCTTCCTTGCTAATTCATTTCAGCTGAAGCCTCTCCCACAGCTCTGTGCTCTTCTTCCTTTCCACTCTATTCCCCCACCTAGATTTTGCCCCTCTGTTTCACTTTCTATTTTATTAGTGAGGAGTATTTCCAAGGGAAACTAACAGCTTCTAGTTAAACCCAAATTCCTGTCTATTTCCTTGTCTATGAGAAAGAACAACTCACTAGTATAGAGATGTAAGTAGGAGAATGTGGAGACAATGATTTCTACTATCTGAAGTCTAATGAATAGTAGAAGAATCAATGGTGATGAAAATTAGTCCTTTTTATTGTACTGCTATTGCTAGGGGTAGTTAGTGAAACACCTCACACTTATGTAGCATTAATAGGACTTACACCTGCTATAGGCACCAGAAAGAGACACAATTGACTCCATCTTGCACTCACCACTATGGTATCTAAGCATCTGATCACATCCATTGACCAGGGCGGACACTCCCTCTTGTAGAGGGCAGTAGTTCGCCTACACATTGTGGGAGGTGAGTCAGACCTACCAACATGATTAGAGGATGTTCCTAATTATTATGAATTTATTGTGCAGGGTCTCTACCAGCCCAAATGGGAGAAGATCAGGTATGGAGCCTGGTACCTGGACCCAAAAATGTGGATAAAACAAAAAGTAAATGAGCCTTTAGAGGATCCAAAAGAAGCAGCTGATACCATTCAGAATTTAAGGAAGCGGTTTAGTGAAAAGGTACTGTAAGCATCTCTGGGATCTTTGTGGTGAAATTCTCATTGTAGTTCAAGGCCACGGAGCATACGTTGTTGCTGGAACATGCCTGCACACCATCTGCTATCTGACTCAGTTACAGTGGAGGGGAATGGTTCATATTACCCATCCTACTGACTTTAATTATTATTACTGATTATTTGTATTCTGTGACAGTTGGAGACCCCAGTTGTGGATCACGGCCTCACGGCTCAGCACCTTAGAAGCGCAACAAAAAGACAATTGTACGAACGTCCTAACTCCCATGACCTTTTACAGCTCATCCCAGGTGGTGGCACAACAGCGCCTTGTCTAGGGGCTGAGTTCAAAAGAAGACCTAAAAGCCAGTCACAATATTTACTTCAAAGGGTTTGAGTTTCATGTCCATTTAACGCTGATGAAAAATAGTTTTCTCTCTGCTTCCATGCATCTCAAGACCAGATTAACCGCCTTTCAAATTTGGCAGTAAAAATTCACTCCCAGTCTGAGACTAAGCATGCACAATTCCAGCTCAGAAGGAATTATTGTTGGTCATGGTCTCGACCCCTGTAAACAAAGGATCAGGTTCATCACTGTTGTAAGAAGGCCCAAGTCTGTGGCCTTGTTGACACTAGAGAATCGTATAGTTGCAGGATCTGGCTGTAAGACTTATCCACTTGTAGTCTTAACTATCCCAGGAAGACCATACATGTTAACCTGCTGTCTGGTCAAATTCCATCTACCAGCTCTAACCCAGCAGTCTGAAAAGGTTTAAGTATCTGGCAGGGGCAGGAGAGCTTGTGGGGGGAAAGCCCAAGGAACAACAGAGTTCAGAAGAAAGCTTTGTCTTTTTGTTATTATTTCAGTTAACAATAAATGTAGGAGTAATTTTGGGCCGTGTCTCATGTGTGTATGTTGTGATAAGAGCTGGGTGGGAATTCCAGCTGGTTAGAACAGCTTTACAAAATAATCCCTAGTAATTAGTGACTTGCTACAACACTCACTGAAAAATGACATACTGTCTCATCGCAATTCAGTGCTTATGAAACACCTGGATTGCCATAAAAATAGCAAATCAGAAATTATCTCTTGAATGAACTACAATGCATGAGATTAATTAGATATGGAATTTACCATATTTGTGAGACTTTCACAGAAATAACTTTCCTTGTCCCTTTCTTGCTTTGTTCACTATTGTATGAATGAGGGCATGAAAAAAACAAATAAATCTGTGAGATTTATTCTTGAGTGTTCCCTTAATTTGGATTGGAAATTCTCCTAGGAGACAGAGGTCATGCAGCTCCATGGAACACACGCTTTTAAGGAATTCCTCGAAAGGAAGGGCTACAGGAAGCCTGAGGTAAGGCAGTGAGAGTGTAACAAGTCCGTTGATGTGATCAGTAGCAACGACAGACCAGGATGCCTCTGGCCCTATGCACTCTGGGAAAAGAGATGTGCTTAAGGCAGCTTGGTTTAAGCATCATTGTTTCTAGCACTGTGTAACTGACCAGGGTCGACAAGGATGGGCAGTCTTAGCACCCTGTGAGAACCATGTTATAAAACCATGCTGTACACAACCTAGCGAGGAGCCCAATCTGCACTACAGTCCTTGCCATGTCAGGGTACCATGCTACAGCTGTTACTGAACTGTGCTCTTAGCCCTGGGGCCAAATTCAGACCTGATTATGGCAAGGGATGGAAGTTCACCAAAGCCAAACACCAGCCCTGCTGGGCCTGAATTTGGCCTCAAAGCTGTAAAATAGCTTCGGGTCGACCAGTTCTTGTTCAAAGCAACTCACACTGGTCAGGGAAACGAGGCTTGAACCCTGCTGGCAACGACGGCATTGAAACATGGTAGCAGCTAGCACAGTTTGGACAGGGCTGGTGAAGGTTGCACAAGCCACCTCAGCAGGACGAGCAGCAAGATATTGTTTCGTCATGGCCACGAAACTCAACCCAACAAGGAGCCCTCCTCTTAGGCCATTCATTCAGAGCTCAACACGGAAGGCCAGTCCTTAGAATGCCCCTTGGCTCATTGCATCTAATGCTGCACCCATCGCTTGCCAGGGTGATCACATGTCGTGCAGCCTATTCTAGGTCTTTTGACCTATTAAGAAGGAACCATTGTCTTTTCCACTTAACCCTTTGGCTGCAGCATCCTCCACAGTTTCCACACTGTGGCTGAAAGCAGAATCATTCCTAAATGCTGGATTTCCACTGGAGGACATCGGTTCACAGGGATGGGCCTGGTACATGGGTGAGGCAGTACTGGAAGTGTTTTGCTCAGTAGAAACTGGTGACGTCAGGCAGTCAGTAGGCAAAGATGGCACATCCCCTTTACAGGTGTCTGGGACTCTCCAGGACACGTTGGGATTTTGGATGTCATCTGGTGCCAGGGACTCATTTTGACCATATTATACACATTTATATATGTTAGGTTAGGTCTGGCCCCTGGGCCAAACAGTGTGACAGGCTGGGACTGAATGTCTCCAAATCAGTCACCTTCAAAGAAAAATGGAGAGATGGAGACAAAAAGAAGTGCGTGACAGACCAGACAGGAAGAAGCAAAGCTAGAAAAGTTGCAGGTGGAAATGGAAAGAAGGCTGCAGAACAGAGATGGTCCCTCCCCTATATCTGTCAATAAAAACCCTTCTTATCACCTACACAAATAAATGATATTCACAGCGTCCTGGATTCAGATAGTTTGGCTTGCACATTTTTGCCCCCACCGCAATTCTGGGCAGTGTTCCTCTGGTCTCCCCTCTCTGTGTTGTGTTCCTCTTCTTGGCCTTACCATCTGTTCACTCATCCTCTTTCTGCTCACCTTCCCATTCTGAGTCAGCTCCTTTCTTCCCGGGTCTTGTCTCCCCTAGCCTAGGCTCTCTGCTTCCGGATGAGTTTCTCTTCACCCTCAGTCTGAAGTCAGTCTCCCTATTCCCCCTTCATCCTCTAAACCCAAGGCAGAGTTTCCCTTTCACCCCTTCCTGCACCACAGTAGGTTCCATTAGCTACCTCATGCAGAAAATCCACGTCTTCATGCCCCCTCATTCCAATCAGCCCCAGAGTCCCTCCCTACACCCAATCAGCTAGAACTGGGTGTTGTGCTTCTTGTTCCCGGTGGACTGGGGAAGTGAAGACCCAGGAGGCTTTGTGGTGCTGGCAGACGGGAAGAGGGAGATGCGAGCAGCTAGGTGTGGGGATGGGAAGACAGCACAAAGTGACAGGAGAAGGTGGGCTGAAGTTAGGGCAGTAAGATGGCAGGTGGGGTTCTCATTAGACTCAGCAGATCAGGCATGGCTGCACTGCCACACTGCTTTGTGGGTTCAGCAGGAGGAGAGCCAGATTATGTTGACTAAGCCACCAAGAGCAAGGCCGGAGAAAGGGAAAAGCAAGAGGAGAAAGGGGACCACAAACACCAGAGAAAACAGCATGATTCCTGAGAAATCAGACTGTGACCTGGTGGTGGGTCCTTTTCTCCTTAATTCTTGTGCTCTTTCACCTCTCCCTTTGCTCTCAGTGGTTGTGTCTCATTGAACCAAAACAGGGCAAACAACATGGTGTCCTTTGCCTGCCCTGGACCAGCAGCCATTGGCTTTGTTCCATCTGCCAGGTAAGTAAGGCAGCATTTCAGCAGTTAAGCCATGCTGTCTCCTCCTCCCACAGCTCCTACCCCTCCCCAAAGATGCAATGACCTCTGAGGAAACTCTGTGTGTGTGTGTGTGTTTTGCTAGGACACTGTCATGGACAGAGAGATCTGAGGCACTGACTCCCTGTAAAAAGCAGCAGGAAGTAAGGCTGGATCTGGGCCAAAGGCTATTGGAGCTGCATATTCTCAGCCCAGTGCCCAATGGTCCACATCACAGAAGCCACCCCCACAGCTGCACTAATTGGCTTCCCCATTCAGGGGATCTCAGTGGAGAGAGCAAAGAGTGGATGAGCTATGGGAACTGAGCTGTGCTCTCACCTATCAAGATGCTCTGGCTCGGTCAGGATGGGGTTGGTGCATGACTGCATAGGAAGCTTCCATCACCATTGCCAATGTGTTACCTATGGAGACAAAGAAGTTTGCTAGCCCCAGAGACTGCATTCATGCACCTTCCAACAGTTCTGTGTCTCATGCCATTAAAAAAAAAGTTCTGTATTAAAGCACTAAGCTTTAAGCTTTAAGGTATCTTGATCCTCTGTGACTTGTTCTTTTATATCTTATAGTCAGTAGCTGGCCATTTAAATGCGTTCCTAATAACTGTGCTTTATGGCTATGTTTTCTTTTAGTTTCTTCTGCAGATGCTGGCTGCGAAGGATGGCAAAGGAGCAAAAGAGGAGACGTGGAAGGGCCTTAAAGAGACACAAGAAGCCCAGGGCAGGTTTTCCCTCCACACTCGTTAATTAATGCAGAGCTCTGACTTTGTTAACTCACTTTTGTTTCCACTAAATAAACCATTCTGAAGGCTCCCGTGATGGTCATTTCTAAGCCGTGTTGATCTGGTTTCTTTTCCCCTTCCTTCCTCAGAAATTGCTCATCAAATAGATTTGAAACAGAAAACACTTGGGGTAGTGGGTCCGAGACGCAGGGTAGCTGGCCCAGCTGCACTGTCCCTACGAGTTGGCTCGGAGGCACTGTTACGTTCTAAAGATTTCAGCTCATCTCTGCTGCGCGGCAATGACTAGGAGTGTTAACCAGCATGCCGCGGTTATGTATAATGTGTATGAAAGGAGTGCTGCAAGGCTCCAGTCAAGACTGAGGGGTCCGATTGTGCTAGGGTAGGTGCTATACAAATGTGGAATAAGAGACATTCTCTGCCCCCAAGGAGCTCACTGTCACCTCGACAAGGGAAGTATTATCCCTCTCTCACTGATGGGAGAACCCGACTCTGTGTATGGGCTGCTGACTTCATCATCCAACTGCGCTAGGTTTGCTCTGACCTAGCCCCACTGAATACCCCAGGAGGGACACTAAGGCACCTTGGCTGGGACTCTGTGCTGTGTTTTCCAGGAGGTGCAGCACAGAGGCTGCAGCCAAGGGGAGAAGGGGCAAAGGTGTCTCTAAGATGGATTTTCTGTGTGCCCCGCAGTGTAAATTAGAGCAACCAAGAGCTGCTCTGTTTTAAGCTTCCACCTCAAGGGTGCCTACATGCAGCTCCACAGCAACTTGTAGCATGTAGACTGTGGGGACTCCCTCCCCACCCTGGGGTCAGGTTTTCAAGGAAGCCCGCGTAGGCGACTGCCTGTGGGAGCGCTGTGCAGTAAGAACTCTGCTGGCTGGCTGCAGGGCTTTTACAGAGCGGTGTGCGGAGGCAGTAGCAGGAGTCAGACTCCCACCAGTGAAATCAGTGGAGTTTCACTGGCTTAAAATGTAATGCAGGGGTGAACCAGTCCCTTGGCTTCAGGCCCAGCACTAGCACGGGTCAGAGGTTGCAGGAATAAATATGTTGAAGAGTGCTTCCCAGAACACAGAGAGCTAATCCTGGAGCAGTTCCTGAAGTCATCCCCAGCTGTGAAGGAGACTTTATCTGCAGGATCTCACTCAGGGGCAGGCTGCGATTTCAGGAGAGAGCAGGAGACTCAACCTTACAGTGATGAATAGGTGGTTGTGTCATTTAAAGTCTTGTTTAAAAGAAAAACGAATGGCGATGGAGTACATTCTCATGCAGACACAGGGCACTTACGAATCTGAAGCACTTATTAGTAACGGTACCTGCAAGCTAAAGAGCTGCTTTAAACCAAAGGTTTCTGTTAAAGTATCAACAAACTATTCTCCCTCAATAACACCAGTGTTGCGTCCACCATTTCAGCTGCACTGATGTTAGCAAGGGGGAGAAATTATTGAGAACTGTCCCTAGTGTAGACCAAGTCTACAAGACAAACCTGAAAGAATCAGCTTTCCCACTGGAGTCAGGGAGTTTGAAAGATGTTACATGATAAGCTCAATTATTTAAACACAAATAAACAAGCAAAAACAACAATGCGTAGTGTGTAGTTTAACAACTGCTTTAATAAACTATATATATTTATGTTAGCATTGACCTTATAATAACTCGGACACACGATTTCTAATGTTTTGTTAATTTCTAATGTTTTTTTCCCCCCCAGTCTTACTTTTCACCAGCAAAATGTCTAGATGGCTGCTTTCTGTGCAGAGCTATTCAGAAAAGTGATTCTGTAAACCCAGCATTATGGGTTTCCATGTTTATTGCTTCTCAGTGACACCAGAGCAGATTTGCTCAGTGTACAAAGAAAGTATTTTTTTCCTTCCAGTTGCTCGCCCACCAAACTAAGCCTGAGTCAGCCTAGTTCTTTTCAACTTATCCTCAATAGCAGCCTTGCCACTTCGACAACTGCACATAAAGTATACCAGTAATATACTTTATGGTATATTAAATTTATGGTATTTATGGTATAGCTCCATTTGACCCATTCGTTTTTCCTTTTTCCTTCATATTCTTTTTCCCCCACAAGGTATTAAATATACATTATTCAGCAGTGAAAGGCCCCTGACTATGCGATGTTTCCATAACTATCAGGGATAGACGATGGCAGAACAATGCTCTCTTTTAATTCACTTACTTTATTTTAACAAAAGGACTTGCACCCTCCAGATTCGGTTCCAAGAAAAACTACAAGGATAATGGAAATATTAAAAGAAGTCTAAAAGGGAAGTGGCAACCAACTACAGGAAAGGATTAATTGCACATACTTTATATACGGGGCCATGGCAAGTTAACAGAGCTCCTCATATTGCAATTTGGAGGAACATGTTTTAAATAGCAAGGCAAAGCTGCATATACACATCTCTCCTCTGAGCACACACAGTGATAACAAAGACAATGTACAAAAGGAAAATCTTGGAGAGGATGTCCAGTTGGCCCCAGGCTCCGCTGCTCTTCTCATCCAGGGCCTAATTCAGCATGTGTTTAACTTTAAGCATGTGCTTAAGTTCACCCCATTCAGCAAAGCACTTACGTACATGCTTAAAATTAGGCATGTGCATACGTGCTTTGCTGGACTAGATTCTCAGTGAAGTTGTCCAAGGTAGTAAGCACAGATCATATGTATAGAAGGGAAACTTGTTTTAGATTATGAACTCACTGTATTTATGCAACCATCCAAGGAACTTCAGCCATTGTGAAGACTGTATACTTGTGCGTCTATAAATTTAAATGACATTTTATGTCCTCTTAAGCTGACACAGCGTTGCTCTCAATGACGCTAAAAGATTAAGAATGCCACATACTGGAAATAGATTCTCTCCAACATCCAATTAGCCATTCTCTTTTCTAACAAGATAGCTGATAATAAGATCTCATTAATGGATTTTAGAATTCAAATCACAGCAATTAGGTAAGGATAAAAAGAATGGATTCCCAAGACTGAATGGAGATATCTTTCCAAATTCTTTGTCTGGTGCTAATCCAAGGGTGCGTGAACTTTTTGGCCCGAGGGCCACATCTGGGTACAGAAATTGTATGGCGGGCCATGAATGCTCATGACATTGGGGTTGAGGTGTGGGAAGGGGTGAGGGCTCTGGCTGGGGGTGCGGGCTCCGGGGTGGGAACAGAAATGAAGAGTTTAGGGTGGGGGAGTGGGCTCCGGGCTGGGGCGGGTGGGTGGGGTGAGGGGGGTAAGGGCTCTGGCTGGGGGTGCATGCTCTGGGGTGGGGCTGAGGATGAGGAGTTTGGGGTGCAGGCAGGTGCTCCCAGATGGGACTGAGGGATTCGGAGGGTGGGAGGGGGATCTGGGCTGGGGCAGGGGGTTGAGGTGTGTGGGGGTGCCTCGGGGTGCAGGCTTTGGGTGGCGCTTACCTCAAGCAGCTCCTGGAAGCAGCGGCATGGCCGCGGTTCCCAGCCAATGGGAGCTACTGGGGTGGTGCTTGGGGCGGGGGCAGTGTGCAAAGAGGACCCCCTGGCTGCCCCTATGCATAGGAGCCGGAGGAGGGACATGTTGCTGCTTCTGGGAGCTGCGCGGTGTGGCCCCCGACTGTGTTCCCCAGCTGGAGTGCCGGAGCGGGGCAAGCCCCGGACCCCACTCCCTAGCGGGAGCTCGAGGGCCAAATTAAAATGGCTGGCAGGCCAGATGCAGCCCATGGGCCATAGTTTGCCCACCCCTGCGCTAATCAATAGGCTAAGCCATATAGTGTTATTACCAGTTTTTAATGACTGCCGAACTAGGATCAAGGATCTACAATATAAAGCCACAACTCTTAGACTGAGTTACCTGAGTTGCTAGTTTAATCTTTACCAGTATAATCCTTTAATCCAGCATTAAAATCTATCCTCGCCACTTTAAGAGGCCCTAAACTGGGTAATAAAATTAAATTAAATCAAAATAATTGTCAAATCTAACCTGTGCTAATGGGATCTGAAATCCCTACCAAGCCAAAAAAAGCCTCCAAAGCAGAACTCAAAAGAAGGAAGGGCAGTACAATGTTAAGAAATCCAATTGTAAGCATTAGCATACAATGCGGAAGTTCCAAAAGGAGTAATACATTTATCTGACTTCTAAAAGAAGAAACAAGAAAACAAAACTAACCAGTATTCAACAGTACTAGCAAGTAGAAAAACAAACTCATCTGCCTTAACTCTGCCCTGCTAAGAAGTATCTATATAAATCATACTGCTCCAGGAGTTACTGCAAATAACCTTCAGGAAATATGGTGCTGACCATCAATCGTAAGAGTGTATGATCCTTCACTGCAGAAACAATTCAAGTCCTCAGCATATAGTTCTGACATGGCATAGCTCTCCATGTTAGAATTATCCCCTGTATTAAAAACCACCTTGTAACCTGCCACTGGTGACGTCTCTAGCTACTGCCTTATTGCGCAGAACGGAACATTTGGTACCAGCCTTCACCTGACCGTGACAAGAAAATAAACGGTGAGAAGAAAAAACAGGAAAGGAAAAAATGATAGGAAGAGGAAAAGGAAGGGAGCGAGAAAGTCTTAAACTGAGCTAGACTTTTGCATTTCTATTTTAAACCTTTTTTGTTTACATTCCAAGGGCCCACTTCAGCCCTGGTGTAAGTAGGTGGAGGCTGCACTTACTGACTCCAGGGCCGAAGGCACAAACCCTATAGCACTATTCAGATAACTGAAGTGTGGGGGATTTAGAGAAGCAAGGGAGCAGCACTGTATTTGGGAAATTCCTAGAGACAATTCTGAGTGCCACATAAAGATCCTGAAGCTGCAAACTGAAGGCTGACGGAGTGCCACAACACATATTCAGGAATATGAGAATGCAGGATCAGAACTAAGTACAGAGGAGCTGATGTAAAATGCGTTCCCAAGCTGGATAGTTATTGTGTGTTTAGAACCAGGGAAAAGGTAATCGAATGTGGTAGGGCTGAAAATAGAGGTGGGGTCCATTCCCTGGCTTTCCATACTAATACATCTTGGAGTGGGGCAGGAGAAAGCAACATCAACAAACAGTGTAGAGATGGGCTCATGTTGCAAAGGCTGGATCTACATCTGGATCCAAATTTCTTCCGAGACTGAGGAGAGTAGCATCTGGTGCTCCAGTTCAAATTCCTCCTGCAGAGGAATGCCCAAACAGAGAAATGCTAAACTGGATCTGAGCTTCCCAAAGATTTGAGGGTTTCTGATTCAGGGTGCAACCTGGACCTACCTCTAGTTTAACAATATAAAACACTTCCCTCGTTTCTTATTTTTCTACATCCCTGCTCTAACCCTTCTGGATGATAAAACAATCCCTGACACGGGAATCAGAGTTGGGGCCCAAGCTGCAAAATTCTGGATCCAAATCCAGCTCTGATCTTTCCCAAAGTTCAAGAGGGGAGGTGATTTGAGATGCTGGGGTTCTGGTTCACCCAGTGCAGAGGCAGTAGCTAGTCATCAAACATGGATCCAGAGTGGACTTGGGCAGTGCGGCCAAACCAGCAGCCAGAAGGAGACGATCGGTCTTGGGAGCTTCACCAGTGCTAACAGGACGTTAACTGGTCATGCCTGAGGGTAGCCTGCAGCAGAAGCTGCTTTGTGCTGAGTGACTGAATCTGTGGTGAAAATCAGGATGTCTCCATTTCACCACACAGACCTGGCTGTGGAACATCACGGTTCACCCCACTCCATCACTGTTTAACAGGAAAGCTCCATCATCATTCCCCCAAGTCCTTACCCCCTCTAGTTCTAGACACATCAGCCCTGACTGGACAAATCTTAGGCTCCTAGATTCACATTTGGGCATCTAATCAAGCAGTCTGATTGTCAAACTGTGGAGACCCAGCAGCTCCTACGGAAGACAGCCACTTCCAAGAGCTTGGCCTTGACCTCTTTCCCCCCAGGGGCTGTCCCCCTCCAGCTGGCCTGGCCTGGGAAGGGCGTCACCCTCTGAGCCACCCTCACAGCGGCCCCAGCCCTGGGATCCGACCTCCCCGGCAGGACTCCGGAGTGTTTTAGGGGCAGCCTTTCGGTGGGGAGCCGGCTGCAAAGGGAATAATGTGCTTGGCCCAAACTTGGCTCAAGAAGAAGTCAAAACTAAAAGCAAGGGCCCGATCCCGCCCATCCCAGCCCAGAGGCTTTCCTGGGACCAGCTGAACATGTATAAAAGCCAGCCACGCTGGCAGGGGCTCAGAGGAGGGCAGGAGCTGCCCGGCCATCGAGCTCCGGCCGGCCGGGGGTGCTCTGCCCCCGCTGGCGGGCGGCTCCGAGCGATCGGGTCGGGGCGGCTCCGCCCCGCGGCCCGGGCGGGGCAGGCGAGCCCCAGGCGGGATCCGAGCGAGCCCCGGGAGCAGATATAAGGCGGCTCGAGGGGCAGCTGGGCTTCCGCATCCCCCAGCCATGGCGCAAGGCGACTCCCCGCTGCCCCAGCAGCCTTCCCCGCGGCTGGAGGCGGCCTCCCCGGCGCAGCCGGCGGGCGAGCCGCTGGTGGGGCTGTGGCCGGCGCTGCTGGTGGGGCTGGTGGCCGCGCTCCTCGCCTGGCTCTGGTACGGCCGGGGCGGGGAGGAGCCGCCCGCGGCCCCCGAGCGGCGGGGCAGCAGCAGCAGCGCGGCCGCCTGCCCGGAGCCGCCCGCGGGCGCCGAGCAATGCGGAGCTGCGCCACAAGCAACAGGTACCGGCCCGGGGCCAGCCGGGGCTCCCCCTCCCCGGGGGGCGCTGCAGCGCGCGGGGTGGAGGCCGCGGGCGCCGCCCCATGGGCCGGGCAGGCAAAGCGGCGGCGCTGGCTCCCCGGGCCAGGGTCCCTGTCCCCCGTGCCCGGCGCTGCGGGCACCTTCCCCGGCGGCGGCGGCGGCTGCTGCAGTGCGGCGCGGGGAGCCGTGGTGCAGAGCGCGGCCCCGCCCCGCCGGGAGCTCCGGGGATCTTGCGGGGGTGTGACACCGCTTCCCCCTGCCCTTCCCCGCTCTGGTCCGGGGGAGTACCGGGGGCGGCAGAGCCCCGCCGGCTGCCCCGGCGCCCGGCCGGAGAGCTCCGAGAGACCGCGGGGGGTGAGGTCCTGTCTCGCTGCCAGCGTTGGACTGCTGGCCCCCTGGCTGCGCGCAGCCTCCCGCGGAAAGGCCGGGCCGCCGCGAACTTTGCCGTCTCCCCCCCACCCCGCAGAGCTGGTGCGGGAGGCAGGCACGTGGGCTGGGAATTGTTTTCGTCTCCTGGTTACAAATGCGCCCCCCCCCTTCCCAAAGCAGCAGTAGAGCTGCTGTAACCCAGAGGATCACTGGGCCCCCTAGTGTTGGGGTGAATAAAATAGTAGCTTGCCTCAGGCCTCAGCCAAATAGAGCCGCTCCACCTTGGAGGTGGGAAACGTAGCTCACCAACTTAACTGTGGGCCTCAAAATCCTCTAGAAGGCTTGTAGCTTGCAGCTAAGCAGCCCCAAAACCCATCTGAAGCTACTGGAAACCGGAGGTGCCTGGCATTAATAGCTAGAGACTATTTCAGGGACAATCTATGTGGCTAGAAAACTGAAAGCATAGCGGGGTGGGAAGAGGACAAACTATGCTACTTCTAACTCCCGCATGTGGAAGGAGAATGTTCTAGGGTTTTGTAAAGTGAATATAAATATCCAGCACTTCTGGAGCTGCATGTCAAACAAGAGTTGAGTTGTCTAACTCGTTGTGAATACATGATCCTTGAAAGTCAAAAAAAGGAGGGGGGACTCCCACAGGTATAGTGGATGCTTTGAATGTTCTGAAGTTAGGACTGTCTAGTAAATATACAGATTTGTAGAGATAGGGTTTATGAGGTCTTGGCATGGAGTACTGATCAGTAATCAAGCCTTAAAGAGCAAGGACAAACTTTGAGCATGTCTTGTAAGAATCTTTGCCTAATGTAACTGTAGTACAGGGGTATATAATTTGCTTCCATTATTTAAAAAAACAAAAAACTTGCCTAGTAAATTGTAACTGCAATGTCTAGAAAGTAACTTTAGTCTGGTGAGTTATGAACACTTTCAGTTGTCTAATGCTGAAACCAAGAGGCTGTCAGTTTCTGGTTAACTAAGTATTTTAATATTGTGTTTAATTAGAGCCTCTCCTGGAAAACCGTGAGTGTACCCTGTTGGAAACCACTGCCAGTGTCCTGTCCAGCCCTCCAGAGCCTGGCAACTACCTAGCAACAGAGAGTCTGGTAACTACCCCAAGAGAAGATGTCCCAGCTCTAAGTGATGATGGTGTTCCTGGAGAATCTCCTGAAATGGAGTCACTGGTCGAAGAACCTGCCACCCCGCTAATGAATTACCATGAATACTTAAGCAATGAAACCCTTGGTTCCCCTACAGCAGAATCAGAACTATTAAAGGGACAGGAGAGTGAGGCACAGTGTGGGGACACTTTGGCAGAAGCATCTCCTTCTAGTGATGTGCATGAGAACAAAACTGAAGAACAGTCAGGTCAGACGCTTGAGTATCAGGACTTGGTTGATCATGAGGAATGGGAAGTTGTTCCTGAACACTCAGCCTGGGGAGATGCTAGTAAAAACAGTAGTGCAGATGACTCCGACGCCAATTTGGGCCAAGGCAACAAGGAATTGGAACAGGTAGACTTCCTTGAGGCTGATTCAAAAGCAAAGAGGGTTGCAGCTGTGCCCCCAATGCCTCAGAATATCCATGTGAACTTCCGTGTGCACTACATCACTCACACTGATGCTCAGCTGATTGCTGTCACTGGTGACCATGAGTGTCTTGGTCAGTGGCACAACTATGTACCACTCAAGTGTGACAAGGATGGTTTCTGGTCTGATGCTGTTCTCTTACCAGCAGATTCCAAAATAGAGTGGAAGTTCATATTGGTGGAGAATGGAAAGGTCACACGCTGGGAAGAATGTAACAACAGAATCTTAATGACGGAACATGAAGATAGAATGGCCCATCAGTGGTGGGGATATCATTGAATAGGATCTCAGTGGAAGCTACTGACGCAGCAAAGAAAATGGTTAGACTAAGCATGGGGGCCTCTAATTTTATTCCGGTTTCCGTCAGAACCTTCTCTGGATAGTAGACCTTAATGTATATCATATACCAATCCCTGCTAGAACTGTCTGATCCACCAATTTCTCCTCTGCTAGAGTTAGCTATGGCTCTAGGAAGAGATCCTCCATGTGAGGAGACTCCTCAGTTGAAGTCAAACCAAAATCTGCCTAATGATATCAAGACAGATAGGAAAGCAAGAGCAGCACTTGAGACAGCCCTCGTGGGAAGTTAAAACTTGATGCTAAATTTGACTTTGTATGAGTGGGGCAGTGGATGAATTTTTTGTACGACTGGCTTAAGGTTTAATAGCGGACTGAATGCAAGAGGAGGTGTAGCTAACTACACAGCACTTGTGGCTTGCTATACAATGTTTTTAATTTATTGTACTGTACAATTAAGCAATAAACGTAATATATTTTCAGATTGATAGTCCTTCATGTTTGACCCTTAGACATAACCTAAATTGTCTTAAAAGGTTAATTCAGAGTAACTGGACCTGCTTCCTTTGAGGTGCCAGGTGTTCCCTGACAGTTGCTCTGCACCTTTATGGAGGAAAGAGGGCCTGATCCCCAAAGTCTCCCCCTTCTTCCTCAGTCCCACTCTGCTACCTGAAAAGGGAATAGTTGGCCAGCCTGAAAGCTCAGATTAGCAGGGTGGCCTCCAGAAGGCTGAAGTTCAGGAGTGACCACCTGACATGTTTAATATGTGACTTTCCTCTCACTGGGAACAGGTTGGGGTTTCCAAATGAACTTTGTAATTGTTACCTTGGGTAGTGGGAGGGGAAAATCAATCTGCAGTGTTTGCACTTGAAACAAGAGAGGGAGTACTCTGCTGCTCTAGAAGCTAACCAGTGCAGGGATTTCACTCCTAAACACCAGTGTCATTTAGTTATACTTGGGTTAAAAAGATTTTTCTTATCTTGTAAATGAGCTTTCTGCATGGAAGGGACCATCTGGGCTTCTCATGAGAAGCCCAGCTACTGCTAATGTTTTGGCACTTCAACTCCTCTGTGCAGTTGGCATGTGTTCTCCAGTCAACTGATTCACTAGCATAAAAAGTGATTCTAGGTTGGCTGTTAATCCAGTTAGAACAAAGCCAGGGTGGGCTTCCAGTATGGGAGATGGGAGCTGCTACCTTGCCAATTGACTCTTTCCTGTGTAAAAGTAAAATGTTTCTATCTAGTGCCTAGAATTACCTGTACTATGCAGAGGACTGTGGCTTGCAGAGTATACTCTTCTACAGCTGAAGTAAGACCCACCCACCCCCACCCCCAGACCCCCCACTTCAGAATAACATGCAAAGGTGTTGAAAGTTCTAGGTTACTACCTGGGAAGATCTCTACCAAAGCAGACTTTCTTGATTCATGAGTAGGGCCCTACCAAATTCACGGCCATGGAAAAAGTGTCAAGGACTGTGAAATCTGTTTTGTTTTTTTTGTGTGCTTTTACCCAATACTATATAGATTTCACAGGGGGAGACCAGCATTTCTCAAATTTGAGGGTCCTGACCCAAAAGGGAGTTCCAGAGGGGTTGCAGCACCGTTCCCTGTTGCCTTCAGAACTGGGTGACTGGATAGCAGTGGCTGTTGGCCGGGCGCGCAGCTCTGAAGGCAGCGACCCGCCAAGAGCAGTGCAGAAGTAAGGGTGGCAGTACCATACCATACCATGCCATCCTTATTTCTGGGTTGCTGCCTTCAAATCTGGGATCCCGGCCAGCAGCTGCCACTCTCCAGCTGCCCAGCTCTGAAGGCAGTACCGCCTGCAGAAGTAAGGGTAGAAGTACCACAATCCCACCCTACAATAACCGTGCAACCTCCCACCCACAACTCCTTTTTGGGTCAGGACCCCTACAATTACAACACCATGAAATTTCAGATTTAAATAGCAGAAATTATGATTTTTAAAATCCTATGTTTGTGAAATTGACTAAAATGGACTGTGAATTTGGTAGGGCCCTACTCATGAGCTTTATGAGAGGAGAAAGGAGACACTCTAGCTAGCTAATCAAGTCAAAGGTATTTTTTTTCACCCGATCCAGCTCCTTTGAAGAGCACTACTTCAAAATATCTCTGGTCCTAGGCAAATAGAACAATACTGTCATACCCTGGATATAGTTAGGGCAAAGGACCTCCCTGGGAGAAATAAGGTTGCAGCGGAAAGAGGGGGGGCGGGGATTTTCTGGTTCCCATGGAAGTTGGGCTGAACCATGCATTTTTTGTTTATGTGAACTCAGAAAGGCTTGAATGTATGTTGTCTTAACCTAGGTGGAATATATGGGCCCAAAGAGTCAGAGGTGTTGACATGATCCTGTCATTGTCCAACACTGAAAAAGGTTTGGTTTGTTACCATGGTAACACCCGGTTAATTTTTTTTACTGTTTCTTTTCCCTTTAGCTGTAGAGGTGGTTTGTTTGTTTTTTACACTGAGAAATGGCTTGTTTTGACTCTTTTAGAGAGTGGTAAAGAGTAATAACTGCCCTTTTGGGGGGGGGGGGGGGAAGAGAAATTAGTTGAAATGGGCTGTTAAAGTCCAACCCTGTTTCCTACAAGACCAAACAAGATAAACACCCACGAGCAGGGAAAGAGAAGAACAGCAAAGATAGAAAATGCAGTTTCTGCCCCTGGTGTGGACTCACTTGCAACCTCACTGCTGGAAAAACCCAGGTATAGTGTGTGATATCAGCCACTCCGAGACCTGGCACACTTGTACTAGCATCAGGTTGTTTAGGGCATTGCTTTTAGCTGCCTTTCTGATCACAGGCTTGCTTACAGTAGTGTTGCAAAACAGCCTTGGCTGGCTAAGCCAGACTCGTGTTAGAGAGATAGGAAAGAGAAGAAATAAGGTGGGGAAGGAAAAGATACAAAAATGAGGCAGGGGATGAGAGTTATGCCCCAGGTGGTGGTTGGAATTGCACTGCAGCCAGTAGAGGCGGCTGTGATCATAGAATCATAGAATATAAGGGTTGGAAGGGACCCCAGAAGGTCATCTAGTCCAACCCCCTGCTCGGAGCAGGACCAATTCCCAGTTAAATCATCCCAGCCAGGGCTTTGTCAAGCCTGACCTTAAAAACCTCTAAGGAAGGAGATTCTACCACCTCCCTAGGTAACGCATTCCAGTGTTTCACCACCCTCTTAGTGAAAAAGTTTTTCCTAATATCCAATCTAAACCTCCCCCACTGCAACTTGAGACCATTACTCCTCGTTCTGTCATCTGATACCATTGAGAACAGTCTAGAGCCATCCTCTTTGGAACCCCCTTTCAGGTAGTTGAAAGCAGCTATCAAATCCCCCCTCATTCTTCTCTTCTGCAGGCTAAACAATCCCAGCTCCCTCAGCCTCTCCTCATAACTCATGTGTTCCAGCCCCCTAATCATTTTTGTTGTCCTTCGCTGGACTCTCTCCAATTTATCCACATCCTTCTTGAAGTGTGGGGCCCAAAACTGGACACAGTACTCCAGATGAGGCCTCACCAATGTCGAATAGAGGGGAACGATCACGTCCCTCGATCTGCTCGCTATGCCCCTACTTATACATCCCAAAATGCCATTGGCCTTCTTGGCAACAAGGGCACACTGCTGACTCATATCCAGCTTCTCGTCCACTGTCACCCCTAGGTCCTTTTCTGCAGAACTGCTGCCTAGCCATTCGGCCCCTAGTCTGTAGCTGTGCATTGGGTTCTTCCGTCCTAAGTGCAGGACCCTGCATTTATCCTTATTGAACCTCATCAGATTTCTTTTGGCCCAATCCTCCAATTTGTCTAGGTCCTTCTGTATCCTATCCCTCCCCTCCAGCGTATCTACCACTCCTCCCAGTTTAGTATCATCCGCAAATTTGCTGAGAGTGCAATCCACACCATCCTCCAGATCATTTATGAAGATATTGAACAAAACCGGCCCCAGGACCGACCCTTGGGGCACTCCACTTGATACCAGCTGCCAACTAGACATGGAGCCATTGATAACTACCCGTTGAGCCCGACAATCTAGCCAGCTTTCTACCCACCTTGTAGTGCATTCATCCAGCCCATACTTCCTTAACTTGCTGACAAGAATACTGTGGGAGACCGTGTCAAAAGCTTTGCTAAAGTCAAGAAACAATACATCCACTGCTTTCCCTTCATCCACAGAACCAGTAATCTCATCATAGAAGGCGATTAGATTAGTCAGGCATGACCTTCCCTTGGTGAATCCATGCTGGCTGTTCCTGATCACTTTCCTCTCATGAAAGTGCTTCAGGATTGATTCTTTGAGGACCTGCTCCATGATTTTTCCAGGGACTGAAGTGAGGCTGACTGGCCTGTAGTTCCCAGGATCCTCCTTCTTCCCTTTTTTAAAGATTGGCACTACATTAGCCTTTTTCCAGTCATCCGGGACTTCCCCGGTTCGCCACGAGTTTTCAAAGATAATGGCCAATGGCTCTGCAATCACAGCCGCCAGTTCCTTCAGCACTCTCGGATGCAACTCGTCCGGCCCCATGGACTTGTGCACGTCCAGCTTTTCTAAATAGTCCCTAACCACCCCTATCTCCACAGAGGGCTGTCCATCTCTTCCCCATTTTGTGATGCCCAGCGTAGCAGTCTGGGAGCTGACCTTGTTAGTGAAAACAGAGGCAAAAAAAGCATTGAGTACATTAGCTTTTTCCACATCCTCTGTCACTAGTTTGCCTCCCTCATTCAGTAAGGGGCCCACACATTCCTTGGCTTTCTTCTTGTTGCCAACATACCTGAAGAAACCCTTCTTGTTACTCTTGACATCTCTGGCTAGCTGCAGCTCCAGGTGCGATTTGGCCCTCCTGATATCATTCCTACATGCCCGAGCAATATTTTTATACTCTTCCCTGGTCATATGTCCAACCTTCCACTTCTTGTAAGCTTCTTTTTTATGTTTAAGATCCGCTAAGATTTCACCATTAAGCCAAGCTGGTCGCCTGCCATATTTACTATTCTTTCGACTCATTGGGATGGTTTGTCCCTGTAACCTCAACAGGGATTCCTTGAAATACAGCCAGCTCTCCTGGACTCCTTTCCCCTTCAAGTTAGTCCCCCAGGGGATCCTGGCCATCCGTTCCCTGAGGGAGTTGAAGTCTGCTTTCCTGAAGTCCAGGGTACGTATCGTGCTGCTTACCTTTCTTCCCTGTGTCAGGATCCTGAACTCAACCAACTCATGGTCACTGCCTCCCAGATTCCCATCCACTTTTGCTTCCCCCACTAATTCTACCCGGTTTGTGAGCAGCAGGTCAAGAAAAGCGCCCCCCCTAGTTGGCTCCTCTAGCACTTGCGCCAGGAAATTGTCCCCTGCGCTTTCCAAAAACTTCCTGGATTGTCTATGCACCGCTGTATTGCTCTCCCAGCAGATATCAGGAAAATTAAAGTCACCCATGAGAATCAGGGCATGCGATCCAGTAGCTTCCGTGAGCTGCCGGAGGAAAGCCTCATCTACCTCATCCCCCTGGTCCGGTGGTCTATAGCAGACTCCCACCACTACATCACTCTTGTTGCACACACTTCTAAACTTAATCCAGAGACACTCAGGTTTTTCTGCAGTTTCGTACCGGAGCTCTGAGCAGTCATACTGCTCCTTACATACAGTGCTACTCCCCCACCTTTTCTGCCCTGCCTGTCCTTCCTGAACAGTTTATAACCATCCATGACAGTACTCCAGTCATGTGAGTTATCCCACCAAGTCTCTGTTATTCCGATCACGTCATAGTTCCTTGACATCACCAGGACCTCCAGTTCTCCCTGCTTGTTTCCAAGGCTTTGTGCATTTGTATATAAGCACTTGAGATAACCTGTTGATCGCCCCTCATTCCCAGTATGAGGCAGGAGCCCTCCCCTCACAGACATTCCTGCCTGTGCTTCCTCCCGGTATCCCGCTTTCCCACTTACCTCAGGGCTTTGGTCTCCTTCCCCCGGTGAACCTAGTTTAAAGCCCTCCTCACTAGGTTAGCCAGCCTGCTCGCGAAGATGCTCTTCCCTCTCTTCGTTAAGTGGAGCCCGTCTCTGCCTAGCACTCCTTCTTGGAACACCATCCCATGGTCGAAGAATCCAAAGCCTTCTCTCCGACACCACCTGCGTAGCCAATCGTTGACTTCCACGATTCGACGCTCCCTACCTAGGCCTTTTCCTTCCACGGGGAGGATGGACGAGAACACCACTTGCGCCTCCAACTCCTTTATCCTTCTTCCTAGAGCCACATAGTCCGCAGTGATCCGCTCAAGGTCATTCTTGGCAGTATCATTGGTGCCCACGTGGAGAAGCAGGAAGGGGTAGCGATCCGAGGGCTTGATGAGTCTCGGCAGTCTCTCCGTCACATCGCGAATCTTAGCCCCCGGCAAGCAGCAGACTTCTCGGTTTTCCCGGTCAGGGCGGCAGATAGATGACCCTGGGTCCCTCTCTTGGCTCAGTGTGGGGTCAGGATGTCTCAGGATTGGGATGACGGCCCAATTGTTACAGTAGATTCCATGGTCGCAGGAGATGGTCGTGGGAGTTGCAGCAGTAATGGTAAAGCTCACTGCAGCACTTGTTGGCTGGCAGCTGCTTCTGCTAAAATTCTTCTCCCACCTCCAAAAATAGTCTTCCCTTTTTAAGAACCCTTAAAAGGAAGTGATGGGTGGAATAGCTCAACCTTATTATTTTGTTCACCCATTAGATCTAATTTCCAGTACCAATTTTGGTTCCCTGATTTCCAGTCCCATGCTTCTCGTTTACTAGGCATGGTCTTAACCCACTTCTTGAGTTTGGACTAATTCAGTCTGTCTCCTTTAGTGCCTTTTCCTATCAACATTTATTGTTCTATGGGATTGGAACCTTTTCTAGGCTCTCTCCACTTTCCCACAGTGAGCTCACAATGGGGTAAATTTGTAAGCTCAATTATTAAAACAGGTACCATTACCATGTAGTCTGACCTAAATAGTGAGGTACTTCAAGTGGCTCCATTCCACCCCGACTAAGCTTTCTGGCTGAAGTAATAGCTGCCAACTGACACTTCTGCAAGGGGGAGCCAGAAGGAGGAGACTTCTGCCATAAGGTCAAACTCTCACACGGGGGTGACTGGCTGAGGCATGGCAACCAGCTTCTTTACTACCCTTGTGAGTCTTGAGACATGAAGAATCGGATTCGAAGAGGGACTTTTAATAGCTGTAGGCATTTGATCCTTTAGCGTCCAAAAGACTGTCCTGGGAAAAGCTCTAAGATCTAAAATGAGGCAGTGCTTGGCTTGCCATTGGTAACTCTACCTTCTCTTAGGTATGCTCTGAAAATGTTGTTCTGGTCTTCGATGGAGTGCTAATTACTTTCACAGGCAAAACCTGTTGTCTGGGCTGAAGGAGGAGAATCCTTGTAGTGTTTCTCTGGTATTTTTAAGAGAGGGATAGGGCTGCTTTTAGGGCTAGCTGAGGATGGACTGACAAGTATAGGCTGGAGCACAAGTAGGATATCTGCTATTTGTCTTCACCTTTTGGAGGACCTGTGGGGAGGACAGCTGGTTACTTCACCTGCTGGGAAGGCCTGAGGCTGCCTATTCCAGCTGAAGAATGTTGGAGATCTGGCACTTTGTTGCCAGTGCCTATCACGGGATGCCCAAAGGGATGTAGTTGGAAGATTGCTGAATATGGGGACCATTTGCCAGGTGGGAGCCTCTGGTGAGTCAGCCAGTCACCTCAGCATGTGCAGGATCCTGCCCAGTGGGTGACTGAAAATGACACTTTGCCTAATGCTGTAAAATAGCTGCTTCCTGTAGCTGTTTCAGGTACCTCCTTGCTAGTTGATGTAGGAGATCATTGCTGGGGTGTTGGTCCAGATCATCACTGCTTTTCCCAGCAAGGCTAGTACCCCCATATATTTTTTCACCACTGATGTAACTGCCTGGAGCCACAGTGGAATTGCATGTGTGGGAACCTCTTCATGAGGGCCAGGACCCCTGTGCCAAATGGTTTTGTAGGGTTACTGTCCGACTTTTTAGGTTGGAATCTGTTCTCAGTCCAGAGAAGGCCTTGAGGTGGGAGGTGGTCTCCCCTCCAGAAGTACATGGTGTCTTCTCTGCACTTGGAGCCTTGTCTGGCTGTCAGGGGAAGCTGGAGCCTCGCCTATGGCTTCCATTTTCTTTCTTTCTACAAAGAAGACCTGACCCCCAGCATCTGAGACCTCTTATTGGTCCAGAGGACATGTGACACCAAGCTATGCCATCAACATCAGTGCTGTCTGCCCCTCTGCTGAGATGGTTGTCCTCAGCTGACCCAGAAGTTGGGCAGTGGGCAGCTCTCCCTTCCTGTCGCTGGCTGCAAAGCCCAACCCTGCAAAGAGGCATGCCAGTTTGTAGGTGGAATCCTTGACTCTGGGTGGATGTGGGGCTTTCATTAGTTTTCTGGACATAGAGTCCTCTAACATCTTCTTTGCCAAAGAGCTCCTGCTACTACCCATGTCCTTTGTGAAGGCCCTGGGAAGTGATGGTGGGTAGAAAGGAAGCGTACCAAACTGAAAGTGTTCTGGAGTCAGGGTGAAGTACAGGAACTTGTGATGCTGCTCAGCAACGGGGACATGTGAGTATGTGCCCTTCATGGGAGATAAGGAAGTCCATGAGTTCTATGGAGCAGTGCTGGGCTGAACTGTTGACTACTGATCTGCAAGCACTGAGAGCAAATACCCCGTGGGTGGATGAGCAGCGATGGGTTGACCCTTTTCAGAAAGGGAGCTGAAGTCCTAAAACCACCTGAAGAAATCAAAGCACATAACAATCCTCTTGCACCACCTTTTTTTGTTGCAAATGCCTTCAGGGACCCCTTCTGTGGGAGATAAGACTTCTTAACTGAAGATGGGAGAGCAGAGCTGATTGGGGTAGCGACCCCTGCCACCCTCCAGTCACTCTTGTCATATCTTGGGAAGCTGGTCAAATTGTCCTGGTGTCTTAGAAAATTTCTGCTAGGGCCTGGGATGGGCAGACAGATATGGGTCCCAGACCTGATGTCCCAGGGCAGGAGAAGGGAGGGAGAAGGGAACCTAATTTTTGCTAAGAGAGGTGGAGGAGGAGGAGGAGGAGCACCTGCTACCTCTTTCCTTCTCTCCTCCCTCAACCCCTTGCACCTAGGCCACAGGTTGAGAACCACTGTTCTATGTGCCATTTGGGGCCCAATCAGTACACCGCTGCAGCCCATGTGACATCCTCAGAGCCATACAGGTAGAATATACATATTGTGTGGATGCAGCCCCCACACAGCTGCATATGCAGTCCATAATGGTAAATATGTTGAGAACCACTGACGTAGAGACTTTGGATGGGAGGGTAAAGAACAGATGGTGGAAGAAAGTGGGTGTGGAAGGGGAAGTGGTACTGGGGAATAGGGCCCATCCCTTAAATCTGTGGCTGCAATGCATATATATTTTTTTCCTATGACCACATTGAGGAACAGTTCTCAGCCTCTATCATTTTTTGTGTGAGTGTTGCAGGATTTGGGTCGCTGGATGACATTTGGTTATTTTGCAAGTTGTGGATCCAAAAAGTGTGGGGACTGCAGAGGAGGTGGGGTTTCAAAAAGGCAACCAAAGGGGATATTTTTAATACCATAGTATTCTCTTTCGGACCCCAAACTTCCCAGAGATCATCTACACGGGGATGAGGTGTGGCATATCCAGTTTCAAGGGATTGGCTTCTTTTTGGATAAGCTGTGGGTAGGAGGCTTGAGAATCAGGCTAATCATGGGAAGCTCACTTTTCAACTATTGAGCAGCTCTGGTGCATCATAATAATGTCCCTGTTTATTGATGACCTTGCTTTCTCTAGTGTATAAATAGAAGTCTCCAAAGCCTGCTAATCTGGCACCTTTCACCAGTCCTAAATGCGTTTACATAGTCTGGGTTTCTTTCTTGGGGTTAAAGCAATAATTGATGTACCTAACTGATTCAAGGCAGAAGAAACTTTTGCAATGATGTAACAAGTTAATGGAGTCTGCATTAGTTGTTGCTTTCATAATGAAAGTGACCAACACTCCCAAAAGAGACAGTTGCAGGGGAAAAGTAATCCTTAACCCATCATTTGCAGGTCAGTGCATATTATGTCAAGTTGCCTTGCAATTTTTAACACATCACTAACTGGTAAAAAGGTGACATACTGTGAATTTTAAAAAGCATATATAGAGTACAGCCTTCAGTTTGTAAATGGATTTATAGATACATTGGAAGCCTGTCTGAGAGGATTAAACTAATCTAAAACTGCAGTATTAGATTAAGATGTTCACCATAAAGCCACTTAACCTCCACTAGAATAGACCGCTTAATGCAATGATGAACATCTTTCAAGTAGACTGTAACCCTGGCAAGGAGTAAGGTCTCCTCAAATGACAAGAGCGTTCAGAAGACATGCATTTTTAATGATAAAGCAAGAATTCTGCAGATGTAAGCGTGAAGGCTGTATCCTACAGCTGTGAGACCAAAGACCTGCAATGTAGCAGGAAGAGAAATTCTCAATGGATATTACTCTTTAACTAACAGCCCAGCACTAGGTAAACAAAGTAACATCAGGTGGTATGATGAAGTGAATTACATTAGATTTCATTATCCTAAAGTCTGGTAGATGCCCAATTTGTGTCCCTGTATTGGTTGGGGATGTGATTCTTATAGTGATATGGTTATACTAGTTTAAACCCTACTGCAGTTACACCAGTATACTAGTTCCTTATACTGGTTAGCTTATTCCTCATCCTTTATGGAATTCATACTGGGGTAAGTGCATCCATGCTGTGGAAGTTGTGCCATATTGGTATAGTTAATGTGCTGCAACTTTGGTATGAAAGCACAAGGCCCAACACTCAGCTGCTCAGAACTTTCTTAAAAGCAATCATGCTTAATGGCTCTGCAAATTTGGGCTAGAAGGCTTTTGACCTCTAGGTTCCTGGTTCAAATCCTGCCCAGGTTAATAATGTCTGGAAGCTGTTACTATCTGACTGTTTTGGGGGGGGGGGCCTATATGAAATTAATTTAGCCTTGTTCATGAATCAGGTTACTGGCTCACCAACACTGTAATAGGCACCCCTTTTTGGCAATCTCCCAGCCCAGACCTGGCTTCTCTCTCTGCCAGCTGAGGGGTGGATTGGTAGAGTAGTCCATAGAGGCTTGCATTGCCACTTCCTGCTCTGCATCTGTTCTGTAGTTAACCCATTCAAACGGAAATCCAGTTATGAAAATTTACTTCCTCCCTTGCATAAAGGCTTGGTTTAGGTCATTCCAGCTCTTTGGAAGGGGAGTGTTAAAATCTTAAGTTGTATAGGTTTTTCTAAAACTTTTTTGTTTAAAATTCTTGAGAATTAAATGAAATATAAAAGAACAGACTAAAGTTACACCTAGCTCCTTGTTATATCACTTAAGCTTTGACCTTAAGGTTACCACAATGTCAGGGTGGCTTAATGGGGTGGGTTGCATCTAGATTATGAACAAAGCCTGTGCAACTGATACAAGATATTACCAAGTCACAAGCCTCAACTAGCGAGGAACTGAAACTAGGCGAGACTTAGTGTGTGACATTACTGTGGACGATGATGAAAAACCAAGTCTTTGAAAAGCATAAAGGAACAGTAATCTCATCACCCGCAAACCCAATCCAGTGAAATTGGGACTGGGCTGAGCAAGTTTGGATGATTGGTCTGTCCTGAGTATTGTATCATGGTAGCTTAAAACCAACAGAAGTTTTAAAGTAAGTTAGATGTTTTGTGGTAACCAAGTGACCTTTGCAGAGTCTCTCCTCCAAATGATACAGCTTTTAAAAAAGTGATGGGTTCATCATGCTCGAGTGGGTAACTAGCTTTATTCCTCTTCTACTTCCTCCCCCTATGTAACCTTCTGGGCTGACCCCCGGTGAAATCTGCAGAAGAATCCAAGGGTATATCTAGGCTATGGACACTCTACTGGTGTAGGCCGCAACTACAGTGACCGAAGGGGTTTTTTTGTAGGTGCAGAAACACCAGCTCCCCGAATGACATTCGCTACGTCAATGGAAGTGCTCTTCTGTCCGCATAGCTGTGTCTCTGCTGGGGGTTAGGTTGGGGGGGGGGGGGGGGGAGGCGGAGTGTTTTTCACATCCCTGACTGATGTAACTTAAGTGTAGACCAAGCCTCTGTCCCACTTTCCACAGGGACTTGAGAGCCTGTTTTATTGAAAATCAATGAAACTTAGGCCTGGTCTACACTTAACTTATACTGGCATAGCTATGGTAGTCAGGGATGTGTAAAAACCAACCCCCCCCCACCACCACCAAACACTCCCCAGTGCCGTAGCTAGGCCAACAGAACCCCCACTCTAGACACAGCTGTGCTGACAGAAGAAGGCGGGGAGGTGGTGGCAGAACAGTGGCAGGAAAAACTCCTCCTGTGGGCGTATACTCCATCTACGCCGGGGGGCTCTGCCTTAGCCTTCACCTCTACTAAGTCACTGGAGAGGAGATGTAGGCTCCTAAATCACAGGCACTTTTGAAAACGTTACCTCCAGGCTTCTTTGTACAGAGGTTGCCTTAAAGTTTCAAATGCCTCTTTCTTCCTCTTTTATGATCACCCTGCCCGTGTGGTCTTGTCTCCTTCTACGGGATCTACACACATTAGCCTGGCTAGGGGTGTCACTGCTGTTTTCACTAACTCCTCTGCAGCACTCTGTTTATTCTTTTATGATTAAATTAGCAGGTGTTTACCTGCTCTGTCATCTGCCCACTCACTCATGCAAAAATCCTCAACTGTCAAAAGTTAGATTAAGAATAAGTTGCTGAGTGTGACAGACGTGCCTCACGCTCATCTGTGCTTCTTGCTCAGTCAGGTCAGTAGTAGTTTTCACGCACAGGTTGCTAGATACTGATGATAATGCAATATTGTGTTTCAGTGAATTAATTAAGCAACATGCTGGGGGTGGGAGTTGGGAACAATATTTAAAGATTATCGTTCATCCTTTAAAAGAAAAGGGAGTAGTCCTATGTTTATGCATCTGAATCGATAACCTGATACGCAGAAGGGAAGGCAACGGTAGTTTCAAATCAAGTTTTTGCCATTTCATTTTCTCCTTTTATAACTCTTAAGGGAAGACCAACATGCATAAGCAGAAACCAAAGTCAGTGTAAGACAAAATAGGGGTATTATGATATCAGAACTAAGCTATGGGGAGGACTACCCCGTCCCTGTTGGTACTCTAATTTGAGGATGTTCTGGGTTTGGTGTGTAATCTGTGCAAAAAATGTCAAGTCTGTAAGCATCATTCCACCTGTGGGGAAAACCCCACGCATGAAATCACAGGGGCAGTCATTGCTATGTAAAATAGTTAAAGCACACTACAACTTTCTGAGATGCCACTTGCAAATGGGCACTCATATTTTTAGGTATTTCTATTTCTTTCACAGGTGTATAAAAGCGGGGGCCCTGCCTTTTATACTCTCTACTCTGAATCTAAAACTCAGTTTCCCTCTCCCTGTCCCCAGGTCATTCCTTTCTGTGGTCTTGTCCTCAGGCATATGAACATTCTCCCTCTCCCCCCTCCCTCAGCTACAGTCTCAAAATGTTGCTTATCAAAGTTATTTGCGGGTTATAATAGTCTTGATTTTTAATTTCTACTTCTATAAGATTCTTTTCTTGTGATTGGGTGTGTCAGCAGTTGTATTACACTGGTGCTGGGTCACACATCTGCTGTAAGGCAGTTTATTGCCATTGGAATCCAGTACAGTACACTTTGGGTCTGGCTAGAGGTAATGGATATGCTACCGTGTGAGAGATCAAAGTCCGCATCCTATCTTGCCTTTTGATCTCTGGGGCAGGTGCAAGTACCGCTGATGTGCCGTTTTGGAAGGAGGGGGATAATGTTCCATGCAACTACTATAGTGTGTAGTATTGGAAGATGTGGGATAGGCAATGCTCTAGAGGGCTGTTAATTATTTCCCTAGGCTGGAAGGTGCTGCATGGTACAGGTCATGACCGAAAGAGGAACAGGACTGTTCTTGGGCGGAGTGCTGTACCTTACTCTGAAGTGTCTCATGACCATCTATTCCAACCCTCTGCTTATGATTAAAGAAACACTGTCAGTGTCTCTAGACCCAAAAATATAACTAATGAGAATAAATCTCACGTTGCCTGCCTACCTACTTTATATATCAGATACAGCCAATCCAGTAACCTGCTTCAATGTGGAAGCAGTTCTCCACGATGATCAGGAAGGCTATTTCCCCCTTCTATGCAGCACTATGCAATTGGTTATGTGAATTATGGTTTTTCCCCCTTCATCTTTCTCTGAAGTGTGAGATATTGGCTTACAATGTTGGATCTAAACATCTCACGTTCATATGCAGCGTGGTAGGAAGACCCCATTTCTTCCACTTCAAACACTGAATGAACTCTGAATGAGAGCTCCCCTTGGAGGAAGTGACAGGAGGAAAGGAGTCTGGGGGAAGAGCAACTGGTGATCCTTTTTGTTTTGTGCACCATTCAGCCAATGCGCTGCATTGTAGATACACTCCCTAGTCTGAGAAATGTGTATAGAGGGTGGTAGTATCCATATGCTAAATTACATTTATCATGCATCTCTGGCTACTTTACCTGCACGCTGCTCCTTAATCCATCTCCACTGGGACTACTGCTAATATCCCAGTGCATGGCAACTTCAAATACCTACTGTATTAAAAACAAATCCTACCAGCTATTGAACTTTTTTTCTACTGAGATAGGACCCCTTCCCTGCTCCATGCCACTCCCCGCCCCAAAGTCACACTGGAATGAGGTGCAGGATGAGATGCATTTAGTCCTGCCCCAGTGTCAGGTATAGGGTCCAAGAGTGGGTGAGGGACTAAAAGGGCTAGTTTATACAAGTGGAAAGGGGAAGTTCCCAGTTTGCCTATGAGGTGGGCAGCACTATTTGTCTCTAGCTCTGAAATATGGAATATCATGACCTAGCAGAACTTCTTAAAATAACGTTATGTATAGAAAAATTTACTTTAGGTTGTTTTCCCCAAGATGGACGGTTAACAAAAGGAGTCTCTCTACAGTATTTAAAACTAACAATAGGTGTGTGGGCTCTGTTGGGCCTTATTTGGGATGACCAGCATGACTCTCTCTTGGCTGTCTCCCTTGGCGTATGTGGCTATTCCCACTGTATGCCAATAAAAGATACAATACCTCTCTCTCTATGTCTTGTGTTTACTTCTCTACATCCTGCTCTTTTAGAACTCCAGATTGCGGCTAGTATTCTAGTCCAAGACACAGATTACAAAACTATGAGAACCTTTATTATGAATCTTTAACAGTATCATATATTTTAAGCATCACATTTAATGGGGCCAAATCTACATATATTAGAATGATCACAACCATACAGAGTTTCTTTATTTTGTTAGCTTTTTCTCCTTGTCCTTCACTTTCTCAATCTTCTTTTCCTGACAGCGGATCATTGAAGACATTGCTGAAAATAGCATTGAGAATAGATCACTTGAATGCTGTGTATTGCTAGATCACATTGAGCAGAAAACAACTCAAGCATCAGGTATTGACACCTGCAGCTTATACAGCCAGCCAGCATATTACACAGGCAATGCTCTGTGTTTGCTGTGCCCTAAAGAAAACAAATGTGGCTTCCACTTTAGTAGGCTGATGTTTTAGTACACAAAATAGGCCTAATAATAAATGGATATTCCCTCAGCTTGGCTATACAGCTGTTTCATTTGGACCCAATGGCCCGAATTCATTACTGTAAGAAAGTAAATGGGGAAAACTCTATTGATTTCAAAGTTACTTTTTATGGGTTGTATTGAAATTGATTGAATTTTAAGTGACTCTGGGCCAATGTTTGTAAGGTGGCGTTTGTTCTAATGCACATATGAGGGGTTATTTTAGTTCTGTATCTTTTATACAGCTGAGGTATAATACGTTACTGTTACAGAAAACTTGCTGGTGTATCAAGTGGAAGTTAAATTAGAGCAAATACTGAAGGGAGATATGACCATTTACACGAGCTGGCCCAAACTTTTCCCTGCTCGGTTTTTGTTTTATATAAATAATTTCATTAGAGTTTTATCAAACAAATTCCCATCATTCATGACTTTCACATAATTATATGATGAGTGGAAGCATTCATTTTCCAGGTCCATAAGCACAGAAGTGAAGGGGAAAGGGAAGATAATCAGAATATGGAGTAAGGAAAAAATGCTGATGACAAAAGGAATTTCAGCACCCAGTGGTCTGCAGTCACTGAAGTTGATAGGAGTTTAGCTGGTTTCAGTGCGAGTGGGAGCAGGATCAGGGCCTAATATGTCAGCTCTGATCAGTGGGCTGGCTGAGACTGCAGGATTTCCCTGTTTTAGAAAAAGGAATAACTGTGGAGGATCAGCTATGGTTGTGTGGTCACTGCTGGTAAACGGTGATTTTGTTTTTAAATGAAGACTTCTATAAACAGAATAGCTTTCAATTTCCCTGAAGGGTCAACAGCTCCATAAAAATCCCATTTAATTGGTTACAGCAGCACATTACCGCACCCCTCAACAGCTGCCATGTTTGAAAGATTTAGGATCTCAGAGCTCATTAGAGTTAAAGGGCTGAGTACAGTACATTGTGGAGTTAATCTGTTTATTCTCCTAGGAGCTGGATAATGTGGAAGTGGCTATTAGTAAATCAGACGCATCTAAACTGACAGGAATGGACAACTGTGGCCAGAGCTACGGCATGTACCACAGAGATACAGTGGAGACTCCAGTACATTTCAAAATAAATACCAGTGATTTCAATAGAATAAATTCCAGTACCTTGGTTTTTCATCTGTAACGTTTCCACCAGGTTTTGTAGGTTTTCCATCTTGTTCTGTAGCTTCCTGCATGTGCTCCCACTGGTTTCCACAGGCTGAGAAGCTATTGAGAAAATGATTAGTCACTATACTATTAGAAGTACAAAAATACATTATCAAACTAGTTGCTTTATATAGGAACCTTAAATTACACTTAGTTCTAAAATAAAGATTTCAAACAAATAGGATTACTTTGAATATCAAAGAGAAAATAAATGAGATGACAATGATTAACATCAGTTTTTGTAATGAATCATATTTCTATTTCAAGCAAGTCAAATTTTTTTAAATGCTATGTGGTTGTGTGAAGGGGGAAGGAGGAAAAAGTACTTTGTTAATAATAATACTTGTGCATAGAACTTTTCGTTAGTAGATCTCAGAGCTCTTTTCACAAGAGGTCAGTATTATCCCCGTTTTATAGATGGGGAAACTGAGGCACAGAACTGAAGTGACCTGTCCAAAGTCATCTAAGAGGCCAATAGCAGATATGGGGACAGAAGCCAGGTCTTCTCAGTTCCTGTACAGTGTTCCATCCACTGGGCCACACTGCCTCTGTTTGACTTTGACTGAACACTGATGTTCAGAAATAGACTTGAAACGTAAGGATGTAACAGCAGTAAACAAATTAGTAGTTGGCTACTGTGGGATTCAGGTTGATCAGGAGGTGAACTATGGACTAGCCCAATTTAGCAGGTATGCACATGCAAATCAATGCTTTACAACTACACAATCATAGTCCGTTTCACTCTGCGAATGTGGCACCGGGGTAAACCACTTCTGGTCAGGAGCTGCACCATTCAGACCTGCTGCTCATTCTAAAATGAGGAGGGAAAGGGACAGGTAGATGGGGGCGGGGCAGAGATGCAGGCACACAGCTACATAGAAAAAGCATGGAATGTGGAACTTTTCATCTCTAGGTTACAGGTTTGAACTGAGCCAGGGCTGGCAGTGACTGAAAGTCATCCATGTCAGCTGGCTGGCTCACGGTCTGTGTGAAATAAATTGGTGGGTTATGTGCAATTGCAACTGCAGAGATGTCCACCCCACAAAATTCATCATTACACATGCAACTAATTACTTCCTAAGCAGAGAAGCCCCTTCAGGGTCAAGGCACATTGGTGGCGGAAGCTGTGCGGTTCTGTGGATAAATGGACTTGCATTTGTCCGACTGGCCCCTGGCAATGAGTGTGGAAGTGTCATGTGCTTATGTGCACCCGCCTCCTAGTTTTTAAATAAACATGCAAAGTCTTGCAGGGTTAGCCTACTAGTGTGTTTCGTTGCTGCAGAGCCAGTCAGCCCCCCAGCAGGAGCACAGCAATGTGAGCATTCAGCGCAAGGAGCATTCAGCATGGCTATTTTTGCTAGGGCTCCTTTGAAAACAGAGGAAAAAGCTGGAGGATTGCCACATGTACAAGAGAAAAACAACTGAGTGGGAAGTGTATTGTCAGGCTCCTAGGGGGAACTACAAATAGAGTAAGAAGAAAATGTAATAACTAACATATAGCTGGGGATCACTCCAAAGAGTAGTTTCGATCTGTTTTTTCACTGATGGCCCATTTATTTAGGGACTTTTTGATACGAGATTAATAAAGCACTCCAGGCAACCTGAGCCATTGGCAGGTGGCTGGTACACTAGTGTTAAAATACACACTCTTCTACCAGTGTAGTGGTGGGATGAAAAGTTTGTTACTTTTACTGAAGATTTTACACATATATAAAAATGAGAGAGCGAGAGAGAGAGATGTGGTTACATCAGTATTTCCACTAGGCCTTGGTATTTCTCAATACTTACCATAGGAAATCCCCTGACTATTGCAAATACCGAGACTAGTTAACTGCACATTTTATTTAATCAGATAAGGCAACTGACAAGTTTCTGGTTTAACTAGTAGGGGGTTCCATGGTTGAACTACCTATGCTTTTCCAAACTAGTTAGGGTCATTTCTGGGCAGGTGGATTTAGCTCTGTTCTACAAGGCATTCGTTTGGCTAAATCCTGAAAGCCTTTTTCCTCAGTCCTTAGGTAGGCAAAATTCCCACTGACTTCAATGGGATTGTGAAGGGATGAATGTATCCTTATTGCCAGATGGTAGAGGGATTAAATCCCTTCATCACATAGGATAAAAGAACCTGCTTTGTCTCATAGCTTCCAGGCCTAGAGAAAAGAATCCTCCAGTTCTGGCCATTAAGATGTAGCCATAAAGGACCTAGCTAGACATCAGTTTTGGTGGTGGTTGATCTGTAAGGAGGCTATGTCCCTTTGGGATTTGCCTTGATGACAATTGATGATAAAGATGTGGAGATGTTTTGGGCTGGTTGGAAGATGCTGCGCTTTCTCCATGGACTAGGAAGAATAGAAAGGACTTGCAGTGAAGAGGAAGGTGAGGGTGGCTGGGTGGTGTTGGTGGCTTGAGGTCAGATGAGATGAACTGGTGGTCTCTTCTTGCCTTAAACTCTATGACTTTGACTTGGAACTGGTTGTCCTGCAACCAAGGAGTCAACATTTTTGTGTGTTTGCTCCTGATGAAAGAAGAATCATTTGCTTTTATCTCATTGCCAAAAGGGAGAACCAGGACTGCTTTCAAAAACAACCCCCCCACCCCCAAATAGCCCAACAACAACACACTTACCAAAGGAGACCCCTTCTTTTCCCCCCATCCCTGCAAGGAAGAGCTGTTTGCTTATCTCCTACTGAGGAAGGAATAGGACCGTCTACCTGCCACAACAGGAATTTGCCAAAACTGTTCCCTGGCCAATGGAGAGAAGGAACGTGTTCATTTGAATTACCTTTTTGGTCATTTTTTTTCCCTCTTCAAGTGATCAGTGACTCCTTTCTTCCCAGGAATGTGGCAGCAAATTTCTTGTATGGAGTTTTGATTGGGTAATGACTTCACACTCTAGCCCTTCGTAAATTGTATATTGTTCTGACTTAATAAGGGAAGGTCGAGCCTTCCAGAATTTTTAATGCTGTATTTCATTTTCAAATACATTTATCTCCCTTTTTCTATGTTCTGCATTGTCAAGTACTAGTTTAGTTTTAGAAGCACTTTACAGTTTAATGTATATACTGCCAGAGTGGCATTTTTACAAGCACTCAATGTTGGTCTAACTCTGCTGCCATTGAAGTCAATGAGAGTTGACTTGAATGGTTAGGCCAACACTGAACACTTTTGAAAATCTCACCCTAATTGTTTTCTTTCAGTTTTGTTAATGTTCTGGTAACTTCTCATGCAGCTTTAATGGGATATAGTATTTTTCTTCACTTTCCATCCTAAACTGGTACATAGTGTTAAGCATAGTCCCTGTTAAACAGCAGCTGTGATACATGTCAGAGCTTATACAATACAGGAGGAGAAATATGTCTTAATATGGATTGTCACAAGGTGGCCCTCCCTAAATGTGAAAGCATTTTGTCTTTTAAATGTATGCAATGTGAAGTGAGAAAATCAGTAATAACTGAGATGGATTTCAGTAAGCTGAGCAGGGTTGCAAACTCTAGAACACAGCTTTAAAATGGAACATCAAATACATTGGAACAAATGTGCATAATGGAATTATACTTACAAGAACTGGGAATGAAGGAGACATCTGTGTAAAAAGAAAAGGTCAACAATGTAATTTTGAGAATCACCCCTACTTTTATTGAGCGAAAGGGGAGGATTTAAATCGGGGGCGGGGGTGGAGGTGGAGGGGGAAACTACGGCTCATGGGGCGGATCCGGCTTGCCAGCCATTTTGAGCTGGCCCTCGAGTTCCTGCTGGGGAGATGGGTCTGGGGCTTGCCCTGCTGGGGCTGGCCTGCCCTCTGGCGGTCCAGCCGGGGAGCAGGGTCGGGGGCTGCTCCATGCGGCTCCCAGAAGCTGCGGAATGGTCGCCCTCTGGCTTCTACACGCTCCAATGGCCCCCTCAGGCTCTCCAATGGGAGCTGCAGGGGCGGTGCTTGCAGAGGGAGCAGTGTGCAGAACTGCCTGGCCATGCCTCCATGTAGGAGATGGAGAAGGGACATGCCGCTGCTTCTGGAAGCTGCTTGAGGTAAGCGCCGCTTGACGCCTACACCCCTGAGCCTCTCCCCATGCCCCATCCCTCTGCCCCAGCCCTGATCCCCCTCCCACCCTTTGAACTCCTTGGTCCCAGCCCAGAGCACCCTCCTGCACCCCCAAACTCCTCATCCCCAGCCCCACACCAGAGCCCGCACCCCCAGCCGGAGCCCGCACCCCACTTCCCTGCCCTAGCTCGGAGCCCCCTTCCGCACCCTGAACTCCTAATTTCTGGCCCCACCCCGGGGCCCGCACCCCCAACCAGAGCCCTCACCCTCCACCCATACCCCAACTCCAATTTTCTGACATTCATGGCCCGCCATACAATTTTTATTCCCAGATGTGGCCCTTGGGCCAAAAAGTTTGACCACCCCTGATTTAAATAGTTAAATATTAAAAAGGCAAGTATGAAAATAAATGTATTTCTGAACATTTAAAAACGTTACCCTCATGGACTATATAACATAACATCTGTGTATGGTGGTGTAACTTCACTGGTCTCTGTAGAAATACAGTTGGGATGAATTTAGCCTATTGTTTGTAATTCACTACCGTAGTGATTAGGGGAGAGAAAAAAGCCAGCAGAGTCCTCTTGATTGGAAGAAGGGGCCATACTTACTTTTCCGGGCAGTTGTAGCTTCTGGTGAGCTACTCTTCCTCAAAGATGGTCTATGGTCTGCTGAGGTACTAGGGACAGCCTTCAGGTCATCTAGCGGAGCAGTTAACAGTGAGTGCACTGGAGACCTATCTTTATATCTCTCCTCCTGGGAGAACTTCTTTGGGGAAGAGGCATAACGAGGAGCAGCAGTGAAGATGGATGGACTGGCTAGAAAATCGACAAAGTGTCATTTGAATAAGCGCTCATCTTCTACGCTTAATGTGAGTTCTGCTATGCAATCATTTCATAATTCTGTTCTCTTCATTGCATTTTTTAATTCTTCCCATTTTCCATCAGAAGTCAACATAGCAGCACCTACCCTCTATCTAAGAGAACAGAGGGTATAACTTCTTTGCAAGTCACATACAGTATTGATGCATGGATTGTCAACTGGAAGATGGCTTGTACCTTTTCCCTAGAAGAGTATGGCCAAGTGTATTTCTGCTGACTACTTGTGTCTGGCACCCTTGGAGAACACCTGATTTTCAACAATTCAGACAGGAGTTTCAAGGTTGCTCACCAACCCAGTTCTTGCTTTACCTTCTACCTAGCTACTTAGGAGAAGGCTTAGGACAATATTTTCAACATTGGGTGCCCAAAATTTATATGGAGGCATCTAAATAAAAATGACCTGATTGTAAGAGGTGCCGAGTAACCCTTACTCCAAATGAAGTCAATGGGAGGTGCCATTACTCAGCACCTCTGAAAATCTGGTCCCTTATTTAGTTGCCTAAATATGGAATTAGAAGCCTAAATGTAGGCACCCAAGATTGAAAATGTTGCTTTGTAACTATGTAAGACCACTACTGTTAACAAACACCTTTTATGGAATTATATTTTGTCAAGTGGAAGATATTCATGGAGAAAACCATAATAAACACAGTAATTTGCTGAAATCACTCTAAACTGGGAAAACAGCTAACTGGAAAGCCCTCCTCATCTTTTCAATTCTTAGTACATGTGCTGATGTCACTCTCAATAGAACTGACCTATTAACATGAAAATACACTTATTTCCTGCCTCTATACAATTCTGCTCTGTCCCAAGCCATGCCTACTTGAAACATGCATTCTTTAGTGCAGCCCGGGAAAACTCACCAGGGGGTGTGAAAGACAGGGTAACGGTTTGGTCCTCAAGATCCGAAACATGTAAAGTTAAAGGCTCCCTGCAAGCAAAACAAGGGCAAGACTAGCATTCTATTCTGAAAGTGCCAGGCTGAGATTTCATTAGAGTAGCTAATCTCCACAATGAGAAAGTGAAGAGTTAGCATGCATTCTAGAAGTCTCATACACATACATGAAGGTAAATGGTGTATATAGGGTTCAAATGGGTTTACTTGGAAGAATGAAAGAACCATTATGGCCTTCTCATGCATTTAATTCTCATGCAATTTTTAGCATAATGTTAAAGCTAATGGTTCAGCCTCACACCTGGGTGTAGGTCAGTCCGTCACTGGGGAAAACTGTACAGGTGCAATGTGACCACAACCTCTCTCCCCACAGAGGAACGCTGGGGGGTGAGAAAGTGTAGCCCAGCAGAGGGTGATGTTGGCTGGAGAGGAGGAGATGCTTACATTGCTGAGAGATGTCAAAATGTACCACATTTAGTGAGCTGCCCCATATAGATATTTACGTGCCCTCCATAAACATAGTATCCAAGAGTCTCTACTGATGACTTGACTGCAACTTAAAGCTGCATGCCCCCAGCTATGTTAGTACCACAATTTGAGTGCTTCGGGCTTGATTCGATGTCAGCTGAGGTCAATTTAAGTTTTTTCCCACTGACTTCAGTGGGCTCTGAATCAGGCTCTTGTACAATATGGAGATTTCTGACTTTCGTATAGGTCCATATATTTAGAATACTGGGTGTAGTATGTTATATAAAAGGGTTAACATATATAATTGCAGTCAGCCCACAGAGCAGAAACAAAACAAATAGAATAGTAAGGAAAACACACCACACAAGCTCTACCAGGAGAGTAACCAGTGGCCCAAACCCTGAAGTCCTTGCTGAGGTTTTACTCCAGTCTTAATTCCCAGGGAGAGTTTTGCCTGCATAAGGATGGAGTAAAGACTAAGGTGCTGATCTTGCAGCGGGTTCCATGTGGACTGACTTCTGTGCCCAGGAGGGCCCTGCCGAAGTCAGTGTGGCACCAGGCAAAGATACGGGTCAGTCTACAATGGAGCTTCATTAGATTGGATGGAGCTTTGCCTGGGTACAGGGAGTCTGTCCACACAAAACAAATTGCAGGAGCAGGGTCTTACTGTGGACTTTAGGGTTAAACCCAGTCAGAAATACAATTGCCAGAGCTGTGCAGTAATCTTGCTGTAGAATTCACACTGTAAGTGGGGAGAACTGTACAGAGGCTAAATGAGTATAACTCCAGCATAGTGACATAAACAGGTGATGATGCTAACACAACAAAACATTGACATGAAAAGCTTATTTCAACGTTTATGCACCAGCTACTTCAGTGCTTTGGATATTGGCAGCATTTGAGTGGTAATCCTTTTCCATTTAACAGTGCTACTGTATAAATAGTACATGCAATAGTTGTTTTAATTAGGGCATACATTTTATGAAATGACAACGTAACAACACTGGTAGTTGTTCCATACATATGTCATAATGTTCTATGTAAGCAGTAATGACAAGCATTCTGTTTAAGATAAATTTACTATACACAGTGGGCTACATGCATTCCTGGTGTAACAGTCATAGATTTACTCCTGGCTGTCTGTGGCACAGTGTATTTGACATAGAACTGTTCAGGTTCACATCTAGGTATGCTTTCCTGCTTTTGAGTTTTCCTTGTTTGAGGACTCTTATCTTACTAATAATAAGGCAGGTAGCATGCTATGAGACAGTGAGATCAACATGCATGCTCTGATGTCGGGGTTACATGAAGTATAGATATGTAGAAATTCAACTGCAATACACCCATTAAAACAACAAAGTGGCTGTTTTTTTTGTACTCATGCATATTTATATTCATCGATCATTTTATCAAATAATAACCTACTGCTAATTATTTTCTCTTGACCTTTTGACAAAGACTGGTTATTTTATGGCAGCAAAAAAGGAAAAATTGAGGAAAAACTACTGCTTTGTCACAGAAAATAGATTGATGAATCTGGCCGGAAGGCTTTAAAAGATAAAAACATAGCCTATAAACCAGCACTGAGATTTTTAATTCGGTAGCAATGCATGGTGAATACTAGAACAGAGAAAGCAGATGATTGCATCAGTCATTTCATAGGATGATTCAGTGTATAGATTGAGAACTGATTTACTGTATTACTATTGTCAACTGAAAAATAAGGGGTTTGTTTTGCAAATGGTGTGGCAAGAAGGACTGGTACATGCCTTCCAACCAGTGTCTGGAAAACTAGATGAGATAACCTTGCTTTCTGATATTATTATCCTAGTGTTTTATTTGAAAGGAAAGTTCCTTTATTGTTTTTTCTCTCGACTATGATTTAGGGCTAGATTCCAATGTCCTAAGTCATGCTGAATAGTACCTTACTCTGCAAACAGTCCCATTTTTAATCAACAGGACCACTTGTCGAGTAAGGTGTCACCTAACATGAGGAGGGGTATCAGAATCTGGCTCTAAATGGATTTCTGGAAATATGAAATTGGTTCATGATTTCTGGATTCCCCTGGTTTTCTGGCTTTCTGTGTCTTGGTGCTAACATACTAATACTCTGATTTTCAGAGATGCAGAGCTCCTGCTGATTTAAATGGGATTTGTAGCATATCTGAAATTCAGGTCATTAGTACCTGGCATTCTAAGTCTACAACAAGCACTTTTGGGGCCTATTTCTGAAGCAGAATCACCATGAGGAGCCACTAGTCCACACTAACAACAATCATTTAGATATCATTGCAGCAACTTCATAATGCCACACAGGTTTTAATGGAACTAATTTATTCCTGGTGTGGTGGCACTGATTTTAGTGGGGTTGAACCAGGTGTAAATCAGCACTCATTTGGCCTGATCATATTTGTTATGCTCTTTCTAAGAAGCATCCTGACAGTGCTTCACATATAATACAGCATTGAAAAGCACAGGAATAACTCAACTTAACAAATCCTTCCCATTCTAGAAAATAAATAACAAAGATATAGTGATATCAACATGCATGCTCTAATTGTGTTGGGGTGACACACACGGAACTCAGTTAGGTGACATCACTTCTCACCTGCTGAAAGTATCCTGCCCCAAGCCGCCTTCAGGAGCGGAGTCCCTCACGGAAGTATCTCTGTATGAAAAGACATAGGCCAGTTAGAATCCCTTGAAGCATTACCATCAGGACTGCTAGATTTCCCAGGATTCCCAAGATGCAGCAGTATACATCCTAATATGAAGAAAAAATTGCTAATGTTATATGCATTCATCAAGATGTTTACACATTATAACGGAAGTTGGGGGACTGTCACAGGTTGGCTGCCCTTTGTGGCTCGGTCTACACTGCCACTGGGATGAGCTTCCCAATGGGGATAGACAGACAAGCTAGCTCCGCTCGAGCTAGCATGCTAAAAACAGCAGTGTGGCCACTGCAGCATGGACAGCAGCTCAAGCTAGGCACCCAAGTCCAAACCTACCGGACCTTCTGGACCCATACTTGGGTAGATAGCCCAAACCATCACCTGTATCACTCTGGCCACGCTGCCATTTTTAGTATGCTAGTTTGAGCTGCACTTCCACATCTACCCATCCGTAGCATGCTCCCTACTGCAGTGTAGACATACCCTTAAGTGGGGGTTGGGCTCAACTATGCCAGTGACCTAGCAGCTGTCTGTGAGCTGGTCCTGATTTGGCAACTTAATTATACTAGTGGCCCCAGCTGTGAAAGAGTCAGGAAGAGACTAGATAAGGAGGAAGGAGAACTCAGTTAGGGAGGACCTAGGACAGAGGTGGTAGGAAGTACCCATTGCCTGGGAGGAGTCAGGGGAAGCAGACTGAAGAAGGCAGCAGGGACAGAATTAATCCCTGTGGTGGGGCCTAGAAAAGGGACAAGGTACAGAGAGGCAGTCCTGGCGGCGATTGGCATTCTGGCAGAGCAAACAGGAACTGGGAGGACCTAGGGAGAAGCCAGAAGCCTGGGAACCAGCAGAGAGGCTGTGTTAAGCACAGGCCACAGGGAAGCAGCACCAGGGGCTTTGAGGTTGGAAGTGCCCCAGGGAAACTGGCGGGTAGGGTTAGCTCAGTGGTTTGAGGATTGCCCTACTAAACCCAAGATTGTGAGTTCAATCCTTGAGGGAGCCATTTAGGGATCTGGGGCAAAAATTGGGGATTGGCCCTGCTTTGAGCAGGGGGTGGGACTAGATGACCTCCTGAGGTCCCTTCCAATCCTGATATTCTATGAAACAGCTGCCCATCGGAAGAAGCAGACCTAGTTGTTTAATACAGGGTCCCTGGGCTGGAGCCCACCTTCAAGACCTGAGGAAGAGGTGTGCAACTCCAACATAAAGACTACTGAGCCCAGGCTGAGGACTGAGCCTAAAGCGTGGGATGAGGAATAGCACAAGTGAGGGCAGAAATATCTCTGATGTTGGGACATTTTTGGACTTTAGTTGTACTTCTGTCATCCTGGAAGGGGTCTGGACTAGAAAGGACTCAGAGAGCTGACTCACTGACAGAATCAGGCCACTGCAGGGCCAAAGTGGTGACCAACGGGGGCACAAGGGGTGAAGACCCCGCAGGGCCTTGACCTGATGCCAGAGGTGCTATGGTGGTGAGTTCAACTGCTCACAGGCCCCCTTAACATTTCCTCTTTGCACCTGTAGCAGCTGCCTCTCAGGGCTTGGTGGGTGTATCATGACAGAGTATGGAACCCACTGTCCTTCCCACCTTCAGCAAGCTTACAGCACAGGCTTGTTTTTCACAATAGCTGCTTTGGAAACTATTAATAGGTTCCATCCTGGAACTTGGTATTTCCCAGCGCTTCCTTCCCTGGCTACAGCCTCACAAATCTGCCTGCAGCCCAGGTTTTCCACGGGGAATGGGGGCATGCGGCGTCTGGGCCCTCTGTGCCAGGGCAGGGCACAGCCCAGAGAGCATGCATGGAAAGATACTATGCAGTGGAATCTACTGTATTAAACTCCTATTTCATCCAATGATATCCAATAACTCCCATGGATCACAACTCCCATAGTATGAATTCCTGCCTTTTCCCAATCTGGTCTCACTTATCAGCCACTGTAAAGTTCTTATTGCACAGAAGTGTTAGGTTAGATTGTGGACCACGCATCTGGGTCAATTTCCAGAACCTACCAAGGACACGGATTGATTTAAAGTGTCAGGTTTGGGAGGTTTCTTGGCTGTGACCTAGAGAAGCAAAATGTTGATTAAATTTTGGAGCTTCACAGAAACACTCCCTTTCCATCACCAGCCCGGCTACCATGATTGCATCCAGGCCGAAAGCCCATTCTATCAGGTATTTTACTCATAAAGCACCACCTCTTCTCCATCAAGGCACTGGAGGAGAAAACTATTCACATAAATAAATGCTTTACTGCAATCCAAATCTTCAAAAAGTCAGTTCTATCCCAGCTGGAGAGAAGCATATTGTTCCATCTGTCCATATGCCCTTTTTCTTTCTTTTAGCAAAAGATCTGTATTCAATTAATGTAACTTCCCTAAAAAAGGAGCCATGTTCACTCCCAGGGATTTCTGTAACATCCTGAGGATGACACCTTCAGATTCTTTATTGGGGTTTGAAACAAGCAAAAAAGAGATTGCCCTTGGCTAATCCTTACCAGGCTTTGCACTGAGCCTGGAGCGTATTGGAAAAGAGTTTTGGGGTTTAATCAGGATTGTATGAATACCTATGAGGTGCAGACCTGATCAACAGAGCTCACAGATATGTGCCACACTAATGTATCTCACTGCTTTGATATTAAAAGAACTTCCAGTCACCTGGAACACAATACCAGGGATTTTCTTCACTATCTTTAAACCTATCTTGCTAATCAACTCTACTGCCCATTGTTTCCCAAAAGCTAGTCCCTCTGGTTTTACTGCATTGAGGGATTCCCAGGCCAGAAGAGACCTCTGTGAACCTCTAGGTAAAATACAGGCCACAGACTTTGCCAAAATAATTTCTAGAACATATCTTTTAAAAAACATCCAATCTTGAGTTTAAAATTGTCAGTAATAGAGAATTCACCATGACCCTTGGTAAATTGTCCCAATGGTTAATTACTCTCATAATTAAACATTTACACCTTATTTCCAGTCTGAATTTGTCTAGCTTCAGCTTCCAGCCATTGGATCCTATTGTACCTTTCTCTGCTAGATTGAAAAGCCCATTATTAAATATTTGCTCCCCATGTAGGTACTAAATTGAGTCACCCCTTAACCTTCTCTTTGTTAAGCTAAATAGATTGAGTTCCTTGAGTCTATCACTATAAGGCATGTCTAAGCCTTTAATGATTCTTTTGGCTCTTTTCTGAACCCTCTCCAATTTATCAACATCCTTCTTGAACTGTGGGCACCAGAACTTGACACAGCATTCCAGCAGTGGTTGGACCTGTGCCATACACAGAAGTATACTTTAGCTGTATTAAAACACACATTGTTTGTGCTGTTTTCCAAGCGATCCAGATCACTGTGAATCAGTGCCCTGTACTCTTCATTATTTATCACTCCTCCAATTTTTGTTTCATTTGCAAAATTTATCAGTGATGATTTTTATGTTTTCTTCCAGGTCATTGATAAAAACGTTAAATACCATAGGGCCAAGAACTGATCCCTCTGAGACCCCACAGGAAACACACCTGCTTGATGACAATTCCCCATTTACAGTTACATTCTGAGACCTATCAGTTATCCAGTTTAATACATTTAATGTGTGCCATGTTAATCTTATATGGTTCTGTTTTTTTACTAAAACTATAATGTGGTACCAAGTCAAACATCTTAGAGAAGTCTATGAGGTTAACACTATTACCTTTATCAACCAATTTATATTCTCATAAATAAATCAAGCTAGTCTGACAGGTTCTATTTTCTATAAAACCATATTCATTGGCATAAATTACATTACGCTCTCATTTTTTTAAATTGAGTCCCATGTCAGCCATTCCATTATCTTGCCCAGGATTGATGTCAGGCTAACAAGCCGATAATTACCTGGGTCATCCCATTTACCCTTTTTAAAAATTGGCACAACATTAGCTTTCCTCTAGTCTTCTGGAACTTCCTCATTGTTCCAAGACTTATTGAAAATCAATATGAATGGTTCAGTGAGCTTAACAGCCAGCTCTTTTAAACTTCTTGGAAGCAAGTTATCTGGACCTGCTGATGTAAAAATGTTTAGCGTTAGTAGCTTCTATTTAACATCCTCCAGAGAAACAAGTAGACTAATTCCCGGATTATTGGTCAAAGTCTGGGACATTCTCGGTCAAATGACAATGTTTCTTACTTGCTGTATATATCCTGTCGCAAGCTGCATGTAACAGCAGGTTCTCTACTTGCAGCATCCCTGTATGGGGGAAAATGTACCACAGTTAACAATATCAAGAAAAGCACTACTTTGAGGATTGGCAGATATAGTCATTTTCTGAGGGATAATTAGTTCTGGAAAAGATTCTCCAGTCCTCATGTCAACTCACATGGGGAACACAGTATCACAAAGGAGAGAGAAAACGGTGAACAAATCTTTCCAAAGAAACTGTTCCTTACAAAATGTCAAAGATTCACTGGTCTTTTTGCTAGATGTTGAAAACCATTTCTTGAACTCATGGCTGAATTAGCAACAAAAAGAAAACAATGGCTTATCTCACTTCCACTATAAAAATATAACACAGACACTCATTATAAGCCAGACATTGGCAATTCAGCACTGTTGATTGCCCTGTGTTCTGAAACATTCTTCTCTTATGATTAAGGCCCTGTCAAATTCACGGCCATGAAAAACACATCATGGACCGTGAAATCTGGTCATCCCCCCCAGTGAAATCTCGTCTTCTAATGATTCTACCCTATACTATACAGATTTCAGGGGGGAGACCAACGTTTCTCAAACTGGGGGTTCTGACCCAAAAGGGAGTTGCTGGGGGGGTCGCTGTATTGTCACCCTTTCTTCTACGCTGACTTCAGAGTTGGGCGGGCAGAGAGCAGCAGCTGTTGGCCAGGTGCCCAGCTACCAAGGCAGCGCCCCGCCAGCAGCAGCATAAAAGTAAGGGTGGCAACACCATAGCATGCCATCATTACTTCTGCGCTGGTGGTGACTCTGCCTTTAGAGCTGGGCCCCCGGCCAGCAGCCGCCGCTGCCCCGCTCTGAAAGCGGCACCGCTGTCAGCAGCAGCACAGAAGTAAGGGTAGCAGTACTGCCCCCCCCCCCATAATAACCTTGCAACTCCCCCACCCCCACCCAACTCCTTTTTGGCTCAAGACCCCTACAATTACAACACTGTGAAATTTCAGATTTAATGCTTGATGCTGACGACGCTGATTTCTGGTTCAATAAAAAACAACTGCTCTACCCAAACAGTAAAAAAGCGTGAGAATGGGATGTTTGGCATATGAGACTGATCTGACAAAGCCCCAGTTTTACATACAATGGGAGAAAAATAATTCTTGAAATAAGGAATATATTCTAATGCAAAATCATGAATGATGATCATCTTTACAAACTCTCTCTATTTCTGGATCCAGAGCATCAGGCTTTTACAAGTGATGCTGGTTTTGATTTTTTGTTTAACGTGATCTATGAAGTCATGGTAGTATGTTAAGAGAAACCACTTGCCTGTCTCCCACATGACAGGATACTTCCATAATACAGAAGAAGGGAGTTCACAAATGATCATAAAATCTGAAATGCTTACACGAAAAGTAAATAAACAAGACATCACAGGGCTGCAAATGATGCAGTCATTTTCTAGTTCCACTACCATCATAGCCATATATCATCCTTAGCCTGTGATGTGGATTCATTAGACCATGGCGCAGATACCTTGCCTATCTTTTTAATTTGGGTCACCATTCTCCTTCTGCACTCTTATAAGCAACCACTACTCCAGCAGCTTTTGAATAAGGGCTGTTGCATGAGCAATATGGCTAATTTCTCTGGATACCTTGAGTTCACTTCTAAACCCAGGTTTCCTGTACAACAGCATCCTGCACTGCCCCCAAAGCACTTGAGTGGCCAGATTTTCGTTTCAGAAGGCTATATACATCCAGAGTAATTTACACTTTTCTTACATTGTGTTTCTCAAGGTGGCTAAAGATAACTCTCTCCTGCCATCGCTGTCATTCTTACTGAGAACCATGGAGGGGATCTCATCAATCGTATTTCTTAATTCCTGGAGAAGCCGCTTTAAATCTCGCAGTGGGTCCTCCTTCACAATGGCTGGCTTGGGTGGCATCTGAATTAAATATTCATTTATAAAATAAATGTTTAAAATGGCATTTTGCTGTCCAGAACCTATATATATCCAGCTAAAGACAGACATTTCTTTTTTGTTCTCAATTATTAGACTTTTAAACTCTATTTTAGAGGAAGCTATCTAGAGGTTTGATCATGAAAATTTGATAATTATCAAAATACTTTATAAGAGGTGACTATACTATGTAAGTTAATAAGCTGTCTCTCAGAATATTGTAAAGAAAATCATAACATGTTTATATACACAGTACTGGATGTAGATGTAAATTTTTATATACATACACAAATACTATGTTCAAAAAACATTATTAAGGTTGCAAAGTTAAGCACTCAAAAGTTAGGAAATGCAACCTTAATTCAGCCCCCTGATGCATATGCATTGTAAAGCAGTCTTTAATGACATGATCACAAACTATATTTTCCACAGAACCTCCATCTCATTCAGTGTACATGATGCACAGGCAAATAATGTCTGGGTGCAGGAAAGCACAAAATGACCGGGAGGAGAGGTGGCGGGCAGACGAGAGTAAGTGGCGGGCTGAAGACAGGGCTGAAGTTCAAATGTGGCGGCAGCATGAAGAGCGGAGGCAGGATTCAATGCTGAAGCTGCTGGAGGACCAAACCAGTATGCTCCAGTGTATGGTTGAGCTGCAGCAAAGGCAGCTGGAGCACAGACTGCCACTACAGCCCCTGTGTAACCAACCGTCCTCCTCCCCAGAGTTCCATAGCCTCCACACCCAGACGCCCAAGAACGTGGTGGGGGGGGCCACCAGCCAACCAGCCACTCCACCACAGAGGATTGCCCAAAAAAAAGAAGGCTGGCATTCAATAAATTTTAAAGTTGTAAACTTTTAAAGTGCTGTGCGGCATTTTCCTTCCCTCCTCCACCACCCCTCCTGGGATACCTGGGTAGTCATCCCCCTATTTGTGTGATGAATGAATAAAGAATGCATGAATGTGAAGCAACAATGACTTTATTGCCTCTGCAAGCAATGATTAAAGGGAGGAGGGGAGGGTGGTTAGCTTGCAGGGAAGTAGAGTGAACCAAGGGGCAGGGGGTTTCATCAAGGAGAAACAAACAGAACTTTCACACCGTAGCCTGGCCAGTCATGAAACTGGTTTTCAAAGCTTCTCTGATGCGTACTGCGCCCTCCTGTGCTCTTCTAACTGCCCTGGTGTCTGGCTGCGCGTAACCAGCAGCCAGGCGATTTGCCTCAACCTTCCACCCCGCCATAAACGTCTCGCCCTTACTCTCGCAGATATTGTGGAGCACACAGCAAGCAGTAATAACAGTGGGAATATTGGTTTCGCTGAGATCTAAGTGAGTCAGCAAACTGCGCCAGCGCGCCTTTAAACATCCAAATGCACATTCTACCACCATTCTGCACTTGCTCAGCCTGTAATTGAACAGCTCCTGACTACTGTTCAGGCTGCCTGTGTACGGCTTCATGAGCCATGGCATTAAGGGGTAGGCTGGGTCGCCAAGGATACATATAGGCATTTCAACGTCCCCAACAGTTATTTTCTGGTCTGGGAATAAAGTCCCTTCCTGCAGCTTTTGAAACAGACCAGAGTTCCTGAAGATGCGAGCGTCATGTACCTTTCCCGGTCATCCCACGTTGATGTTGGTGAAACGTCCCTTGTGATCCACCAGTGCTTGCAGCACTATTGAAAAGTACCTCTTGCGGTTTATGTACTCGCCGGCTTGGTGCTCCGGTGCCCACTCCAAATTGATTCCCAACTGACCGGTAGCTGTCTGGCGTTGCAAGCTTCCACAGGGCTATCGCCACTTGCTTCTCAACTGTGAGGGCTGCTCTCATCTTGGTATTCATGTGCTTCAGGGCAGGGGAAAGCAAGTCACAAAGTTCCATAAAGTGCCCTTACGCATGCGAAAGTTTCGCAGCCACTGGGAATCGTCCCAGACCTGCAACACTATGCGGTCCCACCAGTCTGTGCTTGTTTCCCGAGCCCAGAATCGGCGTTCCACAGCATGAACCTGCCCCATTAGCACCATGATGCATGCACTGGCAGGGCCCATGCTTTCAGAGAAATCTGTGTCCATGTCCTGATCACTCACGTGACCGCGCTGATGTCGCCTCCTCGCCCGGTATCGCTTTGCCAGGTTCTGGTGCTGCATATACTGCTGGATAATGCATGTGGTGTTTAATGTGCTCCTAATTGCCAAAGTGAGCTGAGCGGCCTCCATGCTTGCCTTGGTATGGCGTCCGCACAGAAAAAAGGCGCGGAACGATTGTCTGCCGTTGCTCTGACGGAGGGAGGGGCGACTGACGACATGGCTTACTGGGTTGGCTTCAGGGAGCTAAAATCAACAAAGGGGATGGCTTTACATCAAGGAGTATTTCAGGCAGGACTTCACGGAGGGTTCCAATAAGAAATGGTGCACCTAAGTTATTGTTCTTATTGGAACAAGGAGGTTAGCCTGGCCTCTGATTGATACATGGCTAGATTTACCTCACTGCACCTTCTCTGTGAGTGACTGCAGTGTGACCTAGAGGAATGAGTCCCCTAGATGGGGGAGTCGGGGGGAAGCAAATGAGTACAAAACAAATCTGGTCTATTTCTTGTTTTGATCCACTCCATCTATCTTTTACATCTTTGGCTGGCAGCAGATGGTGCAGAAGGACTGATGCCATCCACATCTCATGGCTGCTTGGCAGAAGATGGTACAGTACGACTGCTAGCAATCCGTATCACCTGCCTGCTCACCATAAGACAGTTCAATAGGACTGACTGCAGGACTAAAGAGAATGACCTGGTCAAGTCACTCCAAATTTAGTCCCTGCGCCCATGTCTGCCCAAGCACTCCTGGCCGACGTGGCCAGGGGCACCTCGGACATGACGATGATGGCTACCAGTCATATTGCACCGTCTGCTGCCAGAAGGCAATGGGTTGCTGCTACTGCGTAGCAATGCAGTACCGCGTCTGCCAGCACCCAGGAGACATAGGGTGATGGTTACCTGAGCGGGCTACATGCTTGCCGTGGTATGGCGTCTGCACAGGTAACTCAGGAAAAAAGGCGCGAAACGATTGTCTGCCCTTGCTTTCACGGAGGGAGGGAGGGAAAGGGGGCCTGACGATATGTACCCAGAACCACCCGTGACAATGTTTTAGCCCCATCAGGCATTGGGATCTCAACCCAGAATTCCAATGGGCAGCGGAGACTGCGGGAACTGTGGGATAGCTACCCACAGTGCAACACTCCGGAAGTCGACGCTTGCCTCGGTACTGTGGAAGCACTCCGCCGAGTTAATACACTTAATGCACTTAGAGCATTTTCTATGGGGACACACACACTTGAATATATAAAACCGATTTCAAAAAAACCGACTTCTATAAATTCGACCTTATTCTGTAGTGTAGACATGCCCTGAGAAAGCAATAAAAACCTTTTGCACTGGAGTTACTAAAGTTCTCTCAATGGTGCATTAGTATTCTCAAGTTAAATGTCAGCATTTGTTTTACACTGGAGCCAGCGAAGATAAAGCTAAACATACTGTAAATATACAAGGTCCAGTTCTGTCTTCACCTGGCCACACTCTCTAGGCAGGTTATTCTCACACAAGGGAAGAGAAAGGCTGTGCACATGGCCCTTTCCACAGCACTGCTGCCTGCTACCCACTCCCATAAATCTGTGGACACTAGTGTAGCTCCTGCAGGAGCTCTGCTATTTGGGACTCCCCCGAGCCACAGCTGTCTCTATAGGAAATGTGAATTTCCAAAACACAAAGAGTAAAGAAGAAAAAATTACTATAGATTTTATCTGCAGTATCTTATATTTCCCCATGGGATTGGTGGGGACAGTCTGCAACTTTTGGCCCTGTACCCCTCCCTACATGTGGAGCCTGTAGGGGCATGGAGGGGGCATGCCATGAGCACATGCAGAGGGCTGATGGGGCCTTAATTAGGTGCAATTCCTACTGAGATCAGTGGATCTGTGTGAGGACAGAATTGGTCCCACAGTACATATTTACTGATAAAAAATAAGGTGTGTGCATAGTGACTGACGCACCCACACTCTGTTGTGTGTTAATGATCATGGGCTTGATCCAATTGCTACCAAAGGTAATGGAGACTCCCATTTACTTTGGTGGGAGCTGGGTCATGTCCTATATGGAGAATCATATAAAAACTATAGAGAAAATAATGAAGAATTATTTTCTGAATAAGACTTCAGTTAAATCTATAATTTAGGTGTATTTAAAAAGAAGGGAGGAAGGTTACATAATCTAATATTAATACAAAAGCTGTCATAAACTAAAAGGGAAAAAAATCAGAGAAGGCAGTATGGGAAGGAACTTTTAAAACATTCTCCTGCAGAATCTGTAACCCAAACATTGCAGGATTGTACTAGTACATGAGAACCAGAAAAGGAAATTGGCTGGAAACTGGAAATCTGACTAGTCTTTTCTCACTGTCTATGCTGAGTGAGTTTCAGAAAACGCACATCATAAATGGTGAAAAGTAAAATGTATTTCAGTGTAGTCTTTGTTTCAATATTTTAAAGTGTTATTAGCGACACAGGTAAGGAAATTTGTTTTGAAAAGCTAATTTTCATTCTCCAACTGCTAAGACAGTTTTAGCTAAATAAAAAGAAAAGAAGTAAGTCCATAATATGAGAAGTTATAGGAAATGAATTAATCCTGGTAGGTAAGAATCCTTTTGAAAAACCCCAACTGGACATCTGTTTTTGAACTTCGGAACTGCTCTGCGTCATGCTGACTTCACAGTCTAGAGCAGATACTCACGTGAGGAATGAAGCCTGGAGAGGCTTGGGAAGATGGTACATTAGAGTGGGGATGAGTAAGTGGCAATGATATGTGGCGTGGCTTTCCAGAAGTAGAACCTGATGTATATCCTGGGCCCTGCAGTTCCTGCCGAAGAACAGTAGTCAGGTGTAAGCAGACAAAATGGTGTACAGACTAAAGACTTTTGGACAGGGACCATCTTTGTTATGTGTTTTTTACAGTGTGTAGCACAATGGGGCCTTGGTCCAAGATTCTCAAAAGTGAATAATGACTTTGAGTGCCTCAACTGAGACCCCTTTAGGGTTGTCTCAGGTTGGGAACACAAAAATGGAGGCACCCAAAATCTATAGTCACTTCTGAAAATCTTGGCTGGTCCATGACTGGGGTTCCTATGCAGAATAAAAAACAATAGGATCATACTGACTGCAAGGAATCCTGAATGGCAGCAGGCAGTTTGATGCTATAAAATATGATCCCCAGTGTAGTCCTATAATCTACTTTACAAGGTACACACAAGTTAACCCTTTTAAACCATTAGTCACACACACTTCCAGCAGTTTGCTTTGTGCTCAGAATTCCATGTATTGCTGTGGTGGTTACAACTGTTTTCTATCTGGGAACCACTCAGGGATAATGATTCTTGGGAGCTGCCACAGGGTGGCTCACCCCTTAAAGGTTGGGGTGAGCAAGGCCTGATTATAGAAAGAGTCACACATGAAAGAGAACAGGGTGATTGTCCTATAAAGAGCACCAGGAGGCTGCAGTGGTGGGAGCATAGCATAGTGAAGAGAAACTGCAGAGTGTGCAAAGACCTCATGTGGGGAAGGCCCTGAGACCAAGGGAGCTGTGACAGACAGCAGCCCAGGGACCAGGCAGCTTCTGTGGAGAAACATGGATGGAGTCTGGGCCTAAAGGCAAGAGCTGGAAGGCTTAGCCCCAGCTAGGAAGAGCTGGGAGGATGGGCTGTGAGAACAAGCTAGGACAGAATAAGAGCTCTGGCTATGAGAGAAGACACCAGAGCTTAGTATGGACTCTGATGTGGTGATGGGCTTTATTTTGGGACCCAGCAATGGTTGAGAACTATTTCTGTTATTGAAGTGGCTCTAGGCAGGGGTGATAATACAGTAAGGAATTGTTTCTGCTATTAAATCAGCCCCAGGCAGGGGTGATGTTATCCTAGAAAAGAATTATCCTATTATTAAGCCAGCCACAGGCAAAGGGTGGTGACATCCATGTGAAAGTTGTGTGCGGTTCTTACAGGTCCTACAAATGGGGCTAAAGGGATCAGTGTGCCTGTAAAGTGACCCATGACCAAGACGGGGTGCTTAGTAGATGGCCATCCTGCTATAGGAGCCACTACAAAACAAAAGTGTCCCAAATTTTAATGTCAAGTTAAATAACTTATTACTGTTCTTGGTGCATTATTCATTTTCATATATAATTCAATAAAACTCTCAAATTCTAATTCACCTGAAACTGCCAGAAAATTTCAGGAGTATCACAGAAGTCTTAGTACTTGTCACAGAAGCATGGTGCCAACGCATTCTCATTATAACTTTAATTCATTTTAAATCATACCCTGATACCCTTACTCACATGGAATAGTATTTTACAAGTAAGTGATATCAGAGGCACCACTTGTGCAGGGGTGATACTGAACCTGAGTTAAGGGTAACAGATGAGAACCCTTGGGCATATGCTGAAGTAAAAGGAGGGTAGTATTAAAACTAGAACCAAGAGTAAATGCCTACACTTTTCAGTCCACATATTAGCTATAAAGAACTTACTTTTACATCCAAAGTGTGTTGTAGTTTGAAGCGCATAGCTTCTTGCTCCTGACACTGGATTATGCACTGACATTCTGCAAATTGCATAGATGCCTGCAAGAGAGAATGAGATTTAATTAACCTTTTCTTTGTTTTCTATTAAATGTTTTTAATCCTTTCTCTCTAATAAGAACAAGGGGCCCTACAAAGAGACATTTTATTTGTATAGTGCCAGCAGTGTGGTAAGTGCTTTCTAGAAATATAAGACCAGATGCCAGCCCTGCAGAACTTCCAAAGGGCAGCTGAATTGCCATATGACCCTAGTAGCAATGATACCCACATAACAACCTTAAGGAAAGGAGATATTCCTATTGGAAAGAATCCTGAACACCTATGGGATTTGTTAATCCAAGCGTATTAACTGGGCAAAGCCTCTTCAAGGCTTTAAAATGGATGAGGGGGTGAAGTTGGTGACTCGTCTGGAATCTAAACTCTGTTAAATAATACAACTTGTTATATAGTGGAAAAATGTGATATATGCAGATATGATAATACGTATTCTTGTTCTTTATTTCTGTAGCAGGAAACTAAGCAACAGGAGCTGGGGAAGTTTCTGAGCCCAAGCTCTACAGTGAGGCAGAGAGAGACAGGGACATTTTAAGGAGGGTGTTTTCATAATTCTAATAAAGTTCCTTGTTCAGTGTTAGAAGAAACGGAGTTTCTGTCATTCTTTACCATTGTCACATGACAAAAAGGCAGTTGACTCTCTATGCTCACTGAAGCATGGTCAATACAGTGTTCATACACATAATTAGCTGTCTCTTGTTTGCACAGTAGTTTCCATTTCAACATTCAACTCAGAAATAATTTATGAGCAGCAGGTTGATCAATTACATTTAATGATGTCTACACAGCGGAGGCTCTCCAGGGCAGGTAAGATAGGCACTATCTGTTATGATCTTTACCCACGGCTTTAAATGGGCTCTGACTGTATTTTTACAGTTAGTTTTCACCCACTCACTTTCAGACAGCACCAGCCTTCATTTTGCCTATGCCTTTGTTAGTTGGCTGTATTATTCCTGTATGTCCTGTTACACACAACAAAGCTGTGCTAACAACATGATTAAGGTTGCAGAGTCAAGCACTCAACCTTAGGAAAAGGCCAGAATTAAGGATGCCTGTGGTGCCGGCTCCGCATCTGATCTGTCTTCCCCCCTCTCGCAGGCTGAGTGTCCCTCCCTCGGCTTCTCATCCCAGTCACCCCAACAGCTACCTTGTCTCAGTCTCCTTGCCCAACCAGTCTCTGTCCACCCCACAGGCTCCTAGCTCTAATCTACTCCTTCTCCGCACCCCACCAGGACTAGCTCTCTTCCCCTCTGTATATGAGTCAAGCACATTCCTCTCGTATGCTGCCTGTATGCCTGGGGGGAGGCGGACGTTGTGGCACACGAGGGAGAGTCCCCCTTCTCTGAGTTCCTGTGCCCAGTGTCCCCTGGTGGCCCATGCAGTCCCAAGATGGAGTTTGCTCTGTGGGGATGGCACATAGGAGCTGTGAGGGGTTAAGCATGGCCAGTGCAGATGGAATTTAGCTGCGAAACTCTAACAAGTCTAGACTGAAGATATGCAAATGGAGATTTTTTTCAAAAGTTTATAGCTTGGTGAAGTTTGGGTGTTTTTCACAGGGATAGGAAAAGGCACATCTGGGGCCCCAAGGCAACCCCCTTGCTCTACAGAATGGGGGCACTTGAGCTCCTCCATGAAATGGTTGTAAAAAAAGAAAAGCACATTATTTTTCCACAATATCTTTTTCAGAAAGGGATGGACGGTTCTCGCTGAAACTCTCCTGAAAGCTTCAGCCTGAGGCAAAACCCAGCATGGAAACTTTCAGCCTGAATGGTTAAAGTATGGCAAAGTTGTAAGCAGCAGAAAACCATGTTATCATGGGAAGTGTTAGGCCATTTTAAGTTTGGCGTCACTACCAGCTCCCCCTCTAACAACAGTTAGTTTTACATGGCTCTTTGGGTCCTCACCTGGAGTGCTGCCTAGACCCAGGGGGCAGGATCTGCCATGATCAGCTCAACCAGACAACAACTGCAACAGCACATGGTGCTTACAATCCTCCCTGCACTGGGAGGCCTGCAGCCTCCATAAATGGGCAATACTGGCCAGGGTGACTACCAGGCACATACAGATTCAGTGTCTCTCTGGCAGGGCTCCTACAGAGTCCCGACCACAGAACACCCAGTGGCAGGTAGCAGTGCAAGCAACACCTGCCCTTCCCTAGGGGTGAATTCTTCCCTTCTGGCTCAAGGAGGTGCAACTTGTATCTCCCAAGCGCTGGGGCTAAATTAAGGCTTCTGTTAAAGAAACCAGAAATGTATTAATGTGAGGTCCAGGTCAAGGTTTTAACAGATGTCCTCTCTTAAGGTCCCTTCTCTTCACAGGAAATAGTACAGAAAAGTTTGGGGAATGAAAAATGTGACTGAACTAAGAGCTACCTTATCAAGAGCTGCCTCCATGTTAGCAATTTTTTCTTTCAGACGTCGATCTTGTGACCTTAGGATCTCCAGCTCTCCAGTCATCTTGTTGTTTTCTGTTGCAATACAACTCAGTTCTTGGCTTAGTTTATTTTTCTCTTCTTTCAGATAATGCTTCTCCTGCATTTGTAGAGATAAAGACCAAAGTGAATATGAGATAACAGTTTAGGATTGCTAACATCATACACAGCTGTTGTCTATGAGCTTTATGACTTGAAGTAGTTTATATTCTTTTAAAAATTTTCAGTGAACCTTTCCAGAAGCTCAGCTATCATACTAAGCAGAAACAGGAATTTTCACAATTAAAAGTGTAGAGTTATAGAGTTAGGCTGTCACCTCACAGAGCCTTGAACCATTTCAAATCTGAAATTTGAAGCTTTGAGAGTATATGAGCATACTCATGCTCCACACTTTTATAAGCTCTTCCATTGCCCAATATCAAAGAAACAACTGTCATACTCCATGCAAGTGACTAGATCCAAAGCTAGCAGAGGAGGATGAATTGCTGTGAACACATGTAGGTGACAATCCAGTCAACTCTACTGGTAACTAAACCATTTATCTGTCTTGGAATCCACTAGACAGACCTTCTTTGTTAAGAAACTGACAAGCAGTATCCACCAAAACTTGAACTGCTGAGAATCTGAATTAAGATTTCTGCTAATCTCTCCTCCAAAGCAAGCACCCACTGTGGCATGATAGTATGAACAATAATGTTTACAGAAAATATGAAAATAAGTTATTTTTGACAATTTTTGTCAATCAGGATATGTTAGCTAATAAATATAATCGTTTCCTGCTATTGAGCAGAATGAACCAAAATCACCTCTGGATGGATTTTTCAGTTAGGAAATAGTATCTCAAATCCAGCAGCAAACAAAACTGAGAGGTAAAACTGAGGGGAAGCACTGAGGGCCAGATTCAGAAGGATGTGCAAGAAAGGGGAGTTGGTTGGTAAGAGGGCGTGAGTCTAAATGAGTTTGTAAGTAATTAAGGGCCTGATTCTCATTTACACTAAGGTCACTTTCATCTGAGCTGGCAGTAAATTATATTTACACCCAGTTTAGGGCTCCTTTACATCACTAGAGCAGTGTAAAGTGACTTAGGGCTTGGCTACACTTACATTTTGTAGCGCTCTAACTTGCTGGCTCAGGGGTGTGAAAAATCACACACAGAGTCAGAGCGCTTTAAAGCGTTAGTGTAAACAGGCTCCCAGCGCTGGGAGCTAATCCCCTCGTGGAGGTGGATGACCAGGAGCACTGGGAGAACTCTCTCCCAGCGCTCGCGGGCGACCACACTCGCACTTCAAAGCGCTGCCGCAGAAGCGCTCCCGCAACAGCGCTTTGAAGTTACCAGTGTAGCCATGCCCTAAGTGTATATGAAAATTAGGCCCTAAGTCTGAGGGAATTTAAGTCAGGAGAGAGACTAATTGATGTAACATTCAACTGGAGGAAGCCAGATGAAGGTGTAAGTTATGCTAGCTAATACTCCCTTTGGTCTCTCTTGGACGAACCCTCAATCTCTACTTGAAACTATTTATCTAAATATAGTTAAATACTTTTACTTGGAGCTCTTGTGACCTTAGTTGCATTTGTCATTGCCTCCTCCAAGAATTTAATCTTGCTCTGCAATGCATCTATCTGTCCTCTCTTGGCTGTGATTTGCTTCTGCATTCCCATTGCAACTTTCATAGCTGTAAAAGACAAGGTTCCCAACTGATTAGTCCTTTATGAACAAAATGGATCAGGCATGATGCTTTCTGTGTTCTTATTTGGAAATCAATTGTCAATAATACACTAAAAACAGACTGAGGGTTGGGATCCTGCAGTCCTTATGTGAGCAAACTTCCCATTAGAGCCAATGGGAGTTTTGCCTAGATGGTGACTGTGATATCAGTATAAACAGAAGAACCTAACCTGGAAAATTTAATATAAACCACCTCATACTCTGAGGAAATTCAATTCCAAATTTCCTGGCTTAATCTGATTCCTAGTAAACCATAAAACAACAAGGTGTCTGCATATGTCACTGTTTTTTTATTCCTTTTATAAAATATTTGAATTACCACTAATAACAACTACTGAAGGAATAAATATATTTACAAATTCCACTTGTTAAAAAGACAAACAAATATGACATAAAAAAATCAACTTCCAAAGTTACCATGGCCGTCGGAACCTTCCATAGTCTTTAAAGTGGCTCTGGTTTGTTCCAGTTCAGCTTGGGCAGATTTCAATTGCTTTCTGAGTTTGCTTGTGATACCTTCCATCTCTTCACTTTTGTCTCGATAATTCCTCTTTAATTTTTCATATTCCTCTGTTCAATGTAAGCACATTGAATTGAATGAAAGTGTAAAGTGATTCATAAAATCATCCACCTGTTACTAAAAGGTTATACAGATGTACTGTTTAATCCCTTAAAAGGAATATTATATTTATGTAACTAACATAGAAAAAAACAAATTAAATTTGCTAACAAATTAAAACACGTCATATTCCATTGCATTGCTACAATGTCATCAAAAGGCAGTGTTTCCCTGGAACAAAATGAGATGCATTTCCTAACTGTTCTCTAAAGCTACCATTCTACAACGTGACAGTAAAGCTATACTTCTTAATTGTGCGCTGCTCAGGGATCAGACTGCCCATTGCTACCTGGTGTGGCATAGCTACTAGTGAGATAAAATATTTGACCTGTGCCCATTCTCTCAGGCTCTTTTTCAGAACTCCAACCTGCTCTATGTCCTGACAAAGCTATAAGCACCCCCTCGCCACACAATCCCACCTTGAAATCTCTTTGGCACAGCTCCAACTCAAATGCCTCCCTCAGACAGCTCTGACCACCTCAAAGTCCCCCAATCGTCCTGCACAATGCTATGATCCCCACCCAACTCCCTCTCCCTACCAGCACAGCTCTGGCTCCCAAACAGTGTGCCCCCTCCAGCTCTGGACCCTCCATTTCAGACCCCCCCCCCATGCCCTCACACACTTTAACTGTTATTACCTTTCACAAAATCTGAGGACAGACTTTCCAAGTAAAAGTATGTATATGGTTATCATCTACTAATCTTGCTGAGGTCAGAGTTAAGGTTGTGCATTGGAGCATGACTGTGGGGAGCTGGGCATCTGTATTGTGGGTGTGTCTATGCTGAAAATGAATGGGGGAATCTGTGAATGTGTGTGGCTGGTATAATGTCTGCATAGTACAGCATGTGAACTGTGGTTGGTCTGGTTGCCTTAATGGGTGACTTCCTTGAGTTCTGGAGACTGTGGTGAAAGGAAATACACTTGTACAACCTCACCTTGTAGTTATGAGTTTCTGAGCAGGCTATTATTGGCAGTGATAGGGCTCAGACGCTTTCTGCCAATATCACATACTGTATGTCCCTGGCATCTTGATCTCCTTTCATGCACAGTATTTAAGGAATGCATTTGCTAATGTCCTCTTTCTGATAGGTTAAGATACAAGATTTTACAGAATGCCCATAACAAAACAAATTAAAACATATTTCACTACAGTTTGATAATAAACAGTTAATAGGATTTGCCAGATCAGTTTATTTAAATTATGGAACATTGCACCATCTACTTCCCTGTATAATACCTGGGGAAGAAGGAAGGCTCTTGGTGAAGTTTATATTCTGTGACCTACTAGGGTTTTTATTCTGGGCCCCACCGAAGGTCAGGCTGTGCTAAGTATTTTTGCACAAGGCCCTGGGAGTTATGCCTCTAGATTACACCATCTTCACTGTATACTAGAAATCCAAATCATGAATTATCGCTCTGAGGCAGTCTGACCATCAGTGTACTCTATCTGGGAACCTCTTACTTGACTTTACTAGTAGCCATATTTGGATTGAGCAGGCAGCTCTTCTATTTTTAACATCAGCCTGATTTAGGAGATATCTGATCTGAGGCTCCCTACCTGCGAGGCCGGCGAGCTCAGTGCGACTGGCTTTCAGCTCATTCATTAGTTGGTCTCTTTCCAGTTTCATATCCTTTACTGCACAGAGTCTCTCAGTGCAGGTATTTATCAGTTTAACTTTTTCCAGCTCCAGCTCACTCAATCTGGCCTCCATTTCACGGATTCTGTCTTCTTTCTTGTCCATCACAATCTATTTATGTAAATAAATAAATTATAATAAATCTATTAATTAACAATTAAGACACATACACAACAGGATTATTTGAAATCTGATTTTTGTCATGAAATAACTTGGTGCAAAGATGAAAACTAGAATGGAAAAGACACATTCTTAAAAATGGGGGGATAAATGCATAAACAGATTATTTCAGCATATATATCTATCTCTCCTAACCCAAGTGATTACTGTTTTTAACAAAAGGTGCTTTGGTCTTAAGCACTATCAGAGTTCAGCTAGTGGCTAAATCAGTTTATAAGATCTCTAACTCACAGATGTTTTGTGTTTTGATTTCTATAGTTACTCACAAGATTTTTAAAAAGACTGATTTGCACCTGTTCACCTGTGAATGAACTGGGATTTGAAATGATTTCTTACCAAGTTGATGGAAACTAGGTTGAGCCTTTGGGAAGGTGCTCAGTATACCATCTACATGAGGTGACCATGAGAAGATCCAGGGTAAAATGGTACTTGAAACCAGAAAAGTCACATGCTCCAAAGGTTGTAGGGGCCACAGCTCAGCTGTGGCACCCCATACACATCACACAACAGCAAAAGTACAAGGAGGCAAGGATGGCTTCATACTAAACCAGCACTGAGAGAAGACGGAGCTGATGAAGAGGTAGATCAGAATATTTTAGTAATAAGGTCCTTCGGCTTTGAAGGCTGCTGTACATGAGGTGGGAGACTTCCGTATATGAGTCTCTGAAGTGAGAGCCCTGCTAAGTTTAGGGTCAGATACAGCACTTGCAAAGTCTCTAGTGGATTCAGCCCAAGAAACTTAGAACCATGCTTGTAATAGAACCAGGGAGTCAGCTCTGGATCTGATGATGCACTGCAAATCTCCTTAGCCTGCACACAAAACTCTGGGTGCTGAACTGACATCAGACCAGAACCAATGGAGATCATTGGAGAGGGCTCAAATGTTCCTCCAGTGCTGAACTGATCAAATTATTTCTATATGAACCAACAAATCTGAACCTCTTGGAATTGAGTAAGCTCTAAGAACCAACCTTTCCTTTTCTAAGGAGTCTTGTCAGCACGTGGATATGGCTAGCTTAGAATGCCTCTTCTTTAAAGAAGATGTCTGGTCTAAAGGGTATGCTCTAGATGAGGAATGTTTAATCAGTCTCAATGAAGAGTGCCACAAAGGTTGAGAGTGCTTCTCCTTCTGTAACTGAACACTCATAATTACCACTACTCAGTAACAATACGATTCTTTCTGTTTTGTTGAAGGTGTGGTCTGACACCTTCAGATCTGACATCTCCAAGGCCTTCAAGATTGAGTGCTGAGTGGACAAAATTTCTTCCTAAACGTTTGTCTACTTCTCCCACTCGCCTCTTGCCTGAGGTGGTGGGGGTGGTGAAGCCTGTATGGTAAGGGGTGCCTCACAGGTTGGTCTGTCATGCACTTCTCGTTGTCATCAACCTTTGAAGCCTAAACACTTCTCTGAATCTGTCTATGAAAGAACAAACTAGTTCTGGATCTAACACTACTGTTGTTATAGTAACAATTAACATCAGTTATAATGGCTAATTCTTATACTAACATCCACTGTTATTCTAAAACTAATTCACTGTGTAATCGAGAGCAATGAAGCAATGGTTCTATGACTTCTATCACCATTAGAAAAGAAGCTGAAAATGGTAGGCTGGCTTTTTATAACCACAGTTCAAAATGTTTAGGTCTGCAGATCAATGCATTCACACCACCACCTGCTGCTCAACTGCCTTAGAGTGGGACACACAATGGCTGGAGCACTATTCTGACAGTGGGGATCCACAGTGGTAATTTTGTGATGAAGAACACTCTTTTGCCACCTCCTTCTAGTCCTTGTTTGTTCTTTGGTAAAATGATGGAGCAGATGAATTGGCCTATAGATTATAAAAATAAGAGGCTAAGCTATTCACACAGACACACATTTGGTTGTGCATAATTGGGTAATTGCACACATTGTTAAATTTGCATTTGTTCAGGCAATTATCCCTTTGGTATATGCAAAAGTATGCTTTTACGTGTGCAACTCAGGTGCACATTTTTGAATAATTAGTCCAGTTTAGTTACTACTCTGACTCATGGCCACAGAGTGAAATCCTGGCCCCGCTGAACTCAATGGCAAAACTCCCATTGACTTCAGTGGGGCCAGGATTTCACCCATAATGTGTTAACTTCAGACCTAGAAATATTTATTTTTTCATACAAACTGATCAAAATAATAATGATAACATAATGATAATCTTCCCAGCCATGATAGGTCTTCTAAATGTTTATAGATTCCTAGGCCCATTTTCTGACCTGCTTGAAAACACACAGTGAACATATCGACATATGGATTTTAAAATAGAACGAACATACTGTCTTGCAGAGACGTAAACACGGTGAAATGTACAGACCTTAAGTTCTTGTACTTCCAGTTTCCTGTCACTGATTTCTTTCACAAGCTGAGATTTCTCCACCTCCATTGCACCAGCAGTTCGGCCATGCTGGCCCACAATCTGGGTCATGGTATCAATTTGCTTTTGAAAGATCTCAATAACTCTTTCCTTTTCCATCACCTGCAGTTTCAGTGTCTCACGCTCCGACTGCACATTTTGTAAGTAGTCCCCTTCATTCTTTAAGTGCTGGAGTTCCTGCAACTTACTATCTACCCGTGACCGGAGCTTCTTGATTTCCTCATTGGTAATTTCAATGGCTCTCTCCTTCTCTTGCAGGCAGGCTGTCAAGTCAGACACGGTTCTCTCAGAAGCCTCCAGATTTATCTTCTTGGCTGTCAGATCTTCAACTACTTTACGGAGCATCTCTTTGGTTGATTCTAGCTGGGCAGTCAAGGAGGAGACTCTTTCAATGCTTTCATTCTTTTCCTTAATTGCAGCCATCTGAATGGTAACAATAAAATGGTCAGTTTTGACAACCGTATTTTCTATCTACCGATCTATGAATTTTCTATAGCATCCATCATAATAGTATCTAAGAGCTTCATTGGTAAATTAGGTTTGCATGACAAGGACCCTAGTGGATTTCATGATTCTTCTGCTTTTCGTCCTTCCTTGATAAAGGAAACACAGGGTGAAATATAGAAAAAAAATAAGTAGGACTGATGTGAAAAATAGAATAAACATATTAACTGTCTCTAAACTATTTAGAGGAGACAGGTCTAAATCACTCAATATATTAAAGCCTGGACAATTGAACTTTACAGCAAACATATCCTGGAAAAAGTATGTGTGCGTCAATAGTACATAGATTTATTGCTGTAGTCAGCAAAGTGCATAGACTTTAATGGGACAACCTCCAACAGGAAGCATCGTCACCCAAGTGCCGATAATAGTGCAGTACAGATGCAGAAGACAAGAATGGACCCAGAAATATCAGGAATTGAAGGTAGAATTTCATGGGGTGGGAGGTTGCAGGAAGTAGTTGTCGTGAAAGCCTGGCTGGTTGGTGGCAAATAAAGGAATCAAGTTATAGACAAATTAATTTGACGTAAAGTGGAGAGCAGCAGCTGACAGGATTAACACTGGATTACATATTTGGAGTTTGAAGATTTTTTAAGAGGATGCAGCAGCTTGAAGGAAGGAGCTGACTCTAGAGCTTGATGTCCAGGAGCCTACTCCATTGAAAGCAACAGAACAGTCCTTTTGGACGCAGGGCTCAACTCAGCCCAGTAATTAGACTGTGGACATAAACACCACTATGTCCCAATGAAATACTGTATAGAGTGGATCAATTATGACGGCCTTTAGTTCACTAGTCCTTCTTGCAGAAGTGATTGCCACCAGAAAGATCATCTTGAAAGAAAAGTGAAATAGAGAACAGTCCACAAGAGCTTCATAGGGTGCTGCTATTGGTCCTGTGCACATTACATTTACTGTACATGCACAAAATGCGATTTCTGGAGGCTTATAACTGATATTTCTAAATGAGAATGTGCTAATAAAATTTGCAGATGACACAAAGCTGGGAGGTATTGCCAATACAGAGAAGGACCAGGATATCATACGGGAAGATCTGGATGACCTTGTAAACTGGAGTAATAGTAATAGGATGAAATTTAATAGTGAAAAGTGCAAGGTTATGTATTTAGGGATTAATAACAAGAATTTCTGTTATAAACTGGGGAAACATCACTTGGAAGTAACAGAGGAGGAGAAGGACCTCGGAGTATTGGTTGATCACAGGTGACTGGAGCTATGAGCCGCCAATGCGATATGGCCGTGAAAAAGCTAATGCGATCTTGGGATACATCAGGCAAGGTATTTCCAGTAGAGATAAGGAGGTGTTAGTACCGTTATACAAGGCACTGGTGAGACCTCACCTGGAATACTGTGTGCAGTTCTGGTCTCCCATGTTTAAGAAGGATGAATTCAAACTGGAACAGGTACAGAGAAGGGCTACTAGGATGATCCAAGGAATAGAAAACCTGTCTTATGAAAGGACACTCAAAGAGCTTGGCTTGTTTAGCCTAACTAAAAGAAGGCTGAGGGGAGATATGATTGCTATCTATAAATATATCAGAGGGATAAATACCACAGTGGAGAAGAATTATTTAAGATCAGTACCAATGTGGACACAAGAACAAATGAATATAAACTGGCTATCAGGAAGTTTAGACTTGAAATTAGATGAAGGTTTCTAACCATCAGAGGAGTGAAGTTCTGGAACAGCCTTCCAAGGGAAGCAGTAGGGGCAAAAGACATATCTAGCTTCAAGACTAAGTTTGACAAGTTTATGGAAGGGATGATATGATGGGATAGTCTAATTTTGGCAATTAATTGATCTTCGACCATTAGTGGTAGATATGCCCAATGGCCTGTGATGGGATGTTAGATGGGGTGGGATCTGAGTTACTACAGAGAATTCTTTCCTGGGTGTCTGGCTGGTGAGTCTTTCCCACATGGTCAGGGTTTAGCTGATCACCATATTTGGCGTTGGGAAGGAATTTTCCTCCGGGGCAGATTGGCAGAGGCCCTGGGGGTTTTTCGCCTTCCTCTGCAGCGTGGGGCATGGGTCACTTGCTGGAGGATTCTCTGCACCTTGAAGTCTTTAAACCACGATTTGAGGACATCAGTAGCTCAGACATAAGTTAGGGGTTTGTTACAGTAGTTGGTGGGTGAGATTCTGTGGCCTGCGTTGTGCAGGAGGTCAGACTAGATGATCATAATGGTCCCTTCTGACCTTAAAGTCTATGATTCTATGATTCTGTAACTTGGCCAAAACCAAACCAAGTTTCACCAGACACGCAAAGTCACTTCTCCATCAAGTGTGTTAATGTGCCAAATTTCAAATTCTGGCTGTTTTGGTATAAAATCACCTTAGGCCAGAGACTAGGACTGAAAATTTCTGACTGACAGATGAAAGTTCCAAAAGTTATGAGTGATCAAAACCGGGGCATTAGAATGAAAACCTCTGGCACCTTATGTATAGATGCTGCTCATGTTCCAACTAAGATAACAAAAACAGTGCTATTTTTAGTATATACCTAGTGTATGGGCATGGGAAACCTCTCAGTGGTAATAACACCACTCAGCAGTTCCTTCCTGACCTGACGTTCCATTTGTCCCTGACACTCGGTCTTCATTGTCTTCACTATGTTCTCCATGCGCTGCAATTCCATGTTTTTGTTGTCCAGTTCTCTCCGTAGGTGGTCAATGGTGATGCTGTTGCCAGTGTCCCGATCCCAAAGCCGCTTGTTCTGCTCCTTTTCCAGACTCAGTTCCATCTCTTTTTTATGTAGATCAGCCTACAAGAAATTACAGCAGCCATTTCCCTCTTTAAATCATAAAGCCATCCTGTCTTTTGTTTTCCTTAATTTTAGCAACAATCAGTTATAAAGTTAAATCATTCTTACTATATCTTTACCACTAATAAAAGCCAGGATTTCTGGTGAACAGCTAGTTTGATGCTTCTGAGGCACCATCCTTCAACACAGCAATAGCTTTAAACTAACCCTCTTCTAAGTACTACTGCTATCACTATCTTATTTAACATTTCAAGACTTGAAGCCTTTGATGCCATTTCTTTGCCAACATACCCTAGCCAAAAAAATCAGCAAAATGAAAAACGCAGCATTGTATCAAAATTAAAAGTGAACCAAATACAAATACTACAGTGCATGCCAAGGAAGGAAATCATCCGCCTTTAACAATAATGAAACCTGTAATTTCATGGCTTGATTTACTCTGTTTGCAGACAGCAATTTGTTGTACGTTGTTTCAATCATTTTTAGCTCAGAAACAAATGCAAAGTTTCAAAAACTGATGCCACAATCCAGAATGGTTAGGCAATTTGGAACATGTTAGTTTAAAAAAAGGGGGTAGCAGAATTCTCAGTAGAACACGAAGAGGCTGAAATTTGGGAAGTGGAGGCAGCATGTAGAATATTGAGTAAAGCCAAAGAAAAGGGGAACGAAACGAGAGGCTCCGAGAATGAAAGAATGAACATACACAGTAAAGGCATTGAAACAAATTTAACTTTTCCCCCAATGCCTTGGAGAATATTAGAAACTGAGACTACCTTATTCATCTATTACAGTTTCATTTAATCAGTGACCATAAAACTAAGATGCTTTACGCTTAATTGTATAGTGACTGTCCTGACTCTAGCCTTTGCTACAGCTATAAAGAAGAACAGCCATAGTGGGTCAGACCAAAGGTCCATCCAGCCCAGTATCCTGTCTTCTGTCAGTGGCCAATGCCAGGTGCCCCAGAGGGAATGAACAGAACAGGTAATCATCAAGGGATCCATCCCCCATCACACATTCCCAGCTTCTGGGAAACAGAGACTAGGGACACCATCCTTGCCAGTCCTGGCTAATAGCCATTGATGGACTTACACTCCATGAACTTATCCATTTCTTTTTTGAATGCTGTCATAGTCTTGGCCTTCACAATATCCTCTGGCAAAAAGTTCCACAGACTGACTGTGCATTGTGTGAAAAAACACCTTCTGTTTGTTTTAAACAGTATACCAGAATGCAATCATGCAAAACTCTTCTTCAGATTTCATGTGTCACCTATTGTACAAGTGACACTAGACAGAGAGTTGGTATACTAATCTCCCAAAACCCAATCATGAAATTACAGAACTCATACACAGAGCAAAAGATGAGTATGATGATGAACTATTACACTTAGCATTGGAAATAGGGTGTATGTATGAAACCAATGATCTGTGATGCACAATTTTGCTACTATCTGTGCAAGCTGTACAGGTACAGTTTTGCTTTTATTTTGTTTTTTTAATTTAAGATGTTTTCAGTCTATTGCTAGGGACTATTTAGAGCAGTTAGAAAAGTCCTGGACCAAAAAAAAATCTTACAAAGTAGATATGAAAGGAAAAAAGAAGGGAAGATGGGATGCTAACCTAACTTAGCTATGAAGTCGGAGTTAAGGATGGGAACGGGCCATAGAGGATGGATCACTCAATGATTACCTGTTCTGTTCATTCCTTCTGAAGCACCTGGCATTGGCCACTGTCAGAAGACAGGATACTGGACTAGCTGGACCTTTGGTCTGACCCAGTATGCCAGCTCTTCTTATATTAGGGAGCCTTAACTGTGATTTTCAGTTTCAGATGTTTGCATTTCTTTTCATGTTAACCTTAGCTCTGAATTTCCTGGGTTTCTAACGGAAATGAACCTGTGATGAGGTATGTGCCCCACAAGTAATGAAAGAATTAACTGGAGTGGAGAGCTCAATTAAGGCACCTGGTTGCACCTGAAGGGTGGGCCAGGCCCAATTAAAGATGAATCCCAGCTGGGATGAGGCTGGGTTGTTAGTATGAAGAGAGGAAGCCCAGTCTAGAGGATGGTTGTGGGGAGAAAGTTTGGCAATGCCTCTCTTAGTAGTAAGGGGAGAGACTGGCAGTGTCAAGGAGAAAGCTTCCCTGGGATCCTCTCCTGAATAGAGGAGGCTAGTAAGAGTCTAGGAGAGACATGGAGCAAGTACTGAGGTGGAGTAAGCTGATTAAAAAGGCAGAATTGGAACTTCCAGAAAGAGCAAGCATCCTGGTAGATGGTCAATTGAGGAACAGAGCAGGGAAAACCTGAGAGATTAAATGAGAACCTGAGGAGGGCAGAAGTTTGTACTTCTAGTTTGGGATTTTGTTGGGGGACCGAGGGAGGAGCCCTGGCCACTAAAAGAAGGGTGAAACTAGAGAATTTGTGGAAAGAAGGCCTGGAAAAAGGCCATGGAAGGAGGATGTCCAGAGAGACAGCAGCAAGGAGTCTAATGGAGCAGAGCTGCTGGCTATAGGGGCCCAGTGTAAAGGAGGGGTCCGGGTTCCCCTGTCCTTCACTATGGAAGATTGTGTGAAACCTCTAGGAAGGGGTTATGGCTGAATGAAGGCTGTAGGGACCAGAGTTGAGGGCCAAAGTAAGGACTAGAACTATTATTTGTAAGATTTCTTGCTACCCTAGAAGGGGTGGGACTAAATATGACCTGACCAGGGGGCTAAGGTCATAAGAACAGGCAGACCTCTTCCAGGCAGCAGTTGGTGTTAGCAGGCTCTCCTTCATGCCTAGCTACAAGGGGTATACCTGCATTGAGTGTGCTCTTTGCAGACCTTTTTGAGGATTTCTGGGGCAGCAAGATTAAATTTATAATAAGTCTCAATCTTAATTATAAAGAGGCTGCCAGCTTTTCATAATAGGCAAGGTGCCAACACAACAGGAACAATAAAAACAAAAGCTCTTAGAAGGTAAGATTAAATTAATGTATTCAATTGATTATGAGACAAACTGATTACTAAAATGGAACTCCCCTATAAATTGTTCTTTAATAGGTTTATTAATCTCAAATTCCTACCAGCAGCTGCTGAAGCTGATCATCCAGATTTCCAGATTCTTGACTATATTGATCCCGTTCAGTTTGAGCCTCTGCCATCTCAGAATGAGCCAGGTGCAATTGCTTTTCCAGATCTTCTATCTAAAGTATGCATGCAAATAAAAAGACTGCAACAGCTGGGGATAATTATCTTATGGGGCAGTTCCACTCTGAAAAGTACCTATGTACAAAAGGTGCTGCTGTACTCTGAAGATCTGCTCCCTATGTGTATTCAGAAAGATCTACTTGCTTTAGTGATTTTAAAATTACTATAATTTTTCTTGTTAGCCCTGGAGAGACAACACACCTAGGGGAGAATGAGCTGGCTTCTATTCCCATTCAGACCTCATCAAGAGAATTGTTAACTACAGTCTAAATGCAGAATCTTTATGTTGGTGATGTCTGAGCTAGGAAAAAACCCAGTTTGATTTGCAGATTCCAAGTTGAGATTGCAGGGTTGGCAATTTGGCAATTTGAAAATTGAGCACATAAACATAGTACCACCCACAATGCTATTACAACACTTTTCAAAGAACTACACTTAAATTTTAAAATCTTTCTTGGCCCTACTAAGATCTTGAAGTTACCTTTTTGCAGTCTTTAAAAAACAGCCAACCAACCTTTACTGGTTCTGTCCTATGCCAATGAAACTGATCTCTCTATAATGCAATTATAATTACAGGGGAATAGCACATGTTCTGATTATTAATACCAGTTTATTCAGGAGTGACCCTAAAACTCCTGCCTTTTAGACTAGGGGAGAGTGGGAACATCATGCCAATGATGCTGTTGTTATCCAACAGGAGAGTACAGGACAGATCCATAAGGATCTCCTCGACAAGTCTTATCCCAAAGCCTGGTAGAGGCAGGATTTGCCCTCCCTGTCACTGAGCTGCAATTCTGATTCTAAGGCCTACAGTGCTCTTGGCATAGAGAGAAGGTGAGGGTTGGCTGTGGGGCCCCTGGTAACTGCTGTGCTTGCTAGAAGTACAACACTAAAGGACCATTCCCAGGGCCTTATCTGTCTGCAGTTGCCCACAGGGCCATTCCTAAAGCCCCCTGTGGTGGGGCTCCATGGGAAAGGACATATTACTTATTGCACATAATATCTGTGGGGGGGAAGGAAATGATGGTCCACACACTCTCACCCACTCCCTACCTCTTGTGAGAACCCAATCCAGGGGAGAGCCCTCTGTAGGCTCCAGAGGTGTGGGAAGGTACTACCAATGGGGCTAGCCCCCTCGCTTCCATGTGGAACAGATCTGTTAATGGAGAAAGCCCTTCGTGCACAGATCTCCCGAGGAAAATCTGAGCCAGGATTTGGCAGAGTGTGGAGAGTCCCTTGCCAAACACAGCGTGGGAACGATGTCCAGATGGAGTAGTACAAAAATGATAGCTTACCCTATACTACCCACTTTCCTCTAAAAATGCTTGTGTCTGGTCATATTCACTTTGTTCTTAAAGATGAAGTGAAATCCTTCAGACAAGCCATGGCCTGAGTGTAAGGTTTTGCGTGTCTGTAGCAATAACTGATGAAGTCAATAATACCTACAACACAGCAGGGAGCTTCATTCCTTCATCATAAATACATTATCAAATCTATGTGCAAACAAATGGGTTAGCTCCACCTGGAGGTGGTAAACTTTCTCTAATGCAGCAGTCTCCAAACTCTTGAGGGTCATGCCCCCACTAATTCCTGTCCACACATCCCTCCGGAATGAGGTTGTATCTCAGGGGAGAGGGACGCAGACAGGGGTAAAGGGGCCAAGGCTGGGGCTGCGGTTGGAGGTGGGCCTGGGGCTGGGAGCAGGGCTGATGCCAGGGGCCAAAGCTGGGGGCAGAGCCACAGCTGGGCTGCAGTGGGGGCCAGCAGCCAGGTGTGGCTCCGTTCCCAGCCTTGCCCCCAGCCTTGGCCCAGGGCTGGGAATGGAGCCAAGACCAGCAGCCAAGGCTAGGGGCTGGTCCAGGGCCAGGACTTGATCCATGCCAAGACTGGTGACAGGGCCAGGTGCAGGGCTGGGAGTCGGAGACATGGCTGGCAGTGGGACCAGAGCAGAGCTGGGGGCAGGGAGGGACAGGGTGGTGCTCCCTCTCCACTCCCGAGGGGCTGGCCTAGTTCCCGCTTCTAGGGTTGCCAATTTTGATTGCATGTATTCCTGGAGATTTCATCACATGACATTAGCTTTAATTTCTGGAGACTCCAGGCCAATCCTGAAGGGTTGGCAACCCTACTTGTTGTGCCCTGCCAGACATTCCTCTGCATCCCCCTAGGGCGTGGCTCCACACTTTGGGTACCTCTCCTCTAATGTGACACACTTAGAGACAGTGTAGGAGACCTATAGAAAAGATTGTTAAACAAGGTTGGGGACTAGCTCACAATCAGATGATAAAAAGGCTAAAATTTTCAAATGTGGGTGGGTGCTTATCCTTAGATACTTAAATTAATATTCTGGAACTGAAATAAGTGGCCTGATTTTTCACAAGTCCTAAAAGTACTCCGTACTTGCATCTCACAGTAACTTAATTGGGGAATCAGCCACTTTTCAGAACTCAAGTTTGAAAATTTCAGCTACTTTTCAGTTTACTAAGGTATTTTCCTACCAGAGAGGCTCGAGAGCAGTGTTTGAATATACATAGTTGTAACAGTTTATTTTGATGCCATACGTAATACACCCCTTCTCATCCACAGGAATAATTCTACAGCCAAGCCTGAGATCAGATGCTCTCCAATTTTCAACTTGTCTCTCACTGAAAACTTTGTGTTACTTATACAGTATATGTGGAAGTCAGCATGGATACATATGGACTAAAGAGCAGTCCATTTTGTAGGTATCTGAAAGTGATATTTGCTGCAGCTAGTAACATTCGGAGAAGTACTGCACATAAAATTCTGGGCTTCTATTTTTGTTAATAATTCCAAAAGGGAAAAATGCCCAAAGATTGTGTTCTGCAATCATAGATACAGGTGTGGCATCTTCCAGACAAACATCTGTCAGGGATGGTCTAGAGCTGAGGTTGTGTTGGTCCCAGGCTATTAGAGAGACAAGGTGGATGAGGTAATATCTCTTATTGGACCAAATTCTATTGGTCTGGGAGACAAGCTTACACAGAGCTCTTTTTCAGGTCTGGAAAATGTACTCAATGTCACAGCTAAATGCAAGGTGGAACAGATTGTTTAGCATAAGTCGGTAACACATATTTCAAGGGACCATTCAAGTGGAAATGGCCCATAAACACCTCCCCAGTCGTGGGTGGGTGGGAAATATGATTGCACACCCCTAGTTGTCGCCTACTACCCAACACTGGAACTCATATTGGGTATCATAAAACAATTACAACCTATATTTGATGGGGACCACATCCTGAAATAAATCTTTCCTAAACCCTTTTTTCTGGCCTTCAAACAACTTCTCAACTTCTCTAAGCTCATCATCAGAAGCAAACTCCCCACAGACCGGGACTCGCTAACTCAAAGTGGCACTGGACCCTGCCAGAACAACAGAGGCAAAACTGTATACGTACCTCCACAGCTACAATGATCAACACCCTCCCACCCCAACACACACACTTTTCAAGATCCATGGGTCCTACCTATGCCTGTCACAACATATGGTGTACCTCATCCAGTGTACTAAATGGCCTGATCACAGCTATGTGGGTGAAGCGAGACAATTACTGTGCTCTCGAATGAACTCATGCAGAAAAATTATAAAAGACAAAAACACCATCCATTTCACCTACGGGTGAACACTTTTCACAAAGCGATCACTCCATATCTGATCTCTCAGTTCTCATCCTCAAAGGAAACCTGTACAATATCTTCAAAAGATGAGTCTGGGAGCTTAAATTTGTATCTTTGCTGGATGCTAAAAACCAAGGACTGAATAGTGACACTGGATTTATGGCTTATATACAATCTATAACCCATTAAATCCCACCCCCAGCTTTTTTCCCCTCCTTTTCCCCCATATGACTGGAAAGGTGTTAACGGCCACTTCACCTTGAGTGGTCCTTGAAATCTGTTAACCACTTACACTAAACAATCTGTTCTACCTTGTATTTAGCTGTGACCCTCTGAGTACATTTCCCCGACCTCAAGAAGAGTTCTGGATAAGCTTGAAAGCTTGTCTCTCTCAACAGCAGAAATTGGTCCAATAAAAGATATTACCTCACCCACATTGTCTCTCTCAGATGGTGTAGGTTTACTTGGTCCTGCCTCAGTGCAGGGGGCTGGACTTGATGACCTCTCGAGGTCCCTTCCAGCCCGACATTACTATGATTCTAGTTTAGTGTGCTGCTCTGTTTATCCCAAACAGAATTTGTTAAAATCATCTACATTAAAAAGTACATGGCAAACTGCATTGCTGTTACAGCTGGAACATAACAGAGATTAATTTACAAGCCCAACAAAAAATGTGTTTGGTTTGAGATCTGCTGTGCTTGTTTGGAAACAGTAGAATGAATTTTGATGCACGTGAAACAGAGCAGTAAGTGGAGCCAGACAGAAGGCAGGTTGGCCTGCTTTCAAATGCCCAACATATCTGTTCCACGCTACCTCAAACTTGACCTACCACATCCCTGCTATTCCCTTTCTGGGCCTTTCTTGAACAGAAAATAACAACCATGTCAAATCATACAGCATCTCTACAATGGGAGCAACTTTCCACTAATAAGTAGGAAAAGGCTGCCAAAGTTAACATGATGTGTAGCATAAGCAGGATTTGACTCCAGAAGTCAAATGTTACTGCATAAGTTGTCAGCTCTAATTTTACAGAGAGTGGAGAGCAACAATTTTCAGGTCAGCCTCTGAGGAAAAGGGGGAATTATCCTCAGATAATAATTATGAGATGTCAGAATCACAGCAGAATTATCTATGAAACCAAAAGGCCTAGGTCCAGGGAAGGGAATAAGGAAATGGAAATTCTAAAGAAAGGGCACACAAAATATTGTGGTTAGTGACTCAGAGTTATCTACTGCTGTGCAGGGAAAATCTCTTTGTGGATTTCCTCTGAGTGTTCCCCTGGCCAGTGAGCCATAGTCCCATCACCAGAGACCAGTAGATGCTGGGGGATGCAGAAGAGACAAGGATCATCTCCACAGAGGCCCACTACTTACTCTGGGATTCTGGACTCCCACAGCTCCCTGACAATGGAGCTCCAATGGAGAGGTGTTATCAGGACTTCCCCGGGCCAATTAATACCTCTCCAGTCATGAGGGGGAGGGAAATGATTACACAGCTCTAATTGTCAGCTACCACCTCACACCTGAACCCATATGGGGTATCATCAAACAGTTACAACCCATATTTGATGGGGACCACATCCTGAAAGAAATCTGTCATTCTGTGGCCTTCACTTGTGCAACGCCTCAAGTATTTTTGATGAGAGAGCATGAGATATTTATATTGAAATAGGCATTCTTTAGGGGAACAGTCTCAAACCAACCTTGTGAACTCAGAGAAAGAATTATACTGTAGAGGCTACTGTGATCACCACACAGAAACGGAACTTTGATGTACGTGTTCCGTTTTCGTAGCTCTCGTGTATTTGGGAATGAGGAAATAATGGTAATACAACCCCTCTCCCAATTACTGCTGAAGTAACTCTTCCATTCCCATTTGGGGAAGGGCACTGACTTCAGTCTTTGTATTTTCTTGTAAGAGGGATCCCAGAAAGGGATGTGGAATTGGGGTGGGGAGGTGACATGAAATAAATTCTCTGAAAAGTGAATGGATGCAGTGAACTGCTGGAGTGAACTTCTCTCCATTTGTCTAAGGTAATTGATCACCAAAAGGTAGAGGTGTAGGAAAACGATTTGCTGCCCATATTCTGAGTCGGGGATTTTCAGTGTGCTATCAAACTTGCTGCTATGAAGAAGAAAAGCAGCTTAAACCTGCAGGTGCTGACAAACGCTGTCTTTCCACCTGGGTCACTTCAAAATACTTATACTAACACTATTTTCCTACACAAGCAATTGCTGTAGTAGCCACGGGGGTTTTATGTGATTCCAAATGGTTCATGATTTGGCAGGTGCCTGAAACCACACACTCTGTTGAGGTATGATCCGCCCTATGAAAACCTTTGAGAGAACTCCTGAGAGAAGGCATGTTCATGAAACAGCCAAACGAAATAGTATTGGGACTGTGGAAAGGTAGATGGGAGAGGAGATTGGTAAACAGAATAAAGGATTTGTGAGGAAGTTTGTTGATTGGGTCAAATGAAGCTGCTGTAATTGGTGATTCAAGACCAAAGTGCCTCGGCCTGTACTTGTGGTTGTGGCTATGGTTCTCTCTCTTTCTCTGGCCAAAGCATTCTGGTCTGAACTGCCAATTACAGCAGCTTTATTTGATCTAATCAAGTTTCCTTTAACTAATGGATAAAAAATTAACATTCCAAATGCCAATTAGGGCTCTTGATCTGTTTACAACAGATTAGTTTCCCCTTTGATTTCCCAAGATAGAAGGTTATTGGAGAACACTTCTGGGTGCTATGGCTCATGCAAGAAGCTCTTTTTATTTGCCTAATTGTGTCTTCTTGACACATTCTCTACCATTTTAGGAGACATAATGCCTTTGATCCACATATTCAACTGCTATTTAAAGTCTATGGTCCTCTGCGTTGATATCCAGATGGAATCATTTGCCACTAATTTTGATTTGTGTGCTCCTCTAATTTGTTTGTTAGAGAACAATGTTATTTGTTCTTAAACACAGGGGTGCTGGAACAGTTTTTATAGTGGGGGTGCTGAGAGCCATTGAACCAAACTGCAAACCCTATATATAATGGAAACCACTTCAAGCCAGCTCCTATGCTTAAACGTGGTATATAATACAATAGTTTGGAAAGAACAACAGTGCCGTGGATAAAAGAATAGTGATCTATCTGATCAGCCATTGAATTTCTCTGAAACAACACCTTTTCAAATGAGAGTGTGATTGTCTTTTTCTGAACTATACAGTGCATTTCAGGAGAAAGCCCATGTACCAAGTTCAGCTGGAGCTATTACGAACACTACAGTCCACACACACCTTGTCTTCATACATCCTTTTAGCTTCCCGTAATTCAGAACGCAGCTGAGAAACAGTGGATTCCAGTTGACTGACCTGACGCATGTACATTGAATTCTGGTTTCGTGTTTGTTCCCTAAGAAAAATTTTGAAAGGAAGGGAAAAAAAGGTGTGAGCGCTGCCAAAGCATGATACGTACACAGCTATGCTAAAGATGTGATCCCTAGGCTTCACAGTATTAAGTGTACTTGCAGTCTGAAATGTGACAATATGAAAATGTCTTACCTTCTTACCTAACAGATCTGCTCCTTCTGTATTCAGCCACATTTAGTTAATTTAATGACAAAAATAAGGTGTTACTGCTTTTATTTCGGTTTACAATTCTGGCTCATGTATCATCAACACACATGTTAATTAAGTTTTAATTGGGGAGCCAGAGTCTGCCTTTAGTTGCACCAGAGGACTGCACAAGTGGAACTCTGGGCAGAATTCAGCTCACAGAATCTTTATCACGGGTGATTATGTGCAAGTCACCCATGGCCCAATTTGACTTCCAAACCCCAGCTTGAGTTTGCAGGGTTGGCAGATAGAAAACTAATCTTTTAACACGTAAACTGAGCACATCTGACCTAAAGTCATCAAGAGACCATCAACAGGGAACCACCATGCCATTTTCCAGTCACTCAATCATCAGCAATGCCAACATTGGCCATATATGTGGCTTTTCCACAGGATCTTCTATAAGATTCATCACTATTTATTTCTGCCAGTAAACATCACAAGAATTCATCCATTTTTGTTTATGATACAGATGACAAGAAATATATTGTCGGGAATGAATTTTGGACCAGAATCTGACCAACTCTTGATGGTTAAGGCTTCCAGTCATTTCTGCACAGCCCCACTTCTGCTTAATTTATATAAGGCTGGTGCAGAAAGCTCCCCGCAGCAATCTTTTCCGCTCTGTGGGTGGGTATAGAGATGGAGCAGGGCCATGGTCCCACTTTTTCCTAGTTCTGCTTCCCAAAGAGGGGAGGAAGAGAAGCAGTCCCTGTGATAGAGAGTGCAGGGAATGCTATTGTGAGCATTCCCCATCCAGATGTGCAAGTGGGGAATGTTCTTGTTCACTACACTACTTTGCAGTGTTGCAGGAGCTGCTCATAACTCAGGACTCAGAGATTTGCTCAAAGGCACAAAAATAAATTTATGTCAGTCAGGAAAAGAGCCCAGGACTGATTCTCCTCTCACCTGCACCAGAGTAACTCCAATGACTCATTTGACTTACCTTGTTTCTGACTGAGACCTGGTCTACACTAGGGCAAGGGATCGATCTAAATTACGCAACTTCAGCTACGTGAATAACATAGCCAAAGTCGACATACTTAGAGCTACTCACCGCCGTGTCTTCACTACGGTGAGTCGACTGCTGCCGCTCCTCCGCCAACTCTGCCTGCGCCTCTTGTGGCGGTGGAGTACAGGAGTCGACGGGAGAGCGCTCAGGGACCAATTTATTGCGTCTAGACTAGATGCGATAAATCGTCCCCCGCTGGATTGATCGCTGCCCGCCGATCCGGCAGGTCGTGTAGACATACCCTCAGAGTCAGTTCCCATGTCTCCTGATTCTCAGAGCTTTGCCTTACGCACAAGACTATGTTCCCCTCTATCTACTTTGTACCTTTTTTAGATTTCGCCTCCCACGATTTCTGCAGTGGTTGATTAACTCTGAAGCAAAGTTACTAAGAAATCTTATCATGCTAGCAGAGAGTGTATGCTAGCAGAAGGAGACCTCTCTAGAAGCAAGGTTACTTTTTATGTGTTCTACAGTATAACTGAGAAACATACTGAATGATCTCCATCTGGCTTTGGATACTATTTGCATGGCTGCGTGCGCTATTGGTTTTATCAGTCAGTGCTGCCACCTCCTGTTCATGTTCATTGATTAGTTGCTCAATCCTATTTGAAAAAAAAAGAAGAAGAATGGTTACAATTGTAGACAAAGTATTACCCACTGCATAAACTGTAGAAAAGAATATTTCCCCAGTAGTCACAAGTTTAAAGATTTGGGGGATTTGTCATGAATGTAATCAATTGTATAAAAATTAATTCACAGTTTATTTTGATGACATAACTAGATAATTCAATTAGAAAGTTGGAGAAGTTGCAATTTATTGAACCAAGGAAGGCCAAAGTTCTGAACAAAAAAACCAAACACAAGAAAGAGATGAGGGGAAAAACCAGGAAAATAAAAGATGAAAAATAAAAGACATGTCATCCACACATTGTTATTTACATTAAAGCACTACCATGTACTAGACAAGGTGTACAACAATCTGCACTGGCTACATAAATCGCAAGCTCAGTTGCTTATTTTAATCAGAGAGAGGGGAAGAGCCATGATTTGAAAAAAGCAAAAAGCACTGTAAGGATTTTTTGCAGTGTTACTTAAAATACCTCTGGTCATTTCTTCTATTTTCCATCTTTCTTTAGAAAGCTATTGATTTTATCCTAACCAGCTTTAACAATAGTGCTGCTCTCCACACAAGAATGATTTAAACTGTTTTAGTTCTAGTCATTAACAAACATGCCTATATTAGGAAAATATTAACATGACATGGTAAAGAACATGAAAGTCAGAGAATCCTCCTACTACAACCCAATGGAAATGGTTTTGCTCAGACGCTTCCAAAATATTGACCTTTCAGCAGAGATCATGTCTGGAAATTGTTAGATGTGTCAGAAAGTTATGAGCATTTAAAAATACAAAGCTAGAATAGAAGCAGATAAACCCTCAATAATAGTGACTGCTACTGCACCCCACACTTATTACAGTACCAGCATCTGGTACAAAAAATAATTCATCCTGGAAAAGTGAGGAAGTGTTGGTACCTGAACTATAATAGTGATTAAATAGGGAAAAGGTACCTATCTTGATGTTGCTGAAGCAGAAGTTCTGTTTTGGCCTGTGATTCTTTTTTCAGTGATTCAAGTTGTTCCTCCAACTGTTGTAAGTAAATTACAGTGTTGTTTATAGTGAGTAATCACTCTCACCCACCAGTAAATGAAAACACAATCTAAATCAATAGAAACCAAGGTTCATTTCTTGAACAGTTTCCATAATTTACACAAGCAAGGTTAAATTCTGGCTGTAAGCTACAGAGCTGAGTTGGGGACAGTACAGAGACAAATCACCCTAGTGTGAGTTCAGCCAGTGTGCTCCTCCTTAAAGATGTTACAGCATGTGCTTCTCTGTGCCTGGCCTGCTGCCCATGGGGAATATGGTCACAGTTGGACTCCTGCCTTCCCCTTTCCATGGGCTAGTGTAGAAAGCAGTGCTAGCCCTGCCATCTTTGCACTCCCTGAGCTCAAAGACTCCTGTGTAGCTGGCCACTGAATGGGATGTGTACAGGGCGTGAGGCTCTTTGCGCCCTCTGTCTGTCTTCACTAGGATTTGACCCGAAGTAAAGGCATTTGTAGTTTTTACACAAGTTAGCAGGTTGAGTTAAAAACTATAGGGGACCTTGGGGTTTACCTTGAGTTGCTAACTAATTATTATTTGTATTGTCGTAGTGTCCAGCAGTCCCAGTCATGGACCAGGGCTCCACTGCGCTAGTGCTGTACAGATAGAATAAAGGAAGTCCCTGCCTCAAAGAGCTTACTTGTGTGAAAGCTACACAATTCCTCGTTGTCTTCACTAGGATTTCACCTCGAGTTAGCAGACAAGTTAAGAACACACCTTTTTTGTCCTAATAAAGACAAGACCATCACTTGCTTGTCCACCAGCACAGTGGCCAAGGCGCAATCTGGCCCTAAGCCAATGACATTGCGTCAACAAAGGAATCTTCGATAGCCAGCACTGATTTCTGCAGGGCTTCATCTCACAAAAGGCTGAGTGCTCTTAACGTCTATCTAAATCAATAGAAGTTGAGGGCCCTTGACACATCACAAGATGTGCTCAGCACTGTACAGATTCAGGCCATTATTGATTAATATTGTTGCCCTTTGGCCAATATTTGGGGCATCGCTGCATTGTTTCCATTAGGAGGCGAAACTGATGATGGAGCCAGGCATTTCTTTGATACCATTAACAAAGAATGTATACAAAAACCCGTTTCCCTGAACATAGTAGGAACACACAACAGCAGCCAGTTTCCTTGCTCACAAGCATGTTTAGAAGATAACCAAAAGAGACTCAGCTTAGGAGCCAGGGAACTGCTGAAATCACAAGCCCTTGCATCTTTATAGGAAGGCAAATTGATATATTGACCTAAAATATCTTCCCCAGGGCTCCCAAGAGTGCGGAGTGGACAGGGCCAGAGGATCCACCACTACACGGATTGTCCGGAGCTCTCTTGTGCAGGAGGTGGGAGTGGTGTGCCTGGGGATCATGCAGCACCCCGAAGCAGCCTTTGTGAATTGACTCCACAGCTGCTCCGAGGCCGGGAAAGGATTCAGCTACTTGAGCCAGGCACTGCATTGTGAATTTGGCTCTCAGAGTGTTTTTACATAACAAATAGTCATCTGGAAGCTTACACCACTAACTGTCAGGAAAAGTAGTGTTCTCCCCACTCACCGGGAAAATCCTCCCTTTGAAATACGACACATCTGAGTCTAAATCTCGCAGGACTTTACTAAAAGCTGTGCCCAGGTTGCGGATATGGAGACCGCTGATGTTCTCGTGCTCATATACCCTCTTGCCTGTGCTGTCTTCATAGTCCACTAGGACGCCCCGCAGTTCATGGAGCACTTCCTCATGGCCATGTACCATCTTTTTCAGATGCTCAGTTTGGCTATTGGCCTCCCTCAGCATCTCCTCCTGAAGGTGGTTGGCTGTTTCCAATTCATGAACTGTAGCCTGTAGCTGTATTTTGATGTCCTCCTGGCTCTGGGATTCTCTTCGTCTGTATTTCAGAAAGGAAGACATCCAAGAAATATTGAAAGTGGTAATGGTGTACAATGTTTGTCTTTATCCTGTCTGATATGGGGGGAGGTTTATAATCACTGTTTCTGCAAATTATGGAATCTGGTATGTTTTCTGAAACTACGGGCCAGACCTTGCACGCTGCCATGACTACTGCTGCCTAAGGCTCCTTCCAGGAGAACCCTCCTTGCACTTGGGGACCAGTTCAATCGCCTGCTGCAGTCCTTCTCTTTCTCGCAAGCCCACATGGGAGCTGTGTAACATTTACCAGATACACGACAATGGGCTAGTCTCTGATGTAAGCATGCATACCGGATATCCACAAGAGCATCTCTCTCCGTTTGCACCTCCTGAAGTTTGGTCTGCAAATCAACGATTGTCTGTCTTAAATTGAACTTCTGTTGTTCATGCAGTTCAGTGTTCTGGACAAACAGAACAGGCAAATTATTGAATATTTGAGCAAAAATAAATGTAATTAAGGGTCATATGATAATTCATAATAAGATACATTTTTAAGTGTTCTCAGATACCCAGTTGTTGCTCTGTGCTGTGGTGCAGGTGTATTGGGGGCGCTATTGGAGGGGGCATGGCAAGAGAGCTGCTGTTCTGAGGCACACTGGGAGCTACGGCAGCTGAGAACAGGTAAGAGGCTGCTCTAAATGTGCTGTTGGCCAAACTCTCCCCTGGCCAGTCCAGGAATCCAGTATGTAAGAAAGCCATGGCAGCCACACCCAGGAATCTGTCCCAAAGTCTTCAACTCACATCATTTAGCCTCTTCTGCAGATCTCTGACTTGCTGGGAGTACTCTTCCAAGATGCTCTCAATGTGCTCTTTTCCAGGATAACTAGTGTTTCTCTTCTGGGTATCAATGTCCACTTCATATTTAGAGTACAGGACAGTTTTGGGTGGACTACTGCCAGCACTAGCAGAGGTAGAGGTTTCCATCACTGTGCTGCGAATGGAAGATGCTAATACATTCTGATTGCCGAAAAGTGGGCTAGCAGCACCTGAAATTAGAGAATATTATATATTTAAAATGGAATCCTTATGTGAAAATAAAATAATTCTTTACACCTGTGCAAACTAAGAGCCAAATAAGTGTTCTGCCCATTCTATTCAAGACAGTGGAGAATCAAGCCCATATACTTTAGAAGTCAGCTTTTTCTAAGGATTATATAGGCCCCATACATTCTTGCAATGCATCTTGTCATGTACACCAGTGCAGAGTGGGTGTGAGATACTGCAAGATCAGATTCGTAACATTTTAAACCCACTATGCTCTCACTTTGCACTGGTGAAAATGGTGCCACAAGGTGCAGGGCAATGGTAAGTCAGGCCCTTTGGCCTCAGTCCTTAGACTACAGGATGATCACTGCCAAGTAAGGGAATCCTCTGATGGTGTTCAGCTTGTGGTAGCTCCTATGCCACCCACCCTTGTAGCTGGTGAAAGTGGCATGGCCAGGGCATCCTTGCACCCCAGTGATCCCTGGCTGGCTTAACCGCACGTTGGGACCATTGGCAATCTGGGAGCCACCCTAATTTACACTGTGGGGGACCCAGTTTATAGCAATCTAGGAATCAGGAGAGTGCAAAAGCAGATTAAAGCCACCTTTGCACACATGTCCAACCCCCATCCACTATCATAACACATCTGCACCTCTTTGTTAATTCACTAAAATCAGATTAGGAAAGGGATAGATAATAAAAGAGAAAATATCATAATGCCACTATATAAATCCTTAGTATGCCCACACCTTGAATATCACATAGGGCTCTGGTCCCTCATCTCCAAAATGATATATTAGAACTGGAAAAAGTACAGAGAAGGGCAACAAAAATTATTAGGGGTATGGAACAGCTTCCATATAGGAGAGATGAAAAAGACTGGGACTGTTCATTTTAGAAAAGAGACAGCTAAGGTGGGGATATGACAGAGGCCTATAAAAATCATGACTGGTGTGGAGAAAGTGAAGAAGGAAGTGTTATTTACCCCTTCGTGTAACACAAGAACCAGAGGTCACCCAATGAAATTAATAGGCAGTAGGTTTAAAACAAATATAAGGAAGTACTTCGTCTTCATATAATGCACAGTCAACCTATAGAACTCATTGCCAAGGGACGTTGTGAAGACCTAAACTATAACTGGGTTAAAAAAAGAATTAGATACGTTCACAGAGGATAGGTCCATCAATGGCTATTAGCCAAGATGGGCAGGGATATAACCCCATGCTCTGGGCGTCCATAAACCGCTGACTGCCAGAAGCTACAACTGGATGACAGGGGATGGACCAATCGATAATTGCCCTGTTCTGTTCTTTACCTGTTAAACATCTGGCACTGGTCACTGTTGAAAGACAGAATACTGGGCTAAATGGAGCATTGGTCTGACCCAATATGGCCATTCTTTTGTTCTTATGTAGATATTTTTAGATTATTCAGAATTCAAGACACCAATTTTAAAACAACAGTTTTGAAACACCAGTTTTGTTAAAAGGTGCTTCAACCTTAAGTGTAAAATTTTAACCCTTATGCACCCTTTTTTTCACAAAAAGAAAAGGAGTACTAGTGACACCTTAGAGACTGCCACAAGTACTCCTTTTCTTTTTGCGAATACAGACTAACACGGCTGCTACTCTGAAACCTTTTTTAACAATAACGCTTGAGTGGGACAGTTTGCACAACTGAGATAACTTGATGTTAAATGAATTCTCAATATTGTTAAACTGTATTTCCAACTTACCCCCACTGGGAATGTTGCCACTTGATAAAGTCTCTTCATGACTCAGAGAATGTGTGATTGATTCCATCGTAAATTTGGTTGCTTCTTCCTGGAGTTTCAGAGTCTCTTTTGTTTGTCTTTCCAGTGCTTCCCTGCAAAATTATATGTGTGAGTATAGGTTGAGAGTACAATGTATGAATAGAGGAAGGTATCCAATCACACGGTGTCACCACAGATAGTATCTGAAATGAATAACTAATAATGTCATTTTATAGTCTCCATTTAGTGGCATTCTCCACACACAAGGTCTGCGTTCACATTTAGCAAGAAAGTGCCAGATCTTCAACTCTTGTAAATTTGTGTAGCTCCACTGAAATCAGTTGAGCTGTGCTGATATACACCAGCCAAGATTTGTCCCAAAGGGGCTGAACACAAAATACAACAAAACAAAACACTCCATTAAACAAATAAAAACAACCTGTTCGGATCATATCAAAACAAGATTCCTTTTTCCCCCCGCCACTTACTTTTTCTCCTGATTGGCTGGTGAAATACCATCTACTGACAGAACCATAGACATTCTGTTTTACCATGTAAAGTTTGCATGGCTGATTGAGTTGTTAATGCTTTTGTCAACCAACCAATCAAACGGTTAACGAGAAATTTCATATGGAACTCTGACAAGTGCTATGGGACTGTATTTTTCAGACGTTACATGGAGACACTTCAGGGTTGTAAAGAGAAGAAACCCTCTAAAATAAGAGAAAACATTTGATCAATTAAACACACTGATCTCCAGCCCAGAAACAAGGATTCTCCTACCTCACAGCATGACATCACCCATAGTAATGCAGAGTTTCAAATCTTATTTGTCTGAAGTCACTTAGGCAGCACAACATTTCTTAAAAACATACCTAGCCTTTTGAAGAAGGAAGGATGAGGAAGGAAAGGAGAAAATGGGAAGGGCACAGGAAAGGAGATATTTCTAAATGTGGATCTATATCCTATTTTTGAATCCTAGACCGCTCATGAAAATGGACAAAATGCTAGATTTTTAAAAGATGCTAAAGACATCAGGAGGGAAAATCTGCAATCAAGCTTACCTTCTCATGGGTGCAAATGCAGTTAAGTGTGCTGGGTGTGACTGAAGCCTCAGGCAGTAATGGCCAGATTGTTACTGGCACTGTGGGTGTGCAGGGGATGGAAGTAATGAGCCCCCCCCCCGTGAGTTTCAAACAAGGCTCTGTCTCAGTCAAGTCTCTGAACTCAAGACCTGATGGACTACTCCTTCCTTGAGGCCTCAAGGGCACACGTTGCCCCAGCGGGAGAGGTTGGGGTACGGAGGAAGCAAGCCTGTGCACTCTGCATTGCCCCATTGAGCTCGATAGGTGCTGCACAGGAAATTTATAACTTGATCTGAAGTACTTGTTGCACCTTGGAGACTAACCAATTTATTTGAGCATAAGCTTTCGTGGGTTACTGCCCACTTCATCAGAGGCGTAGATTCTATGCATCTTCTTACTATATGTTCCAGTCTAGTTAGTCTCTAAGGTGCCAAAAGTACTCCTTTTCTTTTTTATGGATACAGTCTAACTCAGCTGCTACTCTGAAACCTGAATCTCTATTGTAATTAGAGGGTGCTTCATTCACCGTACGGATATTACTACACAACACCTCAACAGCCTGATATTTGAAGTGCTCAGATGGAGCCCTCTAATTGAAATAAAACAAAAACCAAGTTTATAAACTTGGGGCCAGATTCACTGATACACTCCATGTGCTTTGCATCACCAAATGGGTGCAAAGCAGCCAGAAGCTACTCGTAAATCCAATCCAAAGAGTGTTAAAACTGCCCCATGAATCTCAGTTGTTAGGGCTGAAGCCCAGTGACGATACTTTTCAGGCAAGATTTTCAATTATTTGATGCGTAACTATATGCCTAAAATATGCATCTAACTGGCATAATTGTGAGTGTAAATTAGTTAACTGCAAACATCAAAGGACAAATAAACAAAAGGCAGAAAGAGTCCTAAAAGGGCCTCACATCACTTTTACCCGAGGGACTGATGCACAATGTAACAGTATAAAAATGTAAGTAAAAGAGAATCAGGCCATAAAAGTTTAATTATTACCCCAAGGCCATATTCTACCCTTCATCTTTGTGCAAAAGTCCCGCTGTCATCAGTAAGAATGCCACTGTGGATTGAGGAAGTACCTGGCCCTAACTATTACTCTGGTATCAACAATGCAATTCATCCCTTTCCACAGAATGGCTTTGACATTGGTGCACTTTGTAACACATTTCTTCCTTATCTCTGCTGTCACATTATTGCGAAGAAGACTGTCTTTTAATTTTCTGGTCATGTCGAAGTTCAATAATCAAGGTGTACACTGTAAGGGTAAACAGCAGGGTATTTTAAAAATAACTTCACTAATAAACAAACAAAAAAGACAGACACTACCTTAATTCCTGGATATTCTTGCTCATTGTAACAGTGTCTGCAAAGAATAATAGCAATCTTTATTTTTCTTCACATTTTACAAATCAACTTTCTCTCTTAAATGAATTTTGAACTGAAGCAATGTAACACTGTAGAAATAAGTCCACAAATATTAAACAATTAGTTGTTTATATTTGCTTTGGAAAGTTTTTCTTTGTTTCCTAAGTAATATTGTGAGGCATAAACACAACTATATGTTTTATAAGAGGGGCCAGCTGTGATGGGGTGACTGGCCCCTTTAAGAGGTAATTGGTTCTGCCCCACTTTTGACTCATTCAACCCTCCTCCGCATGTGGGGGAAATCAGTGTAGCACCCCATGACTGTAGCTCATGTGGTTAAATCAGTCCAGGCCTGGTGTTAAAAGTGAAGCCTCCAGAGAGTAAAGAAAAAAAGAGAGCAAGTAGGCAGTTTGAAAAAGGCCTGCTGGATTAGGGAGATTTGGTCCTAGAGAAACCAGCTGGGAAATATTGCTGCCTGCTGAGCTCTCCCAACCCAGAGAGAAATGCAATAAGGTAAAAAGGAACCATGTGGGGAGAAGCTGGTCTAAATTAACAAACTCAGCCTTACAAGCAGGACTGTAGGTCTCTAGTACTAAGGAGAGAGAAGCCTGATGAGAAATCCTCCCAGCCCCCTGAACTTAGAGGAGCTCTTCTGTAGGGAAGCTGATTAAACTAAATAAATTGTTTTTCCAGGAGAAGGTGAATATTATTTAAAAGCTCTGGATAGAAGTCATTTACCTGAATCCCTAAGGAGCTGAAGGCAGGGTGTCTCAGAACTACACTGTGCCACTAGCAGCCATGATCTGGAACGGCATCCTCTTATATGGCCCTGGCATCTCCTATGAAACACCTCTTCCAGTCAAAAAAAGAGGTATGCAAAACTTACCATTCTCACAGCTGATTTCAGGCATCAAACTTTATGCTCCAAATTAACATTAAAGGCCATAGTTTCAACTCTCTGCCTAGACTACACTGCAAAACTGGTAACAGATTTTGAGCACACAAAAGTCCTGTGGACATTTGAACATATAAACTATATGCACTCAGAGGCATGTAGGCACACATTGACCTATTTTGTGCCTCAAGTGCCTATCTGGATAACTCAAATTGAGGCTTTTATGCACAGATTTTTTTGGCATAAATTAGACAGCCAGTTTTGAAAACTTGTCCCTAATCAATCTGAGCTTTATTCAGCTTTGCAAAATTCTTCTCATCCATTCACCTGTGGCAAGTAATTTTTTTTTTTTGGACAGGTGAGAAAAGTGTTTTCACTATGGAGGGCAAGTAGTTTTTGTATCTGGTCTGATAAATTTTCAAGACCGTTTTGCAAGGCCGGATTAATTTCAGAAAGACAGAGGTCCAGATCAGCTCTTGCATAATCCACCTGCAGCAGAGCTGCATTTAGTTCAGAGTTTGTTCCAAGGAATATAAGAGAATGAATAATTTGTAATTATATAATCCTTTCAGCCAAATTATCCAAGTGCTTTCCTATACAAGTGGGCAAGTATTGTTGTCCCAATTTCACTGATACTTACGTTTTCTGTCACTTGCCCAAGGTGCACAAGAAAGCAACAGAAGAGTCAGAAATAGAATCGAGGCGTCCTGGTTCCCAGACCCCACACTAACCCCAAGAGAAGGCTGACACTTTCAAAATTATGATGTGTTGCAATAGTAGTGCCTAGTCATAGACCTGGCCCACTGTGCTAGGTGTTGTACAAGAGGGCCACAAAGTTTTCAAACTTGGGTGCCTCAATACAAAATTACAAGTCACCTGATCTTTAGAGGTGATGAGCACTTGCAGCTCCCTTTGAGTTTCTTCCCTGCAAACTGGACAGAAGGAGTCCACAATGCTGACTTGCAACTTCACCCCTTAGTTGCTAAACTTGCAGGAGTGAATACCTCCTCCTTTGGATTTTTCAAATATGGGAGTGCAGAGCCAGGCCTGTGCTTCCAGAAGGCACATTGGTGCAGAAGACTGCCAAGCTACAGGAAACTGAACTTCTAGGGTAAGTTATTGTCCTGTGAGCTTAAATGTCTGGTAGCACCTGGAGCCTGCTGGCTCTACATGAAGTAAAAAGGATTCTAGACCCGCTTACACTAGGCCCTCAAAAAGCCTGAGTTCAGGCTTGTATAAAATGAACGTACACTGATTTGCATACATGGATGTGGTCATAGCCTGTTGGAAAATAAAGTCTCTCTTAATTTTCACCTCAGCAGGGGCTGATTTTTTCCCCCTTGAGGCAACTTTAGAGGCAGCACCTCTCTTTCCCTGGGGAGCTGAGTTTCCTCTTATGTTCCCTATCTCTGTTTGTGTGTGTCTCCCCATTGTCCCTCCCATTAGGTCTCTGGGCCCAATTCACCACTCTTGTTACTTAAGTTATATGCCACTGTACCACCACTGATTTCAGTGGTGTTACACAGGCATCACCAGTGATGGGCTGGAGCTGGTTTGCACCGGTTCGCGCGAACCGGTTGTTAAATTTTGAAGCCGGTTTAGAACCGGTTGTTAAAGGAGTGGGGAAGCTCAGGCCGGACGGACAGGATGTGGCCCGCGGGACCATCCTGTCCGTCCCCCCTGAGCTCTCAGCTGGGGAGGCTCCTATGTGAATTTTTACTGACCCGGTGGCAGAGTTTCCAAGTTGCCAAGTTTGGGACTGCTCCACTGAATGTTTTCTCTCACAGATGAGAGAATGTCACTGATGTCTGCCTCCCTCCTGGTACTTGGGCTGTCAGAGCAGCCATGGGTGGGAGGCAGGACCTATCCCTCTGCTCTCAAGAAGCAGAGCTGCGAGGGACCCTCCACGCGGACCCTGATCCACCTGGTGGTACCTATGGGGGGCCAGGTGTGGTGTTGGTTCAGTGCCTGGTGGAGAGCTGGGGCAGTTGGGTTAGTGTCAGGCTGGCTGGGTGCCTGGCAGTGTGCAGCTGATTGGGTCAGTGCCTCATGTGGGAGCTGGTGGGGCATGGGGCAAGGGTCTGGGTGGGTACCTGGCAGGGGGCTGGCTGGGGTGCTGGGTGCCTGGCTGGGGGAGGTGGGTGGGTGTCAGGGCAGGGTGGGTGCCTGGTGGTGGTGGTCGGGGGGCTGGCTTGGTGCCTGGCACTCTGTGTGGGGCTGGGTGGTTGTCAGGCAGGGAGGGTGCCTGGTGGGGCTGGCTGGGTCCCTGGTACTGGGCGGGGGGAGGGGGAGGTGGGTGTTAGGCTGGCTTGGTGCTGGGTTGGGGGCCGGGTGGGTGTCAGGCTGGCTGGTCCCTGTTGCTGGGCAGGGGGCTGGGTGGGTGCCTGGTGGGGGCAGTGGCTGGATGGGGGGCTGGGTGGGTGCCAGGCCAGGTGGATCCCTGGCACTGGGCAGGGGGTCAGGCGGGTGCCAGGCTGGCTGGGTGTCTGGGGCTGGGCAGGGGCAGGGGCTGGGCGGGTGTCAGGCTGGGTGGGTGTCGGGTGGTTGTCAGGCTATCTGGGTGCCCAGGGCCAGGTGCAGGTAGGGGCTGGCTGGGTGCCTGGCTGGCTGGGTGCCCAGGGCCAGGTGGGGGCAGGGGCTGGGTGGGGTGAGGGGCTGGCTGGGTGCCCAGGGCCAGCTGGGGGCAGGAGCTGGGTGGGCGTCGAGCTGGGTGGGCGTCAGGCTGGCTGTGTGCCCGGGCCTGGGTGGGGGTAGGGACTGGCTGGGTGGGGGTAGGGGCTGGCTGGGGGCAGGGGCTGGGTGGGATTAGGGGCTGACTGGGTGCCCAGGGCCGGGTGGGGGCAGGGGCTGGGTGGGGTTAGGGGCTGGCTGGGTGCCCAGGGCCGGGTGGGGGCAGGGGCTGGGTGGGGTGAGGGGCTGGCTGGGTGCCCAGGGCCGGCTGGGGGCAGGAGCTGGGTGGGCGTCGAGCTGGGTGGGCGTCAGGCTGGCTGTGTGCCCGGGCCTGGCTGGGGGCAGGGGCTGGGTGGGGTTAGGGACTGGCTGGGGGCAGGGGCTGGGTGGGGGTAGGGGCTGGCTGGGTGCCCGGGCCTGGGTGCCTGGGGCTGGCTGGGGGTAGGGGCTGGCTGGGTGCCCGGGGCCGGGTGGGGGCAGGGGCTGGGTGGGGTTAGGGGCTGGCTGGGTGCCCAGGGCCGGGTGGGGGCAGGGGCTGGGTGGGGTGAGGGGCCGGCTGGGGGCAGGAGCTGGGTGGGTGCCTGGGGCTGGGTGGGGTGAGGGGCTGGCCGGGTGCCCAGGGCCGGGTGGGGGCAGGGGCTGGGTGGGGTTAGGGGCTGGCCGGGTGCCCAGGGCCGGGTGGGGGCAGGGGCTGGGTGGGGTTAGGGGCTGGCTGGGTGCCCAGGGCCGGGTGGGGGCAGGGGCTGGGTGGGGTTAGGGGCTGGCTGGGTGCCCAGGGCCGGGTGGGGGCAGGGGCTGGGTGGGGTGAGGGGCTGGCTGGGTGCCCAGGGCCGGCGGGGGGTAGGAGCTGGGTGGGCGTCGAGCTGAGTGGGGGTAGGGGCTGGCTGGGTGGGGGCAGGGGCTGGGTGGGGGTAGGGGCTGGCTGGGTGCCCGGGCCTGGGTGCCTGGGGCTGGGTGGGGGTAGGGGTTGGCTGGCTGGGTACCCGGGCCTGGGTGCCTGGGGCTGGGTGGGGTGAGGGGTTGGCTGGGTGGGTGCCTGGGGCTGGGTGGGGTGAGGGGCTGGCCGGGTGCCCGGGGCCGGGTGGGTGCCAGGCTGGCTGGGTGGGTGCGAGGCCGGGTGGGGGCTGGCTGTTGGGCTGGGGGGTGCCAGCTGCTGCCGGGCCGGGGGCGCTCTCCCCACCTTGCCCAGCACCTCGTCCCGCTGCCGTCGCCTCCCCGCGCTCTGGCTGGGGCTCCCCAGGGGGAGCAGGGAGCGGGGCGGCGGAGAGGCTGCCCGGCGGCCCCGGGGCAGGCGCCCCTGGTGGCAGGGAGGAGGTACTGCGGCATTCCCTGCTGTCCGGCGGGGCGCCTGACCTCCCCCCCGCCAGGCCGTGTCAGCCCCGCCGCCCTCTGCGGGACCCTTCCGGCTCTCTGCCGCCCCCGGCTCGCACCCTGCCTCTAAGCTGCCTCGCTCGGCCTCCCGCTCGCTGCCTGCGGCCCAGGCCGGCCCAAACACGTCAGACTCTCAGCCCGCCACACCCTCGCCCCCTGCGCAGTGGCAGGGCTGGGAAATCCGGCGGCATCCCCACCTGCCTGGCCGCCAGGGGAGAGAGCCCCTGGAGGGGAGACCGGGGGGGAAAGCACATTAAAACCCCCAGGTACTTCTGTCTGGCTGCCAGGAAAGCTGCAGGCTCAGTGAGGAGGCCGGAGGGCTGGGGGACAAGAGCAGGGAGCTGGAAGCTCTGGCCCAAAGCCACAAATGAGCCTGGCGTTCCTATAAGGACAGCCCCGTTGCCAGGGTCACCGTAGGGGCCATGACGACTGTATTGGTGGGTCTCGTCCCATGGCCCCACAGCCTCTGGAAGCTTGTCTCCTGGCATCCCCATCCTCCATAGTGCCGCTTCGATTGTTACTCACGGTGGGGGAGCATACAGGGTAGCCTCTGAGAGCATCAGTAAGTTGGGGGTGGGGGTGCAGGGAAGAAAGGGGAGGGGGCTGGGAGAACAAGAAAGGAGGCAGGATAGTGATGGGGAGGGAGATGGAAAGGGAAAGAACGGCATGTCCCTCTCCTCAGGGATTAGCAGTGGGCGACTGGAATCTCCCTGGGAGCAGCCAGGGGCAAGGTTTGCATTTTTGTATGTATTTAAGGTTGTACACAAAACAATCACACACAAATTGGGGGTGGGTGGCTTCCCCCAAAGAGTCAAAAATCAAAAAGCAGCCTAAAAATATCCAATGAATGTGGGGTGTGTTTTTTTTTTTCAAAAAAATCCTCGTGATTTTTATGCCAATCCCATACTTTCAGAGGTGTCTGAGTTACTTTTGAATGCCTAAGGTTGGCAGTATTGATAACATGACTTGGATTATGTATTCTCTATTGGAAAGCAATTCTGGCAGTCCTTTTAGTTCCGTGGTTGGAAATATGGTGACCGATTATTCCATCTCATGCCTAGAGTTCAGTCACAAAATATACTGATTGCCAACCCACAATCGTGTATATCAGCCGACTGCTCCTATATCAAATCAAACCAAATAACAGCAACCAGCAATACACCACAGCACCTCTACAGAGTGCTCAAGAAATATATTCATTGACAAGACTTAAATATTAGAAAGTCCTGAAAACTCCTGTCACAAAAACCCGAGAAATAGGTTTTTAAAGAAACTCTGCAGCTCAGCAGCAGCTAACTTCAGCATTGCACAAAAGACTTATATGGAATCCTCAACTAAGTGAGCATCTGTATAACCAGAATGAAAGGACTGCATCTCAGAACGAAAGAAAAATGCAAGCTGCCATTAATTGAGAAAGTGAGGGAATTCTCCAGCTGAAAACAGAGACCTCCACAACACCAACCAGCAAGCTGCTCACTGCACCAGATTGTGGTAGTACATATCAGTACCCCATCAGGAAAAACAAACACGCACAAAGGCAAAATTAGTCTGTCTAGACAGAGAGACACCTTCTACTCCAGTGGTTGAGACTCGAGGAAGCACGAAGATATTACCTCACGATATCAGGACTGATGAAAGGGCTCTTCATCACAAAGCGTTAAGGAAAAATTGTGTCACCCTGAGACAAAGGAGAGAAACAACATCAACCTATATAACAGCCTGACACTGGGTCAGCCCTGGACGCTAATGACAATATGATCTCAGGTGGTACCAATCCTGGCACAGCATGAAGCCTCATCATGGACAAGTTGTACCTACCTCTGACAGGCACCTGAGGGGTCTGTCTGTTTTACTCTTTGGCAGCACTTGTATAGCTCGTCATGCAAATAAAGAACTATTAAATTGAGCGATGTCTTTGTCTCCTCCTGCAGTGGGGCCGCTGTCCCTGGTAATGGGACCTCCCTGCCCTGAGCATATGTGTTGTGATTTTGCTTCTCCTTATGGAGGAACGGGGGGGCAGCTCATACTCCGCTCTTTCGTTTGCACATTGCACTGATAATTAAAAGCTGGTCTGGGCCTCTTAAACTCCAGGAACCGTTGAAAGCCACCTGCCCCCCCCTTCACCCACACCCCCAGCCTTTGGCTGGCTCGGTAGCCTAGGAAACAAACCCCACCTCTTGGACTTGTCCTGTGTGTGGGAACCAATGAAAGCCGTATGTGGTGTTTGGTTTCTCTGTAAAGTTTCATTCAAAGGATCCCAGCTGCTGCTGCAGGAAGAAATTCAATACCTGCTCCCCATTAATTCTGCAGCCCTGTGCCTCATATGGTGTGTCCCTGCCCCCCTCTTCCCGATACCAGTGCAGGTACCTAATGCCCATGGGGGGGAATCTTGCAATAGCCCCCTGGCATTTTCTGGAAACCCTATCCCTGGGCACTCCACTTCCTGACTCTTCTGGTACCCCAAGCCCTCCTGGCTCGCAACACACAAAACTCTCATTGATCATGTATTAAGGACACTATAGAACTTTGGATAAGTTCTTACTGAAAACTTTGCCTCCTATTCTTGGAGCGTATCTGGCAAGGAAGCACCTATAAGTCTCTGCACCTTGGATGGAAATATTAAATGCTTGTCTATCAACATACTTGTCTTTTCCCTCAGGGCCAGATCCGCAGCTGGTATAAACTGGCATCACTTCATGGAGGGCAGTGGAGCTATGCTGATTACCCCAACTGAGGTTCTGGCCCATGATATGTTTTCATATGGATTTGGGGACCTGGGATCCAATCCTGCTCCCTTGAAATAAATGATAAAACGTCACTTACTTCACAGGAGCAGAATTAGACCATGTTGCTGGATACAACACAGCATCACATGGCTCGACAACAATAAATGGGCATGTCTAGCTTTTGTTGAGGGCATGACTCTTTTAAGCGACAGCTCAATCAACACGCAAGCAAAGACCAAAAAACTGTCCAGAATTTCAAAAAAGACGATAAATAATCAGTTATGAGAAAACAAATCCAAAGAGCGCCCCAGCAACCCATAATTCACACGTTATATCAGAAGGCAAAGGAATATAAGAAATGAGTCAGCTTACATACCTGAGCAATACTGTGCAAGCGAATGGGGATATGCAAAAGGAAATAGCATCACAAATTGGCAGTGAGGCAGCTGCCTTCACCAGCTTAAATAAGAGTGGGTCATCAAAAATCTGCAACTTAAAGGCTAAGCTATGAATCTATATCTCAAACATTATTTACCCTTTAACATATGGATGTGCAAGCTGGAAATCAGACAGACGTCTCAGTGTCTTTGAAAACCAAAGCCCTAGGAAAGTACTAGGTATTCACTGGAATTAATTTATAACAAATGCTGAGATTCATCAGAGAGTTCAAAACTCCTTATCTTTAAATTATCCAGAGAGGAAGATGTAAATATTTGGGATGTGTTAAGAACGAAGCCAGAGTGTCTGCCATGGCAAGCGTGTCCTTGGGCAGCCAGAGGAACATGCAAAAGGGGCTAGTTGAAAGAATCCCTCCTTTGAACAGTAGAAAGGGAAAGCTTCAGGGACTTAACCACAGAGAGGACATGCAAAGAGCAGCCCAGGATAGACAGGGATGGCGGAGCCTCGTTTATGCCCTAAGTGACATCTAACAGTGCAGGAAGGATTCAGATTCAGAGAGAGGTGTCAGTGTCCTAATGAGTCAGTGGGTTTGGTGCATATCTTCTGACACTGGCCAGCTGCAGACAAGACCAAGGATCATCTTTTTGTTCTGTGTTTGTACAGCGCCTAGCACAAGGTCCATGCCTGGGGCTCCTAGGTGCTATTGAAATTCAAATAATAAAAAAAGGATTAATTTCTTACAAATTTGGGCTTATTTTTTGCATTCTGAAACTGCAGCATGGTTTAGCATATAGGATTTCCAAGTATGGGGCATGTCCCTTTGGAGGGCGCAAAGAGGTTATGAGGGGAGTGCAAGAACCTGATGTGAAGCAGAACACTCCTGCATCCTTGCTACTTTCCGAGGAGAAGGAGCCGCAGAGGCAGCACCTCTGCAGGCAGCAGCTGTTGCACAAGGGAAGGCCACAGGGAAAGGGGTTGGAGAGCCAGCCTGCTCCTGTGATGCCAGTTACTGTCCTACCCTGCACTTGCCCTGGATGCTGCTAGGGCCAGTGGCATCAGGCAATGGTACGGGAGCAGGGTCCGGGCAACAGAGGCAGCATGGAGGAAGTGGCTGAAGCCAGCAAGTGGAGTCTGCAGCCGTAGCCTGGTAGGGAGAATGACCCGGCTCTGGGGAAAGAAGGGTTGGCTGGGGCTGTAGGTGGGGCAGTAAGCTGGGAGAGTGAGAGGAAGGGAGTCGGGGGGCACAGAGCCAGGCAGGAGAGGAAAGGGGAGGGGATGAAGAGGGAGGACGTGTCTGCGACATGATTCTCTGAAGATGGATGCAGAAATTTTGTTTTTGAACCCCTGGTTTAGATCCTGGGCTGGGGTCATGACCCTTAGGTAGGCTGCAGCAAGTGTTAGACGGTCACAATGACCTTCGTTTTGTTCATCGCTAGATGGGAGAAGAAGGGTTCTCAAACTTTTTTTCTGTTGCAACATAGGGTCACAGTATGGAAAAAGATTGAGAATCACTGGTCTAGGGGTTAGATCAGGGACTGGTAGTCAGAAAACCTGGGAGCTAGTCCCAATTATGCTACTGGCACATTGGTGTTGCTTTGTTACTTAGCAAAACAATAATGGTTTCCGAAGGCATGAATATCTCTGCACGAAAAGGGAAGCAAGAGATCTAGAAGGAAACCAGTATGGCTAAGTGGCAAGGTCCAAAAAGTTGTTTGAGCAAAACAGAAATCCTTCAGAGAATGGAAATCTAACCATAGTGAAGCCAATAAAAAGGAACACCATTTCTGCAGGAAATATAAGAAGGGAATTAGGAGGGCTAAGATGGCATTTGAGGAGTAAACAGCTAAAGGTATAACACAAATATAGAATTTATGAAGTATATCATTTGTGAAGTACACCAGACGCAGGAAGCCTGTGGGTCTGCTGGACCACTAAGGGTTAAAAAGAGCAATTAAGAAAGAGAAAGGCATTGCTAAGAAGCTAAAGGATTTTTTTGCATCAGACTTTATCAACAGAGGATGTTGGGGAGATCTCTCCCCTGAACTGGAAGCAGTAATGTGACAAAATTTGCAGAGGACCTAAAATTATTTAGGTTAGTCAAGACCAGAAAAGATTGTCAAGAGCTTCAGAGGGACCTAACCAAGCTAGGTGAATGGAAGAAGAAATTCAGTGTTAACACATGCAAATTCAAGAGATCAGTCTGTAACTTTGAAGTGCTCACTGGCCTGATCTCAGTATATCTAAAAGATTGCCTAAAAAAGCTCCAAGATAAAGACCATGGCTGATCACTTTGCTCTTCAGACACAGTGGAACATTCTACTCTCAGGGTAAAGTCTTGTCTGTGCAGCAGACAGTTTCCTGGACGTTGGTCTTAGATTGTGGACTGAACTCCCACAGGAACTGAGGACCATCACAAACCTCACCACCTTCCGCTCCAAGTGCAAAGTGCACTTCATTAACGTTGCCTTCTCTAACGTAAACACAGAGTAGTATGTACATTTAGAAAACAGAAACCACCCTCGCAAATAAAACAGCCCACGGCCCACACAATTCTCCCTTGAGGGAGAGGATGAGGGGCAGAACGAGCTACAGATGACAGATCTTAGTCATGTTGTTTATTGCACTAAGGGAAGGCGCTCAGATACTAGGGTGAGGAGGGTGGTATAAGAACCTACATAGGGCAGAATTCTTCTAAAGCAGCTGGTATTGCTGGTTTTGTTCACAGTTGCAGGAAATTATGGGGGGAATTAGACAATAATTATTTAATGACAGTAGATGTTGAGATTCAAAATGTTAAAGCTTTATAACCATTAAACCACAAATTATCAACATCATGTGTCAAAATATACAATATCCTTAAATCAAACTCTTAAGTTCTCAAGCAGTTATTTTTCTTACTTTGCCTTTTTGTAAATTTGGACTATTATCAATGAACATAGTTTTTCATTGGTTTGTGTGTGTATTGTGAAATTGACGTTTACTGACAGTTACCGATGATTAAAGTCTAATCTTTCCATGCCTACTTATGTCTGTGTCCAGAACATGGCAGCTGGTCTGCAGCAGCTTCCATACATCACCAGGGCTTGACTTGCAGCAGGTGCATCATTTGCTATGGAACACACCACGTTTTCCTGAAATGCTGCCTCTTGCCAGCAGCACCTCTCCCTCACAAGGGCCTCCTGATTTCATCGAAAGTTGAAAACACTAAACTCTCCATCTCAGCTGCCTCCATCTGGTTCACTACATGGTTCACTATGAAAGCTTATGCTCAAATAAATGTGTTAGTCTCTAAGGTGCCACAAGTCGTCCTGTTCTTTTTACATTTCCTTAGTGCTGCACAGAGTTTTGATCATGGGACAAACCCTGAAGTCAGCCAGAATTTCACAGAGCCCTCACAGAGTTAATTATATCATAATGACAAGTTTCAGAGTAGCAACCCTGTTGGTCTGTATTTGCAAAAAGAAAAGGAGTACTTGTGGCATCTGATGAAGTGGGCTGTAGCTCACGAAAGCTTGTGCTCAAATAAATGTGTTAGTCTCTAAGGTGCCACAAGTCCTCCTTTTCTTTATATCATAATGGTGCACCTCCCATTGATTTCCACAGTGAGGACCTAATATTTTATGCTATTTTCTTCTCCAGTCTGTATGTCCTTTTATATTTATGGAAGTGATATTGCTTTTAGGCTCAATAAAATTGTTCTAGAGTCTGTTTCTTTTTGAAATAAAAATAAATAAAATACAAGGTAAATAAACCTTGTGCTATGGAAGCCAGTTATGACCATTGTGAATTGATAAGATCTGGACTGAGGCGTGATGGAGCTGTCAAAACGCTGCATTAGCTATAGACTACCTGTAGGTGGCACCATGGCTTTGGTTAAACAAATGCGTCTAGTCAAATCAATATAGAGAATATTAGGCTGTTACTTACACTGATTGTTTGGAGAAAAAACTTGGAATGTTAGTCATGGATTTAGACACTGAGTTACAGCAATCAGCAGCCATTCATACACAGGAGGCAGTGGTCTGATTGATTAGAGATTTGGGGTTGATCATTCAGTCCGAACACTGACATCAGTGAAGTTTCCATTGCATTAGGCTTATGAAACTGAACTTTGACACTACTGTACCCAAAACTATGTTCTACACCTCTCAAACCCTGCAAAAATTTAAATCAAATTCATTATTTTACTTTTATCAACATAATTACTGGAGCTAGGTCTTTTGTTTCACAGTCTGACCAAGAACACCCTGGCTCCATTTAGGCAGCAGATTTGACTATTGGAACCTCTTGCTATTAAAGAAGTTTCCTGCTTGGAGTGACAGGTAGAGCCAAGGCACTCCGGCTATTTGAGGATACAGCCATAGGTAAGCTAACAAAAATGGTTACTATTTCAGACTTTGGATTCCCTTTCTGTAACTGAACTGAAAATATTGTTTTAATTGTAATTAGCGGTGAATGTTCCTTTTTAGAAGGATTTGTACTAGACAATAGTCTAGTGATTAGCATAAACATTTTCTGCCATCCTGCATCAAGCAACAGAATTCAGATTGACATTGTCATGGAGCATGGGCCTGATGTGTTCCCTGGCACTGTGGTTTTACAAACTTTAAAAAGACCAAGTCATGTAGAAATTGTGGGCCAGATCCTCAGCAGGTGTAAATCCTTATCACTCCACTGACTTCAATACAGCTATTCCAGATTTACACCCGCTGAAGATGTGGCCCATTCGTTTTAACTGCAGTGGTAATTTTCAATGTGTAAAGTAACATTTTATCTTTCTTTGACCAGGATTATATAAAAAGTGGAGATAACTCGCTGTTTATAGCACATATGCCCTCATCTACACATTGTTGTGGAAATCAGATCTCTGGGTTGCTAGGTATGTCTGCATATCCCAAGGACTGTATGCAGTGTTGTCGTAGCCGTGTTGGTCCCTGGATATTAGAGAGACAAGGTGGGTGAGGTAATACTTTCCGAAGGTGAGAGAGAACAGCTTTTGAGCTTACACAGAGCTCTTCTTCCTGAGAGTCTCTCTCACCAACAGAAGTTGATCCAGTAAAATATATTACTTCACCCACTTTGTCTCTGTAATATCCCAAGAATTGTCATTCTTTTAGAGTGAAATTTTACAGCTTAAATTATACACAGCTGCATTAACAAGGGAGCAAGATCCAAATGTTGATGTGATTCTGGCTGCTCCAAAAGCAACAAACCAACTGCAGGTAACTATTTTATCTTATCTCACTTTTCTACCTGTTTAACAGTAGTTCTCACCATGACTTCAGTGAGGTTACACAGGATTTGCAACTGGTGGAACTAAGTGAGAATTTGGTCCCGATCGTCTGGAGCCATTTTCAGGTTGGTGGGCTGTGCATTTTAATGATGTAATATCCAATCGCTAGCTCCCCGCGAATTCACAGCTGAGGTCTTGTCACATTAATATGTAAATACATCAGAAATCACTCTGGGTCAGACTGTCCCCCTCCTGCATGACAAGCCATAGGGAAACAGTTAAACGCTTACTCTTTCCAGTCCATTTTTACATTATTTTAAAAATATATATATCGGCTTACAAGGCAGGTGTGTGGGGGCGGGACTTGGACCTGTTCTGGGAACCACCAGAACTTATACAAACCTGGCGCCATTGGGAATGGGAGCACCAGGTCCTGCACCCTGCATTCCATAGCTCCATACTTGCTGTGCAGAAATGGGCAGCCTTAATCCAGTTTACTCTCACTTCCCCACTCTCCCTCCGAGCAGCAGTAGCTGCTGTAACACTGGCAGACCATCTGGGAGAGCACGGAAAGTGAAAAGAACTCAGCTATCATCTCCACATTTTTTCAAGGGATTAATTTCACCTGCTTTTCCTGTTTGCCCTGTAGACTCCAGTTCTTTTTAATCCCAGACGTGGGAAGTTATTTCAACTTTAAAACCACACGGAAATGTTTTTTTGGTCTGGGCTTTCTCTCCTCCCCCCCCCCTCGTTTTTTTTTCTTTTTGACAAGTCAGAAAATTGTGAAGTGAGCAGGAGAGAGCGAGTGAGAGGGAGAAGACGCTTTCATTCTTTTCGTGCAATGGACTGAGGCAAAAAGGCCATTATAATGGTAAATCACACACAGAAAGGAAGAAAAGACTGATAATCAATCACAAATGAAGCATTCGTTCGGATTTTGGCAATTTACTGGCCAGTGGTTATAAACCTACATAGTTTTTTCTTTTGTCCAATTTACATAAAACATGCAGGTTTGAAATAGCAAGGGCAGGAAGAATAATTTTCAGAAAGGTATCCTGCCAAGGAATACTTAGGATGGGAAAGACACAATACTGAAATGCCAGCAAGGACTCAGTGAGTTCTGAAGAAAAAGCAACATGCTGAAATGCTGGCGTGAAGACTTTTCAACACAGGACCCTGGACTTCAACTCAGAAGAGAAACTTGCTGTGTCAGAAGCCTCTCCCCAGACAGCCCAGGGTTTCACATGCTTAAGGATGACTCGTAGTGGACTTGGGGGGAGTTCAACTCATTCTTCCGTGATTGCTTCAGTGGGATTTGTGGTTGAATGAGTATGTGATGATAAACATGAGGATGCTAGACAATACTGCCACTGGCATAGCCTCTTCAGAATCCAGCATAACCCAGAAAGAAAGATACATTTATCTGGAGGTGTTGCTTCAAGGAGGAGCTCCATGGGGATTCACTCTGAAAGGCGGACTGGAGCATGGGGAACCATTAATCATCTCCAAGGTACTTTTGTTTGTTTTAAATCAGGATGCAAACAAGTTAGCAGAAATGCCTGGTTTCCAGGACAATAGTTGTAAAATATTGCCTCCTACGGGGTGGAATTGTTCCGGGGTTTGGACTGATCCTGGCAAGTGCTGAGCAGCTCTAGATCCTGTTGAAATCCCTAGGTGCCCAGGACATCCTTTTGTTGATTGTAATGCCTGAAGTCTAAGGACATTGTTTAAGCTATCAAAGTAACTTTCCTGTCCCAAAGGACAGCAACTATTGCTTTCAGAAAGAGGCTGTATTCATTTCATCATAGTTCCTTTTAAAATGAAAGCGGGTGAATCTTCCTTTTGTGTGCTGCACCAGCCATCTTGTACCATGAAATCATGGTGCATCTGAGCATGTTCAGTGAGCCGTTACCTGCTTTTGTGAATTGACTAGCGAGAAAACATTTTAGGTCACATGATATTGTTTCAGCTAATCCGAACTGAAGGGAAAAAAAAGAGAAAAGTGTAGTAAATAGTTCTGGGTATGTATGTGTATATAAATATACATATGCATACATGTGTGTGATTACTCTCACACACACACAGAAAGTATACATATACATAGCAATTTTTAAAAACCCACTCCAGTATTCTCCTATTTACTAAATGCCTATGAAATGTGGTACTTCTGGAACTAAATTACTATTATTCAGGAATGCGATATTAACCTACAGGTATCTGATAGCATAGATGGCAAATATATTTGGGGTAACATTTTCAAAAGCACTTAGGTCCCATTTTCAAAAGGGACTTGAGCACTTAGGAGCCTGAATCGCACTGAAAGTCAGTAGGGCTTGGCTCATAAGGTTTCTAAAGTATTTCTAAAGTATTTCGGCATCTAAAGATTTAGATGGGTACCTCGTGAGATTTTCAAAAGTAAAAATCCCCCTAGGCACCTATCTGAATCTTTATGTGCCTAAATTCCTTTAAAAATCTGTCCCGGAGGGCCTAAGTCCTATTTGCTCTCAATGAGACTGACTTGCAAGTGCCTAAGTCACTTTTGAAAATGGGACTTAAATGCTTTAGAAAAATGTACCCTTAGTGGTTCTCAAATCTCTGCTAGGCTATTGGCAATAGCATGTATACGGGTATATACATAATGTATGGAATGATCCTTTCACGTGTGTGTTTGAGTTTGTATGTATATGTATAATTATTTAATCTAATTTCTTTATATAGGATGGGATTTGTGGGCTCTAGAAACTCAGAGGATCAAAATCAATGGCAGCTAAAAGAAAACTCTGGTACTCTGTATCTATTCCATTTAGGCGAGATCCTGCAGTCCTTACTCAGATGAGTAGTTCCATTGAAATCAGTGAGTTCTCATCAATTCATTTCCCCTTTAGTCACGTAAGCAAGGATTGTGGGATTGGGACTTTCACATAAACGTTCCTAACTTGAACTGGTTCTTAGCTTTAAATGAACGTTCCCCCCCTTTCCTGTAGAGCAACATTAAATAGAGACAACTTGGGACAGACACATAAAACAAAACATCACATCACTGAGTCAGCAGGTTATATTTCATTGTTTGCACATTAGGGACTAATATTGCAGTGTCAAATTTTCAGCTTTGTGCATGAGAATATTTTTACTGTCGTGGTAAAAGCAGGTTTTGCTTTTAATCCTGAAATATCTTCCCACCACATACAAAGTTCAATAACTTTTCTTAAATGAGACAGAGATGGCTCTTGCTGTGGAGCATTAATGAGTCTGTGGGATTTGGTTTCCTCAGTAACCAGCCCCCTGAATGTCAAACATGCCTGGAGTGTGCAGGAGGCCACTGGCAGCTGTATGACTTGTGCCTTCCTTCCCTAAAACAACACTGCAAAAATTTGTATTTTGTTTTTTTAACTTGTAGCTACAGCCTCGCTTGCACTGTCACTAATTTTTGTGCATCTGTTCATGCATCAGTGACATAGATGCTAGCTTGCCAGCTTCCATGTGAGTTTTACTCTCTGGAAATTGTGCAGAGCATGGTTTGGTTTGGTTTTGTTTGCTTCCAGTTTCAGCTGAAAACCAATCTGGTTATATAGATTAATATATTAGAGCTATGTAAATATCTGTGTTCATAATTCACTCTGAATAGCAGATAGTGAATTCATGTTAGTTACCTAGAAAGCTTTTTGACCTAGATAATACATAATTCTTTATTCTTTGACCGATCAAGTTTATACTGTAGAGCTATTAGGAATTGTTGGGAATAATAAATGAAAACATTGTATAGGTCAAATCTTGACCACCTAACTTACTCACAAAAGAAGTCCCATTGAAATGAATGGGACCACTCATGCAAGTACGGTGACAAGATGAGCATAATTTAGTCTAACAGTAGTATTCCTGATCTGTAAAAACTAGAGAAAAGTGGGCATGGAGGCAGGTTAAGAATTTAAATGAATGGTAATTCAGAATTAAGGCCTGATTCTCATTTACACTGTGGCCTCTTTACACTGCTCTGGCAAGTAAGGTACATTTACACCCACATTAAGGTTCCTTGACATTGCCAGAGTGGTGCAAAGTGTAAATGAGAATCTGGACTTCAGTGACCATGTAAACCAGGGGTGGGCAAACTTTTTGGGTCGAGGGCTACATCTGGGTGGGGAAATTGTATGCAGGGCTGGGGCAGGGGTTTGGGGTGCGGGAGGAAGTGCGGGGTGTGGGAGGGGGTGTGGTGTGCAGGAACTGGCTCAGGGCAAGGGATTAGGGCAGAGGTGGGGTGTGGAGTGGATGAGGGGGCTCAGGGAAGGGGGTTGGGGTGCAGGAGGGGTGCGGGGTGCAGCAGGGGGTTTAGGGCAGGGAGTTGGGGGGCAGCGGCGCATACCGGGGCCAGGACAGGCTCCCTGCATGCCTGTCCTGGCCCCACGCTGCGCTGTTCCGGGAAGCGGCCGGCACTACGTCCCTGCATGGCCCTAGGGGTGGGGGGGCCACAGGGCTCCACGTGCTGCCCTTGCTGCGCCTCCAGGTACCTCCCCCGAAGTTCCCATTGGCCACGGTTCCCTGTTCCCGGCCAATGGGAGCTGCGGGGGGCGGTGCCTGGAGGCAAGGGCAATGCGCGGAGCCCTCTGCTCCTCCCCGGAGCCCAGGGACGTGGTGCCAGTTGCTTCTGAGAGTGGCGTGGGGCCTGCAGCACCATGGGGGTAATTCCACGGGCCGGATCCAAAGCCCTGAGGGGCTGGATCCGGCCTGCAGACTGTAGTTTGCCCACGCCCGATGTAACCTGAAGTCTCTGAAAGTTTGCAGCATGATTTTACCATCTATTATTATATGTCCTGTTATCTCCATGTAACACAATTAAGAGGTCATGGAATATTTGATAGTTGGCAAGTCCACTCGCATGTGATACTTGCCTCTGTTTCTCATGCCTCTCTATTCCATGTAGTCTATTTTTTGCCAGTCTCCTGCTGCAGTCTTAGCAGGTCATTTTGATAGCTTTCTATGCTGCTTCTGTTGTGCATTTCCATGCTATCCTTGATCCACCTTGTTGCCACTTGCCCAGGAGGGGTTTCAGTCCAATGCCTGCCTTGTTATAGTATTGGGTCTTTTCTCCATGTGTGTCCTAGCCATCTCCAATTTCGTTCTATAATTTCTGGTCCTATTGGTTTCTCTTTCATCCTCCTGCAGAGTTCTTTGTGATTTTTTTTCTGGCCATCTGATATTGTGGATTTGTCTAAGGCAGCTGTTTATAAAAACTTGGAGTTTAGATAGTAAGATCTTAATAAGTCTCCAAGTGTCAGCGCCATATACTAAGACTGGCTTTGCAATGGTGTTAAATATTCAAAGTTTAGTTTAGAGGGCAAGATTTCTGTTTCTTCCTATTTGGCTTTAGAGTTACAAAGGCTCACTCCCAGTTTATGTCTTCATAAGGTTCATGCTTCAGGGTTTCAACTGGCCATTTCCAGGGGTCAGGAAGGACTTCCCTGCCCCCAGTATATTCTGTTTTCCTTTTTTTAACATCTTCTCCTGAAGCATCAGGGATGGCCATGGCTGGAGATGGGACATTGGATGGGGAGGGCCAGGACTCTGAGGTAGCACCAAGCATTATCTCTCTCAGTTGCTTGGCTGGCTGGTTCTTGCTCACATATTGAGGATCTAACTGATTGCCATAGGTGGGGTGGTCAGGAAGGAATTTTTCCTCCAGTTGAGATTGGCAGTGACATTGGGAGCTTTTCACCTTCCTCTGCAGCATGTAGGTGTGGGTCATTTGCCAGGATTATCTGGGTATGTCTCACTTAATCATTTCCTGCCATTTTGGAGGCCTCGGGCACTGGTACACCTTGATCTTTCCTATTCCCAGCCTGTGGCACATAATAATCTTGTCTCCTGTGGGCTGTAATACCTTGTTTTTATTTTGGTCGTTGGGTTTAGAGTGGGGCCGTTGGTGGCCTGTGGTATACAAGAAGACAGACTAGATGATCTGATGGTCCCTTGTGCCCTTAAGCTCTATGACTCTGTGGCTGGTTTTCAGGTCTTTGTTCCACCTGTTGTACTTACAATGCTGCCAAAATAAGAGAAACATTGGACCTCCTTCTTTGTCAGTCCCAGAAAGTGTTATTGGCGTTTCCTGTTGTGTGTTGATTCTCATGGTTTGTGTTTTCACGGTGTTGATATTCAACCCTACTAATTGTGCATAGGCCTAGAAATCATTTGTTTTGGCTTGCATATCTATCTGAGTATAGAATAGTAAGTTGATATCTGCAAAGGCAAGGTCCTCTAACTTGTGTGTGAAAGCCCATTGTACGCCCCTTCATTATTCTATGGTCTCTCTCATTACCCAATCCACTACCGGTTAAACGATCATGGATGACATAAGACATGTTATATTTGTAGTCATCAGTAACTCATAATTGTTTTGGTTCTGTAAGTATCACTCAGTGGGTGATCTCACCTAAGAGAGCCTTTGAAACTGTAACTGAGGGGAAGGTAGATTGGTGAGTTTAAGAAAGGTCCAGAAGCATAAATACAAGCTCTCTGTCTCTCAATACTGCACACCATGGAAAGGCAGTTCTTTGCACTGGCATGGTGTGTGCCAAGCATTGGCCCAAAGGCAATGGGAATTTTCGATATGCAAGGAATGCAGGATCAGGTCCAAATCTTTTAAGCGAAAACACTGGGGCTAAGGCCCCATCCCCCAGACCTCTCCACATGTCCTACAGACACTGGAAAATACTTTAACTAAACACCTTGGCCTAGATCCTCAAAGCTATTTAGGCTCTAACTTCCACTGAGATCAATATCTTTGAAGATCTGGGTGTTTGAAACTAACCCAGTCAGTTAGTGGATATCCATCTGCAGCCCAGTAATTTATAGATGGCTGTTGGGTGTCTTTTAATTAGGGCTGTTGATTAATCACAGTTAACTCATGCAATTAAAAAAAAATTAATCGCAAATAAAAAAATTAATTGTGATTAATCGCAGTTTTAATTGCACTGTTAAACAATAGAATACCAATTAAAATTTATTAAATATTTTTGGATGTTTTTCTACATTTTCAGATACGTTTACAACACAGAATACAAAGTATACGTGCTCACTTTATATTATTATTCTTGATTACAAATGTTTGCACTGTAAAAATGATAAAAGAAATAGTATTTTTCAATTCACCTCATACAAGTACTGTAGTGCATCTCTTTATCATGAAAGTGCAGCCTACAAATGTAGATTTTTTTTTGTTACATAACTGCACTCAAAAACAAAACAGTGTAAAACTTTAGAGCCTACAAGTCCACTCAGTCCTATGTCTTGTTCAGCAAACTGCTAAGACAAACAAGTTTGTTTATATTTATGGGAGATAATGCTTCTCACTTCTTATATTCAATGTCATCTGTAATCATCTAATTCATGATTAATCACAATTAATTTTAATTGCGCGATTAATTGTGATTAATTTTTAATCGCTTGACAGCCCTAATAAATATTAAATTATTGTTCTCCACTTGTTGCTATTACTGTTCTATCCTTCTGCTTCGTCAAACAAGAAGACTCCATTTCTGAAGACTTGCTGTGTTACACACAGCACCAAAATATATTACTGTGTAACCATCATGGCCTATGCTATGCAGGACGTCAAACTAGATGATCATGACAGTCCCTTCACTGGCTTAAAGTCTATCAATCTAGGAATCAATGACTCACTTACTGGTGCACACTGAAAGATAGAGAAAATTTTTTTAAAGTACTATGTCTAATAACATGGAGAAAAGTTATTCTGTAGTTGGGCAAACAGAATAAAATAAAATAAACCCAAACAAATGGTAGAAGAATGAGAATGCACAAACGTTTCGAGAGTAAAAGTATAGTCAGTGTCCTGGTATCTCTAGCTCTACCATGCCAAGGACAGTATGTCCATCTTAGAATCGTTGAACCATAGGGTTAAAAGGGACCACAAGGATCATCTAGTCTAACCTCGTGCCAAGATGAAGGATATGCAGCTTCTTGAATGTGCCAACTTCAGCTCCTTTAATAGGAGAAGTGATTCCTTCTCTTTAGCAAATCAAGACCTACAAAAAGGTTAACAAACAGTTTTAAAATAATCTTTTGTAGAGAGTCATGGGAGTTTAAAAATAAAATGCCAGGCTTAGCAAAGAATCTTTGCCTCTTGGTGCTTGAGACCATTTAATTTCACTTAGAAGCCATCTGGATGTCAGAGTGGGAAAGACTGATAGACTCCTGGAACTGACCTAATGGGAGAATGCTGACTCTGTGAGTCCTTTGATCAAAATGTTACAGAATTTGGAGCTGGATCAAAGGCGAAGACTTGGAAGAGTCTGTCAGCCGGCCAGCTGAGGTCCAGAATGTCCTTGTGGGTTTGGGTCTGTCAAGGCTGATAGAACGATTCTCATTATGTGTCGCTAAATGCACTATGAGCTCACTCAAGTGAGGACAGAGAGAGGCTTCTTAAACGAAAGTGTTAGAAGCAGCATACGCACAGGAGCCTCATGGCTAAGGGCCCAATCTTGTTTCCATTAAAGTCCGTGGAAAGACACCTATCAGCTTCAACGGGAGTTGGATCAGGCCCTTAATATGGGCTAAAGCTCTTGCTAGTATTCAAGATTATTTCCCATGCTCTCTCGCAGGTTATCCCTATTATTATTAAACTTTTATTGCTTCCTACAACCCTGCTGGGAGGTAAACCTCGGGGTTTGTCTCGTGTTTCTGGCACAAAGACCCTGTCAGTGACCTATGCTTTTGAGCTAAGGGAATGGATGAGCTACAGCACAGCATGTGAAAAATGTTCCCATATAACTACTAGCCAAGAAAAAACATCTCAGATGCCTTAATCCCTAGCAAGAGAAACAGCCCTCTTGTTAATTACATGAACATTGAGTTTAAAATAAATGGGTATTTCAGAGGCCTACAGCACCTTACATTTCTAAAGGTCTGTGTGTACCAAGGAGATTGCAGAAATAGATCACGCTTGGCTCTAGGATTCACCAAACAACATTATTAAATTAAAGGAGTACTTGTGGCACCTTAGAGACTAACCAATTTATTTGAGCATGAGCTTTAAAGCTCATGCTCAAATAAATTGGTTAGTCTCTAAGGTGCCACAAGTACTCCTTTTCTTTTTGCGAATACAGACTAACACGGCTGTTACTCTGAAACCTGTCATTATTAAATTACATTCCATTAAAAATTCTTGCAGCAAACCAAGGGGAAATGAATAAGGCTCCCCACTCCCATCTTGACTATCTTTGCTGCATAGAAATATTCAGGTGCTTTTACTCTTGAGATAGTGGTCTCACAGCTAGAGTGAGACTAAGAAAGTAGTGTGGATCTGGATTGGGGTTAGTGTATTGGTTTGGTCTGGAGACCAAGTCAGGGCAAATAAAGTTCACATTCAAATAGTGAAATCTTGTTTGCTCTTCTTGTGAAATTTTTTAGCCCCAAATGGCAGAAATCATGAACCACTGATTTAGTGAGATTTCCACAACGAGCAAGTCTCATGCGACTTTCAGTCCTCTTGCAACAGCTTTGTTAACAGGATTTGAAATATGACCCAGAAAATAGGAACAGACACCAAAGCACTATTTGGAAGCTGGGGTCATAACTGGGGATTTGAATTCAAACCAACCCCATACCCTAATACAGCAAGGTTTGTTCTGGAGGTACTGATTTTGGCGGCTTTTTATTTATAATCCTTTTACACTATAGCAAATTTTTTTTAAACACTGTTTAAACAGACAGGGTCCAAATAATAATCTTTTGTGAAGTAATTTTATGCCAGAAAACAGATCTGAGTAATGAACAAGGATAAGTAACAAGGAATCTTTGCCACTGGTGAATAGTAAACATTTTCCTTGAGATTTACATTGGATTGTGAGGCCTGAGACCTTGCAAAGTTCACTCAGATTAGAAAGTTCAGCATGAAGTTTGGTTTGCTGTAGAGAGACTTTTTTTCTCTCCCCACCAAGCTCTTTTGCCCCTTCACCTCAAGAGAGTTTTTATGTCTTTGAATAGCTGGGAAGAAATGGTGAATAGATCCAAATTGATCTGAGGTTGATTGACAGAATCATTCTCAAAAAACCCACACAAACAAGAAATATTAACTGCTTCGGGGGGCATGTCAAGACAACTCTTCTACTTCAAAACCCCTCACGTACAGTTTTGATTGACAACGCTGCTCTTTATCTCAAAAACAACACAAAAGGGAGACTAAGTCTCATTGGTTTCTCAACCTTGCTCCAGAGCTTTGGCTGTTGTCCCACTGCTTGCCAAGAAGAATATTATGCCTTGTTTAGAGGACTGGTCTTTGGAAAGAAGCTGCATTGAAATTATCCCTCTTTCAAATAAATTAACACACATATAGATTTTCCCATCTTTTTGTATGTTAACTTTTAACAGGAGAAAACATGTTAGTGTATGTCCAGATTCCTAGATCTGCAGATTTTTGAAACACCTTAACCTATGCAGAAAACTTTACCCACTTAGTCAGCAAATTGATTCTCTCATCTGCTGATTTAGATGAAATACATGGCAGAATGGAGGTAAAACAGAGTAGGAGACATACAATTCTCCCGCAAGGAGTTTAGTCACAAATTTAATTAATGCATTATTTTTTTAATTAACATAAGCATGGAAGCACGTCCTCTGGAATGGTGGCTGAAGCATGAAGGGGCATACGAATGTTTAGCATATCTGGTACGTAAAGACCTTGCAATGTTGGCTACAAAACTGCCATGTAAATGCCTCTTCTCACTTTCAGGTGACATTGTAAACAAAAAGTGGGCGGCATTATCTCCCGTAAATGTAAACAAACTTGTTTGTCTTAGCAGTTTGCTGAACAAGAAGTTGGACTGCGTGGATTTGTAGGCTTGAAAGTTTTACATTGTTTAGTTTTTGAATTCAGTTATGTAACAAAAAAAATCTACATTTGTAAGTTGCACTTACATGACAAAGAGATTGCCCTACAGTACTTGTATGAGGTGAATTGAAAAATACTATTTCATTAGTTTGCATTTTTACAGTGCAAATATTTGTAATAAAAAATAATAATATAAAGTGAGCATTGTCTACTACTTTGTATACTGTGTTGTAATTGAAATCAATATATTTGAAAATGTAGAAAAACATCCAAAAATATTTAATACATTTCAACTGGGATTCTATCGTTCAACAGTGTGATTAAAACTGTGATTAATCAGAATTAATTTTTTAAATCATGATTAATTTTTTTGAGTTAATCGTGTGAGTTAACTGTGATTAATTGACAGCCCTAATGTTTATTCATATGAAATCTGACCTATGCCCACTGAAGTTAATTGAAGCTTTAACTTCAGAGGGGCAGGATCAGGTGCACATACAGTACCAGAGACCTGATCCTGCAAACCCTTATTATGCATGTGGGTAACTTCATGTTTTTGAGTATAGAATCATAGAATCATAGAATATAAGGGTTGGAAGGGACCCCAGTAGCCCTATAGTTTTCAGTGAGACTACTCATATGTAGTTGTGTCATGTGTACCAGTGTTGCAGGACTGGGCCCACATTTGTCTGGTTTTTAAAGTGGATTATATGTACCTGGCTTTTGTGTCATTTTTGAATATAGTCATAATATGACAACAATATAAGGCTTCAGTCATGTGCAAATACACTTAGCTTTATGTGTTGTGAGTAGCCTTATTTGTCATGACTGGGGCTTGGGTGGTCAGACCTAGTGGTTGCAGTCAGGGGCATGCACAAGGAAGTGCAAGCAGGCACCAGCCCCCCCAGTAATCAGCAGGGGCACAGAACTCCTCTGGCCCTGGGGTTGCGGCAGGGAGGGAGAGTGAGCTTCTCTGGCCCCAGAGCTAGAGGAGTTCTGTGCCCAAGCCACAGACCCAGGGCCGAAGGAGCTCTCTGAGGTCCTGGAACTGGAGGAGCTCTGTGAACCCACTGCAGCCAAGTACTTGTAGATGACTATATTCAGATGGCTCCACAGCGCATGGATTTTTGTTGAAATGGTGCGTGTACTGCTGTTTATTTCTGTGAATATATGTGGATCTGTTGATGTTTTAATGTGTGTAATGTGTGCGTTTAATATGCCCCTCCAAAAATGGTCAAATTTAAATTTCTGTGCACGCCCTGGTCGGAGTAGAAGCTATAGTTGGGAGTTAAGCCAAAAGTCAGAACGGGAGTCGGAGGCAGAGACCAAGGGCAGGGATCAAGAACAAGGCAGGACGGCCAGAACCAGAGCAGGTCAGGAAAGCAGGAACCAGGGATGAGTCAGGAAGGCAGGACTCAGGCAAGAAGGTAGGCTCCCGTGTAGCAGCCAGCCAAGAATACATCCAATTGCATGGACAACTTCCTGTGTCTCTTTCTGGCTTAAATTGTGTACCAGGTTCCTCCAGCTGGGTTCAGTGGTCTGTACCTTTAGCAGAGCGTAAAGGAGGGCTCCCAGTTCTCCAGTCACTAGTAGAACTGTTGGTGGTGGTGTGGAGGCAGGAGCGGCCTGCTGGCTTGGGTTTGGGACCCGCAGATCCTCACTTCATTGACTTCAATGGGACTAGTCACAGTGTGTAATGTTAATCATAGGTGTAAAACTTTGCAGGATTGAAGCCTGATATTGTAAGTAGACATCCAGGGACCTGCTTTGGACTGGTATAAGGAAGGCAACAGAGAATATACAGTACTGCCCGGCTGGAGAGTTTCTATTGTTCCTTCATGTATTTTTCATTTTACTCATTGGAAAGGGGAATAATCCTACTGATGGTGTATCGAGGCTCTTAAATGTGTTGTATTTCATGCAATGGTTTCCATCCAGATTCAAGTGGACGGGTGTCCCCATAAATTAAAAAATGTGGCTAATTGGTACTCTTCCTTGCACTCTCAGCAAAGAGGCTAAGAACTGATTGGGCACAGAGTTGGAACCACCCTTCTTCCCTCCAGAGGGGTTTTCTTCAGGTCTGTGTTGAAGCACGTGGGCAAGATACAGAGGGAAGATGTGCTTCTTCTGTTGATGAGCAGAGAACCATATTTTGCAGGGTGATCGATCTGGCACCTTCCACCAGCACTAAATCCACACACAGCTTAAACATAGAATGAAATACGCTAGTCAGCTTCACGGCATTGCCATATGAAAGGGGCATGCCCTAGCCTAGCCCTAAGGACCAGGAATTGCCCAGATCACTAGAAAATGGAAATGAGACAGACATTTACTTACAGGGCAGAGGGAAAAGAAGGGTTTTGATGCTGTGCAGGAAGAGTCCCCGCTGCGCGTTCCCCTCTTTCCGAGGGCTCTGAGTGGGGATTTCTGATGCCAGTTTTGGGGACAGGATCTCCTACCTTCTCTCAAAGGAACAGAATTGCTTAATGAAAAGGCCTCTATTGTCAGCCACCTCCATTAGGCTGCCAATCCCCCCATTCCACAAAAAAGACTTCTGTTTGCTTCCACTACGCTGAATTAGCACTTGCGGACACAGAGCTTCCTTGCTGACTGACTGACGCGAGCGCTTGCTCCCTGGGGTGCCGATGCACCACAAACAGAGGCAGCTGGAGCTTTTGAGCCTGGAGACGGGTTGCCCGATGGTGCAAATAGTCCATCTGCAATTTGTCATGACAAATGTTTCCCCTCTCTGATCCAATAGGAATATCTCAACTTCCCTTATTAACAAAAAACAGGTGAATCCAGAGCTCCTCCACTCCAGACACAAATCACAGAGGTGCCTTTCCTGAGGGTAAATTTGTTAAGATGAGTCCCCAGAAAAATAGCTCCTCCAGATTGAGAGTTGAGGGACTTCCAGGTGCTTCTCTCCAGCTCAGTAGCCATACTTAGAGCTACCTTGCTATTGCAGACAGCCTCTTGCTGCGAAATTAAACTTCCACTCAGCTCAGGAGCATTTGGATCTGGGGGGGCTTAGTCTGAGCCCTTTTTTGCTTCCTGTTCAGTCATTTGGCTTCATGTCACCTCTGCAGTAGGTCACGCACTTAGTGGTGTGTCTCGGAGCAGAGAGAAGGTGGGACTCAGTTGTAATGGACATCAGAGATGTTCTATATTCAGGTTACTGGACACAGACAGGACCTCTCTCCAGCTCTAATATTAAACATGGCCTGTGCTGCCTGATGTCACTACACAGGCTTTGCCTAAGTCCTGACTTGCACTCAGGAGTCACAGAAGGGTCTACCAGACATACATGTCTATAGAAATGTGTATCAATGGGGTATTGTCTCCATACTGGCTCGGAAAGAGTTCAGTGGAACTGGAGAGCTCAATTAACGCACCTGGTTGTGGCTGGAGGATGGCATAGACTGGGGAGGAGCTGGGCATCGGTGAGCGATGCTATAAAGAGAGGATGTCTGGAGGAGAAGGAATCTGCAGGGTTCTTCTCTCGCCCTGCAGTCAGCCTCTTGGCGGTGGAGAGACCACTGGAGAACAGGAAGGTTGCTGCAGGGTGAGGAGAAAGTCTAGGGAGAGAAGACGCTTGGAAGACACAAGACTGGAACAAGTTCCTGTGTTTGACCCTGGCATAAAGGTAGGCCCCAGACTTCCAGGGAGAAGCCCTAGAAGGCACTGCTCATTACAGAGTGCCCGGGAACGAGCTGAGGAAAAGCCCTGAAGAAAGGCTAATAGTTGGAAGTAGTCCAGGGAGGCAGCACCAAGGTGTCTGATGGAGCAGACTTTACCTGCTTGGCCTGGCTTAGACTGCAATCCAGGGTAGTGGGAGGCCCTGGGTTTCTCCACCAGCCAGTAGGAAGGTGAGGTGAAGCCCCCAGACAAAAGGGGATAAGGATGATTTTAAAACCCTGGGTAAGGCCCATGGGGCCAAGAGTTAGGGCCAAGGGCCATATGTAAGGACATTAGAGTCTTTGTTGGAATTTCTGTTACCCTGAAAGGGGTGGAAATAAAACATGACTTGGCCAGAGGACTGGGTCACGGGAAGAAGCAGACCACTGCAGGAATGGAGTGAATGTTGGCCAAGGGCACTGGAGAGGAAAGAGCTGCAATGCTATGCCCAGCCATGAGGGGGACACCTGCAGTGACTAAACCTTTCTGTAGTGTAGTGAACATTTTCCAGATATCGGATTTAAGCTGATCCTGGAGAGTGTGTTGGAGAATAGGTTTGTATAAAATATGCCCCAGTGAGACCCAAAATAAGAGTTTGTGTAGAACTGACAGTTCTTTAGGGAGGACTCTGTCAATCTCTAAAACTCTCCTGCACTTGCAGGGAGCTCAACCCAAGGAGCACAAGGTATCGGAGGAGGCCAATAGAAAACAATGCATTAATTAAAAACTAGAGCTGGAGCTGAGATAATCTGAACTCAGATTTTAGGGCTGTTTGTCTTTGGGATTTTGGATCAGGCCTAACGCTGTGGAACATGCATCTGAACTGTCCAAACCTTGTGAAGGTTTCAGATCTGCTGATTATTAAAGAAGAAAATAATCCTAAAGGATAAGCTAAAACCTGATGATCAGAAAAAATAGCCTGGAATCTTTGGTCTGAATGCATTTGTGAGCTATAAAGATTTTGCTGCTGCAGCTCTTCGGTTTCATATTCTCCAAAGCTTTGGGTAAATCACCATTTGGTGGCAGCAAAGAGCCCGAGTCCAGTACATTGTAGAGCAGAAATCTTTCAGTACAATCACAAAGGCAAATCGCTTACCTTTTATAACTCCATGTCCTTTGAGGAGGGGCGAGGAGAGATTTAGGGCTCGATCCTGCATGATGGAAGCTAATGGCAGTTCTGCCACTATCCTGAAGAATCCCAGTGTGCTCTTTCAGACTGTGTATAGAAGCATTATTTCCCTCCCCATGTGAACTGCAGAATCTCCTGGCTGGAAGACAGCAGCTGTTTAATAGGGCAGGACCATGCAACCAGCAATGGAACAGCTAGCGACTGATAGCTTGTCTTGGGCTGGAACTTAGGCAGCAGAATGGAATGACATGAGGTGGAATTTGGTGTTCCTCTCTACCTAAATCGCAGCACCCTCTAGCTGCCCAGTGCCCACTAACACCAGCACAAGGCACTGGGTTCAGTGCTGACTTAAAGGAAAGATTTCCACCTCTTGCAAACCCCACAGTGCTTCCGATTCGCCTGCCATCCAGTTACTGTCCAAGCCCAACCCTGTCTGGTTTGTATGATGGGAGGAGATCACAGCCCCAGGCGGGACGGCTGCTGCTTGGGCGACAGCTATGTGAAATAAGACGTGTGGAGTTCAGCTAAGCTCTGTCCTCCACGGGAACCAGGCCTGCGGTACTACTGCTGGTGATGTGTGTAGTGTGCCTGGCTGGGTGTGGGTAGCATGGGCCGAAGGCTGCCCCTGCCAGTGCTATATCGGAAGTGCACTAAATATGCTTCACCTTTGCTTTCTAACATACTCCTCTAAACTCACACATCTGGGTTTCCCTCTTCTCCAACCCCCAACGGGTCCCCTATGTCTCTGGCCGAGACTTTAAGACCCTCCATTTTTCCTTGTGGTCACCATTTTTCAAGCAGAAGAGATCTGGACCGAACCCTTTGAGGGAGGCCTGTCAAAACCCTGCTAGTTAATCAAGAGTTGCTAAGTGCTATGAAGCATTCGTCCCCACCCCCAATCAGTGAAGTGTTAGGGATCTTCCACAAGAACTTCTTCCCTAGCTTGTGATAAACTGTGTGGGCCACGGGGTATATGTGGTATAGGTAGGGGCTGGGGCATCTCTTCATTTGTGTGCCCATTTCAACACAAGCAGCACAAGGAGGGAAGTGGCACCACCTGGCAAACCAGCTCCCGTGACGGGCCCTTGCTGGGAATGTTTGCACGTTGTTCCTGGTAAATAGCTTGCGTGTGGTTATACAATGGGGAATTGTTCAGCCGGTGCCATTGTGAGAAGGGACAGGCCTGGGGTGGGGAATATTGTGTACAGGACACTTGAGCTCTTTCCCTACTGGGAAAATGCTGTCAATATGACCTGGCACCCTATGTCATCTGGCCCATTCCATAGTCAACACATCCCACTTCAGATGTGGGCTACTTCAGCAGTATCCACAGTAGGGGAGTCTCAGTCAGAGGTAGGGAAGTCACCTCAGCTTTCCTTTCAGTGTGGTGGTAGAACTTTAACAAGGTGCTTCCGGAAGCCTCTTCCAGCACATCACTGGGGGTATGTCTACACTACGGAATAAGGTCGAATTTATAGAAGTCGGTTTTTTAGAAATCGGTTTTATATATTCGAGTGTGTGTGTCCCCACAGAAAATGCTCTAAGTGCATTAAGTGCATTAACTCGGCGGAGCGCTTCCACAGTACTGAGGCAAGCGTCGACTTCCGGAGCGTTGCACTGTGGGTAGCTATCCCACAGTTCCCGCAGTCTCCGCTGCCCATTGGAATTCTGGGTTGAGATCCCAATGCCTGATGGGGCTAAAACATTGTCGCGGGTGGTTCTGGGTACATATCGTCAGCCCCCCGTTCCCTCCCTCCCCCCGTGAAAGCAAGGGCAGACAATCATTTCGCGCCTTTTTTCCTGAGTTACCTGTGCAGACGCCATACCATGGCAAGCATGGAGCCCGCTCAGGTAACCGTCACCCTATGTCTCCTGGGTGCTGGCAGACGCGGTACGGCATTGCTACACAGTAGCAGCAACCCCTTGCCTTCTGGCAGCAGACGGTACAGTACGACTGGTAGCCGTCATCGTCATGTCTGAGGTGCTCCTGGTCGCCTCTGTGAGGTCGATCAGGAGCGCCTGGGCAGACATGGGCACAGGGACTAAATTTGGAGTGACTTGACCAGGTCATTCTCTTTAGTCCTGCAGTCAGTCCTATTGAACCGTCTTATGGTGAGCGGGCAGGCGATATGGACTGCTTGCAGTCGTACTGTACCATCTTCTGCCGAGCAGCCATGAGATGTGGATGGCATGCAGTCCTTCTGCACCGTCTGCTGCCAGCCAAAGATGTAAAAGATAGATGGAGTGGATCAAAACAAGAAATAGACCAGATTTGTTTTGTACTCATTTGCTTCCCCCCCTCCCCTGTCTAGGGGACTCATTCTTCTAGATCACACTGCAGTCACTTACAGAGAAGGTGCAGCGAGGTAAATCTAGCCATGTGTCAATCAGAGGCCAGGCTAACCTTCTTGCTCCAATAAGGACAATAACTTAGGTGCACCATTTCTTATTGGAACCCTCCGTGAAGTCCTGCCTGAAATACTCCTTGATGTAAAGCCACCCCCTTTGTTGATTTTAGCTCCCTGAAGCCAACCCTGTAAGCGCCCCTCCCAGCGTCAGAGCAATGGCAAACAATCGGGCATCTGAGAGTGCTGTCCAGAGCAGTCACAATGGAGCACTCTGATGGGGCTAAAACATTGTCGCGGGTGGTTCTGGGTACGTGTCGTCAGGCCCCCGTTCCCTCCCTCCCTCCGTGAAAGCAAGGGCAGACAATCATTTCGCGCCTTTTTTCCTGAGTTACCTGTGCAGACGCCATACCACAGCAAGCATGGAGCCCGCTCAGGTAACCGTCACCCTATGTCTCCTGGGTGCTGGCAGACGCGGTACGGCTTTGCTGCACAGTAGCAGCAACCCATTGCCTTCTGGCAGCAGACGGTGCAATACGATTGGTAGTCGTCCTCGTCGTATCCGAGGTGCTCCTGGCCGCGTCGGCTGGGAGCGCCTGGGCAGACATGGGCGCAGGGACTAAATTTGGAGTGACTTGACCAGGTCATTCTCTTTAGTCCTGCAGTCAGTCCTATTGAACCGTCTTATGGTGAGCGGGCAGGCGATACGGACTGCTAGCAGTCGTACTGTACCATCTTCTGCCAGGCAGGCAAGAGATGAGGATTGCTAGCAGTCGTATTGCACCATCTTCTGCCAGGCAGGCAAGAGATGGGGATGGCTAGCAGTCGTACTGTACCATCTTCTGCCGAGCAGCCATGCGATGTGGATGGCATGCAGTCCTTCTGCACCGTCTGCTGCCAGCCAAAGATGTAAAAGATAGATGGAGTGGGTCAAAACAAGAAATAGACCAGATTTGTTTTGTACTCATTTGCCTCCTCCCCTGTCTAGGGGACTCATTCCTCTAGGTCACACTGCAGTCACTCACAGAGAAGGTGCAGCGAGGTAAATCTAGCCATGTATCAATCAGAGGCCAGGCTAACCTCCTTGTTCCAATAACAACGATAACTTAGGTGCACCATTTCTTATTGGAACCCTCCGTGCAGTCCTGCCTGAAATACTCCTTGATGTACAGGCACCCCCTTTGTTGATTTTAGCTCCCTGAAGCCAACCCTGTAAGCCGTGTCGTCAGTCGCCCCTCCCTCCGTCAGAGCAACGGCAGACAATCGTTCCGCGCCTTTTTTCTGTGCGGACGCCATACCACGGCAAGCATGGAGCCCGCTCAGCTCACTTTGGCAATTAGGAGCACATTAACCACCACACGCATTATTCAGCAGTATATGCAGCACCAGAACATGGCAACGCGATACCGGGCGAGGAGGCGACGTCAGCGCGGTCCCGTGAGTGATCAGGACATGGACACAGATTTCTCTGAAAGCATGGGCCCTGACAATGCATGCATCATGATGCTAATGGGGCAGGTTCATGCTGTGGAACGCCGATTCTGGGCTCGGGAAACAAGCACAGACTGGTGGGACCGCATAGTGTTGCAGGTCTGGGACGATTCCCAGTGGCTGCGAAACTTTCGCATGCGTAGGGGCACTTTCATGGAACTTTGTGACTTGCTTTCCCCTGCCCTGAAGCGCATGAATACCAAGATGAGAGCAGCCCTCACAGTTGAGAAGCGAGTGGCGATAGCCCTGTGGAAGCTTGCAACGCCAGACAGCTACCGGTCAGTTGGGAATCAATTTGGAGTGGGCAAATCTACTGTGGGGGCTGCTGTGATGCAAGTAGCCCACACAATCAAAGATCTGCTGATATCAAGGGTAGTGACCCTGGGAAATGTGCAGGTCATAGTGGATGGCTTTGCTGCAATGGGATTCCCTAACTGTGGTGGGGCTATAGACGGAACCCATATCCCTATATTGGCACCGGAGCACCAAGCCGCCGAGTACATAAACCGCAAGGGGTACTTTTCGATAGTGCTGCAAGCTCTGGTGGATCACAAGGGACGTTTCACCAACATCAACGTGGGATGGCCAGGAAAGGTGCATGATGCTCGCATCTTCAGGAACTCTGGTCTGTTTCAAAAGCTGCAGGAAGGGACTTTATTCCCAGACCAGAAAATAACTGTTGGGGATGTTGAAATGCCTATATGTATCCTTGGGGACCCAGCCTACCCCTTAATGCCATGGCTCATGAAGCCATACACAGGCAGCCTGGACAGTGGTCAGGAGCTGTTCAACTACAGGCTGAGCAAGTGCAGAATTGTGGTAGAATGTGCATTTGGACGTTTAAAGGTGCGCTGGCGCAGTTTACTGACTCGCTTAGACCTCAGCGAAACCAATATTCCCACTGTTATTACTGCTTGCTGTGTGCTCCACAATATCTGTGAGAGTAAGGGGGAGACGTTTATGGCAGGGTGGGAGGTTGAGGCAAATCGCCTAGCTGCTGGTTACGCGCAGCCAGACACCAGGGCGGTTAGAAGAGCACAGGAGGGCGCGGTACGCATCAGAGAAGCTTTGAAAACCAGTTTCATGACTGGCCAGGCTACGGTGTGAAAGTTCTGTTTGTTTCTCCTTGATGAACCCCCCCGCCCCTTGGTTCACTCTACTTCCCTGTAAGCTAACCACCCTCCCCTCCTCCCTTTAATCATTGCTTGCAGAGGCAATAGAGTCATTGCTGCTTCACAGTCATGCATTCGTTATTCATTCATCACACAAATAGGGGGATGACTACCAAGGTATCCCAGGAGGGGTGGTGGAGGAGGGAAGGAAAATGCCACACAGCACTTTAAGCACAGCACTTTAAAAGTTTACAACTTTAAAATTTATTGAATGACAGCCTTCTTTTTTTTGGGCAATCCTCTGTGGTGGAGTGGCTGGTTGGCCGGAGGCCCCCCCACCGCGTTCTTGGGCGTCTGGGTGTGGAGGCTATGGAACTTGGGGAGGAGGGCGGTTGGTTACAGAGGGGCTGCAGTGGCAGTCTGTGCTCCAGCTGCCTTTGCTGCAGCTCAACCATACACTGGAGCATACTGGTTTGGTCCTGCAGCAGCCTCAGCATTGAATCCTGCCTCCTCTCATCACGCTGCCGCCACCTTTGAGCTTCAGCCCTGTCTTCAGCCCGCCACTTACTCTCTTCAGCCCTCCACCTCTCCTCCCGGTCATTTTGTGCTTTCCTGCACTCTGACATTATTTGCCTCCACGCATTCGTCTGTGCTCTGTCAGTGTGGGAGGACAGCATGAGCTCGGAGAACATTTCATCGCGAGTGCGTTTTTTTTTCTTTCTAAGCTTCACTAGCCTCTGGGAAGGAGAAGATCCTGTGATCATTGAAACACATGCAGCTGGTGGAGAAAAAAAAGGGACAGCGGTATTTAAAAAGACACATTTTATAAAACAGTCGCTACACTCTTTCAGGGTAAACCTTGCTGTTAACATTACATACATAGCACATGTGCTTTCGTTACAAGGTCGCATTTTGCCTCCTCCCACCGCGTGAACGGATTTTGGTTGAATGCCAGCAAACATACACTGCAATGCTTTGTTCTACAGTGATTCCCGAGTACGTGTTACTGGCCTGGAGTGGTAAAGTGTCCTATCATGAAGGATGAAATAAGGCTGCCTTCCCCAGAAACCTTTTGCAAAGGCAGAACCGCAAATGCCAGGGCAAAGTAATCCTTTCACATGCTTGCTTTTAAACCATGTATAGCATTTTAAAAGGTACACTCACCAGAGGTCCCTTCTCCGCCTGCTGAGTCCAGGAGGCAGCCTTGGGTGGGTTCGGGGGGTACTGGCTCCAGGTCTAGGGTGAGAAACAGTTCCTGGCTGTCGGGAAAACTGGTTTCTCCGCTTGCTTGCTGTGAGCTATCTACAACCTCCTCATCATCATCTTCTTCGTCCCCAAAACCTACTTCCGTATTGCCTCCATCTCCATTGAAGGAGTCAAACAACACGGCTGGGGTAGTGGTGGCTGAACCCCCTAAAATGGCATGCAGCTCATCATAGAAGCGGCATGTTTGGGGCTCTGACCCAGAGCGGCTGTTCGCCTCTCTGGTTTTCTGGTAGGCTTGCCTCAGCTCCTTCAGTTTCACGCGGCACTGCTTCGGGTCCCTGTTATGGCCTCTGTCCTTCATGCCCTGGGAGATTTTCAGAAAGGTTTTGGCATTTCGAAAACTGGAACGGAGTTCTGATAGCACGGATTCCTCTCCCCAAACAGCGATCAGATCCCGTACCTCCCGTTCAGTCCATGCTGGAGCTCTTTTGCGATTCTGGGACTCCATCATGGTCACCTGTGCTGATGAGCTCTGCATGGTCACCTGCAGCTTGCCACGCTGGCCAAACAGGAAATGAGATTCAAAAGTTCGCGGTTCTTTTCCTGTCTACCTGGCCAGTGCATCTGAGTTGAGAGTGCTGTCCAGAGCGGTCATAATGGAGCACTCTGGGATAGCTCCCGGAGGCCAATACCATCGAATTGTGTCCACAGTACCCCAAATTCGAGCCGGCAACGTCGATTTAAGCGCTAATCCACTTGTCAGGGGTGGAGTAAGGAAATCGATTTTAAGAGCCCTTTAAGTCGAAATAAAGGGCTTCATTGTGTGGACGGGTGCAGGTTTAAATCGATTTAACGCTGCTAAATTCGACCTAAAGTCCTAGTGTAGACCAGGGCTGGGAGAGGCTGAGCAGGCCGCCTCTGCAGTACAGAAAAAACAAGTACATAAGCCTGTTTATTTTTTGGAGGAGGTTGCATTGATTGTGTACTGTCCTACTACTCTTATGCAGTCTAATTATCCATCCCAGGTATGGTATAACATTGTCACATTGCACCATCAGGCAGCTTGTCCTGCGTTTTCGTTAATGATGTATTATGGTAACACCCAGAGGCCACAGTATTTCTTTAATGCAATCCTGTTTATTTACAAAAAATGTACAAAAGCTAGTTTGCCCGAATACAATGGGAATCAAACAACAGGAGACCATTTCTTTGCTCACAGTTCAAGGCCTCTTCAAGCCAGCACTCGACCCAAAAGCGCGCGCTCTCTCTCTCGGGGTCACACCACAGTCTCCGGCTTCTAATTTTCCCTGGGGGTGCTCAAGCCCTGCTCAGCCCCAGGCCCTGCCTGCACTCCACCCCTTCTTCCAAAGCCCTGCCCCACCATAAAGGAGATTAATTGCTTTTTACATTTATCCTGAATGAAGGTTGGCTGTTAAAGGAGGGGGGAAAGGGAATCCGGAAGAGATGAACCCAGCTTACTCAGGTCACAGCGCTTGTTAACATTCTAACCAACATCCAAGCACAGTGTTCATTTTTTATACTAATGTAAAAAAAAAAAAAAGGTAACCGTTAAGAATGATTCCCGCTGATAAGAAAATCACTGTGCTTAATTTCATTAATAGAGCAGGCTGTGGGATACATTTCAAAGCACTGGGTGAGAAGTAAGCTCCCAAATCCCATTAAGAAATAACAGGATTTATGTGCATTCCTCCCATCTATTAACTTTCCCCTCTGGAAACGCCTTGTGCTGAGTTGGTACCATTTTACAGGCAGGTGCAGCATTTTTCAGTTCCCACAGCCCCCTCCAGATAATCTGCTGGCCTGAAAGCCCTTCTCTATTCTCACTGGAGAATGGGGATTTTCAGAATGATGGACAAGTGACGTGTTTGGCTGACAACCGTCATGGCTCCATGTTCCACCAGGTCTCAAACACACATTCTGTAGCAGTGCTGAAAGCAGTTTTCTCCTGACTACACCAACAGTTCAAATGTTTCCAACACCAGTTGAGAGGGAGAGAATTTCTAAACAGCCATTGTCAACTACGGGTCATTTGCCTTCTGTTGATTGATGTTCAGATGAACACCTTCAGCATCTGAAATCTCAGATACTTGGCTAATATTGTCATTGTTGTCTCTCATTATTAGAGCTGACCGAACTTTTTCAGACAAAGTATTTCCAGTGAAAAGTGGCCTATTTTTGAAAATGGTACTTTTTGCAAAAAATCGTCAACCTCTCCAAAAACTTTCACTTTTTTGCAGACGTTTCATGGACATTTTTTATTTGTTTTTAATCAACATTTGTGTTGCTAAATGAAAAATGTTTATTCACTATTTCAAGCACCACTTTAATAAAAATGTTGATTAAAAATATTGTGGAAACTTTTGCCAAAAGTTGAAAATGGGACCATTTTGAACCCTGCAAAGTGGAAAGTTTTGAAGTTTCCTGGGAAGGTGCTTTTCTCTGGTTTTTGATCAGCTCTATGTATTATTTATTTTTTATTACTGAATTGCTAAGAGGCCTCACTCAGGGATCAGAGCCCCATTGCGCTAGGCATTGTACACAAACAGAATAAAAATACAGTATGGCTTCAAGGAGCTCACAATCTCTACGTGTGATGTAACAATAGGTGGATAAACCAAGCAAATGGGGTGATGGGTAAATAGTGAAACATAGGCCCTTAATCTGCAAAGACTGCACGTGCTTAACTTTATGCACTACGAATAGACTCATTGAATCATTGCTTTACATAATAATTCTACGGCTTTTAGGAATTCAGAATTATGCAACTTGACGTTTCTATATCATTTAAAGATGGAATCAAATGTCTATAGCTGCACATATTTATGGTTGGAACAATCTTCTCCTGGAAGATTTTTGATAGTGCTAGAGCCATGCATTTATCTTTTCTTGAAAAAAGTCTAGGAATGTATCCTTTCACTCTTTTTATTAAAATTATTATTTTTTAAGTGAGTGGCTGTTTTAGAAAACCAGATTGGTCCCCAGTGCCAGACGACTCATTTTTATGTGTTCATTGCAGAACAATCCTGCAAGTGGACTGAAAGAGATACACATTTCTCAAAAGCAGTCTCATAGAAACTGGGAAATGAACTGCTGGAATTCAGACCAAAGATCTGGCTGTTTTCCAAGAGCAAATACATGGCAAGACACATTTCTACTTTCAAGAGAGTGAGAGCCTTAAAACGCAGGAAGAAATGTAAAACATTCAGAGAGAAGGAAACAGACGGATCTTCATATTATCAAAGATTTTTCCCCCTTCATTTCATGTTTGCTTAAAAGCAGTTGCCCTTATTTCTTGTATAGTGTCAGTTCAGAAGGGATGCAGCCGCTGACCTGACTATAAGGCAACAGCAAAAGGTTAGAAGAATTAGTCGTGTAGTGCAGACTTTTATTAATCGTTGTATTGTGATCCTCTTGGCACCAAGTCTGCAATTAAATAAGTTGCTGGCACTTGTCCCTTGGTTAAATGACTACCACTGTTCACCCTGCTTGCAAGTCAATGAATGCAACGCTCTTGGGGAGGCAAGTTCAAACACGTTTGTTCCTTGGGGATACCGCACAGTGATGATTCCAGGCTAAGAGGTTTCCACAGGCTTTCCATGTAAATCTCTATTGTTGTTAGGTCTCTATAAATAGCCCATGCAAACTAAAGCTGGGATAATGGGGGCGGGGAGGGGGAAAACGAGGGAGAAAGGCACCACGAAAGACTGATGTAGAAACAATGTTCTTTGAAGGGATCCTCCCATTCTCTTATGCTAGGGGCTAGAGGTGTTCTTTAGGATTGCAGCTTTTGTTGAAGCGGATTAAGTTTCCATCACAGCTTCATCAGGGGTGATTTAGCCTTTTTATCCATCCAGCAAGTCAGCCACACACAGGGTGGTTTCCGCCCCACCCTGCCCAAAAGGGGAAAGGAGCCAATTTCTCCAGACATAGGGCCCTGTCTCTTTCCCACTTAAATCAATAGTAGGAGGTATGGGCCCATGGGCCAGCACTGCTCTGTGAGTCAGTCAGCAGCGGCTACTTTCAGAACAGTGTGGCCAACCTCTGCTTGCCAGAAAACATCATGCCCGTGATTTATTAAGGCTCCATACGCCCTGGGAGAGAGAGTCCCTGTGTGCCCCCCCGCCCCCAATACCTACATCTCTAACCTAGCAACCCCACCTGGCCAACCAAAACAGTCTGTTTTACTTAAGGAATGTGAGAGGACAAGGTAAATTCATTAACATTGTACTTCACAGTCCAGTGCTGTTAGTAAATATAGATGGCATTTTTGTGGTAATTCTAGTCTGTTCTGCATGTATTTGTTACACCGCTGTCAGGTCAGGTACACAATAGTTACTGTAGAAAGAAGATAGGGCTATATTTGAGTTCACATTTCTTTTGTCTGAGAAACAGAGGATTTTCCCAATGTGAATAGTAATTGTAGGTGCTTCAAGCTTTGGTCCCCGACTTGAGACATCTTAGAGGGGGTCTGATTTTTTTAGAGGGTGGGTACTCAGCACTTTCTGAAAAAACTCAGTTTATTTATGGTTAATTACCACCGGTGATTATTTGTTATTTAGTGATTATTTAGACCCTAAGTTCTTCAATATTCTCATGCTGTGTGTGTACAGTGCCTAGCACGATGGGTCCTGACCCTTGTTTGGGACTTTTAGGCAGTACAGCAGCTGCCTGACGTCACTCTGGAACTGATGAACAGGAAGGGCTAGATTGTCATTGAAAAACTAGCCCCATGTGAGGGGAGGAGTGGGGGTTCGCTCAGAGAGCCACAATTCTTTCGCTTGTGTCCAGAGGGTCCTAGTAATCTGCTAGGGTCCCTGACCAGTAGTACATTATTGCCCTTCCCTTGCTAGTTCAGCTGTGCTGGCCAGTATGAAGCGAGGTGGAGACAAAACTCCATTGAGTCCTTGTCCCTCTTTCCCCACCTGCACAGGGGGTGGAAGTACCCTGTGCACAGCAGCGGGGAAGCCATGCAGCCGTGTGGAGGGTGTTTGACTTCCTGTTTTGCCCCCCTGCCCCTATGTAGAAGTGCAGGGCCAATCTGTGACCTGGCCCTTAGGGAGAGTTACAGTGCAAGTTAGAGAATGAAACCGTCTAAGTGCAAGCAAATCCCAGATGACAGTAGTGCAAGGAATCAGTGTGCTGTGTGCACAGGTTCCCAGTGGCAGCTGTAGTGAGGATACATAAGGGCTTCTTAGGAGGAAGAGCTGATCGCACCATGTAGTCTCCATCCAGTTTGATGTTCCTCTTGCACTCTATAGCCCCCGCTAGAATAAGAAAAGTTGAGGCTGGTTACTTGGCCCGCATTCACGACAGATAGAAACGGGAGCTGACATCTTTGTCAGGCAACGAACGATGGAAATGAACGCTGTCTTCCTGCCAGTGTGCTCACCACACAGAAAAGCAGCTGTATGTCCTAGGGCGGGCTCTGATTACATAACGCTGCTTTAGGACTGTTCCATGAGCTGCCTTTCGCAGCAAGGGGTGTAAGAATTTGTTATGCCAACACGCGACCCAGCAGCAGCCTGCCAAAGCCCTGCTTCTTACCCAAGGGGCAAAACCGCTTGACCAGCAATACGCTTTTGAGGACGATTTCTAGTCTTTCCTTGCTCATATGCAGCACAGCAGACTTCCCACCCGCAAGCCTGAGCTATTCCGACTGACTACCATCTCTGTTTCCTCACAGAGGGTGTTACTGAAGAAAATGTCTCTCTGTCTTTAGTTGGGGGCTTAGAGAGAGTGAATGACTGGGGAATTTTACCTCCCAGGAAGTCTGAGGGGTTGGATTGCTCTTGTGTGACGCTGGCATGTTGTACTTTCAGAAAAGGTTCAGAGCTGAATATTCCCCTGTTTTGTGACTATTAATAGCATGAGAAAGAAGAGCCAGGCCTCCAGCTGAGGGACTTTTCTGTATAATGGCTTGCAAAGAAGGGCTGGGCAGGCAGGGTGTGGACAAAATGCTGGCGGAGTCTTAACCCATATTTTATTTTAGACTGGCTATGGGGTTTGGTATCTCCCACTGCAGAAATCAGGCTTGTGGGGGACATTTTCTCTCCAGCTCATCTCTGTTTGACTCTGTTACTAAGACCTGGGGAAGGAAGTCACTGCGGTGAAGGCACTGGATTCAAACCCAGGAGCAGGGTCCCATTCCTGACTCTGCCACAGACTTTCTAGGTGATTTTTGGGCAGGTCACTTTATCCCTCTGTGCCTTTGTTCCCCAGCTGTAAAACAAGAATAAAAACACTTCTTTTTGTCTATGTCTTTTCTGTCTTCTCTACTTAGATTCTAACAAATTTATTTGAGCATAAGCTTTTGTGAGCTACAGCTCACTTCATCGGATGCATCCGATGAAGTGAGCTGTAGCTCACGAAAGCTTATGCTCAAATAAATTTGTTAGTCTCTAAGGTGCCACAAGTACTCCTTTTCCTTTTGCAGATACAGACTAACACGGCTGCTACTCTGAAATCTACTTAGATTGTAAACCCCTGGGGTTAGACTCTGAATTGCTGAAAGAGCCAAAATACACCAGCTCCAAACCTGATCCTGTCTGTCTGGAATGGCTGTCTCTTACTGTGTGTTTATAATACGTAACAAAGGTTTTCTGAGCATAGGTGACAAAAGATGCAAATGCCTATGGCTCTGTTATCTCAAATGTTATTCAAAATAAGGCAATTGATTTCTCATTATTGTTCTGTAGTCAGTAGCATCTGTGAGTAGATGCACAGTTCGGTTTATTACGGACAGTATTTCACCAGCAAAATTCCTTACTGGGAGCTTCTAAATGTAAGCATGCTTGAGTGACTGCATCTTTAGGATGTCTTTTGCATCTCATCAGCTCCTCAAACAAAGGGTTCTTCTGCTGATCAGGTTTTAAGAGAACCCAGGGTGAGTGGCTGTTGTTCACTGCAGAGAATGTTTGATTATTCTCAGGCTGTGATCTTGTCAGATCTCATTAGCTAAGCAGGTTGGACTGGGCCAGTACTCGGGTGGAGACTTGGAAATGCTACACGAAGGGGCCTTGGGGATTCAGTATGTGCCTTTATTCCCTCTGAGTCCATACTGACCCAGTGCCCCCAGAGGGTTCTGGGGCGTGGAGTGGACACTGTGCTGCTGGAGGTTCTGGCTTTCTGAGCACTAGCAGTCATTACGGATCATCCTGTGGACCATTCTGCTAGATCAGTCGGGTGAACCCTGGGTCCTGGCCAAATTTCATCGAGAGTAATTACGTTCTGTCAACTTAAGATCCATCTCACTACTTCTCTTCTTGACCTGACGCAGTTACATGGCATTGATTGTGCTATTATACCAGCTGCTCTGTGCTGTTGTAGAGATGGCTGCATTTTGGCAGTGGGGGCAGTAAAATGATCGCTCTGTAGACATAGTTTGTAATTCTTTAAAATATAGTGATGTGTGAAAAGTGCACTATAAACAAATGAATGATCACAATCATCATATTTGACTATATTTTGTATTTTTGGTAGTAAAAGAAACCATAATGCACAGCACAGTGAGACAGAATGGTGCACTGAACTGAATGGCAATGACCGCATTTAGGCAACAACCAAGGAAAATAGCTTTGTGTGCACACCAATGACAGGATCTTTGGCTGACTTCATACCAGTGTTAATAGAGTGATTTTTTTTTTTTTTTGGTAACCCGTGTAAACAGGGAAAGGAACAGGCAAATCGTGCAGAAGATACAGGTGGGAAAACTGGGAGAACGACTGAGCAACTAGCTGGAAAATCTGTGTGCACTTATAATATGGTCATAAAATGTGTGTTGCATTTCCTGCTAGTGGCTAGTCCACCTGGAGGATAACAGCCTACCATTGCTGCCAGCTGGCAACTGCGTCTTTAGCTCAACTGGTAGAGTTCCGTGCTATGGATTCTCCTGTCGCTGTAGTTAATCCAGCTCCCTCGGAGGCGGTATCTGTGTCAATAGAAGAATTCTTCCGTTGACCTAGCACTGTCTATACCAGGGGTTGGGTTGGCATAGCTACGTCTCTCGGAGTGGGGATTTAGCTATGCTGATTGTAAGTTCTGAGTGTAGACCAGCCTTACATTTGAATGTCCTTGGTCAGTTGTTGGCTCATCAGGACTTGGTAGTATAGTCTGGCTCTAAGGAGCCATTGCAGCAGAAAAGGTTGAAATTCATGGCTGATGTCTGCTCTGTCCAATAAAAGTATTTAGTTCCATCACATGTGTGAATTGTGGCCAAGACTTTCAAAAGGGACTATTGACTTTGGGTGCCTCATTGTTTTGGTGCCCAACTTGAGACACCTGTAAGGGGTCCCCTTTCCAGATTGTGCTCACCACCTTCCTCTGAAAATCAGACCCCTTTGAGATGTCTCAAGTTGAGAACCCAATAGTCAAGAATTGCTTTTGAAAGTCTTGGACATTATGTCTCTCTATTTTTAACATGACCAGAAAATAAAGGCAAGGATGTTGAAAAGAAGTTAGACTTAATTATACACCAAACTTTGCAGTCTTGAGCTAGAAGGACTACTTCTTTGGTGAATAGGTCAGGTCATATCTGGCTCTTCATTGAGGAGAAGGGAAGAGGGTTCAAGGAGCCCTTACATCTGCTTAAGGGGCAGCCATTATTCCAGTTCTGTTCCTTGAGTGCATCGGTGGAAGTTGTTTAGGATCACCAGTGTATCATAACACCCCACAGGAGACAAGGATGGATTGGGCTGAGGAAGGACCATTGCCTCTCTCCCTTCCATACCGGTCAGCAGAAACTGGTTGACTCTGGGAGAAACATGTTGTCTCTCCAAAAATACGTGGTTGCCATGGCTACGTGTGCTCTCTTCTCACCCCCATTAGACATACTACTTGCTTTAGGCAGGATATCTCCAAACACTCCTCACTGCAGCAGTGGTTGGAAAGGTAAAATACAGCTCTAAGTCGGAGTGACTGATTTTGGCAGCTGAAGAACTTGTTGATTACAGCAGTGATTTCTCTCAGTAACAGCTTGCACACTGTGGCTGGGCAATGAAATCAGAGCCCACCCAAACCAGCTGCATTCTTGGCTGCTGAAGCAGCCCTTCTCGGTTTTCATTCAGTTTTGCAGGTGTCGGAACAGTTTAGCAGGTTTCTGTCTCAGAAACATTGGGAAGAGCTTGGTGAAATGTATGACTAACCTAAATCTAAACTTCTATGGATTTGCTCATCCCTGTCACACACAATAGTCCCTTACAAAGATATGTGCTAGCATTTGCCTGTAGGTTAATCCAGTCTATTTTGGCCTAGATATGCTATTGTGATCACCTGTTATTTTGGCTGATTGAACCAGGGACCTCCAGAGCTAACAGCATGAACCTTTACAGTTTGAGCTAACGGGGCAGACCTCTGTAGCTGGCGGCGGTAACAACGCATATGTTCTGCAGATCAGCATAGTGGGGGACCTGTAACACACACTCATGCATAGGTTACACTGTGATGTAGCCCGGTGGCTCTCAACCTTTCCAGACAACTGTATCCCTTTCAGGAGTCTGATTTGTCTTGTGTACCCCCAAGTTTCACCTCACTTAAAAACTATTTGCTTACAAAATCAGACCTAAAAATACAAAAGTGTCACAGCGCACTATTACTGAAATTGCTGACTTTCTCATTTTTACAATATAATTATAAAATAAATGAATTGGAACATAAATATTATACTTACATTTCAGTGTATAGTATATAGAGCAGTATGAACAAGTCATATTCTGTATGAAATTTTAGTTTGTACTGACTTTGCTAGTACTTTTTATGTAGCCTGTTATAAAACTAGGCAACTATCTAGATGAGTTGTACCCCCTGGAAGACCTCTGTGTGCCCCCAGGGGTACATGTACCCCTGAGAATCACTGATGTAATCAACACAGAAGTCAGATGCTGACTGATAATCATCCTATGGCTGCTTGACACCTTCAGCCATAGTAATAACTAGGGATGTGCCCAAATTGGAATGCTAAACAATCGAGAGAAGACACAAATCAGGACACTTGGGGAAAGTTTGGATCTGGATCCAGATCAGATTTGGCATCTCAACTTTGTAACTTGGTGCCTTTTTTATTATTTTCTATTCATATTAGCTAAGTACAGACAACGTTCTCGAATAACAGATTAAGTGACCATGATGGAACAAATTCTTAAAGGTCAGTGGAAGAATAGACAGTGTAGGAGCGGTTCTTGGTTGTGCTGGAAAAATGTGCTAGAACATTTCCAAATGTAGTTTAACATTTTGTGGTAGTCAAAAGACATGACTACAAATGGACAGTTACAGAAGGAGGTGATCTATGCAGTGCTCGCATCAGAAATGTCCAGGTAGGGAAGACTCCGATCTGAACATGAAAGAATACACTTTTCCAAAATCCGTACATGTAAAAAAAATGAAAAATGGGGTGTTCTTGTAGCTGTTCAATGGACCACTCGGAGACCTTTCTTGCAAGATCAACTGAATCTGAATTCATCATTGTTTGGCTTGTGTCACCCAGCTGGTCGGGTCAGGGTGTTTCTCTGACCTGAGCTTGCGAGTGATGGACAGCTCTGTAGAGGGCATTATCCCAGTATAATCAAATGGAATGAAAGGAAAACCATGTGCCTTTCTCTCAGGGTAACTATTTCTCCCATTCCTGCTATCTTTGGGATAATACAGTTTTTCTTACTTCATTCAGAATTTATTAACACTTATGTAACAGGGTTTTCTTGAAGTAGTATCCACCTAAACAGTGGTTCTCAAACTGTGGGTCATGGAGCTCTTCTGAAGATGCACAGAATGTTTCTGTCACACGTTGAAGCAATCATTAATCTTCAGGCAGTGATGTTTCCTGCTAGCGATAGCCCAGTGCCTGATCTCCTAAGTCTCCCAGGCGCTAGTGCAAATTCCAGTTGAAATTATTATGTTTTTTTACTGGTTCCAGTTAGCCAACTAGGTTTTAGAACAGAACAACAGGTCTTTTGGTCTCTTGGTTCTTAGGGCTACTAGTCCTCTTACCAAAATGAACGGTGGCCAGAAAAAGTGACAGTAGCAACTAGAAACCAAGAGAGATTAGTAGAAACTAAGAATGCCAGGTAAAGAATTTTGCTCAGATCCACTGAAACTTCCCTTAGTAGTGGAGAAGAGGGCAGAGGAGGGGGCTTCTGCCACTGTTGGAATTCTGTAACTTATTTTAACTTGCAGGTTTCATTTAGTTGCAAAATATTGTCTGAAACATAACAAACATGCAAATAAAACTGTTTGAACATGGGTCTATTTACAGTTTGTGAAGTGTATGAATAATCTTTCTCACTAATTTTGTGGCTTCTGGTGACATCTGGCGTCCCTGTGACTGGAGGTGAAGTTGCATGTTTCCCCTTCAAGATCACATCTTCTTGATGGCATGGGGGTTAATGTTAAGCATGAGACTAAATTCCGTTAACTTCAGTGAGACTTAAGTATGTGCTTGAAGTTAAGCACCTGCTTACGTGCTGTGCTGAATCTGGGCCATAAAGAACAATCAAAACCTGAATTTGGAGAAAGTTCAGGACCTGTGACCAAAGGCGTTGAGATTAATAATAAAACAGGGACTGGCAGTTACAAGAAGCAACTCAGGCTCATAAATATTCAGTGACTTTTGCTTCACTGCGTTGCCTACATTGTTCCCCTGCTAGAGGTGCACACAGAGGAATACTGAAACATACAGTCGTTCAGAAATATGAAGAGGGCTGCTTCCTAGTTTTGGTCAAAGAACTGTTTCTCCAAGAGCTTCAGAATTTTGTCTGCAAAAAGCACTGATTCATTTCATTCCTGGCTGCTGACATGGCATTAGAACTGACAAGAAAAAAGGTTTTATGTTCCACCTGATCACTGTTGCTTTTGGGGCAGTGTGAATCAAATTGGGACTGGTCATCAGGTCAAGTGTGGAGGTGAATGGAACATTTTTCTTCTCACACCAGAATGAGGCCCAATGTATAACAAGGAGGACTATGATTTTATTAATGCATCTCACTTATGCATGTTTCTGAAAGGAGAATGGGGACTATAATGTTACTGAGTGGAATATTTGCATATTGTTGTAGCCGTGTGGGTCCCAGGATATGAGAAGGTGGGTGAAGTAATATCTTTTATTGGACCAACTTCTGTTGGTGAAAGAGACAAGCTTTCCCGCTACCATAGAGCTCTTCAAAAGGTACTCAGAATGTCACAGCTAAATACAAGGGAAACAGATTATTAAGCATAAGGAGTTAACACATGTCGCAAGAGACCATTTAAGATGAAATGGGCAAGTAACACCTCTATAGTCGTAAGACAAAGGAGGGGTAGTGGGTTACAGGTTGTTGTAATGATACATAAAATCAGTGTCTTTACTGAGTCCATGATTTGTAGTGTCTATCAAAGATATAAATTTAAGCTCCCAGGCTCATCTTTGGAAGGTGTTCTGCAGGTTTCCTTTGAGGATGAGGACTGAGAGGTCAGCTATGGAGTGATCGCTTTGTGAAAAGTATTTTCCCCGGGTGATAGGGTGTTTCTGTCTTTCATCATTTTTCTGTGTGAGTTTATTCGAGAGCATAGGGATTGTCTGGTTTCACCCACATAGTTGTTGCTGGAACATTGGATGCACTGGATGAGGTATACCACATATGCTAGACTCCTGGATCTTGAAAGGCATGTTGTGGGGGGTGTTGATCACGATCCTATACATGGCTAGCACAACATATGTGATATTGAGCACACAGCCTAGGATGGGCACAGGCTCTGAAGAGAGACGGGTTGTAAGCCATTGTCTTGCTGCAGTGCTTTGCTTCTTATGCTAAGTACAGTGTCATCTATTTAAAATGGCCTTGTCGGCCTTTCCGTGGGCCTCCTCCCCACACAGACAAGAATGTTCTATTTTTATTCCTAACCAATCTGCTTCTTTTTAATTAGTGGGATCACCCTTAGTCATTGGGGTGATAACCCTGAAATGGTGGCTGCTGATTCAATCCGGGCATCTCCAGGGTGCTGATTCCAGGCACGTGGTAGTACAAAGACCTCTTTTTCTGTGAATTAAGATTTTGCCCTATTGCTCAGACTAGTGGCCCGTGTGCTCTGCTGTGATGTAAACAACATGGCACAATCAAGTCACGCAGAGGAAAAGATCGCATCTCAGCCCTCTGCAAAGTGACCGTTTTCAATACGATGCTGCTATTCCACTTGTCCTGTGTATGTGTGTGACATTCCTTCAAACCTGCCCCAAAAGACACACACCATGACCCTGGTATCCATCGCTTCCTTTTCCATAGCTTGCCGTGGCTGACTGTTGCACACCGGCCAGACCTGGCATTCATCTTGTTTGCAGCCTGTTGTGCTGCCCAAATCTGTATGTGTGGAGGGAGATGTAAAATGTGTGCACACCACAGGGCAATAGGTGACTCAGGAGATTTCACCTGAGCCACACCTCTTTTTTGTATTCACAGAGGCAATGGGTAGAGCCCTGGACTAGAACTTGGGCAACCAGAGTTCTATTCCTGGCTATGCCACTGATCGGCGGTGTGACCTTTGGGCAAATCACTTCACCTCTCGGTGCTTCTGTTTCTCCTCCTATCCTTTTTCTATTTACATGACAAGCTCTTCACGGCAGCAGTTGTCTCTTAATATGTGTTTGTGTGGTGCCTAGCACAATAGGGCCCCTGTCTCAGCTGGGGCCTCTTGGTGACTCGTGTAACAGAGATAATAGTAATATTCACCATGCCTGATTTTCTATTGCTGTGTCTTACCTGTACCTGTAAATCACAGCGTGAATTTCACTGTGCTAGATGAGAGCACAAGAGCCTTCCCACCTCAGTGCAATATGCACACTCCTCCTCTACACTCTGTCGGGGGTGATGATCAAACCCTGGTTGTTTAAAAAATCTAAATAAATATTCTTCTCTTTTCAGTCTTGCTAAGTGATTTGCCTCAATCTCCTGTAGCAGTGAGTTCCAAGGGTCAAGTAGATTGTTATTCCTTTGTGTTGCAGTAGCACCAAGGAGCTCTAGTTGTGGACCAGGCCCCCGTTGTGCAAGGCGCTGTGCAAACACAGAACAATAAGAGCTTACACTCTAATGTTACATGTGTCACTGTCTGTTAGAAATGTTAGTTCCTCTGCTACTACCTTAATCACTAGCAATACGCATCGGAGGGTGGAAGAGGAGGAGCTGATTCTCATGCTGCTGGCCCTTCTTGTCTTGCCCTCTCAGGTGCAGCTGCCTATTATTACCTGCGTTACCATAGCATCTCAGAGCCCTCGTCATGGACCAGGACCCCATTATGCTAGGATCTAAACACAGAACCAAAAGCTGGTCCCTGCACCAGAGAGCAGGTGTAAGACAAGAGATGCCAGATGGATACAGACGGACAGAGGGGGAGTACCAAGAAACAGGATTGGTCAGTGTGATAAGCCATGACCTCAGTGCTCCAACCACCCAATCCTCGTCAAAATTTGAAGGCAGGAACATATTTTAGGTCAAGAAAGGGGACTCTGAGTGAGGACAGAGAGATGAGCCTGTGACAGGGAAGGGTGGAGACCAGGATTCAGCTCTTACACTCTGAGGGTGGGAATTTCAAAACCTCTCAGTACTGGCCTCGCTCTGCTCCAGTGAGAGCAGCTAATGCTAAGCCCTCTTGGAAATCCTGCCTTGCAAATAGCGTGACCTGCTGAGTGAAATCCTGGAGCCACAACCGTGCAATGTCTTAGAGAGAAACTAACGTAGACACAGCCAGATCAGGATTCCCACCTCAGGGGGAACACGTCTCTTTCAGAGCGTTGGGAGCATAGTCTCCATGGGAGAGAGAATTAGATACCACACAGGTGTATGATTTTCCTTTATATGCTTCAGACAACATTTGTCTCCAAGAACCCAATCAAAGCCCAGTGAAGGTCATTCCATAGACTCAGATGAGCTCTGGATTAGTCCCTAATATATCGCATGGTGTAAACTTTTCTAGCTGCTTTGAGTTTCTGCTCTGCATGAAACTTTGAGAAGGTGTCTGCAACAGCCTGCTGCCTGTGAGCACCAATAAACACCAAGGGCCTGATCCAAAATCCATTGAAGTCAATGAGAGTCTTTCCATCGACTTCAGTAGGCTTTGGATCAAGACCTAAAACTGCTGATCTTTCAGTATGCAAGTGAAGATGGTGGGTAGAGCACCAAGGATCAGCTGCATAGTTTGCATTTTTCTAAGATTAAGAGTTGCCTGCTCTGCATTGTAAACCTGCTGTGAAGGATGGTTGTCCCGAAGTAACCTGGAACAGTTGGCCTATGGTTGTGACCTATCCACTTGTTAAATCTTGATTATTGCCAACCGTGGGTGACACAATCTCCCCATCTGATTAGGTCAAGTCATGTGTTTGATATTTTGTGAGATTAAACCTCAGAGAAGAGAGAAGTAACAGAGGACAAATGCAACCACTGTTAGCTGTAACGAACCAGCATTTTACTAAAGATACACAGCAGGACATGGGCAAAGGCAGCAATATTCCTACGTGAGAAAAATGCAGCTTTGCAATTGGCACAACAATTGGTTGCTGAAACCTGTAACACTAAGGTCAATAGAATCACGTCTCTTTGAGGGCCTGGGAAATGTTTGGAATGGTATATCATAGTTTGGGTCAGTGATACAAGAACAGGAGTAATTGAGATTAGTATTAATATTAGTAATATAGAAACTGACAACACTTTTTTTATATTTAGCGATTTTCGGTAAACATTTCAAAAGTATCTAACCAGCATGATCACCCAATGTGAATTTGCTGCACCAGCGTAAGATATGGGGCATTCCCCTTGCAAGTCACACCTGCACAAGTCCCATTTTGCACTGGTGCAGTGTAAGAGATTTGCACCCGGATTATGAGTGCAAAATTCCCCAGTCTAAACAAACACCTACGCTTTCTGAGGCTGAGACAAAAGATAGATAAACACGATACGTTTAGCTGTATGTTACATAGATAAGCATGATACATTGGGGAAGAATCAGCCTAGCTTTTGAAAAGGAAATCATGCCTCATCAATCTATTAGTATTCTTTGAGGGTGTCAACATGCATGTGGACAAGGGTGATCCAATCGATATAGTGCACTTGAACTTTCAGAAAGCCTTTGACAAGGTCTCTCACCAAAGGCTCTTAAGCAAACTAGGCAGTCATGGGATAAGAGGGAAGGTGCCCCTCATGGTTCCGTATCTAGTTAAAAGATGGGAAACAAAGGACAGAGAGGTAAATAGTGCCCCGCCCCCAGGTATCTGTACTGGGACCTGTGCTGTTCAACATATTCAGACATGATCTGGAAAAGGGGATGAAGAGTGAGGTGGCAAAATATGCAGACGATACAAAATTACTTGAGATCGTTAAGTCCAAAGCTCACTGTGAAGTGCTACAAAGGGATCTCACTAAACTGGGTGAATGGGTGACAAAATGGCAGATGAAATTCAATGTTGATAAATGCAAAATAATGCACATTGGAAAAAATAATCCAAAATATACATACAAAAATGATGGCTCTTACCACTCAAGAAAGGGATCTTGGAGGCGTCAGATAGTTTTCTGAAAACATCAGTTCAAAGTGCAGCGGCAGTCAAAAAAGCTCACAGAATGTTTGGATCCATTAGGAAAGGGGTAGATAATAAAACAGAAAATATCATAATGCCACACTATTAATCGATGGTACTCCCACGTATTGAATACTGCATGCAGTTCTGGTCACCCCATCTCAAAAAAGATATACTGGAATTGGAAAAGGTGCAGAGAAGGGCAACAAAAATGATTAGGGGTCTGGAACAGCTTCCACAGCAGGAGAGCTTAAAAAGCCTGGGACTGTTCAGTTTAAAAAAGAAACAACTAAAGGGGGATAGGATGGAGGTCTCTAAAATCATGACTGGTGTGGAGAAAGTGAATAGGGAAGTGTTATTTACCCCTTCGTGTAACACAAGAAGTTCCAGAGGTCACACGATGAAATTAATAGGCAGCAGTTTTAAAACAAACAAACAAAAGTACTTCGTCACGCAACGCACAGTCAACCTGCGGAACTTGTTGCTAGGGGATGTTGTGAAGGCCAAAAGTATAATTGGGTTCAAAAAAGAGTTAGATGAGTTCCTGGAGGATAGGTCCATCTATGGCTACTAGCGCAGATGGTCAGAGATGCAACCCCATGCTCCAGGTGTCACTAAACATCCAACTGCGACTGGACAATAGGGGATGGATCACTTGAAATTGCTCCCTTTCTGTTCATTTCTGCTGAAGCATCTGGCACTGGCCATTGTCGGAAGACAGGATACGGGGCTAGATGGACCATTGGTCTGACCCAGTATGGCCGCTCTTACGTTTTTAAGATTGAGGGATTGAGGATCAAGACAACTATTTCCACTTGTTCGTATTCTTCCCCTAAGGACCAACTAAGTGCTCAGCTTTAGCATCTGCCCCCCGTCCCCGCCACATACCCCACAGCCCATTTTGTCCTGACTCTGGCTGCCCTGTGTGGAAGTGCTTTACCCTTGGCAGCTAGTTGAACATAATAGCTTTTCTTCACCCTCAGCAGGCATGCTATGGAAACAGAAGCTAGCCAGGTGCTGAGTAGCCAGCTCAGTTCTTCTCTTGGGCAGCCGATTACAATGTAAACTTGAAGATGATGGCAAGCGTCTGTGTTACCATGTTGGCAAGGAAGTGCCACGCTCACTGTCAAATGCAGTGACCACAGCAATTCTTCCCACAAGAGTAACACCTAAGAGGATGTTTATGACATCCTGCTCGTGGTGCGTACTTCCACGAGCCCAGGCAAACCTCAGTGAAATGTCACATTTAACTGACTTGGACAGCTCTGAGGTTAACTAAGGCCAGCTGAACCATGTAAGTAACATTGCCTCGCTTCATTGTGGCTCCATGCTTTCTCTTTTCTTCCGCGTGAAACACAGGAACAGTCAGAGTGGCGTTGGAAAGGGGGCGGGGAGTACGGTCCCGCCCTGGCCGGGATCTATGTGTAAGCATGCTAATGAGGTTCAGACGTGATGCCAGCCAGCGATCGCAAACTGTAATGTGCACATGAGCACATCAAGAATGCTCCAGCTATTCAACAGTAATAAGTTTTTATAGCTACACGTTTCCAACCATGTCACATTTTGTACCCAAGCAGCTGCTAAGCTCCATGGAATTTGACATTGGGGAAACAATCACAGTTGAGAAAAACCCATACCATGGGAACTTCCATTGCTTACTGTCTGGAGTCTGATCAGATGATTGGGTTTTCTAATGTAATGGTTCCTAAAACATTGGTCCCTAAAACAGGATTTTTTAAAAAGGAATTAGGAGTCCGGTGGCACCTTAAAGCCTGTGTTTGTGGATACAGACTAACACGGCTACCCTTCTGATATGTAAAAGGAATTAGCAGGCAAGGTTGAAATAGAAAATACTCCTGTAGCGCTACATTAATTATAAAACAAACTCATTCCATGCAGGTGTGCAGGCGGAAAGGAGAGACAGGTCTTCCGCAACTTTGGGCCCGGGTCCTGCCAACACCTAAGCGAGTTCCTAACTTGTCCTGACATCAGCAGTTCTCTGGGGCTGCTCATGTGAGCAATGTTAAACATGTGCTTAAGTGTTTCTACAAGATCAGGCCCTTTGGTTTATCAACTAAACAGTAAGGAATCAATTCATACAGGCCGTGGTGTCCAATCTCTGGGGAAACTCCGGAACAGGTTCATGTGCCTGGGGGTGCTCGTGCTGACCATCAGGGAGTGATATGTGATTTCATCTTCACTGGAGAGAAACGCTGCGAGTTAACTGGTTCCATCCCATAGCAAGTAGCTGGTGAGAGATGCTCAGCATTGTCCAGGAAGGACAATGGCAAGGAACTGGAGGCTTGGGAAGCAGAGAATGGAGACCAGGGGTGGCAGGAGATACTTAAATAAGCTTCCAAACCCCATGTTTCCCGCTCATTGTGTAACTTTGAATCCGAATTTTGTGTGGCTAGAAATCAAACACACCAAGCACAAATTGTCTTTAAAATGCCACAGGTGGCTAGGTGAACACCTGGGGCAGATCCTGGTGTAAATTAGCATCACTCCATTGACTGCATTAGGGCTATGCTAATTGACACCATCAGAGGATCTGCTTAATTGCTCTGTAACTCTTACCTTTTACCACCGAACTAGAAACTGTCCATTCATATGTAATACCTGTGGGAATTCAGCAGTCCCCTCTTTTGTGGATGTCGGAGTGTGCTAGCAGCAGGAGGCTATCCTTATTTTAGAAAAATGCTATCAGATCGACACTTTTCTGTGCTGTCTGTCTGAATAAAGTATTAAATACAGAAGATGAATGCACTGAAATCTAGTTCCCACGCTGCTGTTCTGATATCAGTTTACCGCACTAACCTGTGACTGGTAAAACAAACATTAGCTCAGTAGAAGGCAAACTGCTAAACACCAAGAGAAGAAATATTAAGGAAATGACAAGGAGTCACTTGAGCTCGTACAGTAGCACTTGACTTTCTCACCCTAAAGGCTTGCTGGAAATGGCCAGAGTTACTGAAACTCATTGTTCATTTAAAGCTTTTTCACACCGTGATCAATATTAAAAAACCAAACCAAACCTGTGTGAGAGTTGAAGGACGATTAGGGACAAGTAATAAAACTAGAATCAGATTACAGGCCTGATTCTTCCCTCACACTGGTTTTATTTAGTGTAGCTCCTGTATAAGAGGCAGTGGGATCTAGTGGATAGAGCACTGGCCTGAGAGTCCTGCCACTCACCTGTTTGACCTTGGGAAAGTCCCTCTGATTTTTTAACCATGGGAAGTGCAGTACATCTAATATACTTGGACTTCAATAAAGCATTTGACACAGTACCACGTGGGAAATTATTGGTTCATTCAGGGAAGATGGGGATCAGTACAAGTATTGTAAAGCGGCTAAGGAACTGCCTAAAGGGGAGAAAGCAACAGGTTGTGCTGACAGGTGAATTATTGGACTAGAGGGAGGTTATTAGTGGAGTTCCTCAACGATCAGTCTTGGGATTAATCTTATTCAATATTTTTATTAATGACCTTGGCAGAAAAGGTAGTAGTCTGCTGATGAAATTTGCTGATGATACAAAGTTGGGTGCTACTGTCAAAACAGGAGTTTCACAATATTATACAGGAAGATCAGGATGACCTTGAAGACTGAAGTGACAGAAGTGGGATGAAATTCAATAGTACAAAGTGCAAGATCATGCATTTAGAGGCTAATACTAAGAATTTATGCTATAAACTGGAGGCTTATCAATTGGAAGCAACAGAGGAGGAGAGGGACCTGGGTGTGTGCGCTGATCACAGGATGATTATGAGCCACCAATGTGATGCGGCTGTGAAAAAGGCAAATGCGATCCCAACATGTATTAGGCAAGACATTTCCAGTAGAGATAGAGAAGTATTAATGCCATTGTACAAGGCACTGGTAAGACCTCATTTGGAATACTGTGTACAGTTCTGGTCACCCATATTCCCGAAAGATTAATTTGATCTGAAATAAGTGCAGAGAAGAGCTATTAAGACAATCAGGGGAATGGAGGGCTTATTTTATGAGAGAAGACTGGAAGAGCTTGGCGCCTTTAGTATAGCAAAAAGGAGGCTGAGAAAGGATATGATTGTGCTCTCTAAATACATTGGGGGTGGGGAGGAAATACCAGGGAGGGTGAAGAGCTATGTAAGCTAAAGGCCAGTGTTGGCACAAGAACAAATGGATATAAACTGACCATGAACAAATTCAGGCTGGAAATTAGAAGAAGGTTTCTGACCATCATAGGCATGAGCTTCTGGAACAGCCTCCCAATAGGAATGGTGGGGGAAAACATCTTAATTAATTTTATAAAGAGAGTTGGACAAATTTTTGAGTGCAATTGACAGGGCTGCTTCTAATGGTAGTGGGCGGGGCTCAACTGCCTGGAGCTCACACTTAGGTTCCTAAAAGCTCATGCTTCAGGGTTTCAGCTGTCCACCTGCAGGGATCAGGAAGGGATTCCCTCCCTCCCGCACCCAATGTAGTCTGGCAGCTGTTTTTTATCTCCTTGCTCTGAAACATCAGGGATGTCCACAGCTGGAGATGGGACATAAGTGCTCTGAGTTAACACCAAGTAATCTCACTCTCAGATTCTTGGTTGGCTGGTTGTTGCTCCCATGTTTAGGGTCTAACTGATAGTCATATGTGCGGGGTTGGGAAGGAATTTTTCCCCACGTCAGATTGGAAGTGACCTTGGGTTTGTTTGTTTTTTGGTTTGTTTTGCCTTTCTCTTCAGCGTGTGGGTGCAGGTCACTTGCCAGGATTATCTGGGTATGTCTCACTTAATCATTTCCCTGCCAGGAGCTTCGAGCACTGTTGTACCTTGATCCCTCTCCTGTTCTCAGCCTGTGGCACATAATAGGCTAGTCCCCTATACTTTGGCCTGCTGTTGGTTGTTGGGTTTAGTGTGTGGGTGCTGGGTGGTGCTGGGGGCCTGTGATATACACAAGGTCAGGCTTGATGATCTGGGGGTCCCTTCTGGCTTAAACTTTATGGCTTTATGATTCTGTTCCCCTCCCTCTTTTGTCAGTCTTCAGGGCAGGGACCGTCTTAACTACGGATATGTACACTGCCTAGCACAATGGGGCCCTGGTCTTGATTAGGGCCTCTAGGTTCTACCAGAACACAAAATAATAATGGGCCAGATTTCCTGGTATGCACTGGCCGCATCACCCCTCTAACACAAAGCAACATCCATGAGCCCACCTGTATTGTGTCACCAGAGCAGCCTCCTGTCTGATGGCCTGTAATCACCAGCTGGAGGATCCGGGTGGGCAGAATTTAAATCATTAGTTCATAAAGGAAACCACTCAGGGAAAGAGACCTCTACCTTTACTGCTAAGGATTGTAACTGATGCACTTTCCAACTAAGGTGCGTGTGAACATCTTTCTTGTGAGTGGTGCAACTGCTCGTTGTTTTTATTTATTCTGATGTGTATTCCCGTCGTGCATAGAGGCTCCAGCGGGGCCTGGTGAACAGCCATAATCAGACTAAACTGGAAAGCTGATTACATTGAGGGCACTGGGACTTCCCAGCCCAGGAATGAGAGGATTTTTGTTCTGTGGCTAGGCGAAATAGTCACATAACAACTTAACTCTCACGCTAGCCTCGTCACCTTCATTGCACGTGAGACACCTGGTCTTGCTGAACGGAAGTCTTATGCACAGTGTAACCAACCATTCTCCGTCCTTAATACTCTTTTTTTTTTCCTTCGGGCTTTCAAGCATTTCTTTCTAATGGTCCCTGTTGCACAAGTAGCTCTTTAAAAATCTGGGGGCATAGTATTTCTCCACGGGACTGTCTGACTGTTGAGGACCACCTTGTGCTCTCCGTTACCCCACAATACATCCCGAGGGACTCATTGAAATCACTGAGGTTTCCCTCTCATTCGCATGGGTGTAACTGCAGCAGAATTTGGCGCTAATTTTCACAGCATCTCTTGGAAGTGGGTGATTAGCTGCCTGGGGAAACTGAGACGCAGAGATCATATGAGGACAGTCCTGGGGAGCTGGCCAATATCTGAGGGCTGTGCTGGGAAGCCGATGGCAGCTTCCTTCTTCTGAGTTGCTCCTCTCCCAGTAGCTGTTTCGGGGTCCCCTTTACTGTCCCTTGGCTGCTATTCCTCTCTGAGCAGCCTGCTCCCCCTGCACTTGCCTTTCAGCTGTTCACAGCTGGTAGGTGGCGCTGCAGTCAGCTGCTGCAGAGTGACGTGGGGAAGGAAGGGAGCAGGAGAGGGGACTGCTGGAGCTATGGCTTGGCAGCAAAAGGGAATGGGTGGGAATTAGGCCTGGCTGAGGGAGGACTGGAAGGGGCTAACAGCTCCTGGGCCCTTTCCTGCTTTGGAAAATTGTCCCTGGGTTGGCAAATATTGTCAAATGTTGACATCTTGGACCTTATTCAGACAGACCGTCCCATGGCCTGGGAGGTGTCTTTCCAGGAGTCAGGTCAACTGGAATTGGCCCAGCAACTTGCTCCTGGCTTCCAGTTTTGTGCGGAATTGCTAGAGCTTGCAGTGCTCCCTCATGGAAACACCACAGGCTAAGCAATTTCTAATTTGACCAGTTCATCACAGCGCACGCACACCTACCATCCACAGCCCCGCTGCTGTGTGCAGAGGATAACGCGCATACAGCCCACTGACCTGCTGCTGTGTGCGGAGGATCATTACAATGCATCAGTTGGTTTAGGGCTTCAGTTTTTAAAAGTGACAAGTGATTCGGTGTCTTCAAGGGGCTTAATTTTCAGAGGGCAGGCACACCCTCAGCGCTTTCTGAGTCTCAGACCCCTACAAAGTGTCTCAAGTTGAGTATCCAAAAACTGAGCCATGCAATATTGCTAGTCACTTTTGAAAATATAGGCTTATGTTTTTACCAATAATACTTTCCTTTTTCTGGCTTCCTTGGGATTGTTTGACTAAAAGAAATCTTACTTAGGGAAACATCTAGGGGACCCCAGAACTCTGTAACTGTTTTGTGAAGGGACATTACAACTCAGGGCCAGATTCGGATACTCTTACACACATTGAGTAGCACCTTACTCCATGAGTAGTCTCACTGAAGACAGACAAGTTAAGGCACTTTTCAATATGAGCCAGGATACCAGAATCTGGCCCTCAATCTGTGTTAATGGTTTTACTCATTTGACCTTGGTTGGGTTCCTATTGATCACTTCTTAGCAAACAGCATTAGAATGTCTGATGAGTGAACTTCAAAGGGGTTGCTCAGCATCTTGAAGTGGGCAAGCAAAATTCACACTTGCTGCCAATGGGTCCACTCCAGTGCCTTCAGAGGAGATGGAGAGACAAAGTGGGTGAGATAATATCTTTTGATGGACCTACTTCTGTCAGTGAAAGAGAGAAGCTTTTCAGCTTACATGGAGCTCTTCTTCAGGTCTGGGAAAGGTAACCAGATTGTCACAGCTAAGGACAGGGGTGGAACAGATAAGAAGTAACACACATTGCAAGAGACCATTCAAGGGGAAGTGGGCAGGTGATACGTCTACAGTCCTAGGGCAAAGGAGGGTTAGTAGGTTACAGATTGTTGTAATGAGCCATCAGTCCAGTGTCTTTATTAAGGCCATGAATCTTTGTGTCTAGCAAAGTTATGAATTTAAGTTCAGAGGAGATGCACCAGCTTGTATGAGGATGAGTTTTCCCCAAGATGCTTCTCTGAGCTTATCCAAAGTCTCTTTGGTTTCAAAACCAGACTTGAAATCTCAGAAAAATCGGATGGGTTTACTCATTTCTGGGGCTTCCCTGAGCCTCTTCTGCCTTGATTACTATAACTTCCTTCTCTCCAGCCTCCCTAGCACCTATGTTACCCCTGTGCCATCCACACAGTACACATTGGCTAAGACTATCTTCCTTCCCCATCGCTTGGTCCACATCACCCTGCTATTTGAGCCCCTCTCCTGGCTCCTCTTAATGCACCGCACCAAGTTCAAGCTGCATCTCCTTGTTTTCCTGACACCTTGCAACTTAGGTCTCCTCACAGCAGCCTTCCCAACAGACTCATCCCCTTGTTAGTCAGTGTAAGCTGCTGGACTGATCTCTTCCCAGCCAGGGAAGGCAAAATCACTCTGCTAACAATGACGCAGCTCCAGATCCTTTATTCGGGTCTTTTCTTTCTTCTTTTTGTATTGACTAAGATTCCAAACAAAGCAATGCAACCCAAACAGTCTCCCTGCCCCCAAGGTCTCATCCCAGCCCTTTTTCCAGCGCTCAAATTTCCCTCACCACATGCCTCCCTGTCAGGGTGCCTGACAGGTCAGAGAGGGCCCCTCCCTGATCCATTCCTGACCCAGGGTCTGACTTGCCTCCTCCCCAGCCTAAGAGGCCTGTAGGGCACATGACTAGGAGAAGGCATGTGACCTGCCACTAGAGCTCCCAGACTTACAGGGCCCCAGAGGCATAAAAGATAGACTGGGGCTCTCAGGTCTAGTACCTTTCTTTCAATCAGGTTCTTGTGCAATCATCTCTGCACCTTCTTCTCCATGGAGCTACCTCTCTGAATGGGTCCAGAGGGCCACTATTCTCTCCCCCTGCTCAAGTTTCACTTTGGCCACAATGCTTATAAGAGCTCAGCTAGTTAATACTGAGTTGAAGGGCAGATAGGGATAGTTGGTGACACAGTTTCAGAGCAACTGCACCTGTATTACCCCTCTGTTGTCCACCAAGGGCACACACTCTAGGCACCCGGCTCCCCCCCATCACCTCTCTTGGGTGGAAAGCCATGTCTCACTCCCTCCTGACCTGGGATTTTCCAGGCTGCACAGTTCCCTGCCTTATGCTATGATATTCCCAGCAAGTCATACTGCCTAAATAGGCCAGCACCTGCATTTTGCTTTCTCTCCAGTGTATTGCCCGCAGTCACAAGTTACCACACAGCTCCTTCTGAGCAAGCACATTTATTCTTCAGATAAAAGCATTACAGAGAAAACATAAATAGATACATAAACACTCGTAAACACATGCCAAGAGCCTACAGAAGTCACACAGTTTTATGGGAGCCATAGTAGGTCAAGTCCTTGGGGGCCCCCCAGGACAGAAAGTCCTCTCCATTTGCTGGATCAGAAAGAAGTTTAAACTCAAGCTCTTCATCCAAAAGTCCTTTCTTTGTTCTGGAGAATCTAGATTGAACTAGTATATGCGAGCCTCTCCAGGAGTTGGTATCTCTCTGGGGAGGTTATATCCTTAATTTTGCCTTAATCACCAGCCACTGTTCTTAGTTCCTAGAGAAGCTGTGGATGGAGTTCTACCCCATGGAGTAGAACACAATCATCCATGAACCATTCATTTAAAATAATGGATCCCGAAGACACTGCATGGGGTTGCACTATCTGTCCATCTCCACGCTACAGCGGTTACATACAATCCCGGCCCACAATAATACATAAACTTAATACAATTATTGTAGGAAACTGCCAGACCTGTCACTATTATTACTTACCTCTTTGCCCTGAGGAGCTTAGCAAGGCCTTACCTGCGCAGAAACTGGGACTAAAATAGCTAAATTGATTGTAATTCACACCTTTAGGGCCAGTTTGTGTGTGGACAGTCTTAAGAGGGAAACTCTGAAACAACTAACAGTGGGGATGAACAACCGCTGTAATTCTTTTGTTTCCAGTTTCTGTGTAGACAAGGCCTCCAAGCTAGAAGCAGACAAGGCAAAATGTACTGCGAGACACAGAGGAAGTTTCTACCCCTTCTCGTAAAATGTTGGGGTGATGAAGGATGTGTCTGGTGTGGGTTGATGGCTTTACTTTTGGGCTCAGAGTTTCTGCACCCAATCCTGATATGCAGAAACTGCAGAATGTAAGAAAACTGGGGGTGGGGTGGGAATGATCAACCTTTTTTTGAAATTTCAAATGAAAAAAAAATCCAAACAATCAGTTCGGTTTGGGTGTAAACTTAGGCTGACGGCTTGAGTCAGTTCGTATTTCGTCCCAACCGGTTTCTGCACCCCTCATTAAAATTGCACTGTCCCTGAGGTATCGGGTTACAAATCTTCTTGTAAACCAGGTGTAGCAGCCACAAAACTCAATTCATTTCCAAACACGGGCTCTGCAACCGGGCACCAGCGTTTTTCAATTAAAAAAATAGAAAAGCTGCAAATAATTCAGACAAGCTGCTTCATTATGCAGCATTTACATCACCTTTTGTCTTGTTCTGAGTTGTATTTTTATCAGAATGTCCTTTCCCTACATGAGCTGGTGGGAAGATGGTATGTATTCATTTCAGCAAGTTCATAGTTCCTCCTCTCTCGCAGCTGGAGATGCTTATTCTGAGCAGTGAATTAGCCAGCGGGAGTCAGGGTGAGAAGGGTTATGGGTTCAGAGCAGCTAAGGAATGTCAGTTTGGTGTGTGACGGTTAACAGGCTGTGAAAGGCAAGGCCTGCTGTCATGGCAGGATCATCCCATCCAGAAAAGCAAGGGAGGGGGAGAGAATTGTATGGACAAAGTGAAATCCATAACTGATCACAAAAAATAGAACATAACAATCCCTCCCAATTAAAACAACAACAACATGGGTGGTGTTGAGTGGCCAACTGAGACCTAGTTTTAGCTCCTGTGTTACACAGAGTGCACATTGAAATAGATAGGCAAAGCTGCCTAGATCATTAAAAATTAATTAAGCATTAAATGAATTTAAGGGACTTGATCTTCAGCTGGTGTCAGTCAGCACCTCCGCATTGAGTTCACTGGCGCTACTTCAATTTGCACCAGTTGAGACGCTGGCCAATGGTTTTGTCCATTTTTCTTGGCATGAAGAATGTAGCCCTAATGTACAAAACTGACTCGACACATAAATGTAGCTTTTTTGTGCAAGAAGAGTCCCAAGAGTTCTGGCAGTTCTGGTCTAGGGTATATAAACTAAGGCATAATATTCAGGAGAGGTTTGGGGAAAGATCGTGCTTCAAGCAGCTTTTTTTTGGCATGGGTTAGGTTCCTTCAAAAAGGTTCTTGCAAACTGGAAGTGCTGATTTTCTGCCTTGTCGTGTTCCTTTGAGGAAAGAGGCTGAGGGGGTGGCTAAAATGGAACGTGGCGATGTGCTCAGCAATTCAGTTTTTATTTGTTTTTATAAAGCTGGCTTATGGGGAAAGAGAAAACTTGAGTGTTAAGTGGCACCATCCTTTGGAGGAGTCTAATAGGCCTATCTCTGCCATGTGTCCAATACTATTGCCTGAAATTTTCAAAGAGGGGATTAGCTGGCGGGGGTGAAGTATGCAGGGAAATCAAAGGACACATCAAGTCACCTAGCCTGAAAAAAGTGAGTCTGCAAGAAAATAACCCCTTGTAAATCTAAATTTGAACAGGCCCAGTCAATGCGAGGGACAGCTCTGTCTTAAAGGTAAAAGGCATGGTCAACCAAGGCCTTGTCTGCCCACGACATTTGTACAGCTTTAACTAGACTGCTATAGTTAAGGTAGTACAACCTTCCCTTGTGTGGATGCAGTTCTACCAGCAGAGAGGTGCTTATACCAGTATGGCTTATTCTCATACATTTAGGGGAATAAACGACACCGGTATATACATGTACCTATATGGCACCGTTATACCAGTATAACTGCATCCACACTAGAGTTGAGGTTGTATCAACTTAACTGCTTTGATAAAACATCATGCTCCAAAGCAAAATAGTTAAATAGGTACAAAAACAACGTGTAGACCAGGCCATAGGCCCTGATTCAGTAAGGCACTTAATCACATCCTAACATAGGTGCTGGAACTAGCAGTGTGGAGGGTGCTGCTGCATTCCCTGGCTTGAAGTGGTTTCCATTATATACAGGGTTTACAGTTTGGTTCAATGGCTCTCAGCAGCCCCACTATACACATTGTTCCCGCACCCCTGCATTCAGCCTGGCATCTCAAGTAGTAATGATAGATTACCAGATGAGTGACGCCTTGGTTGAGGGGTCTAAACTTTGGAAGAAGAGCTAATGAGGAGAGGAGCTGAGAGCTGCTAATCAGTGATCAGGCTGGGACTTGGGGAGGCAACTGCCAGACACAGGATATTCCATAGGACCTCTTTGTCTTGGAACCTTTGTGAGAACTGTTGTGTAAATACCACCTGGGAGAAGCAGAATTCAAATCAGAAAAAGGACATGGTGTGGGTGAAGATCTTGTGGTGCTCAGTGAGTAGCAGTGGGAGTGCAAAGCCACCATGAGTGCGCCTTTCAGAGGAGAGGGAGAGGCAGGTTTGCTGGATAACTTACACAACAACTGGCAAGTTTCTCATCTGGGTCTGGCTGGACTTGAAATACTTCTTCCTTGACAGCAAGTGGAGACAAATGATGCAGGAGACGTTCTGTGACATTTGCTATCACATCACAAACTTTGATCTCTGTGTGATTCTTAACCACTGAAAGAGTCTTCTCTTTACCTAGGATCTTTACATTAAAAAACAAATACCTGCAGCCTCTCATGGCCTGTCTATCAGAATTGCCTTTGTAGATGGCCCCTTAAAAGGATATTGGGGTGAGATCCTGTAGTCTTATGGGGCCAGATCATCGGCTTGTTAATTCAGTAGTCCCACTGACTTCAAAGGACTTCAAGAGGCAGTTTACTCCACCTGAGGATCTGGCCCATGGACTGCAAACTGTCTGAATTTAGACAGCTGGTCAACAACGGGCCAGATTCTCAGTGGGTGTAAATTGGCAGGGCGCCCTTGAAGTCAGTGGAGCTAGTCTGATTTCTTTAGCTGATCTGGTTCCTGTCCAAGGATAAAGGTACCACTTGATTTTTAGAATGCTTTTAACACAAATCTGATTTATGGCATTGTGTTTGTAGCTAGGCAAATAACTGATTTTTTCAGCTCAAACCCAAATGAATTTTTTTTCAGATTTCTTAGTGAGCAACTCTTTTCAGGGGCATCCATTTACAAGGAACACTGACCATCTAGCTGACACTATCATCTGCAGGTCAACCTTCAGTCACATGACAGACTTTACTTTACCGCCTCCATAGGTCCTTCATTTCAGCGTTTCAGGACTATGCTGTGGCTTGACTCCTCTCAGCTGCAAGGCCAGGGAAAGAACCCCAATTAGTCATGCATGGCTGCTGGTGGGAGGGTGATCAACTAATTGTCTTCTGGTCAGAGGAGGCAGAGCTAGGCCTTGTAAGTACATTGAGGGCACTCACCTGGTGAGAGCTGATAGGGCAGAGACGTCTCTGGTGGTGAGAAGCCCTGGCATAGGGTTTAACAGATGGGAAACCACAGAAGAAGCATGCTACAGGAACAGGTTATGCTCCTGCAGGAGAAGCCCTGAAGTAAAGCCAACAAGGGGACTCAGGTGATGCTGGAGAGGAGCAGAAGGGCTATTAGTTTGATGACTAGTTTGGACTTTTATATGTTACCCTGGCAGGGGAGTGAGCTGTTACAGAAAACCCAGAGAGGGAGCTGGGAGAAGGCGCCGGCTGGACTGGCCATTGTGGCTATGGGGAGGGTGCGAGAGGCAGTCTGCCGCAGTGCTGAGTCCGTGAATGAGGCTGTGCCCTTATAAGGATGTAGTGAATTCCCATAGTAAATGGATAGACTTTATAATCTGTCATTCGTATTCAGGGCTCGCTGAGTTTGAGTTTCCTTGTTAAACTTTTAGCACTTGTAACTCATGCAAGTCTCCTGCCTTTGCTGTGTCAGCAGGCCTGAACTTCCATGAGTGATGACTGTGTCTGTCTCATTGAGGGAATAATAATAACGTATCCGATTCTCATGAGCAGGTGGCGTTTTGAGCATCGTGAGATAAATATGTAGGGTTCATAGTATTACATGCATTAAAAATGCACCAGGGAGCGCTTTTGAATTCGTTGAGACCAACAAATGCAGTTGATGAAAACTACATACTCAGCTCGTGAAGCTTGTGTAGTTTGCAGAGTAAGTTCTGGGAAAACAGGAGCTGGGATTCTAGGAACTTAAAAGCATTGCTAATAAAGCTGGCTGGCTTTTTTTTTTTTTTTGCTTTTTTTTTTTAATTTCTCCAAAACTTTTCATCCCCATTTTGAACACTGATGGGGAGAAATTCCACCAAAACTTGTGACCTTTCACCCCCTTCTAAAAAAAAAAATAAAATGTTGATGGAAAACGTAGCTTGATGTCTCTAGAGCTGCTTTTTTTTTTAAACATGGGGGGAAGATTGCAGAAATTTTGTGGTCAAAATTTCAGTGAACAATTGCATTGAAATGTGACCTGCTCATGAATCCATCGAAGCATGTATGTCCCAAGAGAACAAACAGGCAAGGAATTAACAAGCTTTGCTGGTTAATCTAGGGCAGTCAATCAATTAGTAAAGTTAAAAAAACTAGTGTGTCTCATGAAAATTAGCCAAACCCTTTGAATATACACCTCCCCCATTTAAACTGCTGGAACTGTTGTGTGAACCCCTGTGGAACATGCCTGAGGTAGATTATACTGGTAAGGTGTTTTTTTTTTAACATGAGTTGCAATCTCTAGGAAAATCCTCAAGGCACTTGCATGCATTTCTTCTACCTTACATGCCCCCATTACAGTACTATCTAAGCATTTCCCAATCTCTGGTGTATTTATCCCCCCAGCCACCCTGGGAGGTAGGAAAGTGCTATTTTACCTTTTTCACGCATGAAGGACCAAGGTATAGAGAGGTTAAGTAACTTGCCCTAGGTTGCATAGGTAGTCTGTGGCAGAGCAAGGACTTGAACCTGGATCCTAGGTTAGTGCCCTAACCACTGGCTACAATGATGAAATTGCAATTTCCAAGTTAAAACTTCCAAACAAAACACCTGTTAAAACACAATTAAAGATAAGAACCTCATTTGAATGTAGAATAAAATTAAAAAAACCCAAACAACCAGCTGTTTGAAAGCAGGAAATGCATAGGGAAAGCTCCACAAATAACTTCAGCTGAATTCATTCTGCTTGACATTCTACACAATGCATGCAATCCTGTGGAGGTCCATAATACATAGAGCTCACTGGGCTATGCGGTGGAAAACACCATAGGGTGCCAGCCAGCTCTGCTGGTAAGCATTCACTTCCAGCTTATAACATTAACCCCACTGTAGTATGATGCTGTACTTATTTCTATTATTTATATTACGGTAGTGGTCAGAGGGGTTAACAGAGACAGCAGCACACTTGGGTTTGTGTAGTGTGCATGCACACAGTAAGACAATCCATCTCCCAAGGATTTTTACAGTCTAAACAGACAGATTGAGGGGAAACTGCTTCTCTGGGTCTCAATGTGATTTACTCAGAGTCTTACAGCAGATCAGTATCAGAGTCAGGAACAGAACCCAGGTCATTTGGTTACTCGCCCAAGGCCTGTATTCACTAGACCATACAGTGTCTCCAGGGGGTCTGTTTGATTTGGGATGGGATGGGATAAGTTGTTGAGGGTTTTAATGGCTGGCTTTTACACTTTCTTTGAGAAACCAAAGAGCAATCAGTCTGTTAGAGACCCTGCAGGGACAGTTCTGATTTTGCCGACCAGTTGGTAGCATTGTGGGCTACCAGACAGAAGAGAGCCTGAATTGAGGAGAAGCCGTGGGGCTAGTGGAAAACAGAAATCCCTAACCTTGACTGAGTGATGGGCATTACAGCCAATGCTGCGATGGATGAAACCCTCCCACAACCAAGCAGGGATGGGGGAGGGGAGGAGTTCCTTTGGAAAGATGTCCAAGAGAGTGGTTGACGGATGCTAATGCAGCCCAGGGACAGCTGTCCTTGTGCCGAGGTTACGCTTGCTGCTATCAGGGGGAGGAGAGGACTTGAAACTTTTTGTTCGTTGGAGTATTACAAAAGGCCTCATTCTGCCCGTGCAGCCCACTAAGCCGTTTGGTGACTGAAAGAATCAATTAGGCGATCCAGCGGTAGCAGAACAAAAGATCTAGGCCACCATAATTAGCTTAGTACTACATGCCATTCCTCCAGCCCCCACGTGGTTAATCGGTCCATGCACAAAGTGATGACGCATCGGACTTCGAGTATGTGGGGCAAAAGCAAACTGCCTCTCAAGCAGATGCACCGTCTGCTGCAATTGAATTCATAACCTGAATGTCTCAGCCAGGCAGTGGCCTTTGCTTGTATCCGTTGCTTAACGCCTGCCTTCCCAAGAACCGGGCAGCAAGAGGGGATGTGGGAAATGTTGGGTAATGAGGATCCAGCTGGCAAGGTGGGTGCCTCAGTGTAAAATCCCTTGTGAGATATGAGGCCAGATCCTCAATTTGTGTAAATGGGCGTAAGTCCATTGCAGGGAATGGAGGTGTGCTGACTGATGGCGGCTGAGGATCTGATGTGTAAAAGCTGATCTGCTGTGCCTATGGAAGGGTGCGCTGTGCGGTGGCATCAAAGCAGACACAGAATTATTATTTTAAAACATTTATTTAAAACGACAAAGGGTGTAAACCTCAGCCCAAATGATAAACCCTAATGAGCTGCTGGGGGCTTTCTTGGGCTCTCAGGATGTGTTACTGACTGGTGCTCAGATGCTGTGGTGATAGGAGCCACATAGGTACACGGATGGATAGGTCAGCCCTATGCACAAGAAGCAGCCCTGGAGAGACTGAGTCTGCCTGAGAAACAGTATCGCCATCATTCCTTCCAGGGTGGCGTGGCTCTACCCCATGGTCTAAGGATGGGAACATAAGAATGGCCATACTGGATCTGGCCAACAGACCATCCAGCCCAGTATCCTGTCTTCCAACAGCAGCCAATGCCAGGTGCTTCAAAGGGAATGTACAGAACAGGGCAATTATCAAGTGATCCATCCCCTGTTGTCCAGTCCCAGCATTTGGCATTTGCATCCCTGACCATCTTGGCTAATAGCCACTGATGGACCTATCCTCCATTACTTAAAAGCTGCCATCTTTGCTTATCAGGGAATGCTCACAAGTGACTTTGATGGAGATGTGCATTGAGACCACACTGAGCTGATTCTTGGAGAACTAATGCAGGAATGTCCCTTGGCTTCGCTGATTTAGAGAGGAATTGATAGCATAACTCTCACAGGGGAGGGCTGGAAAAGGTGACTGCAACCTTACATCTAGCTTCTGATTTATTAGGTCTATGATTCATGGCTGAGTTTCTAAAGCAAAGGAAGAATAAGAGAGATGAGAGGAAGGATGGTCTTGAGGTTAAGACACTGGACTGGGACTCAGGAAGTCTTAATTCAGTTCCTGGATTGGCCACTGACTTTCTTTGCAACCTTGGGCAAGTCCCTTAATCTCCTTGTGCCTCAGCTCCCCAGCTGTAAAGTGGGGGTAATAATACTTCCTGTCTCCCACCCTTTGTCTAGTCTATTTTGAGTGTAAGCTCCTTGGGGCAGAGGCTCTTACTATGGGTACGTATGTTGTCCACCACATATAGGTGCCTCTCGGTGCTACTGTAGAACAGTAATAACAGCAGAGAGGTTACTAGTGTCACTGTGGAAGGTAGTGTTTTTATACGTCCGTGGGAGTGCCACATTTTGGCTTCTCTGTGGCTTCTCTTGATTGTGAGTGTGGGATTGCACACTCCGGCAGTGATGGCCAGAGTGTTTGGGAGATAAACAGGAGTGCACAGTGGTTCAAATTTTTGGGTCCCTCCTATCTCCAAAGGGGACAAAAAGAAAGCGGGGGTCAGCTGGCTATTCACATAAATCCCTGGTCACGCTAATTCAGCCAAAGGAACAGCGATAGTGGTTCTGCTGTAATTGCTGCTCTACCCATCTTATTAAAGGGCTAGCATTATGAATTGGGTGTTGTAGCAGGGGCAGGAGAGAGAAAATGCAGTTAAATTCATTTAGACCCCATTTCCCTAATATTTACTATAAGGTTGGTACACAAGTGGTTGAAAGAGAGCACTCAGAGTAGTTACCAATGCTTTGCTGTCAAACTGGGAGGGCCTGTGTAGTGCGGTCCTGCAGGGGTCAGTTCTGGGTCTGTTACTGTTCAATATTTTCAATAATGATTTGGATAATGGAGTTGAGAGCGTGCTTATAAAATTTGCAGATGAACTGGCAGACGTTGCAGGTACTTTTGAGGGCAGAATTAGGATTCAAAATGCCCTTAAATTGGAGACTTGGTCTGAAATGCACAAGATGAAATTGAATAATGCGAAGTACTCAGGAAGGAAAAATGAAATGTACAGTTACAAAATGGAGAACAACTGTCTAGGTGGTAGTAGTGCTGAAAAGGATCTGGGGGTTATAGTGGATCACAAATTGAATGAGCCAACAATGTGATGCAGTTGCAAAACATAATATTCTGGGGTGTATGAAAAGGAGTGTTGTATGTAAGACATAGGAGGTAATTGTGCTGCTCTACTTAGCACTGGTGAGGCCTCAGCTGGAGGACTGTGTGCAGTTTTGGGGACCACACTTTAAGAAATATGGGGGCAAATTGGAGAGAGTCCAGAGGAGAGCAACAAAAATGATAAAAGGTTCAGAAAACCTGGCCTGTGAGGAAAGGTTCAAAAAACCTGGGCATGTTTAGTCTTGAGAAAAGAAAACTGAGGGAGACCTGAGGACAGTCTTGAAATAGGTTCATGCCTTTTATAAAGAGGACTATGACCAATTATTCTGCATATCCACTGAAGGTAGGACAAAATGGTCTTAATCTGCAGCAAGGGAGATTTAGGTTAGATATTAGGAAAAACTTTCTAACTCTAAGTAGGGTGACCAGATGTCCCGTTTTTAAAGGGACAGCCCCGTTTTTGGGGACTTTTTCTTATATAGGCACCTATTACCTCCCCCTCCCCCATCCCGATTTTTCGCAGTTGCTATCTGGTCACCCTAACTCTAAGGGGAGTTAAGCTGTAGAACAGGCTTCCAAGGGAGGGTGTGGAATCCCCATCACTGGAGGTTTTTAAGAGCAGGTTGGACAAACACCTGTCAGGGATGGTCTAGGTTTACTCAGTCCTGTCTCAATATGGGGTCTGGACTTGATGATTTCTCTAGGTCCCTTCCTGCCCCATATTTCTGTGATTCTATGATTAATACTCATGAATGGACAGCTGGAAAATCATACACACGGCTGTAAGGTTTGTCATTCTGTTCCCTGTGTTTTTTGTTAATCTCATGGCAGGCTTGGATTTGAACTGGAGCTGGGTAATCCTGACCAAGGCTAGTGGTATCATGAGGCTATGCCACATATATTCAAATTCTTCCCTGTGATCCAGGCCCTATGCTTGGCAAGCCATGTCATCCACACTGCCCTTGTTAGAAATTATCGCACCCCCCGTTATCCCATCATCCCATCTTTAAGGACACTGCTGGAAACAGAGAAGCAACAAACTAGAGGCAGAAATATCCCTAGAGAAGGCAGGCAAACGGTGCACATAGAGGATACACACATTCAATTGGTATATGGGACAAGGCTTGCCCACAGAAATTGCCTGGGGCTGTGTATCATGTCACAGGAGAAAGGTTGGAAGCCCTAAATGTAGAACACAATTTACATGTAATGTACAGCTGACTGCGAGTCCTGGAGTTCGGACCCAGAGTCAGGTCTGAACTCGGAGTTCCCCAAAGGTGGCTGCTGCTCAGATGTGATACTCTGGCTTGTCCCACAATACACAGGGAGGAAGGGATGTGGGAGAGTTGGGTCTGGCGTTCTGCTCAGGTTCTTCTATCATGTCCATCACCATGCTGTTTCACGGTGTGGAGTTCAAATCGGGACCCATCTCTAGTGGAATGACAATGAATCCCATCTACTGTAACAAAAACTGAGCATGCCACAAATGGTTTGCCAGAGTGTCTTTATAAAAGGGTTTTGCTTGGAAACTTGGCTTTCTGAACTATTCAGGGAGCACTGCTGCCCTCTTGAGAGCATACAGGCAGAATCCAGGACAAGGTTCTTCTTGGAGAAAAGGAATTGTATTTCTCATTAACTAGGAAACCTCGCCAAGGATCAAATGCAAAGGTGTCTGAAAGCAGAAGAGAGAGAAGGCAGCAGTGGCTTTTGTTTTCTGGCTGTGGCAGTGGATTTAAAGATCACCTTTGCTTGGCAACCACTTCTCAAGGGGTTCATACAAGGCAACAAAGAATGATCATGCTCCCTCCACAGACGCTAAGCCTTTCCATCATTAGAGCCCAGTGGTGTTGTGTAAAATGAAAAGGAATGTTCCCCCAATTGCCGTGAAATGCAGCCCAGCTAATCACTAGCTTAGCACACTCTTAGCGTCTTAGTTTCAAAACTCTGCTCTAACATTTCCCCAAACTGGCAAGGAGCCCTCAGCACTCAGGGTGCGGAGATTCAGACTGACTGACAGGGGAGGAAGGGGGCTCAGTGGTGCAGCGGATTAGTGAAACCTGCTGCAGATTTGACTTGGATCCCAAGCGAAAGGAGGCTGGTGGGCTCTTTCCAGCATGTTTGCCCCTTGTTTCACTAACTATGGTATCTTTGGGAACGTCTCTGCATAAGACGCCCCAAGACTGGAAAGGCAGGCGAGTGTTGCCTACTGTATCCTGGCTTGATTTCGTTCAGGCTATCAAAATAGGCTAATCGGAGCTCTCACCTGAGCTTGTGTGGTCTAGTGCCAGTGTCACTGCACTGTGGGTGCAAAGACCTGGTTCTAGTCTCAGCTCTGCCCGTGACCTTGGGCAGTCACTTCATTTCTCTGTGGGTTTAGATGGCAAGCTCTTGTGGACAGCGGCTATCTCATCCTATGTATGTCCACGGACTAGCACAATGATCTTGCTTGTAGCCTCCAATTGCTACCACATGCAGCCTGCAGGAGAGATACCAAGGTGCTCAGACCAGTGCTGGAACTGTTCTCTCCATCTGCCCCTGCGGGGGCACAATTCCTGCCTAAGCTTCCTGTGAGGTAGTGTTGCACCTCCACACCTGTACCAAGGGCTGAATGCAACAGTCTTCTAGCAGAATGCAGTAACTGAGAGCAGAATTTGGCCCAAGAAATATATATGCAGTCTACACTCATTTCTCCATGCATATGCTTTCTACCCTGGGACATAATGTCCGATGGACAGTGGGAGATAAGTGGATAACCAGCGCCTAGTAGCTGGTGGTTTATTTATCATCATGAAGGTAAGAAAGGCCAGCTCTCGGTGATTCAGTATCTTGTAGGGGACTTGAGATGGGATTTGCAACTTTTGGCCTCTAGATCATCCATTGAAATCTAGCCAAGGTCCGTAGTAACTGAACGTCACTATGACCCAGTGGATGTTTAGGGACCAGTGTGAAAGGTGTGGGTGACCTCAAGGCAGTTCATAGGGGACACAGGTTTACATCACAAGAACTGCCATGGTATCAAGCACCATCAGCCACAGTCCATATAGAATAACAAGCACAGAGATTCATTCACCCTCTCACTATTGGAGTGGCCCCTACACCACAGGATTGAAGGATGTTAATGGGGCAGTATGAGAGAGCTGGCAATGCCCCATCCCTGTTTCCTGGCTAAGTGGAGGACTCCAGCATCTAGTGCCAGTGGTCCACAAACTTCGCCAGGTCTAAATTCAGAAGCAAAAAGGAAGAGCCTTATTAAACAGAGAGCTCCTTCCCTTCCTTAGACTTCATGCCGTAAACTCTGTTCAGTCCATTTGATGCTGCCTCTTGCATACCCATAAGTTGGCCTTCAAACGGGCTTTCTTGCAGTCAGTAGGTCCTATATTTTAATGGCATATCCTGTTTTATAATCCAAAAACTTACTTACAGTGGGCCCTTAATGAAAATCCAGTTCATCTCCTCAATTGCTCATATTCCAGTCTGGGTTCAGGTTTGAAATCTGGAATATTTCCCCCCCAAAAGTAATCAAGATTTGGAGTTCCAGATTGGTCCCTTCTGACCTTAAAGTCTGAGTCTATTACTGTATGAAATACTTTTGTTTACTGAATCAACAGTCCACTGGAAAAGCGGCTCTCAGGAGTCCTGTCCCATTCAAGAGCACGCGTGCTCTCTCTCAGGCACAGATGAAAGGCACCTATAGTCTCTGGTGTGAAATAAAAGTAAATGCCCCGTGGTGGGAGCTGCCCCAAATATCAATTGAAGTTCCACTTTTTCACTCAGGGTGGCAGCAGAGGACAGAGTGATTGAAGTTTAAGGGGCTTTAACCTGAAACAGCAAAAGCTTCACAATCCTGGTATTGCTTCTGAAGGGGTGGCTGCTCCTCGGTGTTCCTGCTGATCTCACTAAGATCACACAGCACTCCAGGGACCACTGCAAAGCCAACACAAAAGGGCATGAATTAAGACGAGTGCCACGTCTGGCTCTGAAATTCCTTTGCTCTTTCAAGTTTAATCAGGTGGAATCAGGACCAGGAACTCCGAATTCTGGTGGACAAATGCTCATATTGTTAAACCACCATCACATGTGGGTCCGCCTTGCTGGCAGTCTGAGCTGAGGTGCCAGGGAGCAAATGGGTCATGGAGAACGAAGCCCCCTAGCAGGCTGTCCCTCCAGCAAAGAGACAGCACACATGGGTGGTGTAGGGTGAGGGACAGAGAAAATCAGTTTCCAGACTGCTGCCCACCTGGCACCTTTCATGGGCACTAAATTCACTCGGGGAAGACTTTGTAATAATTGTAGAAGAAGGGGCAGGGGGAAAGTAGTGCATTTGCCTTGTGTGCTGTGATGACAAGGGTTTGGCTCTGCCATCAATGCCAATATTAGACAGTAACATTTCCCCTCTTGTACTGGCACCGTCATGCTAAACTGCACTGTTCCCATTATCTGGTTAGAGGGGAACTCTTGCTGTGCTATTTTGGAGTGTGCATGATTTGGCAGCGACTCAAACTGCGTCAAGCCTTAATGCTGTGGCTGATTATGCTAGCTACTTCTGGAGAGTCAGTTAGCATTTCCTCTTTGTGGGCTAATAAGTTTGTCTTAAGGGACAAACACATCTCGCTTGACATTGCATTGACTCTGAAAGTTCCTGTGGGACACGCTAAGCTCAGAGCTTCTGAGAAAGATGGGTGTCTAATCCCTATTAAAAAGAAGGGGAATTGGACCTCCAAAGCTGCTTATGGGAGTTGGAAATCTCAGTTTTAATGTCTTGCTTGGGACAGAGCAGGACAGCCCTAGCCAGGTCAACTCCACCAAGAGCTTCCTCATAAGCATTGACCCTTCTGGGGTTCATTAGCAAGCAAGCTCCGTGAGGAAAGGGGGCATAAGGGCGAGAGGGAAATGGGGCATAGGAAAGAAATGTAATGAAATAGTATATGGGAAGAGAGACAATAGGAGAAAACAGAAGAGTTAAAAATAGGCAGATAGAAAACCAAAAATAGAGAAATGGCACCCAAGAGAGACAGCGGCTTTTGTTGATCACAGATAGGAATTGCTGCTTCCTGGGAGGTTTAGTAATCAGAAGGTGGCAGAAGCACCAAAGGAGAGAGGTTGACTCAGCTCACGCCAGTGCTGCGTGCATGTCCTAGTGATCTGAGCACAGGGCTGGGAGATGGCAACTGAGAAATTTTCCAACACCCTCTGTCACCCTGGGCAGATACCATGGACACTGCTTCAGTCTCAGTCTCTCTCTCTCTCTCTCAAATAGGAATAACAACACTAAGTTAATTCCTTCACAGTGTGTTGAAAGATCATCAGATTAGCTAATGTAATGAATGTGCTTTGAAGATTATGTGCTAAATACTATTACTATTATGTAAGGTATTAACCCCCCCTCCCCCCACCAGCAGTGTTCTCTTAAAAGAGAGAGAGAAAACTAGGAATTGCCATAACTGAGCAGACCTGTGGTGCATCTAGTCCAATACCCTGTTTCTGCCAGAGGCCAGCACCAGCTGTACAAGGGCTAAGATATGCCTTAATGGACAATTATTCACCTGATCACAGGGTAAATTTCTTTGGAAGCCCAGGCAGTCAATGGCTGGCATATCCCTTGAAACATGAAGGTTTTCTCCCTCTCTGTGCTTTTTTTTATTCTATCTAATGTAACTCGGGATATTCTCATTATTATTTATTTTATGGGATTTATTTATACATACTGCAGTAGCATCTAGGAGCCCCAGTCACAGACCAGGATCCCATGATGCTAGGCGCTGTACAAACAGAACAACAAGATGGCTCCTGTCCCAAAGAGCTATACACGCCTAATGCCATTTCAAATCCTACTAAACTCTTGGCCTCAATAACATATTGTGGCAAGGAGTTCCGCAGTCTGGGTTTTTTTTTAAACTGAATCAGTTATACTGTTCGATTTCATGGGGAGCTCTTTTTATCCCTGTTTTATTAGAGAGGGCCCAATTTACTTTCTCTGTACCAGTCGCTATTGTGTATATACCTCTGTCATCTCCCCTCTTTCTCATCTCTATGCTGTTCTGTTCTCTTCAGTGTTTCCTAATATGCGAGCTTTTTTGTGTTCTCTGTAGAAGCCCAGGTTTTACAAAGTGATGAGTGACTCTGGATGTTTATTTTTCCATGTTTACTTCGATAACTCTGAATATTTTTATTCATATAGGCCAAGAGTTTACAAAGCAACTCGTGATGTTGGGTGCCCAACTTGAAACACCTTTTAGCAATCTGGTTTTCAGAGGGCTTGAGGCTCGCCCTTTCTGAAAATCAGGCCCCTTGAGAGTGTCTCAAATGGGACACCCAACATCACGAGTTGCTTTGTAAACTCTTGGCCTATATGGATAAAAATATTCAGAGTTATCAAAGTAAACATGGAAAATAACACAAGGGTTTGGGAAGGGATATAAACTCTCCTGCTTCAGGGCATGAGTCAATGACTGACAAGTGAGGGGGCCCAGGAAGTTATTTAAAAAAAAAAATCCTACCAAAACAAGATACTCCACTCTACACACTTCTCCCTCTGGGGAGTGGATGAGAAGACAGACATATAACAGATGTTAGTCACGTTGTTTAATGCACAATTGGAAGGTGCTCAAATACTATGGTGATGAGCATGGAATGAAAGTCTATATAAAGTAGAATAGGTAACTCTTCCTGAAGGCAGGTAATCTCAGAACTCCCTACTGCACCTTGTCTAAAGCAGCTGGTGATGGTCTTTGTTAGAAGCAGGATGCTGAACTGAATGGACATCTGGTCTGATTCAGGGCAGGTCTATGCTACAGCGGGGATTGATGCTCTGAGGTCAATCCACCGGCGGTCGATTTAGCAGGTCTAGGAAAAACCCGCCAAATTGACTGCAGATTGCTCTCCAGTCAACCCCTGTACTCTACCGCCGCTGAGAAGAGTAAGGTAAGTTGATGGGAGATTTTCTCCCGTCGACCCCTTCATGGTGTAGACCCCGCGGTAACTTGACCTAAGGTATGTCGACTCGTGAATAACGTAGTTGGAGTTGTGTAGCATAGGTCGACTTACTGTGGTAGTGTGGACATAGCCTAACAGTTCCTGAGATCCTAAGTTCTCTTTTGTCCATCTTGTAAAGTTGTAAGATAGTCTCCTGGATGCTAAGGCATTTCGATCTATTCTGTTTTCCTGGGTGGGACGTGGGGGGAGATCTCCTCTCTTAGGTTTACATCACACATGGGTTTGGGTAGATGGAGAGCTACGCTCTCCTGATTTAGTGCGGCATATGCTTGCAATCAGCAGGCACTTCAGATCCACTGCTTTATACCAAGAAACCCACTTCTTCCTCATCAGCAGGACCATTGCCCTTAGTATCAAGAACACTACTGGTGTTGCAATCATGGGACTGGGCAATTTAATTAGCCTTTGATCTGAAAAACCAAAGTGTAGAACTCCAGAAGCCACCTTTTACAATGAGAGACTACAGCAGATTAAAAGTAATTACACCTGCCAAATACATTTAGCTCACTCAGTATTGCTATTCTCGAGCATTCAAAAATCACTTGTCAGGCTCTGCCAAAAAATCAGGAAATTGGCTTAAAGATCATGACTTTTTTTCTAACTAATACATTGTGTACTTTTCTTCTTTGCCTTCTAGTTTCTGGGCCTTTAGGTTGTACCTGTTTCATGTTTCAAAGCTCCTTCTCCTCACCCCAGAAGGCTAGAAGATTGCTTTATGTTTTAAATGAAAGCTGAGATTCTCATGAACAGCTGGGGCTTTAAGAAAAACGCCATATATTGCAAGACTCACAATAAAAATGGTGAGTTGGAAACAGTGTGCACTAGATACATGTGTGTACTCTTCAGCATTCATTTGGCTGACAATCTGGAAAGGCCAGTAGCCTGGGGGTTAAAAGACTCTATTTATTTTCAATTCTTTCCTCTCAGCAGTGGAATATACCAGCATAAAGGTTTGCAAGAACTTTTAAAAAACTATTGCAAGAACTTTTAAAAGCTATTGAAAATGATAAACTTGTGTGTTTCTAAATGGTCTTTACTTGTATTATTTAAGACTTTTGGAAGCTGCAAATTAGTGACTGTACATTACAGCAAACAGATCAGCATGAATATTTATTAGAAAAAAGTGCTTTATTTTGTCTTGGCAAAAAGTGTTTTTCATTGAAAATGCAGCTTCAAGATCTGACTCTACTCTTGCTAAAACTAATTGCAAAACTCCTATTGACTTCGATGGAAACAGTGTTGGATGATATATATGCAGTCTGTCGTCATAATAACCCAACTGTCTGGAATTTGATCAGACAATAAGAGTTGCATTTTTATCCCAGGTGACCAACATTAAGTCCTGATCCAATAGGCTCTGAAACAGGGCCTTAGTTCAATAGGTTATGTGGGCATCTGAACTCATTTTCTCTGCTGTAAATAGTAATTGATGGCTGATTGCAAACAGTATGAGCATTTTAACAACTTTAGCTTAATTCCTGCCCTTCTGGTTTTTAAATTCAAGTTAACGGTTTAGATCCTCATCTGGTGTTCATTGGCATAACCCCATTGACTTCCATGGTGCTGTACTAGTTTACACCAAATTAGCTGAAACTCCAAGTTTTGTGGGGGGGATGGGGGGGAGCCTCAAATGACTGCGAACTTAAAAATTGGACAATGACGGACTGTGAATCCCAGTGACAATTGGACCTGGCGATATTCTAAACAAAAAGCTCTCAACCATGCTTGTAGCTGTTTCTGTTGCTTCATAGTGACTCAACAGATATTTTAGGCTTCAGAGTCATGTTTGGGGTTGTGTACACTTGTGGTGTCGCATGGGTTGTGTTTCGGCTGGGACAATTGTTTAGATTTGTACAGGTGGCAGTTGGGCTCATAGATGCGGCGGATGGACCAAGTAATCCACCATCTTTGCAGTCTCCCTTGTACAACCAATGAAATCATTGCATGCAAATTAGCCCCAGAGCAAGGATGGTGATTGGATGAGTAACCTCTGTGTGACGGGGCACAACTCACCATTGTGGCGCCCCCTGCTGGCTGTTCTGGGAATTAGCTTAGTCCACCCGTGTGCCCTCATCTGGTGACGTCTCGCCACTGTCACTTCTGCTCCAAGATGCATGTCGTCCCAAAGGATACAGCATCTTCTTCAGGACACAGCCCTCCAGCTGTGTCACACTCTGTTCTCCCCCATTTTCAAGGGAACAGCACTCCACTGTTCAGCCACTTCCTCGATAGCAAGTGCGGCGGGGGGGACAACCCGGGCCCACCCACTATTCCAGGTCCCAGCCCAGGGACCCAGAAGATGGAAGCCACGTGCTGCATCCCCTCCAACCCTGCAGTCTACTTCCCTGGGACACTTCCCCGTAGCCCCAGCATCTTCTCCGCCCTTGTCTCAGGGCCCCAAAATGCCAGCAGTCAGCCAGGAGCTCCCCCTTACTCCCCCGATCCTGCCCAGCACTGCTCTATCCAAGATGCTAGCTGCCCTCTGCTTGCAAGGCAGCCTGTCCTCTCCCTCTTGGAGCTCCAGGGAGTGACCAACCTGCTCTGCTCTGCCGCTCTTTTCATATGGACCTGCCCGGCCCTGATTGGCTGTTCCTCGTAGCCTCCCTCCAATTGGCTGTCTCCTGCATAGTCTCCCTATGGTCCTCCCCAATTGGCTGCCTGTTGCGCAGCCTCCCTAGGGTTCTGTTAACCGTTTATGGCCTGGGGCAGATGCTCCATCACACTCTGATATCACAATGGTCTAGGGGACTCTTGACATGGCATAGATATGCCTCACTGTAGCTGTACACTGTACAGTCAAATGGCTGAGAACTTAAACTGGATGGTAACAGACCACGAAATCCAGTGATGATTGAACTGGGTGACACTGAACAAAAGAGCTCTCAGCCATGCTTGTGGCTGCTTCCATCACTTCATACTGACTGCAGCCATTTTAGGCTTCAGAGTGACACACAGAGCAACATCCTATTGTACAAATGAGGACCTGGTCTGAAGTTTCTTCCTTCTTAGGTAGCAATAACTTGAAAGTCAAAGATAATTAAATAGCCAAAGATGGCAACAAAATTTGGTTGCGCTGCACGCTGCTGGTAATCTGGGTTGTTGGTGATGTATTGAGACCAATCCTGTCACTCTGATAGTCTGGTCAATTTAATCCCATTTGATAATATACCACATTGAAACAACAGCTTTCCTCACTTTTCCCCACTGGGTTATCCTCTTGGTCACATGCCTGTCGCTGTCCTTTTGTTGTTATCTTTGAGAGAACCAAAGCATTTAGAGTCCTAGGTCATCACAGAAATCTCTGTGTTTGACTGTTATCTACAGCCTCCAAGGGATGAGAAATGAAGTACCAAGGACAACATGTCTCAAGAGACAAGGCGGGTGAGGTAATATCTTTGATTGGACCAACTTCTGTTAATGAAAGAAACAAGCTTTCAAGCTTTCACAGAGCTTCTCCTCAGGTCTGGGAAAGGTACTCAGAAGTGGGTCCAATCAAAGATATTACTTCACCCACCTTGTGTCTCTCATACCCTGGGCCTAACCCAGCTACAGCAACACTGCAAAAAGCATTTCTCAAAGCACTCAGTCCTACACTTAGTGCTCCTCTGTTAGTTTGGGTTGTGAAATGAGCTCAGTGTCAAAATAGTCATTGTATTTTTGGGAATCCAGCATGAATCAGGTCCAGTTGGAGGTGTGTGATTGGAAACCCTGGACAAACAGGATCTGATGTGCTCATGTAGGTAGAGGCCTAAGACTGCCCCGGTTGAGAAACAGGTACTGGAACATTTGCAAGCTGATTTGTGACAGTAGACTCACTGGAAGGGGAGAGTGGTGTGGAGAGGGCCTATGAGAATCACACAGAGGGAGGAACTGTGTCCCTCCAAGTCTAGATAAGCACCTGAAGGTTTGTAGCTTTGTCTGTAACCTCCAACGTTTGGGACTGCTCTCATCACAACACTTAAACTGTGGTCAATCCCTAAGGAGCAGTGGAGGGGATTAGGGATCAGTTGGCCTCATTAACGCCCAAATCCCAGGATTTGTTGAGTTAATGAAGACTTGGTTTTTATGTTGGCCTTCCTTGTGTGGTACAGCTGGCTGTGGTGTTCCAGCACAAGTGCAGGTCATGCTGAGCACTAGGCTTCATCCATTGCACTGTGTGGAAGTCTGTGTGTGCCTGCTCCCTGCTTCTTAGGAGCACAAGTAAAAGGCAGGAGAGTGGGGCTGTCTGAAAAGAAATAGGCCTAAGCGTGATCCTCATGCTCTTACCTGTGCTCTCCTCCCTAGTCCTTACTCTTCAGGCTTCCTTACTCAGCCCTTTCCCCAGAGCATCTCTGTTGAACTGTGCTGTGCAGGGGCAAACCCTTAATGCTTATAGGGTTGGGGGGTTTACAACTGAAAACCGTTTCACTCTGAACTTTGAAATGGCTGGGTAGCAAACACGCACTGTATTGTAACCAACAGGCATTTTCCAGGTGCCAGATGAAATGATGGGGAAAGTGTCCCCTAGGGGACAGCGGAGGAAAGAGAAACTGAGGCAGGATTAGAGCTGTTAGCTTGGGCATGTGATGGCAGAATCGAAGAAAGAAAAGGCATTACCTGCTGCTCGCATGTGCAAGATAGTGGGCCTTACTGATACACCTCCTGCTATCTTTGACAAACAGCTATTTTTAACCAGCACACTGCAAAGCAAATGTTAACACTTGGATAAGTGTAATCAGTTGGCTTGTATGCTCTGGGGAGGGAGGTTGCTGTGTAAAATGTAACAGCAGAAGAGCCAGTGAGTTATAATAAGCCTTTGGCTAAGCATCACCCTGATAACCACCATAAACCAAACAGGATCAAATTGCCTTGTCCCATTACTTGCATCACCTGGTAATAAACTCTCAATGGAATTCATGGAATGACTTGTTTGCAAAGCCAAATAGCAATGAGCAGAGGTAACGCGGTCTCCAATTCCCACACGCAACAGCGTGGAGTGTTCCCCAGCCTGTAGTAAAATCGCATTATACAAGAAGCAGGGAAGGAGCAAAAAAAAATGATCCCTGGAGTTTATTGTCATGATAGAATTCTCCTTACTCTGTGCCTGGGGCGGGCAGGGATGGTGGGTTCTTGTAGCCGCTGCCCCTGATTGACTTCACTATTTTTTCCTTCTCTTCCACAGCGCCAAGTGACTAGAATGCATTTGTCCTGGTGTTTACTATTAATGCTACTGCTTCTTTTTTTGTATGACTGAGAGGAAGGTTGGTCTTGTAGTTAAGGCACTGTACTGGGACTCCGACTTCCTCTTGGACCTGAGGCAAATCACTTAATCCCCTTGTGCCTCGGTTTCCCTATCTTTGAAATGGTGATACCCCTTCTTTTTCCGTCTTGCCTATAGAGATGGTAAACTTTTTGGGGCAGAGACTTGTACTATATGTCTGTGTAGCATCTACCGCAATGGGACTTTTTGGTAATACAAAGTAATAAAGATGTGGTGTTCTAGATGCCTTACAGACAAGGAAGATGACAAAGTCCCTACCCGACAGAGTTTACAAATAGAATAACACCCTTCAGGCTGTGACGCTCAGAGTATCTTTCCCAGACCTAAAGAGGAGCTCTGTGTACCTCAAAAGCTTGTCTCTCTTGTCAACAGAAGCTGATCCAATAAAAGATATTACTTCACCCACCAGGTCACCCTTCAGGAATAACCCATATGGCTCCATAAGAATGGCCATGCTGGGTCAGACCAATGGTCCATCTAACCCAGCATCCTGTCTTCCAACAGTACTCAGTGCCAGGTACTTCAGAGGGAATGAACAGAACAGGTAATCATCATCATGTGATCCATCCCCTGTCATCCACTCCTAGCTTCTGGCAAACAGAGGCTAGGGACACTCAGAGTATGGTGTTGCATCCCTGACCATCTTGGCTAATAGCCATTGATGGACCTATCCTCCATGAATTTATCTAGTCCATTAATGATACAGGGAGAGGGTATGATTCTGATCTTATTTATGCTTGTTTTACATAGGTATATCTCCACGGATTTCACTGGGATTACTTTGCCTTACACTGGTGGTGGTGAGATCAGAACCAGAATATAAGGACTGTGGCTAATTAGCGATACATATCATAGCCCAAATTCTGCTCTCAGTTATACTAGTGCACATTGAGGCAGTGGGGTTACTCTGGGCTGATATCCGAGTAATAGAGCAGAACCAGGCCCCCTGGTTTTTAACGGGATTCTGTTTGCTATATTGTTGCTCATGTGACTTATCACCTTTAAGGCTAACACTAGAATTTGCCTTGTGTGCTGTTTTTCTTACACCCTGGAGATTTTAATTTATCAGACCCAAATATGGCACTGCATGAAACTACCTGCTGCCCCTCAGGAGCCCCAGAGAGCTGGGAAGATGTGCCTCCTGGAGATGCCATGGTAAATAACATTCACAAGCAAAAAACAATCGGTCCTTCTTAGTGATGGACGCATCTTGAAATGTTTGGGCCAGTTTTGATAAGCATCCACTTATCCAAATCTGTTGGGTCCGAAATACTAGGAGGACGGCTTTGCTGACTGTATTTCTCATTAGGATTCATTTAGTAGTAATTACACCGTGCTTTACAAACATACTGAGATCTGTTCCCCTGCCCACAGAATTTATGTGCTCAGATGGACAAGGAAAACAATGGCAAGCCCCAGGAGAACAGCACAGGTCAGGTAGGGGTGCAGGAATTATCGGGGCGAGGGGAACATGGAAGGGGTTCTCAAAGCAGTAGATTTTTAAGGAGGACTCTTGGTGAACCAGAAATAGGAGACTGTCCCAGGCGCAGAGGGCAGCACGGGTGTAGACCCAGTGTAGCGTGGAAGGAGACGAGTAAGGGAGCAGTCAGAAAAGGGGAGTGGGAAGAATGTCAAAAGCAATGGAAGAGGAGGAGGCCCTGGGAGCAGAGAGGTGTGAGAGGCCCCAGAAGGACTGGGGGTAATTGCTCATCTGTCCCGAGAACCTGCTGATGCACAAGGCTCTCTTGTCACCCCGGTTTCACTAGCAGTCAGTGATGTGTCAGACAGGCAGGCATATAGGAAAGAGCTTTACAAACCATGCTGAGAGGCCTGTGTTTGTCTGGTAGCAGCACCGCCCCTTGCTGGCATTCCTGAGCCCCTGGTCCCCCTCCACACTAGGGCTCTCCTGAAACCTGACTCTCTTTCTCCAGTTTTCCTCACCATTGTCCAACCCCTCCTGTGTAGTGTAGTGAGGCCACGGGGAGAGATTGCTTGGGCTGCGGGTGCCTTCCATGCAGCTGTGTCTCCCCCTCAGGGGCCCTGGTGTTGCAGAGGCTTTGCTTTCAAAGTGGCTGGATGAGACAAGGATGTGGATGAGCATCAGCTGGTTGAAACAATATCCAAATTAACTGGCGGTGATGCCAATAGGTTTGCAGGGGAAGAGCTGTGGGTGCTTTGAAGGGGAGGGAGGAAGCCCTGCTGCTTCTGGGTGTTTTGGGGGGAAGGCTGTGGGTGAGTAGGGGGGTTTCAGGTGACCTTTTACTCCCTCATTCACTGTTTGTCTTGGTCCTTGGGTTACATCCAGGCTGGCGGGGATGTTCTGCTATCTCTCTAGCACTCTGGGTACTGAAGAGCTGCTCTGTCCAGCAGTTTCCACCGGTGGTCGCCGTGATGGAAGCCTACGGCTCTTCTGAGATAGCAGCAGCAGTGGGTGCCAAAAGCACCTCCAGGAAGGAGCTCAGACCCCTGCAGGCTACAGCCCATTATGATTCTGGAAGGTTTATTATGAACATTATAAAAAGGAAAAAACATATCTAACTTACTCCCAATGGACTAAGGTGGACAGGATCTGAGCATTAATGTGTTAGGATTCCCATAGGCAGAGTGCAAGAAAATTAATACTGTCTTTTCCCATTTAAGCCTCAAAGCATTGTGGGACAGAGCTGGCATGGGAGAGGCTGCTCTACAAACCAAAGTTGTCGTCTAGTGTTAATGATACTGCTTTTGAAATTAAAATAGTTCTTACTGCCTTAAGACTGACTGATACACCCTGTAGAAATCACGCTGCAGGAAGAGCCTGAGCTAACGCTGCTTAGTGCTCAGTGACTGTGGGAGCCCAGGCTGCAAATCTGTGAGCGTTGTGTATTTGAAGAGTGCTCTGGGCTCATTCTGGATGGCAAGTCAGTGTACAGGGTGAGGGGAAGAATTGGTGGATTAGTGAACTTGAGGGGTCCCTTAGTGATGTAACCAGAACACACCTTTGGTGAGCTGCAGGTGACGCTTAGGCTGCCATTGTATGAGAGCCTGCTGAAGGAATAATGTGTGTTTGTAAAATGGTGGCTGACCTCAGTGGGGGGGAAAGAGTTACACCTGTGAAGAGTGCTTTTGCCGATCCCACCTAAGAACTCAGTGGTTTGAGTTTCCAAATAATTGCAAAGAACCCCGGCCAAGTACTAGCAGGACAGCATTTAGGGTTGGGGTGGGCGACATTGAAAGATAACCACGGAGGGCCTCCTCCCGGTCTCTTTCCGGCTCAAGCAATCCTTGCTCATCTGAGTAGCCCCGGGAAGTCCATGGGAGCTTTGAAACTGACGTCAATGGGAGCAGAAGCAGGGCCTAAGTGAATTAAGTCCCACAACACCTCAGTGATATCGCCGTTATCTCCATAAAGCCGATGAGAAAACCAAAGGGCAGAGAAATTAAGTGACTTACCCACATCAAATCCATGTATAGAGCCCAGGGCTCCTGACTCCTGTCCTTTAGACATATATTTCCTCCTCTTGCTTATCAAGAGAATACACTGCTTGATCTTTTTTAACCCCGGGGAGCATTTTGGACTGACGTTGCATGATCGCCCCTGTACACAATACAGCTGGGTGGTGCTGGGGGGTGTATGTTGGTGCTGGGGCTCATGTTAACATTTCCCACTGTCCCATAGGTGCTCCTGCTCTGTTCAATCAAGAAGACTCAGTCCAGCTGTTTCTGCTCTCTTGGGTCACTGCATAGCTGAGAGCTGCGTCATGATCATGCCCATCTTGTCCGAGCCTTTCCTTTGTGGGTACGGCCCCGCTTGTGTTTCTGCCCCCTCTCTCTCAACCACACTTATCTAGCCGTCCACATCTACCGAAAGGTTAGTGCTGCAGGGTAGGGTTTGCCTCTAGGCCAACCGCATTTCATGAGAGACTCTTCGTTCCCATGCAGTTTCCCTGCCTTTGCAGCCCTGAAAGTGAGAGATCTGCCCACTCTTCCTCCTGTGCTGTGGGAGGGGGCTTGCTATGGAACGAAAGTTTCCAAAGCCCTTGCTGTGATTTTACAATCAGGCCGGTGACAGCCACTGGCTCGAGCTGGAGCCGGGCTGTGACATGAAGCCAGGCCTGGCCCGATCTCCGTGACAGGTGCTGTCAGGAATGGTATACAATCAGACTCTTTCATAAGACAGCCTTCATTCCTCCTCTGACGAATGAATAATGCTGGAAGCTGCTGAGCCACCCCGCTGGATCAGGCCCTGAAGGCAACCGCTTATCCTCACAGGATTGGAGCCGTACCGCTAGATCCTCAGCTAGTGAAAATCGGCGTGGCGCTGTGGATCTGATGCGCGGAGGGATGGAAATCTGAAAATGAGGCTTGAAGTAAAGGGAGGAATTTGTATTGTACAGGGTTCTCCTGCCTGTAGTGGAACCGATCCTCGATCTCTGGGTACCAGTCCTGCGAGCAATGCCTTTTATCTGTCGCTCCTCAGTTCCTCTCCGAATCTGAGCACATTATTCCTGCCTTTGGAATGGACCAAGTGGCATTTGATGTGTCATTAAAACCACCCAGGAGGGGGACACCCCAAGACTCTTCCCCAGGGCTGTAGCTCCTTTGCAAGTTGCTCTCTCTGGGCATTTGTCTGGAAATGCTTGTGGTTTTTACAACTTTCTGATTTCCAGCCAGGTGCTTCCCTCCCATTGTGCAGTGTGGGAGGGAAGAGAAGGGCTTTAGTCCCAAGCAGGACTCAATTAAGGAGGGCACATGTGGCGGGAAAAGGCAGTTCTCTGCAACAATCCCCTCCCGCTTCTCTCTAGCCCTTCCATGCGACCTTGACACCCTGCACACTTCAGGAGGGTGTACCCAAGCTGGTAGGGAGAAGGGGCATGTTCCCGTCTCAAGACAAGGGAATGCCCAATACTGCTTGCAGCATTCATTGCTGGTACCCAAGGAGCAGTCATCCCCGTGCATGTGGGCTCGAGGCTGGCAGGTGCCCAGTCACCGGTAGCCTCTCCCCTTGGAGAGCCATGCTGCCATTGCCGTGCGGATTCAGCAGGAGACACTTTGCACATGGCATGAGATTCTATGGGCCTCGGGCAGCAGGGTGAGCTTTGCAGACCGTGCCCCCCCCCTGCCCTGATATCCGCACCTCAGCTGCGACGGGAACTGATGTAGCACATTGACCGCTCTTGGTCTGTTTCAGGAGGGGACCTTGTAGACCTTAATCTGTGGGTCTTAAATTAGCTTCCATACAGTGTGTGGTAAAGGCAGTGTAGTCTAGTGGATAGGGCACTGGACTGGGGGATTCAGGAAACTTTGATTCTGTTTTCAGCTCTACTGCAGATCTGCTGCTTGCCCTTGGCTCACTTCTCTGTGCCCGTTTCCCCTCTCGCCCTTTTTGTGTCTTGTCTACTTAGACCATACGTTCTTAGGAACAGGAACTATTTTACTACGTGTTTGTACTGCACCTGGCACAATGGGGTCCTGGCGGTGATTGGCACCATTAGGTGCTGCTGTAAAGCAAATCAATAATAGTCATAATGTAACTTCCCAAACTAGTTCCTTGGCATTGTGTGTGTTGCGGAGCTGGGAGTAGGACCAACTCACAGTTAGTCTGACCTCCCAGCATGCCAAGATCCTGGAGGCTGCTTCCTTCTCGAATGCCTTGGGTTCAGCGCTGGCATGGTTCCATCCCTGTTGTAGGGTGAAAGGAAAATATTTCTTCCCTATCCCACCACTCTTTTTGCATATAAATCTCTGAGCAAGCCAAAAAATTCTGTTCATACAGGTGGAAAATCAACGTAAGAGCTAAGCCTTCTTTCCTCTAGTGGATTGTGAATTTAGAGTCACCCCAGGGAGTTGGATACAAACTGATAGAGACCTGTTCCCTTATCTCTTCTCATTGAAGCCAGCAATTTGTTTTCCGCTTCTTGCCACTTTTAGCTGAAGAGCTGTCTGCCTTCATTGATCTTGCTGCCAGAACAGGAAACAATCCAACAGGAAGTGCGGCAGTGTTGGGAGCCGCTGGGGTGGTCTTGGGGATGTTTGGGAGCGGGTTGGTAAGGACTGTGTAGACCTGCAGTATGTGGATCACAATAACTTTGGGTCATGTCTTCCATTGACCACTTTATGGCCTGCAGACACTTTGCCTCAGTCCATGGCCTCAGCAGATCTTACAGGCTAAGCATGTGCGGTCTGGTCACGACTCTTATGGGAGACCACCACGAGGAGCCCATGTGTTACACAAAATTGGTGCTGGTGAATTACTGGATAGCAACTGTCCCTCTGGGTGAGTAATGCCAACAGAGGTGTGCCTTGCTGCTGGAGGTGCCATGTTCTGGCATGTGGGAATAGACATTAGAACGAGGTCCTGATCACTTTTTGCAAGAGGTGTTAACCTCAGTATCCTGGCCAGATTCCAATTTGGGTAATTACATTGTGCCTACATGATATTCCCCTCTGTAAATACAACTGACAAGTTGTTCTTCACTCTCTCCATCTTTAAGATTCTTGTGAAGTATTGTGGTGTCTTTCAGTGCTGGGTGAGTGTCTCTTCAGTCGAGCTGGTTGGGAGTTTTTTTGATGAAAATTTTTTTGTCAGAAAGTGCCAAATTTTCAAAACTGAAATTTTTGCAGGAGAGGTAGAATTTTTTTAACGAATTTTTTTACTCAAAAAAATTTTGCAGAGAAAATTTTGAAATGAAAAATTCCAGTTTTCTGGTTCAAGAAAATTGTGTTTCACAATTTAAGTTAATTATAGTAGTTTTTGTAAATGGTTGAAGTAAAAAACAAAAGGTTTCAAAATTATTGAAACAAAACATTTAGATTGACCTGAAAAAACTCAACATTTTTTGGATTTTCAATTTATCCTAATTTGAGACTACAAATGTCAAAGTCTCTCAAAGATTTCTGTAGGGTGGGAAAACCAGTTCCTGCCCAACTCTACTCTTTATGTACACAGGGTCACATTTTGCTGTGTTTCACCCATGTACGTTTTGAGTCACTTCACTGAAGTCAAAAAGAAAAGGAGTACTTGTGGCACCTTAGAGACTAACCAACGAAAGCTTATGCTCAAATAAATTGGTTAGTCTCTAAGGTGCCACAAGTACTCCTTTTCTTTTTGCGAATACAGACTAACACGGCTGTTACTCTGAAACCTGTCACTGAAGTCAGAGGTTCATGGATATTGTTGTGTGAATACTTTTTCTCTTGATTTATGTTGGTGTAAACAGGAACAGAATTTGTTTCAGAGTCTGAAGATTGCTTAGGGATGCTTCTGGATGATGGAAGGTGCTCTTCCAGGCAGAGCTGGTAGTGACATCTATGTTTATGGTTGCCTGAGACTCCCCATTAGAGGACCCCTGTCTGGGCTGAATTTTCTACTCCAGGTATCTGCCTCAGGCTGCTGCTGCTGCTGATTATTAACAGTAGTAGTATTACTTTCTTTAAGTTTAATTAAAATGGTTCAGCTGTTTCTCAGAACAAGATAAGGGGAAAATACATTGTTTTGCCCATGCTAAAAAAAATTTTTTATGGCCGTGTCAAAAGGCATCTTAATCCTAAAACACAGGAACTGACTTCTTCTTCCATTTAAATGATTCAGTCTCTCAAGATGCATTAGTCTTGTACGAGCCCATTCCCTTATTTGTGGTGGTGTGTTTATATTGGCAATTCAAAAATATATTCCCCTAGTGGTGACAGCTGGGATTGGGAGGCTTTTAGGTTCTAGTCTGAGCCCTGCTTATGACTTGCTGTGAGCACGGACCTTGGTCAAATCACTTAAAATCCCAGGGCCTGGCTTTCCCTGATATGCGTCTTTTGGAGTCATGTGCAAAGCAGTGTAAAGTGCTAACCAATCAGAATGCTGGCATTTTACACCCACTTTGCAGTGGGTAAACGACTCCCCAGCATGCAGGACAGCAGAGAGTCAGGCCTTCTGCGCTTTGGTTTGCAAAGCACCATGGCATCCTTTAATGGCAGGCACCATAGAAACCCAAAGTAGTAGTATTCGGAATAACCCATTTCATTTACTACATGAAGTAAAGGTTAGGAATCAGTCACCCACCCAGAATGGATGAACTTCTCCTTCATGAGAGAGTCAGTGAGTCAGTAATGCAGGACCATTCTGTGTTTGGGAGAAGATACTTTGTTGGGGTGTATTCCAGAGCAGTCTGAAAAGGATGCCTTCCTTGCCTCCCAGAAGAATAAAGGACCAGCTTATTTGAAAGCATCTGTGGCTTGAAGTAAATCTCGATGGCTAGGTTCTCAGTCCCTAGAAGCCTGTTTGCACTGGGGAAGGAGATATCCAGCAGTGATATGGCTCCAAGGGGGGACCTTTTGACTTAACTATATTTTGGTTTAATTGTCTTAACAACTACATCCTGCTGACATGCAGTTTGTGGACAATGGGGAAGGAATGTCTGTATTGCATTGGAAACCCTCCCACGCCCCTCCCCCCCGAAATTGTCAAACGATGTTAAGTCGAATGATGTTGGAGTCTCGAATGATGTTGGAGTCACTCAGCATCTCTGCCACCCCTTCCCTCTTATTTTCAGAACCTCCTCGGATCTCCATGAGAGCCTAAGAAACTCCATGTCCCATATAGAGTCTTAGATGAGTCCATCGCGTATTGAAGGTGTTCAACCATGGGTCCCAATGGTCTCATTCATATGAGTGGTCCCATCCATTTCAATGTGACTCCTTGGGTGAGTGAGGCAAGCAGGATTTGGGCCTGACACTTTAGGGCTCTGCACCTTGTGTGGTCATTTTCACCAGTGCAAAGTGGGGGGCAAAGTGTTACTGTTCTGATCTGGTATAGTTTTACACCCACGTTCGGGTGTATAAACAACCACGTGAGGGGCAAGACCGAGGCAAATCAAACCTTTCCCAGCAGCATTCTGTGATTAAGTCCCTGCTGCCCGAATTACAGGCGTATTGCCAGCTGAGAAAGCTAGAGTGCAGAGCTCTTCCAAGGAACCGCATCTCTCCCTCTCACCCTGTCAGTTTCTAGAAAGCTGTTTTTTGCCCCTGGGGAACTACAGCCAGCCATCTCCAGCAGGACATTTCTGATGATCGCCTTGTCACCATTAGAATATCTGACAAGTTAAGGGCAGTCATTTGTCATAGCAATTGCCATTGCTTCCATCAATACTCAGCTACAATGATTGCTGCATCAGAGTTCCAACTTCTTTGGGATCATTGAGCACCCAAACCCATTTGGATGCTTTCTTTTTTTTGCTTCTTAATAATTAAGAAACTTCAGCAAATAGTTTCAATTGAGTAATCACATGTCCTGTGCATAATACAACGGGTACAAAGCTGGTATGCTCCATCTTAAAAGGTACAGAGATTTCATTGTTACAAAAGACCCTATAACAAAGGGAAGGGGAAAAGAGTGGAATAAATAAAGGAAACCTCTTTAAAATCATCAAGAAAGGATCTCGGTTAGACGGCATTCTCTGAACCTACAGTAACCATAGGGAACTGAACAAAAGACAGCAGCAATAAGTCTTATGTATCCTTGGTGATCTGCTTAAGCAACATGTTGCTTTTACAGTAAGCCAAAAAAAAAGAAAAAAAAACAGATGGGTTCAAAGTCTGTGGCATGATCTACTGAATGACAAGAGGCCTGCTCTAGAGGTGCAAGATGGAGTACAGTGTTAATGCAAAGCGGGCCCAGGGTGGCCTTTTGGATTTTCAGGCCAGGGTAACAGGCATGGTATACTTTGCCCTCAATAAAGGCAACTGAATGGAACTCCATTTGCATCAGTCTGAAGATGCCGTTGAGATGCGTTGAAGTGGCTGTATTTCAGGAGAGGCCAGCTTAGTGGGGAAGACTTTTGTCTTTTTGAAAGAAGCTGAATGTACTGGCAAGCTGGATTTGGTGAGGGAGGAGGAGGAGAGGAGATGCTGGAATCAGTCCTTCTGGAAAAGAGCTGTGGGATTAGAAAAGGAAAACTTTTCTGTAGGTGTTTTGGACCATCCTGTACAGTTGGATACAGCCCGGTTACTGAACTGAATAGGGCTATTTGTATTATAGTCACACCTAGAGGTTCCCACCAAGCTCAGGACTCCATTGTGCTAGGGACTGGATACACATAGTCCAGAAGCTGGTCCAATAAAAGATATTACCTCACCCACCTTGTCTCTAATATCCTGGGACCGACACGGCTACCACAGCACTGCACACACAGTCCCTGCCCCAAAGAGCTTATGCTCTAAATAGCATTACTTCCTTTGTCTGTCCTGGCTACCTCTGTCTTTCAGCTAGAGATGGAGACCCTTTTTCCTGTCGAGTAGCACAAATACTCCCGTTGATTTCAGCAGAGCTCCTTACGCTGTAGGAGTCTGTTCATTATGGGCGACTGGTATCAGAATCTGGCCCTAAGTGACTTGCCCAAGATCAGAGAGGGAGTCTGTCAGAGCTGGGACTCAAACCTCAAATCCCTGGCATCCCAGTTCCGGCCCTAACCACAAGGCCAACTTTCCTATCAGGAACGCTCAGACCATCCTATCAGGATGGTTCAAAAAGCCCATAGACTTTTGGAGTGCTTTCTATAGAAGGCTATTGCTATTGGTTAAGCTTTGTCAGATGCTTCCTTAGGAGACTGGGTGCTGCATTTGCTGCCACAAAAGAAAGGGAACGCAATACTCTTGCGATAAGAGTTGCAGGGCCTTCTAATATATTGCAAGTTCCAATGACGCAGTGAGTTCTCCAGTGTTTCTTGTGTGACGTGTATGATCTTGTACCTGTGGATCCTTCATGAGATCTCTTGCAAATGTGCTAGGACACCACCAGGTAGAAACTGATGCTGACAATGTAGTCAGTAAGGTGAAAGGCCCAACTTAATTCAGCAAAACCCAGGCACACTGAGAGGTATGTCTAACCCCTGGCTCTTTATATTTAGCTGGTATGGCATATAACGCTGTAGACAGGGTGAGCTTCCCCACACGTGACTCCGCAGATGAATGTCATGGCTGGCCTGGAGCAGTTTCTTGGCCTCCTTAGCACACAGGCTGCCACTTAGAGCTGGGTGAAACTTTTCAGATAAAACTTTTTCCCCCCCTGAAAAAAGCAAACTTGGGTCAACTGAAACATTTTGTGCATTGGTGTCAATTTTGGCGAATTGTTTCAACTTTGGGGGGGAAGCAAAAAAGTTCCCTCCAATGTCAAAATGTTTTGATTCTTTTTTTGGGGGGGGGGAAAGGGGGGTTGGAAGGGTTGAAACAATATTTTGTTTCCAAATTTCCTTTACTTTTATTGAAACACAAGGTTTTGTTTGGCCCAAAATGATTTTTGGGGTTTGTTTTTTTTTTGCCAAAAATATTGGTTTTGCTTGACCCCAAACTGATCTCTTCCAGACAACTGAAAAATCAATGATTCCCCCAGCTCTACTGCTAGTTCTGTGGCACTGCACTTTACCTAGGTGCTGTCTGGGGGATGGGCTCAGAGGAGACAAGGAATGGGGAGACACCCTTGTGATATAAGCCTGGGTTTGAGCGGTGGCCTTCAGAGGTAAGGTTAGTGGGACAGCAAACCTATCACACTTCTACCACCCCATGTGCTCTTCAGAGTCTTCTGTAATAACCAGCCTCTGCACAATGACTGGGTGACTTCAGAATAAATCACAACCTTAACTCAGGGGGCTGGACGCTGCCAGGCCCCCCATCTTTAAAGCTTCCAATGAAGGCAATGGAAGTTCTGCATACAGAAGGCTTAAGAGCTTACAGGCTCCAGCTCCCCTTATCTTTCTCCGTCTAAACCAACCGTAGGAGCCTTTGCTGACAATTGCGTGCTCTGTGGTAGCAGGTCACTTAGCTCACAATAGCTGCATTGCTGGAGCAAGCGGCTGTCTGTTGAGTGGAGGCAAAGTTTGACAGCGCTGTGACTAATGTGGCCGCTCATGCACTGTTCATGAGACTCGGAATAATGAACTGCATTTTTGACTCTGTCTTTGACTGACAGCATCCAGGCAGCTTGCGATTTGGGCAAGGCGTGACATACCACCTTCTGACCTCCTGTCACTTGAAGCCTGATTTTTCAAAATTAAATTGTGCATCCAGAATGGGTAGGCAGAAATGGCTGTTTATCTGTGCATGCAATTAGGGCCCTGTATGCCAAATCAGGTAACTTTGAACATTTGGCCCTTAACCACTCACTGCCTTGGTTTCCCCATGTGTAAAATTGGTGAAGTCACATACCTCACAGGAGGGTTCTGCTAGTTAAATGATTCCTGTCTGAAGTGCTTTGAAATCCTTGCATGGAAGGCACTGTGAAAGTGCCAACGTTATTCATTACCGTTGCTTTCTTTTTAGCTGCTTTTCAGGGTCTCAGTAAAATGATGCCTGGAACCTCTTTTTGCAAAGCTGGCTTTCCTTTGCTTCCTTCCACCCAGATAGATGGAGGTAGAGGAGACATCCAAGTACCAAACACTCTCCCAGAAGTGGCACATGTTGGGCTTTTTTATTTGCCTTTAGATCCTTCCAGTCTTTCTCCTAGCTCTGAGAACCCTCTTTCCATTGTACCATTCCTAACAGACATGCCAGGGCCGTGTCTCTTTCTGGCCTTCCAGTGCAGGAGGGCTGGACTCAGCCCTGTCTGGAGCCCACTGACTGTTACTTTTATTAGGGCTCAACTGAGATCAGGTTCCCACTGTGTAGACGTTGTACATAGCACGACGCTCCTTGCCCCCAGAGAACTAATGGTCTCAATTGATGAGACAGATAAAAGGTGGGAGAGGTGAAGTGACTTGCCAGTGGCAGTGCTGAGAATAGAATCCAGGTCTCCTGACTCCCGGGCCAGGACTCTAGCCACTAGGTCACACTGCCCTTGACTGTTCGTAACTCAGGAGAGGTGGAATAATGTATGGATCTGTCTCTTCCACGGGCCAAGCATATAGCTTCTATGACCCTCCTTGCCCTTGATGGCGTGGCATCACACTGTCCTAGCCTCAAACTTTCACCGTCCGCCCATTCAAACAGTCCTATTTCCTCGTTTCACTGTTTTTGATCCTGTCTGTTGAAACAGGTGTTCATTTAAATACATTCCTTAGTCTTTGGGTTTTGTTTGCTTCTGCAATAGTGACGTTGGCTGGAGATAGAGCTGTGGCCAGCGCGCGCTTGCTCTGTCTGAACTATGCAGTCTTTGCTGTGAGAAAGCCACTCCCTAACCACAAACATTGCGTACACAGCCAGCGAGAAGAAGTGATACTTAGTGGGATCCCAGGCCTCTGTTTGCTCTTGATTCTTCATTGGCAACTGAGCACGTTCGGACGAGAATTGTGCAAAACTTGCCATGCTCAGTTCATGGGGCTGTTTTCCCCTTTCCCCTCATGTAAGCTCCCATCCTTGGCATTCCAGTTGAGTTTGGGTAGAGCTACCTGGACCTAAATCACAAAAGATGGGTTCAGAGCTGGGTGCAAACTCTCCAAGGGTGAGGAAGTGTTCAGATCTGGGCCTTTAGTTCAGCCCATCTCAGAGGCTGTACATACAAAATGTGGATCTAGTTTCAGGTCTGGATTCTGAACCCCGTCAGTGTTGATGTAAATAAACCTGAACTGGGGTCACTCTGTCCTTTGTTTTCCCTTTGTTTCCATGAAAAGACAGCAAGAAAACTGTTAGGTACAGAGCACTAGGGGGAGATTCTCTACTGATCTTCTGGAGAGATGCAGCGCAGAAGACGCCACCTGGGGAAAAGAGATGTGGGCAAAAGTGGTTTAAACTACTTTTGTGGATTCTGGCTGCTGTAGGGGCTGAAACAGCCCTTAGTCTGAATTGGTGCAGCCCCAGGGGGGCTCCTCAGCCCTGCCCCGCTGACCAAATGTGAAGGTGGGATTTAAATTGGCCCTAAACTGCTCCTGAACTGTTGGAATACCTCTCTGCCCTCTTGCTTCTCCTGTATGTCTGACCCACTCAGTATGGTCCTCTGTCCTACTCCAGCGGTGCCTGGACTACAGAGAACAGTTGGGGAGCTACCCTGAGCCTTGGCCAATGTAGGAAGACTTTTTCACTGTCAGTAGAAAATCATGCTTTAAGATCCACAGGTTCCAGTCTCAAGTCCTGCTGCTGGCTGCCCTCCAAAGGGCGTGGCATAACATATGATGTTGCACACCAGTCCCAAAGTAGTGGTGGTGGTGGTTTTTTAATATCCAGAACAGGAAGCAGATATTTAAACATTTTTAAAGCTGTACTGATTTGTTCAACTGCTTTTGTCCCTGGTTCAGTTTCTGAATCACAAGGCAAGGTCCCTGCGGCTTGTTGGCTCTCTTTTCTGGGGTTCACCTCAGGAACTAACCAGCAAAGGTGTTTACTCAGGAACCTTTTTAATCTAAAACACAATAGTGGCAATTTATCTCCTGCTTGTGGAGAATGCTCAGTACTTGTGAAATAGAGCAGTGAATTGAGCGGTTTCCCATTTCCCAGCAGGTGCAAGTATTTCCCTTTAGAATAAGTGGCCAAAGCCTTTCTTGGCTTAAAAAAAATGATAAAACAATCTTCTAACGGGACAGTGTGTGTCTGTATTAGGCAGAGGTGGAAAGGATGGCTGAGAGCCTGTATGATTTGGAAACATTCATCAGCGGTTCTGCTGAACGCCTTGTGATGCAGAGTGGCTTCAAGAGGCACTGCCTAGCATCATTTCCAGGAGAGATCACCAAGGCTTGAAGGTTGGGTTTTATTGATGAGACGAATTGGCTTGACAGTGCTGGGAACTGGGCACACAGCACAGATATGCTGGTGGTATCTTTGTTGTGGTTTTACACTTCCTTTGCATTGGTGTGCTCCCCAGTGCAACAAAGTATTTAAGCACTTAATTAGTTTGCTTAACTGTAAAAACAGGCCCCGCCCCCTTTTGTAAAATTAGAAGCTAATTCTATTCTATGAAAACAATACCACCTGTGTTCTTGCATAGCCCCTGCCAACTGAGACAAGCTGGAACAATCCTACATTTTGATTTTATGATTTAGGCATCTAATTTATTTTGCCAGTAAGGTCTAGCATTTCTAAATCCTCCTGGGAATTGTGATACATGCCTGGCTCCTTTATATAAATTCTCATTTGTTTGGCTTTGTGGTGTTCTCAAGGGGAAAACACCCCTGCCCCCCCCCCCCCCAATTCAGCAATAACTTCCTAGAAGGCTTAAGTATGCAATGACACTTAGGTACCCGGCAAGGGTATTAATGTTTGGAGGAGGCTTTGAAGATGTGATGTTCTATATGATGTATGTGCTAAATCCTGTTCTTCTCATCCGAAGAACTGGCCATTACCTCCTACGAGAAACTGTTGTTCACACTGAAACACCTGAGACACTGACAGTAATCTATAGAGCAAGAAAGCTGGGTAATGTGCCGGAATGTGCATTATGGCTCAGTTACTCTTTGCCTGGCGTGACAACTTCCTGAAGTATCAATCATTTCACTTTATAAGAAAATCCCTCAGACCTAAGCATCAGCCATTCTCCACGGACATCCTGCTGGACTACAGCAGACTGGATCAGAGGCCTGTGTGAGTTCTGAGAACGTGAATCTGCAAAGAGGAGTTCAGTTACAATTTTTAGTTGAATATGGCGTTGAGGAACTTGAAGGCCTTGCTGGAGGCTGTAGCATGCCTTCTGTCATGCCACATCGCTGGACTTCAGTCCTGATCTGCAAAAGCCTTGCTGTCCCAGATCTGAGCTTCTCTTGAGCATGATCCACCAAATGTCTTGTATGATAGCAGACTTTCAGTGGTGGTTTTGTGGCATGATTGAACTTGAGTCTCTAGAAGTGAATGCTTAGTGCCTTAACCCATTGTGTCACCTAACTTCACCCCAATGCCTAGTATCCTTACTTTAGGCGAATGAGTAAGGAGACAGCCTTTCTCTATGGAGAGAGCACAAGACTGGGAGTCAGGAGACCCAGGACCTGATTCTCCCCTCCCCTCCCCTGAACCTTGTGCAGTCATTTGCCCCTGTGCAATGTGTAAGTGAGAATGTAGCTGACACTGTGCAGGGATAGATGACTGCACAAGGTGTAGAGCAGGGAAGAACCAAGCCCCTGGGTTTTATTTCCAGTTCTCCCACTGACAGACAGCATAATCTTGGGCCAGTCGCTTAACCTTTCTGTGCATCTGTAAAATGCTACCTCCCTTTATAAAGTGCACTGAGATCCTCAGTTGAAAAGTACCAAAGGAGTGCTCCCAGTTGTTATTAATTGTGTTAACTTAGATGCATCTGCTCTACAGCTTGCATGTTAGCAACTTGCTCTTGCTGATCAACCAATCTAATGACTAGAGCGCATAGGTGCTGGAACTAGGGATGTTGTCACATCCCCTGGCTTGAAGTGGTTTCCATCCTATACAGGGTTTACAGTTTGGTTCAATAGCTCTCCACACCCCCACAATACAAATTATTCCAGCACCCCTGTTAGAGAGAGATCTGAATCACAGGATCTTTCATGCTTTAGTGAAGCTTGGATCTGATCTGAGCTTTGCAGCTTGATCCAGAATTCATGGCTCTGGCTTATAAAACTGACCAGGAAATATTTAATGACCACTTCCTTACCCCTTACTGCTTCCAGATATCACAGAGAATTTTCAGCTTCATTGGAAAAGTCACAGAGGGCTGCATTCTTTGCAGATCTTGGTTGCATCCATATGAAGTGGCGAGAGAAGCAAGCAGAGAGTTCTAGGTGCCGGGAGGTGAAGGTGCTGCTTCTTGGTTCAGGAGCAGAGCTGTGGGCCTGTAAAACTTGTCCCCGATGAAGTGGCTCATTTTGGTGCCACAAAAGGCTGCCAAACCCTGCCTGGGAATCTGAGCCAATTGCTTCTCACTGCTTTTTCTCCTCTCTTCCATGCAGGTTGAAGAAGGGGGGAAAGCGGACTCGCTGCAGGCTGGTGATGAGGTGGTGAACATCAATGAGGTGGAACTAAGCAGTTCCAGGCGGGAGGCCATCTCACTGGTGAAGGGGTCCTACAAGACACTGAAGCTGGTCATCCGCAGGTAGGCAAGCAGGGTACAGTGCGTTATTGCTTCCTCCTCCTTCCCTCCTCTCCCTCCCCATCACCATCCTGTAAAGACTCTCAGCCAACATCTTCATCTCTCCTGCTGAGAGTCAGGGGCACCTGTGACTTGACACCTGGGCCATTCTGGCCCACGATGTCCTACCATGTGTGATGTCTGAAAGAGCTATTTCAACTGCTCCCCATCAACACAGCAAGTCAGGGATGCTGCTCAGTCACTTCAAAGCAGAGTCCTACTGCCTGTCTGGGGCTACCTAGGAGAAGATGCAACCATATGCTGTCTGTCATTTCTGTGTTTTTAATTTGTGGATGAGGATTCTGGGCCTGATCCAAAGCTCATTTGAAATCAACAGCAAGAATCCCATTGCTTTCAGTGGGCTTTGGATCAGATCTTTACTGTGCAATTGAGGGAAAGAATGGCTGTTTCAGTTTTAAATAGCATTGTGGATTACATAGTTAGGGTGTGATCTAGTAGGTAGAGCTGTGACCCCTGAATCAAGCCTCCTGGATTCTAGTCAGAGACCTGGCATGGATTGCAGGATTTGGGGCAAATCACTTAACTCTGCCTCAGTTTCCCTGGATGCTCAATGAGTTTGTAATGTATAATCATTACACACTGTACCTCCTGGGGTGTTATTAGGCTATTTCATCTATGTAAATCACTGTGATCTCTGCAGATAAAATGCATTCTGTAGATGGAAGTGTTTGTATTAGAATCAAAATCTGTATCGGAATCCAAGTCTGTGGCTTGAATCTACCAGGGGCTGGGGGGTTTGGATCTGAGGTTTTGGTTCTATCACGGTGGAGAGGTAGAGGCCAGTACTGACATTTGGTTTTCGATCTGGGTTTGCATCCTCAATCGCACCCCCACAGCTGAGGGGAAGGGTTCAGAGTAATATTCTGGTGCTGTTGCAGTTGGCCTTTCTAGTTTTGTTTATGTGCGGGAGTTGGTGCATATCATACGTGGCTATCATCAGCTGCAGTGCAATTCCTCTTAGAAGCTAAGCTTATTACTACTAGAGTCTTTTCTGCCTGTGTGTGTGTGTCTCTGATTGTCCTTCTGTTCTGGGGGCGGGGCAGAGTCAGCTGTCTGACTCGCTGGACCACAACTCCCAGTATGCTAGAAGCCTGTGTCCAAGCTGGGAATCTGTCCTTTTTCTTCCAGTGACAGCACAAATGAGCCTCTTTCTTGTTTTTCTGACTAGCTTTCCCATACCATAGGAATCAGCTGAGGCAGAACAGCTTAGCGCCCATTCAGTATGCACAGCTCAACCGCCAGCCTGGGGTTCTAATTAAAGTTGCTGAGTTATTGAAAGAGGAGATGACCTAGCATCTGAAAAAATTAACAAATAGCCTACAGTGTCCTGCGTTCCGCAAGTATACTTCTAAAATGGAACCATGTAACATTTCTGCCACCATTATTTTCCAGGGCATGGTCCCGTCTCTCTTTTCCTCCCCTCTTATAAATGTCTCCAACGGGGGAATCCCGAATACTCTTGTCCCTGCTTTACAGAGGTAATACTATGGGAGCTCTGCTTTGGTTTGGAGCTTTGGTTTGGTTGCGGTGCTTCATGTCATTTCATCATGTGACATGGTTCACTTGCAGTAGCGTTCTCAGTGCTAACGGGGTCGTGATTTCTGCTGTATTTTTTTTCTGTAAAACATGCAGTTGTAAGATGGGATTTTCAGAAGTGCTCAGCACTGGCCTAATTGTGCTCCCACTGAAATAGATCAAACTGAAGTCCAGTTTTTAAACAGCTTCTGATAAGGTGCAAGGGTATTTCCTGGTCCCCAGTGAACATAGGGTTAACATCCGCTCTGCTTCCCCACTCCCTTCATAAAGTATTCTGCTATTCACCCCAGGCTCTCAGATGAAGGAGGGCCTTGCAGACTTCCTTAGCTTGTCCCACATTCAAACTCTCTCCACTGAGAATATTTTCTCTGTCTTTTACATTCTTCATCCTGCATTTTGTTAACTCCATTGCCCTAGAGAAGCATAACTGTCTAGACAGATGGAGATGTGCTCACATGTGCAGCTGGGTCCTAAGCTATGGATGGCCTTGAAGATCAGGACCAAAGCCTGAATTGTAACATTAGATGTCACAGTGATGGCAACTTAAGATGATCAATGCCATATACCATTAGAGAAGAAGGAGATAGAGCATAATAATTTTATTCATGCAGTATCTGTGCCAAAGTGCTACAAGCTCCACTAACCAGTTACATAAGAATGTAAGAACGGCCATACTGGGTCAGACCAATGGTCCATCTAGCCCAGTATCCTGTGTTCCAACAGTGGCCAATGCCAGGTGCGTCAGAGGGAATGAACAGAACAGGGAAATTATTGAGTGATTCATCCCCTATTTTCCAGTTCCAGCTTCTAGCAGTTGGAGGTTTAGGAATCTCCAGAGCATGGGGTTGTGTCCCTGACCATCTTGGCTAATAGCCATTGAAGGATCTATCTTCCATTAACTTATCTAATTTTCTTTTGAACCCAATTCTTCTTTTGATCATCACAACATCCCATGGCAACAAGATCCACAGGTTGATTGTGTGATGTTTGAAGTACTTCTTTGTATTTTAAACCTACTGCCTATGACCCCTAGTTCTTGTGTTATCTGGAAGGGGTAAATAACACTTCCTTATTCACATTCTCTACACCCTTCATGATTTTACAAATCTCTATCATAGTCCCCCTTAGTTGTTTCTTTTCCATGCTGAACGGTCCCAGTCTGTTGAATCTCTCCTCATATGAAGTGGTTTCATATCCCTAATCAATGGAATATTACTGCATTTTATAAGTATACAATTAACAAATAACTAACTATCAGAGCCAGATCCTCAGCTTGTCCTCCATTGACTTCACCAGCAGAGAATCTGGCCTTCAAATGTTGACATGGACAGATGGAGGCTAAAATCCTGAGAGAGGAGCAATGGCAAACGAAATTGGAGATCGCAAGTAACTTCTGGATTGTGGGTCAGAAGCGATATGAAATCTGCTGACCCATGAAAGAAGCACGATTCGGACCTCTGGCTGGGGAGGGGCCATGAGAGAGTAGGCAAATGTGTCCATCTCCAACACAAAACAAGGAGTGGAGGGAAATGGTTAAGGATTCCAGAGAAAGGGGAAAAAGCAAAAAGAAAAACAAACACCCTCAATCAGATAAAAATGTAAAAGAAGGAAATAAGGAGTGAAATACAGTAGAGAAATAAAAGAGACTAATTAAGGAAAGCCATTCTGTACACAAACATGGCCAGGGGCACAGATCCTTCATTGCCGGTAGGGGAATGTTGCTAAGTCGGCGTGTTGCTGTGTGATGAAATGCAAAAACTCAAAGGTATGTGAGCGAGGTTCAGAGACAGACAGCAGAAAGGATCTTCTGAGGCATGGATCATCTTTACCCCACTCCTAATGCACCTGACCATTCAGGCTAATATAGTAATAAGCACTGTAATATCCTCCAGAGTTGTGAAAGCTCCTTATGGCCTGGGACAATGTGGGATGCAGGTTTAGGCATTGTACGGCTTCCGTAAAGACGTTGTGGTTGCTTTGAGTCTGTGGAGCATGGTGGAAGAAAGTGTCCTGATCCAAGAGCAAATTGTGGGGCACCCAGCAATAAGTGTGTAAGGCCCCCAGACCTAAGGGATCCTTGGTTAGACACAATGGTATTAAATAGACTATTTTTTCTTGTTCTCACTATGGCACTGATACTGTACATTTTATGCAAGTAATGTCTAGTAGTGCAATGCCTACTGAGATCAGCAGCAGTACTTCCACTGACTTCAGCAGCCTGTCAGTTGGGCCCATGCTTGACTTTACTCATCTGGGTGAAATTCTGCATCCAAGGTTTATGTAGTGTAGGTTCAGGTCTGGGGTATTGGTTCAGCCCATATAATGTTAGGAGCCAAAGCCATTAAATTCAGATCTGGAGCCAAATCCAACATTTGGGGCTGTTTGGCCCCCATCTTTTACTGGGTCAAGCTCATCTCTCTCTAAATATAATAATGCTGTTTTTCAAGGGGTAAAAGTGCAAGTAGCTGATGTCTTGCAGCTCGCTGCCAGTTGACGATAAAATGAATGAAAAGTTAATTTTGATTCTTTTTGAAGGGAATTAACAAGCTACTTTCTCGGGCGTGCTTAGCAGATTGACTTCTTTTTGTAAATTGCCTATGGTGGACTAGGATTGCTGGCTGAAGACACAAACTTTCTGAAACACTCATTTGTTACCTGAGTTCTCAACGTGCGACTGGCTAATGCTTTCAGTAGTTGCTGCAAGAGATCATGCACAGGGAGTGAGACAAACTCACACTGCCGTGAGCAATCCCACTTTCCTCATTAAAAGTGACTTGCAAATAATGGCGCAAACCTATTTTTTTTTTTTTGGTGCTTTTTATTTGCTGCTTTCTGATGTACACAGAAAGCCACCACTTTTAAAGGTATTTTCTTTGCTTGTTTTCATATTAGAAATTCAGGAACTCTATATGAGTGGTTAAATAGTGTGCTTATGACATCAGAAGAGACAACCAAGCAATTCAGAGGAGATTTTTAATCAGACTGTTTAAAGCAGGAGTGTTAAACATACGGTCCCTGGGCTTGATCTGGCCTGCATTGTTCTACAAGTGGATGGACACCTAATACATAGGGGTGCCGGTCCCTGATTAGGGCTCCTAGGTGGTACGGTAATACAAGCAGTAAATACTAATGATTTGTTTGTGGCCCCCATGACATACTCGGATTGTGCTCACGCTCACCTCTCCTTTTTAAAACAAAAGTAAATTTCTAGCTCTCATGTCTGCAGAGAGGACCTCCCAAATGTGAACTGAGTGTCCATGGATGTTGCAATGTCTGCCTGAGCCTGCAGACAGCCTGAAACAATGACCAAGAGGGATGAACTTCCCTATTAATCTCATTCAAGTGTCAGCTCTAAAAGCCCAATGCAGATGCTTCAGTGTTCACCTTGGCAATTAAATAGTTAAACATTTAGCTGATGGAACGGGAAATGAGGTAGGAATTGGGAGTAGCTGCAGGGAAAGAAATGCAGAGGGAAGAATAGAAGAGACTTATTAAGAGAGAAAGGAGGAAGGAAGAAAAACAAAGGGCAGACGTAATGGTGGCCCCATAGGGAGCCCTTTTTCTGAATATCACAATGAAGTACTGAATAAATGATAGATAAAAGTTACCTAATGACATAAAGGTTGTATTGTCGCTTTCATCTCTGTGCAAACATCAGTGGGGGATTTGCTGGGGATTGAAGGGAGTATGTATGAAGTGTTGCATTTATACCCTGGATCATAACTAAACATGGAATCTCCTTTGCGTTTGACAGCCCAGGTTTAAAGCTTTGTTTTTAACAACTGGTTCTCAAATGCACATGGGATGATGTAATGTGGTGCACGGAACAGTAAAACAAGTGCATGAAACATTAAATAAAACTCTCCCCACTCAGCTATAGACAATAAGGCAGTAATCCCATTTTGGGCACTTAATTTTCCCTCATGTAGTTTATGCTGGCAACAGATTCCAGCCTCTGCATGGATACTGTTCACAGAAATAAGAGATGGGAAAACCCTGTTAGGTCATCTAGTCCATCCTTCTGCCTTATATATAAATGGGTAGAATCAGCCCCTTTGTGTCTAAAATGAAAGCATACACACCCAGCAGTAGTGGCGTCAGCTTTCCAGGAGTATAAAACCATACCCCATAATACCTGGTTTCTGTCCAAGGTACTTACATGGCCCCCAGTACTATGTGGGAATCACACAAGACCCCTGGGAGGCAGGGCAGTGCTATTATCCCCATTGTACAGATGGGGAACCGAGGCACAGGCTTGCTCAGAGTCACACAGGAAGTGTGTGGCAGAGCAGGGATTTGAACTCTCATTTCAACTGCTCGGCAGTGCCCTAACCACTGGACCATCCTGCCTGATGCCTGTATCCGCCATACACTCCATGATTATCAAATGGCTTATCAGCTAGACCTGGGCTGCTGCTTTTTATTTCTGAGCTTGATCCAACTACTTAGTTTTCACTGCTACTATAAATATAACTTGTAGTGTCATATAGTGTCTGCAATATGAATAACACAAGTTGTTCTTACTAGTGACAGATGGATGCTTTAAAGATGTTGATGCTTGTATTAAAGTGAAGCTGTTGAATGCATGGATTAACAGAGACAAATTTGGAAAGACACCCACATTTCAGATGTACTGAGTACCCAGTAGCTCCTATTGACTTCTGAAAGTCAGGCCAAATCTCTAATTTCCTGTGGTTTCTTTAGCCTCCCCACTACAAATTTAATCACTGAATTTAGGCATTGTAATACATGTACTGAAATGTGTGCACACCACCACCACTCCGTTAGTGGATGGAATCAGAACTGCTCACCTATGTGTCAGAGGCCCTATACTGTCAAGCTGTTAACAGACAATGGCAATACACCTTTTTCTCCAACACAGGGGGCTGTGCTTTTGTAATGGGAGGATCTGAGCTGATCCCCACTATTACCACCGAGTTCTAGCTGTAATTTCAGTTGCGACTGACAGTCACAGCCAAGATCAGGGTTGGGTCTCACTGTGCCAGGCACTTTGCAGACACATCGTGAGAGACAGTCCCTGTGCTGGCAAGTTTATAATCTAAATGGACAAAATGGGCACTGACAGTCCTATTTACAAATGGGGAACTGAGGCAGAAAAAGACCAACTGATTTATCCAGTCTCACTCGAGGAGTCTGGGGCAGCCTTAGGAATTGAACCCAGGTGTCCAAGCCCAGTGCATAAACCACAGGACCATCTGTCCTCAACAGTCTTGTCTTACCATGTGGCCCTCAAGTCATGCTCCCCAGCTGTCATTTATGGGTGTATAATCTCCAGATCTGGAACCCCTCTGTGGATTAGGCACTCAGGGGTTTATTGACAGAGTCATGCACCTCGCCACACCTCCCGGAGTTCAAGTGTATTTACCATGTTGGCAATAATAGTCTAAAGATCTGTTGCTAATGTCTGCTCGTTCCTTCCACAACACTTCCCCACCCCAGTTCTTTTATACTTTCTTTTTCTAAAATATTTGGCTCAGAATTTTTTTTTTAATAGCTTGGGCCTGCAATCTGAGTGCCAAGGGGAATTTGCTTATTCTTCATGCTCAGTCAGCTGGGAGTCAGAGAAGGAATTGGTTTGCACGTCAGGGAATCAGGGAGCCTTATCAAATGCACCTTAGGTGCACATTCCACTCCCTGCTAAAATGAATAATAATTTCCTGCCTTACATACTCCGCTGCTAATATCTTTTGTACATTTGCCCATGCCATTTGAATACATTTTCTGCCATCTGGTTTTAAACACATTGAGAAATACGAGAAGAAAATACCTCCCTTCCCTTGTATTGTTACTGCAGTGCTCCTTCAGGAGGCAGATTACAGAAAAGTTTGCTCCTCTGGCAAGAGAGAAAGCAAATTCATTTCCTGCTCAAAACAGATTCATTTCCTGGTCCACTGTATTTTTAAACAACAGCAATAAAACACACAGCATACTGAAGGCTTAAGAACTGGTCCCTTCTAGTCAGATAAAGAGCTAAGTGTAAACAGCATGCAAAGGGAAGAGCCTGTAAAATAATTGCTGGGCGAGGTGACAGGGCAGCAGGATATGTTGCAAATGGAGGGTGGAATGAACAAGCATTGCTCTGCTGGTGACAGAGAAATAGTGAGCAGAAAACCAAAATCACAGGTGTGTGGGGGGAAACAAGTATCTTCCCCCATTACATCAAGCGTGGCCATATTGCCGCTGGGGACAAACGTTTGAAGCAGCTGTTAGCTGGGTGTCGTGACTGTCTGTGGAAGTGATGGGAAGCCAGGGCTTTCTGTAGAGCTGAGAGCACCTGGGCTTATTGACTTGTAGCTTGTAGTAGTCAACTTCTTGAACTTGAGCACAGTGTAAGGCACAAAGAACCCACATATGGCTTCTTCTCCCATCCTGTGAACTTGGGAATTCAGAGCTGCTGTGGTAGCAAACCCTTCACTCTGTCCTGTGTCCCACTGGATGATGGGCCCCTGGGATGGTACTGCACTCGTTCACACGTGAGGAGTTCTGTTGGCAACCAGGGGTTCTAGAAGCATCAAAGGAAGCTTAAATTTCGCAGAAACCCATGCTGACCACATGCCGTCCCACTGGTGCAATGTTAATACTAAACCCTGTTTGGAATAGTCCAGTCCCGTGTGTGCTCCAAATTTAAATGTACATTTAGCATGACAGAGTGTGCACAAGGACAGACATGTAAAAAGCCACATGCATATGACATTACAGTGATTGCATGCACAGTCATGGAAAATGTGTGCAGATTAGGTTGGTGGTTCTGAAAATCTGGGCCCCACTGTTTAGCTGCTCCTATCCACCTAAGTGAAATGCAGTTCATGGTTCTGGATCTCTTGGTAAGGTTGGCTCATTTGAATAACATACATTTTAATATGGCAAATGCCAGGTCATACATCTAGGAACAAAGAATGTAGATTGTACTTACAAGATATGGGACGGTATCCTGGAATGTTGTGACATGGAAAAGGACCCAGGGAATGGTAGATAACCAACTGTACAGGTGCGAAGTTGTAGCCCAGAAGGCTAATGCAATCCTTGGATGTGTAAGCAAAGACATATCATGTACGAGTAGGAGGTGGTATTACCTCTCTCTGTGGCATTAGTAAGACCATTACTGGAATACTGTATCTAGTTCTGGTGTCCACACTTCAAAAAGCATGTTGGAAAAATTGGAAAGTGTTCAGCCACAAGAATTATTCAAGGTCTGGAAAACCTGCCTTATAGTGAGAAACTGAAGAAGTTCAATCTGTTTACTTTCTCTTGGATAAACTAAAGAGGTGACTTGCTTATGGTCTACAAATACCTGTATGGGAAAGACATTTCTGATAGTTGATGGCTCTTGCATTTCTTTTTCTGCTAGATCAAAGAGTTGGAAGCTAATGCTGTAACAAATTCAGACTAGAAATAAAGCAAAATTTGTTAACAGAGAAGATGGTAATTAACCATGGGAGCAAATTATCTGGGGATGTGGTGGATTCTCCATCATTTGAAGTCTTTGAAGCAAGACTGGATATCTTTTTAAAAGATATGCTATATAGCTTAAACAGAAGTTATGAGTTTACAGAAGTTATGGGCTTGATGCACAAATTACTTGCTGGGGTTGTATGCTGGTCTGTATTATGCAGAAGATCAGACTTGATGATCATAACAGTCTCCTCTGATCTTAAAATCTATGCATTCATAATCATCAGACTTTGAAGCAAAAATGTTTACATTAATAGAACACAGCAAGTCACTGGCACTAAGATGATACTTAAGACAATCAAGGTCTCCCACATCTGGGATGTCTCTTGACCGTGCCAAAACTATCAACCTATACACACCCAAATGTGAGCTACAATGTATGACAAAGAATCAAAATGAGAGACGTGCAAATTTTATGTAACTTAAAATGCTGTAGGATTCCTCCCTTTATTGTAAATAGCTCTTTCTATAGTGTCAGGGGCCTGGTTTCTGAATTTCTGATGTAAATAACATCAATAGTAGAAGTGAGGTGACACCAAACTTGTGTAGAACTTGGTGGGTTTGGGGATTAAAATGAGAGAAGCTGAGAGGTAGACACAGAACAAATAGGAACCTGCAAACATAGATCTTGCTGAGGAGCCTGACCCATTGTAGTTAGTGGGAGCTTTCCCATTGTGCTCAAAGGGAGAGGGACTGGGCCCCAACTGCGATCATTTACACACAGTAAATAAGTGAAATGTGTTGGTGTTTGTTGTATCTGACTGAGGGAGGCATTTGGCCCAGTCAGAACAACCATGCTAGTCAATGCCTTTATTTCTTTGAGATGCAGCTAGATGACTGGGGGCCTGGATGTTTCTGATTAATCCTTTTGAGGTTCTGCTGCTGGCCAAAGCTGACACCACATTCCTAAAGACAATGGGCCAGATCCTCAGGTGCTGCAAACTGGGGTAGCTCCAGTGACTTCAGCAGTGAGTTGCTGATTGCCACCAGCTGAGGTTCCGTAGCTCATGAAAGCTCATGCTCAAATAAATTGGTTAGTCTCTAAGGTGCCACAAGTACTCCTTTTCTCTCTTGTCCGTTAGCTCAACGACAGGGTCAGCTTCATTCTCATTCCAGGAGAAGGTTCGAGTTGGTTTTTGCTTCTTTCAGACTGGTTTCTTCTTTCCTCACTTAGCAGATTCAACATTCCTCAGGCCCAGCTCCTCAGCTGAAGCCAGTGGAACGGTGCTTGTTTACACCAGCTGAGAATCTGGCCCCAAATCTGTGCACTGCCTGCCTGTTTTACAAGGGCCACCGTGGCCTACAGCAGTCGCTAAAAATAGACTTTTCTCACGGGTCCCTAAAGAAGGATGGCTGTCGCTGTGCACTGTTTACACAGTCTTACGTTCACAGCAGCAGCAGTTAGATTGCTGAGGCATGATGTGTAACATAGCTATTCTGGGAATATTGTTGTGAAAGCAACCTCGCATCCAGCACCACAGGTACAACAACTCGGCAGCACCCTTTCAGACACGAGCAATGTTTGAACAGAGCGCCCATTATGACATTCTGGGGTGCAGTTCAGACCAGTGATGGGTGGCCACCACTTGCCCTGAAAGCTGGGGTGCCTCACAATCCTTTGCACCCACAGGGGGACACATCTCAAAGAACTGCAGTTCCTGCACAAAGTCAGTAACCTCTTCTTCCCTTTCCCTTTAACTGGGGAGAGTTTTAGAAGAACACCCCCTTCTCCCCCCCACCCCATTTGACCATCCCTTAGATGGTATCAAAGATAGGAACAACTGTCTTTCTGGGGAAAAGAGACGTAGTTAGTTGAAAGAGCCTGGAGCTGTTGCTGCTGTTGAAGTCTGATCCTTTTTCACCTCAGCTGATGGTTGGGTTTCAGCTGGAGCTGGTAGAGGCGGTGATGTCACCCAGGATCCCTCTCTCTGGCCGGGTTTGGTCGGGACATCTCCGAGGATTAGGATGACGAAGGCCCAGGATACCAGTGAATGGTGGTGGTGGCAGCTATAATGGTGAAACGTGTTCCAGTAGCCTCCACCTGTTCTTCTGTATCCCCCCCCCAGCCTCTTTATTTAAGGATTCAAAAAGGGCATGATGGGTAGACGTGCCCATGCCCTTATTATTTTATCCACAAATTAGACCTAATATCCGACATGCCCCTTTTGGTTCATTAATTTCCGGACCCATATTTTCTTGTTTACTGAGCATGATTTTAACACAGTCCTTGAATTATATCACTAGGCCTCTTTTGTTTAGACTAATTCAGTCTTTCTGTCTCTTTTTTGTCCCTTTTCCCATCAACCCTTGTTGTTATAGATTATTGTGACACCTTATGAACTTTCACATATGTTTCACAGTTGAGCTCAAAATTAAAGTAAATTGATAGGCCCAGTTATCACAACAGGATGATCCTTCTGGTGTTACACAACAGATAAAATACCATGGTCACCACTAGAGGGAGCTGTTGTTCTAACATAATAGAAGATTGATTTTGTGGTACTCATCATTGCATCTTTCTAAGTCTATTTGGCGGGGAAGGGATCTTTTCGCAGGAGTAGTCAGTATCCTCCTGAAAGAAGCCAAATGCTTGTACTGGGCTTCATGTGCTGTTTGACTGCAGCCAGTGGGTCCTCTGGTGAGCTGCATCACCCTCTAGTGGCCGGAGGTTGGAGAGGGGATTCACACAGGTGGCTGACAGCCCAAAAGGGACTCTGGCAGTAGCACTGGTTGGTGTGGGTGAGACAGGGAAGCCAACAGCCCACCTTGCACCCTTGTTAGATTACTTTGCACTTGTGTCCCTTATTACGCTAGTCGGTGGAGGTGATTGGCCAGATCCTCAGCTGGTGTCTGTTGTTAGAATGCCATTGTGGAGCTTTACAGAAGAGCTATGACAACTGACCATGGCTGAGGAGATGCCTTAAAATGTTTGCTGTAAATAAAAACAGAAGGATGTCTTGTGGCTAAGCACTGGACTGGGATCCTAGGAGATACAGAGTCAATTCCTGCCACGGACTGTCTGTGTGACCTTAGGCAAACCACTTACTCTTTGTGCCTCCATTCCCCATCTCTGACATGGAGAGAATACTTTCTTCCTCCACCCATTTGTCTTTCTTGTCTTCTTAGACAGTAAACTCTTTGGGGGCAGGGACTGAGTCTCATTAGGTGTATGTACAGCGCCTGACTCCTTGGCGTTCCAGTCTCAGTTGGGACCCCTAAGCACTACTAATTATTAATAGTTTCTTATCAGTTTTAGACGGAAAAGACATGGGTTTGAATCCGTATCTTCTGGTATGCTAGTCCATCTCCCTGCCAGCGCAGGGCTGTTCCCTGTTGTACACTTCTTAATGCTTTCATTGTAAACTGTATAGGACATTTTATTTTGAATGAAAGACATGTGACTCTCTCATCTCTTGCTTTGTGAGGCAGCTCAGTATTAAGGTCTAAGGAAGCCCAAACACAAAGATAGCAAAGATCGGTATTCAAGTCACTCCTTTTTCTTCTCTAAATGTTAACAGTCTGGACCAACTAAGCAATGCCTGTTATTACACTGAGAATGATTCCCTCAATATGTGATTAATCTAATGGAGCAAAAGCTGGGCTTAGCTGGCGGCAAGTCAATCTTCTCAAGTTCCTTGTTTGTTTACAATGTCTGCCATTAACATGGATATAGCTGATGGCTTGTTTGCAAACTACAGCAGAATCCACAGCCATCCTTTCAATTTCCTTTAAAGGAAGAGCACAATTTACCACAGAGTGATTCAAACCCGATTTAGTGCTGAAATATAAGCTAGAAGGTTGAAAGGAAAGGGAGAGTATTTCTGGACCATTTGAAATCCGATACCTTTTTATCCAGTAGCATATACAAAATTATTATCTACGAGCTTCAAATATGAAGTACCCAGAACTATAAGGACCTGGGGCTCAGATCTCCAGTTGATGTAAATTGTCAGAGCTCCCTTGCATAATAGTAATATCTAGCTCTGCTGTAGCACTTTTTTCATCAGTAGCTCTCAAAGTGCTTTACAAAGGAGGTCATTTTACAGATGGGGAAACTGAAGCCCAGGGAGGGAAGCGACTTGCCCAAGGTGAGTCAACTGGCTAAGCCAGGAATAGAACACGGGTCTCCTGAGTCCCAGTTCAGTGTTCTTGCTGCACTGCCTATCTCACTGAGGTTAAGGGAGCTGTGATGGCTTATATTAGGTGAGGACCTGGCCCCTGGAAGTCGGTGGAAAGATAAGCTAGCTAGAATGCAATGCCAAGGGAGTATACTATTCATCTCTGGAGCTCACGAGAGCGTGCTGTGATATGATTAGAATTAGTACTATTATTTTATTACTGTGGTAGCATGCAGGGGGCCCCCCATCCTGGATCAGGACCCCACTGTGACAGACACTCTACACACACAGAATAAAAAGGTGTTCTTTGCCCAAAACAACTTACCGTCAATAGAAAGACTATATAATTATTACACACAAGTGGTGATGGCACAGAGAGAGAAGCAGGTCATCCCAAATAAGTCCGAGTAAAATCTTTGCCCCACCCTAGGCCCTCATTACAGAAGGTCAGACTAGATCAGAGTGGTCCCTTCTGGCCTTAGAATCCATGAATCAGCTGTTCCCTATATGTCACATAAAGCTGTTTTCTATTTTAAAAATATTTAGCCAGTTTTTAAAATGGCTACTGGGGTTATTTTTATACCCTGCACCTGTACAGCCAGGTATCTTAGTGATCTTGAGACAACTCAACCTTCTAGCACTGAGAGGGAGCCAGTAACACCTCTGGAAACTACCTACACCTGTTTTTCTATAGCTAATAATAGTGCAGTGCTGACTTCTGATCTCTCAGTTTCTTCCAGGGCTAATAACAAGCGCCCTGGATCCAGTGGGAAGTTTTCCAACAGGATAAAGTGCCTGGTTTTTAAGAGACCAGACTTTAAACCCATCACTAGCCCAAGACTAAATAAGTGACTCAGGGTGTAATCTGGGGAAAGCAGAAAACATTTTTCTGGCAGAAAAAGGCAGGCAGATGTTTTGAATTTGGGTGGATGTTTGGAATGTGGGAATAAACTGCAGGGAGGCAGATTAGTGAGCACAGAGCAGGTGGCCCAGTCAGGTGCATGATACATTTTGAAAGCTCTGCAATCTATCCCCGTGTGTAGGGATCCAGCACCTGGTCACAGTGAGTAATTTCTTATTGCATTATTCAGTTCTGTATTGCACGCTGCAATTGACTATTTCTCTTTTCAACCTTGCAGCCCCTGATTATTATTTGTGCCAGAGCTCATGAAGGCCTCTTTGTGCTAGGCGCTGCTCAGACATATAGTAAAAGACAATCCCTGCTCTGAACCGTTTACAACTGAAATAGACAAAAGGCTTGAGGGGACAGGCCAAGAGACGTGAAGGCCCAAGGCCACGCAGTGCATCTGTGAAAGAACAAGCTGAGCCTAGAATTCAGCTCTCCTGACTTATTGGGCCACACTGCCTCTGAGACACTGACTCTGTCTTGGCCTGAGGTTCAGCTAAGCAAGGTTTTATTATATAGCACTGATACAGAAATACAGAGTCTCTGTGCTATACACACCCTACATGCGTGACTTCCAAAGGTAGGGCATTTTGTAATATTTCAGGTTTGATTTTCAGAAGCTGGTGAACTGAAAGGTAAAACAACCTCAGGAATGGTGACAAGATATCCCATTTTCGACTGGAACACACAGTCGAAAAGGGATCCTGGCGGCTCCGTTCAGCACCACTGACCAGGCCGTTGACTGTCTGGTGGCGCCACGCAGTGGGGTTGGCAGGCTTCCTGACAGCCTCCGCGCTGCACGGCTCCCGGGAAGCAGCCAGCATGTCCATCCTCCGGCTCCTACGTGTAGGAGCAGCCAGGGGGCTCCGCACGCTTCCACCACCCCAAGTACTGCTCCCACTGCTCCCATTGGCCGGGAACTGCAGCCAATGGGAGCGGTGGGGATGGTGCCTGCAAACAGGGCAGCATGCAGAGCCACCTGGCCACGCCTCCATATAGGAGCCGGATGGGGGGACATGCCCCTGCTTCCGGGAGCCACTTGAGGTAAGCGCTGCCCAGAGCCTGCACACCCAGAACCCCCCCTGCACCTAACCCCCTGTCCCAGCCCTGATCCCCCTCCCACCCTCTGAACCCCTCAGTCCCAGCCCAGAGCACCTTCCTGCACCCCAACTCCCTAATCCCCACCCCCACACCAGAGTCTGCACCCCCAGCCAGAGCCCTCACACACCCCTGCATCCCAACCCTTTGCTCCAGCCCAGAGCCCCCTCCCATACTCTGAACCCCTCGGCTCCACCCCCCAGCCCAGAGCCCCCTCCTGTACCCCAAACTGCTCATCCCTGGCCCCACCTCAGAGCCCACACTCCCAGCCAGAGCCCTCACCCCCTGCATCCCAACCCACTGTCTCAACCTGGAGTCCCCTCCCACACTCTGAACTCCTCATTTCTGGCCCATGCCAGAGCCCAAACCCTCAGCTGGAGCCCTCACCCCCTCCCGCACCCCAGCCCCCTGAGCCAGCCCAGTGAAAATGAGCAAGTGAGTGAGGGTGGAGAGAGCGAGTGACAGAGGAAGCGGGGATGGAGTGAGCGGTGGTGGAGCCTTGGAGGAGGGCGGGGTAGGGGTGGGACAAGGGTATTCATTTTGTGTGAGTAGAAAGCTGGCAACCCTAACCCCAGGTTTTGAGACAAGTGTGTCAGAATATACATCTCTTGCATTATTTTGTTGCCATATATTATGAGCATGTTTTAAGACCAGATTTTAGAGCTTCAGCTAAAAATTTCACCTTTTCCCGCTTCAGTGCTTTCAGTTCTGCAGAGCCGGTTTGTTATCCATGCAACCCGCTTATGGTCTCAGGATTATTCGCTTTTATGTCTTAACAGAGGGAAATGAACTCTGTTATCTGGTGAAGTTCACAGAGCGGTTTAATCTACAGGTGGTGGTGCTGCTTGCTTGCTCGTTTTGTAATCATTTGTTTAGGTTAATAAATGTGCAAATATAGCTACTAATGACACGTAGAGAAAAGGAGAGCACTGCTCAAATAAACAGTATGTTCAAAAGAGGAATGAAAAGATGTGGATGAAAAGCCTCGTGTTCTTAATATTCAGGAGAGTAAATAAATGGTAATAGCCTCTGTGGAAAGAATCAACTTTCATAAACAGGGTGGTCAATAAAGTTAAAGGGCAGATTCCCATTTTGTCCTTTCTCTGTTGTTGTAGTTTATTATTATTTTATTATTACAATCGTGCCCAGAGGCCTTACGTGAGTGGGGCCACATTGTGCTAGGCACTGTCTCAGAGAGCTTACAGTCTAAATAGACAGATCAGATAAAGGTGAGAAAAAGGAGCTTTTATGACCTTTATTTTACACTAGCACCAAGAATTGTATGTCAAGGAAGAATTGCCCAGGGATTAGGGCTGGCGCCTCGAACTTTGGCTCCTCAAGTTCAATTCTCTGCTTCGACAGATTTTCTAATCTTGGGTAAATTGCATAGTCTCTGTCGCCCAGATCTTGCAAAGGTATTTAAGCTCCGAACTTCCATTGATTTCAATATGTCCCAGAGCCTTAACTACAAAATCATCTTTTCTTGCAAGACCCTCTTGTTACGGTTCAGGTTTGAAAAAAGACAGACTGAAAAGTCTTCCACACAGCCTGGCAAATGACCATACCAGAGTTTTTGGGAGAAAATACATGAGTAACTCTCTCTCTTTAGGGCCCATTGATGTCAATAGAAAGGGTCCCATTGATTTCAATGGGCTGTGGCTCAGATCCTTCTTGAACAATTTTTCCTCGCTGGCCCTTATTCCTTTTCATTTACTGGATGGAAATGGGGTTTTCCTAAAGGGAGGGGAAGCTGTTGGCATTTTTACAAAAAGCAATGTGCCAGCACGATCCTTCAAAGAGCTTTGTGGCCTAATCCTCTCCGCCGACAGCACTAATGTAATGTCACGTCGTATTTGACCAAGTGCCAAAAAATTAAATCAAATAAATCCCACTTTTGTGAATGACATTAATTAGAAGATGGATTTGGCTCTCGCTCCGCTACTTCATGCAGAGGCCTGCTCAGCAGTGCTGGAATTTGTATCCAGATGATCATTGTTCAGTACAGTTACTTTTGAACAATACTGATTATTTTGGCAGCGGAGAGGTGGGGGCTAGAGCCCCTGAAAGTTACCAGATTAACAGCTCTGGAGACCAGAGTCTTAAGTTTATTCACAAAAAGAGATTTAATGAATGGAAGGAGGGTTTTGTGATTAAGGCACTGGTTTGGGGCTCAGGAGAGGTGGATTCAGTTTTTGTCTGTGTCTCCTTGGACATATCATCTTCCTATGTCTCAATTCACCTTCTGTTGACTAGGAATAATTGTTTCTTTTTCCCACCTTTTGCCTGGGTTGTGTAAGCTCTTGGGGGCTGGGACTGTCTTTTATTGTGTGTTTGTACAGCACCTACCTACAGCCTTCATCACCTTTGGGGCCTCTAAGTGCTATGGTAAATACTATAGGTAATAACAGTGGGACAGAGCACATATTGCAGTCAATGGAGTTGCACCCATTAAACCAACTAAGGATCCAAATCCGCACATCTGTAAAATATTTTGGAGCTATAGGGCATGTTCCTAGACTATTGAAGAGCTTTGCCATTGATTTCATTGTGTGCAGGATCCAGCCTGTAAGGTCCATTCTATTTAAATGCTAAGTATTTTTATTAAAGTTGAGAGGCTTTCAAAGCCATTCATCAAAATGCTTGTGATTCCTGGTCTAGTGAGGAGGACCAATAACAAACACGGAGCAAAGAAAGCTGATCTAGACCAAAGAATTTTAATAAGCACACAATAAATTAGAAATCATTGCAAACATACTGCCTGTCAAGTGTTTAATCAGCTGTAATTTAGGTTTGCCAGGGTTTTGCACTGCAGGAAAATGTTGAGAAGAAAATCAATGGGCTCATTTGTTTTTATAATTTCAGGTCATTGATGGTGGTAGGGTGACCATGTCAAAATGCCTTTGCCTCCTAAAAAGATGCCAGCCATCACAATGTGTGACACTACGTGAGGCATTAGAAACGGAGCTGTTGGCAAGGGAACAATGGTAAATCAACACTTGCCAAATGGACAGGATGCTGGCTTTGTGACACTGTACTAGAAATGCAGACGTTGTAGGCACAGCAGCTCCGGAGAAGAAACTCATCCCAGTGATGTCCAGCAAATAATCAAACTAGATTTTGATATGTCAGGAAAATCCTGCCAATGCAGTGCCAGATGGTATTTTAGGGCCCAACCCTGCTTCTTTTGAAACTCCGAATTGCTTAAGTTGGAGCAGGAGCATACCAATGCAGAATGTAGAAGCTAATGTGTTTTACTTCTGATCTATGCCACACTTCTGTGTCTATGGTTTGGTCTAGACCAGTGTTTCTCAAACTTTTTTTTTCACGAACCACTTGAAAATTGCTGAGGGTCTCGGTGGACCATTTAATGATCTTTCCAAATGTTGTTTGTACCATTAGCTAACTATTGTAAAGCACTTTGGATAAAAGTGCTATATAAAAAAGCCTTAATAATAATTAACATTTTTTGTTGTACAAATAAAAGCACACAACTCCATATTTTAATATCAGGAGTATTACCTTTCTAATGTGATGGATGTGCCCTCTCTCCCCCACTGCGGCAGCCCCTGAGCCGGGGCTGGGGGGGAGGGGGGTCTTTCCCTCTCTCCCGCACCACAGCAGCCCCCAAGCTGAGGCTGGGAAGGAGGGCCATCTCTCCCTGGCAGCCGCAGCCCTGGAGTGGGGGAAAGTCACCTTTCTCTGGCCGCCGCAGCCCTGCATGTCACAAATTCCCCCCACCCCCTCTTCTCACCCCACTGCCCCCTCCCACCTATCCGCTATTCCCCCCAAGGCCAACACCTCACCTTACATGTGCATCTTCTCCAGAGTCCAGGCACCTAATTAGTGGAGCCGTGCCTGCACAGCTCCACTAATTAGGTGGGTGGCCCTTCATTCTCTCATGTGTGGCCGCCCAGGAGTGCACCTTAGAGGGAACTATCCGCGGACCACCTGAATGGAGCTCGCGGACCACTGGTGGTCCATGGACCACAGTTTGAAAACCTCTAGTCTAGACTGACCTTTAGAGTGCGGAGCAAATAGTAGGACATGAGTCAGGTTCCTCTTCCCCATACCAGTGCAAAGGATTGCAGAATGCTGGCTTCAAATGACACATGCAAAGAAAATCTGGACAGAGGTTTGAATTTAATAGTCCTGTACTATAAGACTCTCCCATAGCATTGCTGTAGTTTAGAGTCCTGTTTGATTCTATCCTAAATCTGATTGTTTATTAAAAGGGGTTTATAATTTGCATTACGGTGAAATCTGTTTCATATACACCGCCAGTCTGGCTGGATAGTTTATTAAATTCACTTTGAACGATTGAATCTTTATTTTGCTACTGGCCCAGAATCTGATCCCAGTTAAATCCAACATAACTCCAGTGATATAAATGGAGTTTGTCTCAATTTACACTAGTGTAACAGACACTGTTGACCTAGTTCTCATCTCCCTTATGCTGGAGTCTTTCCATAGGATTAAATGGAGTTGCTCCTGATTTACACTGGCGTAAGTGAGATCAGACTCAGCTCCCAGAATTGAGTTCACACAACTTAGATACAAAACAAAGGTTAAATCTAAAATAGCCATGAATATGATACGTCATCAATCAATGTTTATTGAAGGTTTATTTTTAGTAGAGATGATAGAATTATGTGTGGTGAACAAATTGACAAATTTAACCCCTTTTTCCTGTTTGCAGATTGTTCATGACTTTGATTAAAGCTAAGCTAATCTTTTTTTGAAACTATTTGCCAAATAGTTTGTGTGAACACATTTCAGCCTGTGGTGCATTTGCAAACTGGTCGCTGTGACTGTTTGCCATTCCTTATTTGTGGGCTATGATTGGTCACATAAGCCATGTAGTATTGTTTTTGCTTCTTGGTAGAATTAGCGAAACTTTTTAAACAGAAGAACGATGAATAACAAATGAGGAACAGCAAATAATGCACAACCAGTAGTGAACAGTCATGTTCGCATGCGGAGACGCTTGTTCGCTTATGGTATTTGTACGAAGAGGAGCAACCATTCCCCAAATATTTATCAAGCAATAGCCTTCTTGCAAAATATTTGTGAATAGCGAATAAACATTTTTGTGACCATGGAACAAACAGCTGTTTGGAATTCAAATAAATACTCTTTATGCAATATCCTACCCGCTGCAGTAACTACACTAGAGGAGCAATGGTGCCAGTGTCATTGGGCATCAGTTGTAGGTACATTTATGGTACAATCACCATTATGTAGGTGACTTTTATATGAGTAGCAGCTTTTATGCTGCTATTAAAACAAAACAAGCTCATTAAAAAACAGCAGCTAAGTCAAAATGAATTCAGATCTGTCAGAAGTTGAGAAGAGCTGGACAAATTCAGACTTCAGCTACTACTCCGTCCCCCTATTTACCAACTCTTTGCAGCATTGTTGGAAATGGTGATGTTTCCAGTGTTAAACTGCAATAGGAAAACCAAACAGCCTCACATCAGCAGTGATCTCTGAGAGATGGAAGCGTGGTCCAGTGGTTAGAGTGCTAAATCAGGATGTAGGAGACCTGGGTGTTTAATTCCCTGCTCTGCCAGACTTGTGTGTGATAATTTGCCTCCGTCACCTCGTTTGTAAAATAGGGATAATGCTCCCCTACCTCACAGAGGTGTAATGAGGATAAATATGTTACAGATTGAGAGGTGTTCCGATGCTGTAGAGATGAGGCGACACGTTACAAGAGGTTGTCAGCTACTGATCTCTGCTGGTGACTTCCTCAAGTGCTGCTGTGGCAGGAATAGGAGAGGATCACATTCCCCAGAAATCATGACAGAAGCTGCCTGGCATCTTCACTCTGTGTATTTCCCCTTCCACCACGGACTCTGCTCCTTTGTCAGGCCTGCTGACGATTGGTTGGAAGGAGGGCAGTAATTTGAGCTGCCTTTCCTCATTTACTGCTGGAGCTGCCTACTTAGCTGCTGGGTCAGTCCTGAGGTGCCTCAGCCCGAACCACCTGTATCTGAGGCTTGTTATCTTAATTGCTATCCTCGTTTTTCTTCCTTGTCTGAGACAGCCTTCTAATTCTTTCCCTTCAGTGCTGAGCAGCCTGCCACATGGCAGGTCACCTGTACGGTGCCTTCTGTCTTAGGAGCAGCGCACTAGCAAGGATGGGGCTACCTGAGGCTTGGTCTGGTTTTTCATAAGGTAAGCAGCCTCCAGGCAGCTACTGCAGAGCGAGCTGGTCTCGGCTTTATACCTGCTTGAGGAATAGTTTGTGTGCTAGGGTTTGGGAGGAGGGAAAATTGAAGAATCTGGTTGATCCTAAATGCTGGAGGATTCCAAGTGAACAAACAAGTGTCCAAGTGATGAAATGAGAGATTACTCAGCCGCTGCTGTGGGTGAGACTTGCAGCAAGCAGGAACGGGGCACAGCATTGCTCCAGCTATGTTAAAATCCTGGCCAGGGGAAGAGAGTCTTACTGAGCTTTAAGTTAAAAGGGTCTTCAAGGACTGTGGTGACGGGTGATCTCATGTACCCCTCAAGAGACAGAGAAAAATATTTAAGGCCAGACCTTCAGCTGATATAGATGGGCATAGCTCCATAGACTTCAGAAGCCATGATGATGTACTCCAGCCAGCATGCTCAACATGATGGGTGCAACAAATCTTTTACTACAGGCCACCCCCAATAGACAATGTCCTCACAAACCACTTTAAGGGATTGCTAAGATTTCCAGTGTCATGTCATTCGATCTTTAGCTGAAGCCTAGATGAGGTAACAGATTTGTACTAGTTCCGTGAGGGCTGCATAAAGCAAGTTTCAAGCCATGTGACGCTTTGCCTCACTATTTTTAATAAGGACGGAGCAGCCATACAGATGTATTTGTCTGTGCTTAGTGTGGTGAGATTGTAGGCAGCAGAATACAAATGTAAAAGAACCAGATCCCCCATTGTAAATAGGTAAAACTCTATTGTGGAGCTACACCGGTTTACACCAGCTGAGGATCTGGCCCAGAATGTGTGCAGCTTTATAGATTGCTTATTAAATTCCACAGATAAGAACTTGAACTTGGATTTAGGTTACTGGCTATAGTTTTATTTCCCTTAATATAATGCTGAACAAATATGTAGACAAGTTACCCATTTTACTGTGAGCACTATTAGTTTGCCTGTAATTCTGTAATTTACTAAGATGGGCTAGATCTTCAGCTCATGTAAATCAGTATAGCTCCATTAAAAATCAATGCAGGTTTTTACCTCCTGAGATCTGGCCCACTATATGAAGGTTGGGGGAAGACAGTGGTTGACTGGCACTACTGGGACATTGGAGTTTGTTTTCCTAATTATATGAAAGGGATTGTTTCCTTCTGGAGATTTCTGTTTATGAAAATTGTCATGAAATAGGTTATGGTCTCTTAGCCCTATTGAAGCTGCAATGTCTAATGCATGCTGAATAGTCTTAGGAGTGACAGCTTTACAAAGAGAGAGGCTCTGGCAATGATAATGGGATGATTTATGGGGCAAATGCCCATCATTGTAGGTAAAATACCATCCACTCCAAAAGACTCTGCTTTTTTCTTGCCTATGTGCCATTTTTTAACTGAACTCGCAGAAACGGATGGTAAGGACAGAACAATGGTTGTAGTGCAACTTTACTTCTCGGAATGCTGTCACTTCCCAGGTTGTCAGCCCTTTAAATGCTTAGGAAAGTGTGTGTGTGTGTGTGTTCTCCAGCATACATATTCCTGCAGTCCTTTGGGGGCAAAGCCAGCCCCCAACTCAGCAGCCATGGAGGTCCCCAAGGCAATGGATCTGGTGGTCATTGCCTTTGGAAGGGTCTGTATTTAAAGGACGTTCCTGTGCAGTACGAATTCCAGTTCCCTGGGGGCTGCTTGCAGACTGGCGCAGTTCCTAGTTGGATGGTAGGAAGGGTGAGGCCAGAGGATCTATTGCTGTGCAGAGTCTCCAGTCCTCTTCTCCCCATGATGGATCCATGTTAGGAGTACACTTTAATCATGTGACTGAATTAACTTCTGTAAAGTGGCTGCATTGGCTTGGTGGGAGTGGATGCCTTCCCCTCTGCACATCTCTCAAAGGTTCAGACCATCTATCTGAGCAGGGGTGGGGTGGGAACAAGGTAGTCAGTGATATATTAGAGTGGGCGATCTTGCATTGGCAAGGGAATGAGCTGGGGTCCTGATCCAATGCCCAGTGAAGTCTGCCACTGGCATCAGTGGGTTTTTTTACACCAGGCTCTAGAGGAGCATCTCCAATTCTAATAAAAAGAACAGGAGGACTTGTGGCACCTTAGAGACTAACCAATTTATTTGAGCATGAGCTTTCTGATGAAGTGAACTGTAGCTTACGAAAGCTCATGCTCAAATAAATTGGTTAGTCTCTAAGATGCCACAAGTCCTCCTTTTCTTTTTGTGAGCACAGACTAACACGGCTGCTACTCTGAATCCAATTCTAATGTCCATCACTAGTTCTGTGAATCATTAATGATGACTTGCACCTGAGTGATTCTACGATCTATAACATATAACATGTATATAGATAAGACACATTATGGCTAAGATTTCCAAAGCTGTGTAAGGGATTTGGATCCCCATTTTCTATTAATTTTAATGGAAATTGGGCACCAAAACCCCTTAGGTAGTTTTAAAAATGTCAGGCCTGGTCTACAGGAGGATTTTACATCAGTATAGCTATGTGTCAAGAGTCCACAAGAGATGTAGCTACACTGACCTAACCCCCCAGTGTAAACAGTGCTAGGTCGATGGAAGAATTCTTCTGTGGACCTAGCTACTGCCTCTCAGGGAGGTGGATTACCTATGCCAATGGGAGAATCCCTCCCATCGGCGCAGGTTGTGTCTACGCTGAAGCACTACAGTGGTACAGCCGTGCCACTGTAGTGTTTTCAGTGTAGACGCAGACTGAGGGTATCAGTAATTTCTCTCTCACTCTCTCTGGTATATTCGATAATCTCCAAACGGTCTGACGTCTCCGAAGGGTTAAAAACATAAACACACAGTTGGCTGTACAAATACCAGGTATTACCATTGACTTCAGATGCCAAAGCCAAGTCATTTCTTTTTGCTTTTTAGCGATTGCAGCCGGCAGAGACCACTTAACAATGAATCGCCACAGCTTGGCTGTGATAGGACAGGCCATGGGTGCAGACACTTAAAAGCCATGCCAGCTCTCCTTTGCTCAATAGAGGGAACAGCGGGAATTTGATTAAAGACTGATTTAAAAAAAAAATAGAGAAGATGAAAGGATGAAAGAGCCACCTGGAAACTTCATTCCTTCTTTATTTGTAACTTAAGCTCATAAACCAAATCTAAACCATTGTGTGTGTGGGAGAGAGAAAATTTCCTGTGTGGCTGCTCCAAACCACGAAGGACTCTGCATATGCAACCCCACAAGCCATCTCTGAATAACAGAGTCATAAATATTCCTGTCACCAGTGGTCTATGGCCTGCACAAAAGAGAGATCCCCCCGATGCGCTGCAATGACAGCTTTTTAATACGTGCAGAACAGTTGCTAAAATGAAAGCGACCTGCTCAGAAATGTTAGTCAGCCCCACTTGTGAGCATGTCGCTTAGCCCCATTCCCCAGGCAATCTGGGAGCAGTTCTTCTGCACAACACAATGAGGCATGAGCGCTCACATATTGCAGCTAGGCTTTGCCTGAGCGGGTCAGCTATGCAAATGGCCAGCTGCACACATCAAACGCCACTCACTGCGTTTTGCCTACGGCATCTGCCTCTTTGTCTCTTCGGTAGGTGTAAATCAAAAAAATAAGTCATCCCAGCAGCCTAAGGCAAATCAGCCCTCACAGATCCCACTAGTTGTGTGTGGTCAACGCTACCATGACAGGCAAAGCAGATTCAAATGCTTTCCTGCAAAGTCAGCATTTCTGTTTGGGTCTAGGGGACCAGCGTGGTTTGAGCTGTGTGCGCACGGTGGAGGTGATGCTGTTCGGAATTTGCCTTGGGAGCCGGGAAGGTCTTTACCCATGTAGATGCAGGCTTCAGATCCTCATAAAGGACTTTTCAGGAGTAGCAAAGCAGGTACTAAAGCCAGAGAAACTTTAGGTTGTGAACTCTTCAGGACAGGGATTGTGTCTTCCGACAGCATGCGTCTGTGCGCACCTAGCATGTTCTGGGCACTACTATAATATAAGTAATAATAGGCAGGGGGGCTGGAACAATGTGTATAGTGCGGGGGCTGAGAGCCATTGAACCAAACTGTAACCCTGTATATGATGGAAACCACTTCAAATCAGGGGGTGCAGGAGCACCTCTATTTCCAGCACCTATGGTAATAGGCCACTGGCTAAACTAGATTGTCACATACAGGACACCGTGTATATCGGGGTGGGCAAAATACGGCCCGGGGGCCGCATCTGGCCCTTCAGATGTTTTAATTTGGCCCTCGAGCTCCTGCCAAGGAGCAGGGTCCGGGGCTTGTCCTGCTCTGGTGCTCCAGCCGGGGAGCAGGGTCAGGGGCTTGCCATGGCTCCGCGCGGCTCCCGGAAGCAGCAGCATGTCCCCCCTCTGTCTCTAACGTGTAGGGGCAGCCAAGGCGTTCCACATGCTGCCCCCGCCCCAAGTGCCACCCCCATTGGCCAGGAACTGTGGCCAATGGGAGCTGCAGGGGTGGCGCCTGCGGACTGGGCAGCACGCAGAGGCGCCTGGCCGGGCCTCCACGTAGGAACCAGAGAGGGGACATGCCGCTTCTTCTGGGAGCTGCTTGAGGTAAGCACCAGCTAGAGCCTGCACCCCTGACCCCCTCCCGTGCCCCAACCCCCTGCCCCAGCCCTGATCCCCCCTCCCATCCTCTGAATCCCTCAGTCCCAGCCCAGAGTACCCTTCTGCATCCCAAACCCCTCATCCCCAGCCCCACCCCAGAGCTTGCACGCCCAGCCAGAGCCCTCCCCCTCCAGCGCACCCCAACTCTCTGCCCGCCCAGAGCTCCCTCCCACACCCTGAACTCCCTATTTCTAGCCCGCACCCCCAGCCAGAGCCCTCACCTCCTCCCACAACCCAACCCCCAATTTCATCAGCATTCATGGCCCACCATACAATTTCCATACCCAGATGTGACCCTTGGGCCAAAAAGTTTGCCCAGCCCTGGTGTATATAGTTTATCTCATTGCTCCCTGTCAAGAAGTTCCTCTCTTTCTGAACATCCAGCAGCCTTCCCTCCTCCTCCTTCCCTTCCAGCAGTTTTTCCCTGCTTGTTTTCTATCACTAATCTCTCCAGTGCTACATTCCCTTCCCCGTCTTTGGTGATGTTCTCCTCCCAGCCTCCTGCCTGTTCTCAGTCCCATTTAGACCATAAGCTCTTTAGGGCAACAGCCCTGTCTCTGTGAAGTGTCGTGCTCCCCAAAGGTGGTGGAAAGATAACGTCCTCAGATTTAGGGGACTAGCTCTTTGCCTCATCCCTCAACATCGAGCAGAAATAATCCATGAGAGCCCTTTTAAAACCAGCTGAGGGCTTGATCCAGACCAGTGCTGAGTACCCACAACTCCTGTGGAAGTCAGTGGGAGTTGAAAATGCTCAGCCTCTCTCTACTTACCAAAAGAGAGGGGTGGTTAGAGCTCCCCAGCTGGTTCAGACATGAGCTGAGTTTTGATTTTAGGAATCAGAGCATTTTCCCAGATGTAGCATCTGGTGGCTAAAGCGGGGCTGGGGGGGGGGGGGGGGGATGACAGCCTCCCTCCTAAAGCCAGTCCCAAATGTGTCCGAGTGCTGTCGGAGCACCTTGAGGAGAGACGCCACCAGAGGAGCTGCCTGCATTGAGTTTGTCTAGGGGACTGGCAGCCCGCATGGAAGCCGCCAGGGCCTGAGGTATTTGAGGAATGTTAATGGTATGCTTGAGTGGAGAGCTTCAGAGCCAGGCCTGAGAACAGCTCTCACTGCCATCTGTTGTGAACCATGGAGTTTCATAGCAACAGCGTCTCAAGAATGATTTTTTTTTATTAAGAACCCTCCCCCCCCCATGAATAAGCAGGATAAGGGCTTAGAATCCTTCTACAGAGTGGTGAGCATTAAAGGGGAAAATGCCTTTCCATACTCAGCTTGTATTTGGTTTGAGGAGGCATTTTTCTTTTAAACCAAGACTTTCCAAAAGTACATGGGGATATTAACTGACATGTGCAATAGTTATTTAATCACCCAAAAGCCACCAGTTCAAATCCACTCTAGGACAATAGTGACCCAGCGGCTTTCGCATCTGAGAGCTTGTTAGTGTGTGAGATGAGTTGATGTTTGCAGTGTATCATCCACTGGATGAATATCCACAACACTGTCCCACTTGGTAAAACAGTGGCCTATGGTCCTTTTAATTTTACAGAATATTACTCAATGGTAATTTGCATATCTTTTGCATGGGCATGTTGATTTATGGTCCCTATCTTTTATGAAGCTCACTAGGTTCATATTCTGCATAGCTGGACACAGAAGTTGGGCTCATCTTTAGTCTGATGATTATGAGCCAGGTTCTCAGAGGATTTAAATCAATATAGCTTCAGTGACTTCAATAGAAGCTATGCCAGTTTACACCAGCTGAGGATCTGGCCTTCTAACTTGAACTGTGTCACAGTACAATGACATTGTCTCTCTCTCCATCCATCCCATCCTGAGCATGATAGATGCCAGCCTGGAAGGGCGCATGTTTTGAGAGCCCATATCAAGAGTGTAGAAGTGGGAGAAGACTGGCCATATGAATGAACAATCTTACATCTCCTCCTTCCTGTGCTTTTGGGGATCAGCTCCTAAAATGCAGAGCTCCTTCTCTCCCCATAGCCCTGAACTTTTCTTATCAACTGGACTCCAGAGATGAGGTCCTTTTAAATACGAGTGCTTAAAATTAAGCATATGTTTAAGTGGTTTGCGGGATCAGGGCCAGAGTGCCAGACCAAAGTCCCTAGAGCACAGGACTTTCTGGGCTGGTGATGTCATGCCAAACCTGAATCCCCAAAAGTTTGTGTTCAGTTTGGCAGACTAGAATGGGCTGCTTCGAATTGGGCTTGGATTTCTGCTTGACCTGTTTGCCCAGGGCTGACGCCCTGTCCTTTACACGCACAAGCAGCAGTGCTATGCAATGGCATATAGGAAGGGTTAGATCAGAGTGTGTTTTGCTGAGTTCATGTATGAGTAAAGGCTAAATGCTACTTTTTATCTAGCGAGTATAAAGAGTAAATTGACCTGTGCGTTTCAAAGCACCCCCTATTCTGCTCCCTACATCAAGAACCACTTCAAAGATCAGCCTCTCCAGTCAATACAAGCATGTTTCAATGAACTTGGGTGACCTGCTGTCTGCAGCTGCATTTGTACAGTCGGCGCTAGGTGACTATGTCATTTCACAAAAAGAAAAGGAGGACTTGTGGCACCTTAGAGACTAACCAATTTATTTGAGCATAAGCTTTCGAGAGCTACAGCTCACTTCATCAGATGCATCCGATGAAGTGAGCTATAGCTCACGAAAGCTTATGCTCAGATAAATTGGTTAGTCTCTAAGGTGCCACTAGTACTCCTTTTCTTTTTGCGGATACAGACTAACATGGCTGCTACTCTGAAAGATGCCATTTCAGTTATAGGTCTATCTAGCACAGAGGGACTTTGCTTAGAGTAGACTAGAAACACACTTTGTGCCTGGGAGCTGATTGCTGGAGACCAAATGTGTTGTGAATCCCAGTTACATGAGCTATTGCATGTGGTAATGGCTAGTTAGGTGTCATTGCAATTGCTTCATTTGCAGATGCAATCACAGCAACAACATGAGCAAATGTAGGTGAACAGCTGCAACCTACTTTCTGACATGTGCACAAGGGGCTCCATTTTAATAAAGTGTGGGCTGCTGTTTTCCAAGGGGCCTATGGCTGTCAGGTGCCCAGCTCCTGTTGAAAATCTACAGGAGCAGGAGGCTTAACTCCCTTAAATTTATTTGAAAATCCCAGTGGGCTTTAAAATGAGACTGTAAAGAGCGCTCAAACAGGTTCTGTAGGGAACACACCTGGAACTGGTGGACTAGATGACCTGGTAGGTTCTCATAGGTGTGTTCTATTTTGTAACTTGTCTTATTTTTTGATTCCGTTCTCTGAGACTTTAGTGGCATGACAGGCCATGGGATACTGCTAAAGTGATTATGTGCAGAGATAATGAATTCCACATGGTCATTTCATATGGAAAGCCAGTCTGGCTGAGCCACCTCCACAGGCTTTGAGGAGCGCATGCTTTGTAAGAGGCTAATGCTACTTACTTTGCAGATAGCATATTGGCTTTCTTATCGATTGAGCTATTTGTATACTCCTACATCTAACACATTAATGGGCCATAATAAATACATGAGTGTGGTGGGAAAACCACAGGAACACAATGGGGTCAGAGAACAGTCAGGGAGAAGAATCTCTCTCATCATTCATACCACTCCGGAAGATCTGTCCTGCACTGAGCGAGAAAATCATCCCCATCAGTGCTCCAGGCTGTGGTGAGCGTTTGAAATTAGGCACCCACTATAATGGCAGGCTTGATCATAGGGAAGAGAGTGAAAGCTGATAGCTGAAGAAGGGTTGCTGGGGAGATGGGACTCTCCCCCTAATCAACAGGTAGTCATTATCACCTGTCCGCTGTCAGTTTCCAGCAGGGGATTTGTCCCACTATCAGCTTTCTGAGAACTAGATTTATTTGCCTAAGGCCATGGATGGGGGGAGGGTCTTTCAAGTTGCAGGTATCATTTAACTGTGATAAGAAGAAAGGCAAAGCTTTTCTTCATTGGAGGTGGGGGAGAACACAGTAGAGAGACTGCCTGTGCCTGTGGAGATGGGGAAAACAAGTCACGACAATCCAATAACTACCTTGAGCAAAGAAATAATCACAAACCAGAGGATGCCCTATCACAATACAATCGCATCTTCCAGACACCATTAGACTTTCAGACACTTTTATACTTCTCTCTTTCTCCTGATCTTTCCCTGGGGAAGCTGTTATCTTTCTGTGACAGAAGATTTAGGCTTTTGTTTTAACTGGAAATTATTAATATCAAGCCAAACCCTGTCATCCTCCTGCCCCAAGCAGATCCCCCACTGAAGCAAATGGGTGACTTACGTTAAGTAAGGACTGCATGGTTTGGCTAACATGGATCAGAGGTAACTAGGGATCTGATGTATAAGCCCACACTAAAGTCAATGGACATGTTCCCATCAACTTCAATGAGCTATGCATCAGGTTAGTGTCAAACCAGCAACAACTGGTAGTGGAAAGCCTTGTGCTGAGGGGGACAAGGTTAGACCAATGAGAACCAATCGCAGTCCCCTGAATCTGGCCCATTTCTATAAATGATCCAAAATGGAATCTTTTACTGGGTTCTGAAATGTTCATTATATCTCCTCCCACTATTCCCTCTCTCTCTTTTCCAACCATGATTTTCAGGGTTTTGGGACTTCTGGTTTCTTTCTTCGCACAGAAGCAAAATTATTGAAATACCACAAGGTCAGTCCCAGGGCATTTCTGGTCTAACCCGAAAAGAGGGGGTGGGATACAAATGGAGATTATTGGCCAAATTTTGCAGACACTCAGCCTAGGATAAACATCCAAGCATAATAGAAGACTAATTCCAAACTCGGCGGTTCTCCTATCACTTGTCCCCTTGGTTTGCTATATTCAGGGTTCCAGTGAATGAGGATGTTGTAATGTAGGGCTCGATCCTGCATTTACTGGTGTTCCCACTGCAGGTAAGAGGGATGGGTTTTTTGGTGCACAAGGCACGTACACAGCTCCCACCGAGGTCAGCTGGCACCTCTGCAAACCAGGCCCATCATATAAAATGCAATCCATTTATCTCGCTGTGCCACATGAGGGCTGATTCAGCTGAGATCTGTCTCCTGGCAGTAACACAGCCTCATTTATCACTAAACTAGATTAATGTATTTTGTGGAAGAGGGGAGGTAGGGAAATGTCTCTTTGCCTGGGCATCGTTTCATTACACTGATTCCTCCCCAAAGGCATCAAAGCTTTGGGAGTGATGAGGATAAATGATTGCAATACAATAATTGTCTAATGATGCCCCCTGTTGAAGGGGTGGTTCTCTCTCACTGTCATGCTATACTTACTCTCCCAGCAAGGAGTTGGCCTGGGACTAATTCTGTCTTGAGGAAAATGAAAGCCTCCTCTTGACTTATTCTTAGGAAGGAGCAAATGCACATGGATAGCTTTACCTGGAGGTCTCCACTTGGGCAGCGCTCCTGTTCCTTGCATCTGATTTAGCCCACTTACTGGAAATACTTGTGGGCGATAGGAATCGTTATGCTGGAATATACCCATAGTCCAACCATCTCTCAGCCAGTGGTTAAATACAGGGTGTTTTGCAAAACACCCCCAGAATGTGCCTATTTGTGCAACACTAACCATGGAGGAAAATTTCTTTCTGACAGTAACTGATGATCAACTTATGCCCTGTAGTGTGGGGATTGATAACCTAATTCTTTTCTAGCTGGTGGAACTGTAGATGTTGTTTCAATGGGAACAATGATGACACTCATCACAATTTTGTTGTTGATCAGTTCTTGGAATCCTGCCTGGTGGTACTGTATGTTTAATAACCTTTTTTCCTAGCTTTACTTCATCATGGCATCCTACCTAATCTTTCTCTAGTGGCCACCATCACACGTGGGGGCACTAGCTGTGGGTTCAAGAAGTGTCTACCTACCATCTGTAGCTAAACCTAACCATTGTCTCCAGTGCATATAGCCTGAGAGATGAGACCAGCTGCCTAACCTCCTGTCTCTATGCTGGCCCTTTGTCTATTTCGCCACATAGCATTTGGCAGCCTTTTTGCTACTACTGCATCAGAACAGCCCCCCCCCCCCACACCCCAAATCTCTGTTTGCTTTTGAATAGTTCCCACTCTGTCCACACATGGAGCAGTAATGAGCTCTGATGATCAGTTGCTTTTCCTGTGCATGGTTCATTCAAAATCAGTTTTTATTCTCATCTTAATTCCAGCCCAGTTTTAGTGTAAAAGTTCACACTTGAGGAGATCATAGACCACAGTGGGGAAGGCTTGCTTTGCTTAAGTTTGGGGCAGGCGGAAAGAAGGAGAAACAAAGAAAATTATATGTGACAAAATATTGTGCAGTTTATTTCAAAATGCCATTGCTCTATATTTTGTTTTTTAAAAACTGAGGAAATTAAAATAAAAAATGACAATGTAACATCTTATTTGAGATTTTACCAATAGTAAATTCAAAGCAACCCGCAGCAACAACTGTATTGTGCATATATGTTCAAGTGCAATAATGGACACCATATACAATGATCTGTCACACCCCATATCTACATGACGGCCAAATTACTGTCACTGTGGGAACCATGACTTGAGTTTCCTAACTTTTTTTGTGCATGCAAAACCCTCGCCCATAAAGTTGCAGTAATATGTAGCACTTTGCATCTAATTCCAGCAATACTACGGCCTTTGTTTGTCTCACAAAGTGTAAAGTAAAGACAAAAGACATAGCTGAGCCTGGATCTTCTGAGACATTCTAAGAATATGCACTCACACACATTCTCGCTCCCTTGGAGGAATGTATGGCCATTATGATGTTCTCTAATGAGCACAAAATGAGACCGTTACATCTTCACTTAATTAGTTTGACAGATTTTCATTTAAATATAAAAAGACTTCTAGCCCTTCGAGAGCAAAAGGGGGCCTTGTCTCCATTTTAGTGTTTGACTCTGATTTGCTGGAGTGGGGGAAGGGAAACAACTAAGCATGAATAATTCCCATCTTTTGATTCCAGGCCTTCATTTTAACTTGCAGCTTTCCACATTCCCCTGCACTGCCCACCTTTGGGCATGCTGCACATCACAGCTCTTTCACTTCTAGCTAGGAGAGACCTGGGAGGACATATGCCAGATGTTCTGAGATTTGAGGGTTGGTGCTGGTGCTCTTCTCTAGTCACCAAATCAATTAGCTCTCTCTAGGGCCTGGTTTTTTTCCCTCTCAGTCTGGGGCCCAGTCCAACTCCCACTAATGTCAGTGGGAAGACTCTCAATTTAATAAGTGATGGGAGTTATGTGTTTACTTGCAATTATATTATTTGGCAAGCAGATGTCTCTGTGTGCTATATAGAGTTCCAGAATGCAGTGTGGTCCTGATAACCAAGTGTGACAAAATTGGGACACAGACTATATGGGAAGCCTGTCTATTGTTTGTAGTGTTTTCCCTACTGCCTCCTGTTTAAGATGGACTGTGATTTATAGACTCATAGAAGATTAGGGTTGGAAGAGACCTCAGGAGGTCATCTCAAAGCAGGACCAACCCCAACTAAATCATCCCAATCGAAAAAGATGCTCTCCTTTGAGCTGAACAAGCAACCTAAGGATATCTTGCTGAGCGCCCCCTACAGTCCGTCACTCTACCAGCTGAGCTATCGAAGGGCTCATGTTAGGGACCTTGGAGAGCCAGGTTTTCTGGTTCCTCTTGTTCTCCCAAATGACAAGACCGAGAACTGGCATCAAATCACGGAGCCGATAAATTCTCTTCAACGTTTTGTAGCAAATCCTTTGGGAATGTAAGAGACAGAAAGTTGGGTGTGCCTGGATGGCTTTATATTTGGACACCGCAGTCATCAGCTATACCACATGCCAGCCTTGCCCACCCTGAGCCTTTCACAGAAGTCCCTCCCCATGGCTGTAGCAGTGGTGAAGCCTCGCTGTGGCTACTATGGGTACAAGCAGTAATGTAGACCAGCCTCCAGTGTTATCACCACTGTCATCTAGACCTGCTCTGAGCAGGATCAGACAACATATACATGTATACCAGCCAGGGGTGGTTTTTTTGCCAACACCATTGGGGCTGCACTAGTTGGACAGCAAAACAGATAGATATTCAGGAAAAATGTAGAAACAGCCACTGAAATCACACAGACGTCACCATCAGCAGAGGTGAGGAGAGTACTCCTTGTCTGCTGCTCCCAAAGCATGCTGAGAATCCCCAGGAGCTGAAGCAGCATTGGGCTTGTAGCGAGGGCCAGTCTTTTGAGAGCGTGCTGGGGATTTTTGAATTTGGATTTAAAAGTTAAGTGAATTAATTCAGTAGCAATTTGTGGGTTTTGTTTCAGATAGAAAATCTTCTCTTTAGTTTTAGAATTAAAATTTGGTTCAAGGTTTGGGCTTCATGTGAAAGTGGATGGATTTTAAGTGGAAGCTGGTATTTGCTCCAGAGAACTGAAAACGAATACATTGCTAACTCAAGAAGAAGAGCTGAACTGAAGAAGAGCTCTGTGCAACTCAAAAGCTTGTCTCTTTGACCAACAGAAATAGGCTCAATAAAAGATACGACCTCATCCACTTCTCAAGAAAGTCCTTTTGCGTCATTGATCATGTCCTGCATGAGGTCGTATCCTGTTGCAATGGTCAGGTTCCAGACTGATTTTTGAATAACAATGTTATTTTCATGATGTGAGGGGCATCTAGAGGACGGGAGCTCAGACTGTTCCTTGGTGGGAGCGGTGGGTGATGCTAAGTGGCCAGTTAAAGGCCTTTATTTGCAATATAACTGGCAGCCAACATCAAAAATCTGAGGCTTTGGCCACTAGATTGTCCAATAGACTGATAGATTCATAGATACTAAGGTCAGAACGGACCATTATGATCATCTAGTCTGACCTCCTGCACAACACAGGCCACAGAATCTCACCCACCCACTCCTGCGAAAAACCTTTCAACTATGTCTGAGCTATTGAAGTCCTCAAATCGTGGTTTAAAGACTTCAAGGAGCAGAGAATCCTCCAGCAAGTGACCCATGCCCCATGCTACAGAGCAAGGCGAAAAACCTCCAGGGCCTCTTCCAATCTGCCCTGGAGGAAAATTCCTTCCCAACCCCAAATATGACGATCAGCTGAACCCTGAGTATATGGGCAAGATTCACCAGCCAGATACCCAGGAAAGAATTTTCTGTAGTAACTCAGATCCCACCCCATCTAACATCCCATCACAGGCCATTGGGCCTATTTACCATGAATATTTAAAGATCAATTAATTACCAAAATAGTGTTATCCCATCATACCATCTCCTCCATAAACTTATCGAGTTTAATCTTAAAGCCAGATAGGTCTGAGTTACACCAGGGATGATTGTGGCCCCTGAGGGTTATGTTGTAGTTCATGGTAGAAATGCTGACTCCTGAAGCCACTTCGCTGTTTAGAAAAATACAAACAGGATTATTTTCGATACCATCCTTTCATTGTCAGGAAGGGAGCTGAATGTTTTCCTGGCACCCCACACCATTAGTGTGGGTTTAGATAACACAGTGGATTGTAACTGGTAGTAACAAGTTGTTTGTCAGAGTTTGTATTGTTGCATTGGGACCTGCTTCTAAGAATGTCTTCTGTGAATTTACATAACTGCCATAGACTCTGATACAAAACACCTCAGGGAAGGTAAGTAGTATATGACTGACCCTACCTGAAGAGACCAGTGTTCCATTTAGTCTGGTATTTTGTCACTGGCAGTAGTTTACAATGGAGGCTTCAGAATATATAGAATTTCCTGTTAATTTTTGGTGTCTTATAGCTATGTAAGTCTATGGTCTATGTCTTATATCTATATAAAACTATGGTCTATGCATCTTTTTATGCTCTGTACCATTTCCTGTTTTATTTACGTCCACCACCTCTCCTCTGTTTCTGAATATTTGTTCTTTGGGGAGAGGGGGGTGGTGTTATATTTCACCATTTTGCATCCCACATGCTCAAGTTTCTGTTAGCATCAGTTGGGCAGAATTTCCGTGCTGTCATTTCTGTGACTCTTAATCTAGAATGGGAATATTTCAGGGATCCTCCATGTTTTCCTCCCTTTTGATCACCCTCAGAGGACCCATACTGGGTTAATCCATTCTTCTACCTGAGGAGAGTTGATTGTGGCACCCCTCATTGCATTTCCTGGGTTAATTGGAGGGATAGTTGGAGGCAAACATGAAGTCTCCCCCACAGGGCTCTGTGTATCACCTCAGCAGCAGTTCGAGCCAAAGGGGCCCTGGATTAGTTTAAGTTTCAGAGTAGCAGCTGTGTTAGTCTGTATCCGCAAAAAGAAAAGGAGTACTTGTGGCACCTTAGAGACTAACAAATTTATTTGAGCATAAGCTTTCGTGAGCTACAGCTCACTTCATTGGATGCATTCAGTGGAAAATACAGTGGGGAGATTTATATACACAGAGAACATGAAACAATGGGTGTTACCATACACACTGTAACGAGCGTGATCAGGTAAGGTGAGCTATTACCAGCAGGAGAGCCGGGGAGGGGGGACTTGTTGTAGTGATAATCAAGGTGGGCCATTTCCAGCAGTTGACAAGAATGTCTGAGGAACAGCAGGAGGGTAGGGGGGGAATAAACATGGGAAAATAGTTTTACTTTGTGTAATGACACATCCACTCCCAGTCTTTATTCAACCCTAAGTTAATTGTATCCAGTTTACAAATTAATTCCAATTCAGCAGTCTCTCGTTGGAGTCTGTTTTTGAAGTTTTTTTGTTGAAGAATTGCCACTTTTACATCTGTAATCAAGTGACCAAAGAGATTGAAGTGTTCTCTGACTGGTTTTTGAATGTTATAATTCTTGATGTCTGATTTGTGTCCATTTATTCTTTTATGTAGAGACTGTCCAGTTTGGCCAATGTACATGGCAGAGGGTCATTGCTGGCACATGATGGCATATATCACATTGGTAGATGTGCAAGTGAACGAGCCTCTGATAGTGTGGCTGATGTGATTAGACCCTACGATGGTGTCCCCTGAATAGATATGTGGACACAGTTGGCAACGGGCTTTGTTGCAAGGATAGGTTCCTGGGTTAGTGGTTCTGTTGTGTGGTGTGTGGTTGCTGGTGAGTATTCACTTCAGGTTGGGGGGCTGTCTGTAAGCAAGGACTGGCCTGTCTCCCAAGATCTGTGAGAGCGATGGGTCATCCTTCAGGATAGGCTGTAGATCCCTGATGATGCTTTGGAGAGGTTTTAGTTGGGGGCTGAAGGTGACAGCTAGTGGCGTTCTGTTATTTTCTTTGTTGGGCCTGTCCTGTAGTAGGTAACTTCTGGGTACTCTTCTGGCTCTGTCAATCTGTTTCTTCACTTCCGCAGGTGGCTATTGTAGTCCTAAGAACGCTTGATAGAAATCTTGTAGGTATTTGTCTCAGATCTTCCATACAGCCCTACAGCCACTACTAGGACACCATGTGGCCCTTTAGCAGTTTTTAATGTAACCATGTCTTGGTTTATATAAGGTACCAGTGAGGGGACACAAAACAGACACACCTGCATAACAGGCATGTCCCTGTATCAGTGCTGACAGAGAGGGTAGTGCTGCACAGGGGTTGCAGTAGCAAAAAAAAAAAAAAAAAAGGACAGTTTCCCTTTAGCCACTTAAAACTTGGTGCCCATTGTTACCCTCTAGTAAATCTGCTAACCAAGAGAGTCTCAGTTAGAGGCTGGAGCAAAATTCTAGGCTTCACACACACCATGTGCAGGTATGAATTAGGTGTGGCCTTGTCCTCACTAGGACAGTCACGTGTGTTAGTTAACATGAGGTGAGAACCCACCTTTTCCCCTAGTGAAGACAAAAGCCACAGACAGACCTCAGCACTTTTTTATTTCTCTCAGTACCCCAGCTCTTACATTCCCTGCTGCTTAGCCCTGTCTCCCTTGCTCAGCAAATGCTCTTTCGATGATCTAATTGTCAGGAGTTCTGACTGGGTGATGAATTAGCTCAACTGGAATTCAACCATTTTTGTTTGCTTTAGTTATTCTTATCAGATGGGCTGCGTTTCTGGAAGGGGAAAGGAGGCTCTTCCTTTTAGCAAAGCTGCCGAGGCAGGAAATGATCAGCAGCCCCAGATGAAATCATGTCTGAACGTTGACTTTGTGCTTCTAGGGGAGTGCCTTGAAAAGACCCAGGCTCGCATTTCAACCCATTAAGCCTTCAGCCATACTTTATTGGAACCCCCTCAGTATTTTTATTTTCTCTTGTCGATAAGAGCTCTCTCAGGGCACAGTCTTCTTGCTCCTATTAAGGGCGAGGGGGAGTGAGAACCCTTCAGGCCTGGAGCAGAGGGAGTCAGTGACCTTCACCCTAAAGACACAAACACTGACGATTTCAGCTCTTAGTGTTTGTCAGCCATAAACATAAATTAGAGAGAGTTAACGATTGATCTGGAAGGATAAGTAGTAGCATCCCTGGAGAGGGATTAAAAAGCGCAGAATGAGTTTGGACATAAATGTTGAGTAAATCTTGTCCGTAATCTCTTAGACCTGGGCAGCCTATTCAGAGGGAACAATTTAGCCAACAGATTTAGCCACTTTTCCCTTGTTATCTCTGAACAGATGTTGATATTTCAAGGGTTTATTTGTTCTTTGGGATGGTTCGCCTAATGCTTCGGACAAGCCTAGATCAGGCCGTGGCTGTTTGCCATGACCGGCTGCTGGTGGTGGTATGTGCCCTTGCCTTTATTGACAGAGGAAGGAATAAGGTCCTCCCAGCCAAGTCCCTACTCTCTTCCTCAGACTACCTGGACCTCAGGCCTGGGTCTAGTGTAGAGCACAGCCTCTGCTTTCTGGATAGTATTAGTATCCCTTCTCCATAAGTGGGCAGGGGTGAGGACTTGGCTCTGCCTCTCCTTGATTGCTGGCCAGAGGAGCAAGCCAGGTGTGTGGGTGGGAGGGAGTAGGATGCACCCTTTCCAGGACTTCAGAGAATTACTTCCCCTCCTGCCACCCAGGAGCAGGGAAGGAACTATGACTCTCCGAGACACAATTCTTCATGGCGTAGAGGGGTCGCATTCTGCCTCTTACTCATTGCTGCATCTAAAGGCTCAGGCTAGTCCGCAATATTTCTTTTCCCTGGCTTGAAATTGTATGAAGAGATGGTGTTGGTTTTTTGCATACATAAAGCCTGGTTCTGCTCCACTGAAGTCAATGGGTGTTTTGCCTTTGACTTCACTGGGTGCAGGATGGAGCCCTTTGTGAACACCTGTATTCACGAATAAGCAAATCTGTGTAGGTGCAGAGCTGAGTATTTGCATTCAGAGAATCCATTTGCATGAACATTCAAGAATAAACAGACACCGAAACTTTTCCCCAAACAACAACATTCAAATAAAGGCTCATCATTACAATCTGAGTAATCTGCTTGTTGAGTCCAATGTTTCAGAATATTAAACCACCCTGTAGGTATCCTTTCATAACGAGTAATTGGTTGTTGTTACAGTGCTATAATTATTTAATATGAGGTGTTTCTGCGTAGTGTGTATATAGGCTAGAAGCAAAAGGGGATGCAGAGGTGCCTGTACAAAAGAAGAACACCCAGTGCTGGTGTGAATGGTTACAGCTCTTCTGACTTTAGTGGAGCTACATCTGTTTACACCGGCTGACGCTCTGCTCTGTGTACTGATCTACAGTTGGATATTTACCAAAATTGCTAAGACAAAATGTGCCATCAAAATAAGCAGAAAAAGTAGAGTTGGTTGGAAAATTTCCGATGGATCCGTTTTCTGCAGAAAATGCTGATTGCAACGAATCCAGACAATTCCAGCCACACTTTTGATGGAAACCAGGCCTGGTTTCCTGCCAGTTCACCCATCTCTCTGGCTCCTTGGCAGCCTGCTTAGTGTGCTACCGGGAAGCCAAAGCTCCCCATCTGGTGGGCTTCCAAGGAGTCAGGGTTTCTGGGCTTCCTCGCTCCCTGGGCTCTCTGGCTCCTTGGCAGTCCACGTGGTGGGAAGCTGGGCAGCTCAGGAAGCTAGACCGCAGGGCAGCTGTCCCCCCGGCTGACAAGCTCTCCAGGAGCCTGCCAGTAACTTTAAGCACCCAAATTTGAAAATATTGGTATATGCTCTTCCTTTTAATTAAAAACAAACCAAAAGGATTGGGTGAATTTGGAGCTCATAAAAAGTGCGAGCCTATTTGATTGGATGGAAACCCCACAATAGAAAGATAAATAGCCACCTGCCCTCCTCCAAGAGTCAAGTTATTGCAGGGGACAAAGAAAGCAGGAACGAGGGGTTGGTCAACACAAGGAATCCAGAGGACACTGAGCAGAGAACCTCGGCTTGTGCTCACTACTCTGAGAAGGAATCCAAGGAGCCAGTGGACTCTGACCAGGGGCACTCTGCTTAGGTGTGTGAATGAACTAGTGATGGGAAATAGGACCCACCACCACAAGTCCCCCTTCCGCTCCTATCCAGCTTCCCGTCAAAGGTATCAAATTACAACTCTGTGGATGGAAGCCTCTCTTTCTCCATGGAACAGGCCCAGTAATGGCTGTATCTGTGCAAGCTTCCACACCTGCATTACTGTTGTGACTCAACCCTTCCTAGGTGCCTTTCGGGTTGGTAAGGCTCCATGCCCATTCAGCCCCAGGCACCCCTGCTGCCACTACGGGGCTGACTCTTGCCAGTTGTGGTGCTGGCTTTTACCACGTGGTCAGGTTGGGAACAGGACTTAGAACCCCTGGCCAGGGAGTGGCTTTCCAATCCTTACCTTTCATTTGTTACTGTAAATGCTTCATGCTGGTGTATTCTTAAGGGTTGGGGAATCACGACTGCTTGGTTTTATTCCTGGCTGGGCTACTTATTCACTGGGATGTTGGGCAAGGTGTTTACCTCTGTGCATCTCAGTTTCCCCATCTCTGCAATGGGGATAACACCACCTCCCTCACTGGGCCATTGTGAGGTATAATTATAGTTTACAAAGCACTTTGAAATTCCTGGCTGAAAGATGGTGGTACGAAGTGGCAATTTTAAAAACGACGGGCTGTCTCTTTAATTCTCTGCAGAATGCCTTTGTACTTTGAGCTGGGTGCTGCAAGTTCCTCCCTTGGGTTGCCAGTAAATCCATATAGTGATTGCCATATAAAATGGGTTGGGAGGGACACACTGCTTCTGGCAAAAACACAGCCAGCCTCCACCTCAGTCCGGATCTCAAACCAAGCCTAAAACCAGAACGGACTGTCCTTCATTCCATCCCTATCTAGAGCTAGCCCAAGGTTTAGTGCATCTCGGTGTTGTAGGATTTTCAGGGGCCTGTGGCAGACTTCAGGAACCCATGTGGCCAAACTCCATTTCAGGGGCTCAGTAAGTCAGAATCGCTGCTGAGCTGGCTTCTGCCTTCAGCTCCCATGAATCCTGATGGTGCTTCCATGGGTCTGAGGAGGAACAAGTACATTTGGAGGTGTCTCTGATCTAGGGGAGTCCATGGGATTTGAATAAAGCAGCAGAGTAGAACCCAGCAGAGAGAGTACCTGGGGAGATCCAACTTGTAAAAGAGTGGCTGCCTCCTTGTAACAGCCCTGCTTGTGGCCTCTTGCCTCAGTTTCTCCCTTAGGTCGCCAGTAAGTCCATAGAAGCTTATTCTTTAGTCCAGCAACAATTTATTTACAAAAGACCCAACACAAAATTCCCACAACATAGTCCACATCAACCCCATGTCAGTAATCTTTAAAAACCCAGCTCTGTTCCCACCATCCTGGTGTCTTCTGCCAGACCTGCACTCTTAAACAGTCCCTCATCTGTCCCTCCGCTGGGGCAGCTGCCCCAGCCCTTCATGTGGGGCATGATCCTGCTCTTCCCAGCGGGAACTCACACAGGCTCACCACTGGTCATCTCTCATGGTTCCTCTGGGAGCCAGCTCTCCACCAAGGAGACGTTTTCTTTTTGCTAACCCTACTGATTCCCTTCCTACAGCCCTCAACTTCAGTTCTCCTGCTTAGAGCCAGCAGACATCTCCCTGTTCTGCTGCTGCTCCTTTTCCTGCTTTCAGCCCTTTCTGGCCCTGGCTCAGGGATGCTAGCCAGCGAGCCCCTGGCTGCTCCTCCTGCCTGCAGCCCTCTCCCAGGAACCATCTTCTGTCAGAGAGGGCTCTCGTCTCCTGCTGAAACAATGCACTCTGGCTCCCCAGCAGCCCCTTCTCAGCCGGCCTCCTATACCCCCCAGGTGCTGCCCTGCCCTCATAATTATCCCAACTGGGCGCACCTGGACAGGAACAGAAGTGCTGAGCCCTAGTTCATTAAATGGACCCACTCGGGTGTTACACCCCTCCTTTGGGATTTTGCTCGTAAAGGAAAGAACAGTGATAGGGACAAGGAAAGAGAGGTAGGCGGAAGGCATTTGCTGGGAGTTGGAGAGAAAGACAAGTGTCAGGGGAAGGGAAATATGAGGTCGGTGAAGGATCTGCTTGTGTCTGAGAGAAAAAGTGAAGGAAGACCCTGTAGGTTTGGATAATGGGCCAAATCTTTCCCTCCTTATTCAAGTCACATGAGTAAGGCATATGTAGGATTTGTCACAAGCTCTGAACCGAGCTGCCAAACCTTTTGAAGTTCCCCCATGCCTAACTGTGACTTCACTTGTATGCAGATACTGACTGCATGCATTAAAAAGGGTTACAGGCAAAACAATGTGATCGAGTCAAGTGTAGGAGTGGTATAAAATCAGGCCCCGTCATTACTGACAGGGTGGCTTGTCTGTGTGTGTTTTTAGTAAGATCATAAAGACAAGATGCATGATGCTTATATAGTTTCATTCAGTCCACACTTGGGAAGAGCGATTCGTGGTGTTTGCTGTCGTGACATAAGGGGGTTCAGTTGAAGAGCAGCTGCCAGTGAAATTCAGCTTCGTATTGTCTTGTTCATATATCATTGCATTTACCAGTCCTGTTTGAAGTTGAAAGTAAATCATAATCCAAGTGATAGATGGTTATTTTACAGCTGTGGGGGGATGGGTGTGCGTGCGTGGCTACAGAGTAGACCGAGAAGACTCTTTATGATAAAGAAAGAAATAGGGAGGAGAAACAGGGAATTTACTTTTGCTTTAAGGATTTGCCTTTATTTTTGCATATATAATGTTTATGGGAACACAGAAAATCGTTCAATGTGGGCTGAGAGTTAGACATAAGCTTTGATGGGAAAGATCAAGCAACGCTCTGCTCTGTCTTGTCCATGTGCTTCAAGGAGACATTGCTGCGTGCTCTAATGTTGATGAGGGAACCATAGAATGTTCCCAAGAGGGGAACAGGATTTCGGAGGCTCGTCTGACTTGATGGATCTGTAGTGGTGGGCTACAAGTCTCATGAGAACAGGCTTTCTTGGGAGATTTCCGTTACTGTTAATTATTGTGGTACTTCTGCAAATTTGCACCCCTCAAGAAAAGGAAATCTCATTTCAGCTCTAGTCCTCCAACCTCCTCATTAAAGTCAATGGGACTATTTGTGGGGGTGTTTTGAATCCAGGAAATAAAGATTTTTTTTGTCAGGCTCAGGCCCTTGTATGTTTAACATAGGCTTGTTGTTAAGTGTTGTTTGGGGGCTTATTGGCATTATTCACCCAGCTCAGTTTTCCAAGTGTAGCCCCTGATCCTGCAATCAGATCTACATAGGCGGACTGACCCTGGTGGCTGAGGAGAGCCCCGGGGCGGTACTGGGACTCTGGGTGTGTGCAGGGAATTGCCTGCATAAATCACATTTCGGGATCAGAGCTGTGTGCTCCACCCTCTGCACCATCTGGCTATAATTTCTCCCGGTGAGTGCATGTTGTGTGCGTCTTTTCTGTACAGTGCTCAGGAGCAGGTGGGACACGGGGGAAGGTGATACTGTAGGTGTGGAGGCCGGGCTAGGAGGGGAACAGACGTCAACGTTGTGCAGAGGCAGCCGTCTGCCTGTTGTTGCCAGCTGTACACAAATGGGAAAGTGCTGACTGAGCACTGCTGACTTCATTACATGGCACGTCCAGACCACAGTGAGACAGCCAAGAGCAGGGAGCAGATCCGGAAAGGCCTGATCACCAGCGGCAGCCAGTCCAGTGCTATTCTCAGCAGCAAGGTGATGGTACTGCTGCCTGCTGGCTTCCTCACCTGACTTCCTGCAAAGGAAGAACTCTGGGTTGGGCTTGGGAGACCAGGAGAAACACTGGGGGTTGGGAAACACCAAGGTGTATGTTGGGGTGTCCCTGTTGATGAAGCCTCTTCTTATCATCCTTATGCAGGTATAACAGCCACCCCTCCCCTCTTGACTTCTATGGGACTAGTCAGACAATAAGGATTGCTCAAGTGAGTAGAGCTTTGCAGGGCTGAGCCTTTAAGTCCTGACCACATTTGCCTTCGTTCTTTTGAACCGCTAACCCAAGGGGCTGGGGAGGGGGTGGGACGGTCCTCTAGGGCACGGTGAATTCTAGCTGCAGTCCCAAAGTTGATTCACCAAGCTGTCCTGCCAATGACAGTTGTTTGACCTTCCTGACCTGTTACATGCTTTGGGGTGAAAGGTGTTTCATTCTTCATCCCGGTTTTGTCTTGAGCCTCCGCAGCACAGAAGAGCTGAGTGACTAGCTGGGGGTGGCTTGTAGCGATTGATTAGACAAAGAAGAAAAGAACAACTAAGCAAATGTTGAACCAATAAAATAAAAACCAGCAGGATCTTATTAAAGGGAAAAAGGCAAAATACCACATTTATTATGAATACAGAAAGAATCATAGTAAGCAGTTAGTTATAGCTATAACATGCCATTCAATCTCATATTTATTCACACATTCATTCATACAAACACACACACACAGGTTCTGCAAGGTTGTTATCATAGTTACCAGCCTTAGAGTTGCTCATGCCAAGCCACTGGCCAGGTGGCCTGGACATGAGGAGGGAGCAGGGCCTTGTCAGATGCTCATCTGATGCTCCTGGAAGTTGGTTTTCAGAATCAGACCCCCCAAAGTTCTCACTTTTTAGAGTCTATTTTTATAGGAATTTCTTCCTATGCCAGTCTATGGGAATTGCTTCATCATGCTGTTGCTGAATCAATCAGCAGATAGCACATTCCTGACGGCTCCAAGATGTTATCTTGTTCTTTGGTTCTCCCATTCTTGAGGCTGTTGGGTGGATTCCAGTCTGCCCTCCGGGGGGTCCTCTGGTTATTTCCACTTGACGCCTTCTTCAGCCGATGGACACTGGATTCTTAGGCTGGCACCTCCCTGATCATTCAGTTATTATCCACACCAAGCATCCATCCACATACATCCTCTATCTCTATTTTAATCACAATTGTTAATACAACAAAAGGGTGGGGAGTCTCTGGGTGTTGTTTCTGTTGTTAGAGTATTGCTTTGAGTCTCTCTCTCTGTGAATTGCTTTGAGAACAGACTCTGTCTTAGAATGTACTAACACAATTAGCAGCTTGCAAGTTTCACACATAGAGGGAGAGAAACAGTACCAAAAACCAAGAGACTTCTTAATTAGTAATACCCTGGAATTTAAACTATGGGGAATCAAACTCATTTGTGATTTTAATACAGAACTTCTTTAATATGATCCAACACAAATTCTACTTGGCATTACAGGCAGACCATATCAGCAGAGATCAGATAGGAGCAGCAGCTCCATTGCAGAGATGCCCGCGTCTCCATTTTTACAACCCTTAACATCATTAAATTCATGGCGAGTTTGCCAGCTCGTGAGTGGTTTGCACAAGGTCTGATCTGCACCCTGCAATTATTTGTTTAACATTCATTAACTTACTTTCCTGGAAAAGCTGCAATAAAGAGAATAAGGAGACGGGACTGAGGAAAAACCTGTTTTGAATAATCAGACGGTCATGTAAAAGTGTCTAGTGCACAGGGCACTGGCCTGGAGTCAAGAAACCTGGGTTCTGTCCATGGCTCTGCCAATGACTTTGGGCAAGTGGCTTCTGTTTCCCCTCCCACCCATACAGTCGGTCTTGTCCACTGAGATTGTGAGTTTCTCAGGGCAGGGATTGTCCCTTTCTACATGTTTGTGCAGCACCTAGCCAATAGGGCCCCAATCTCAGTGAGAGCCTCTAGATGCCACAGGAGTATAAATAATAACTTCCGCTGTTGTAGGAAATGCTCCTGCCTCTATTTTGGACAGCGGAACAGTGTTCCACTGCATGGAGAGAAAGAAAAGAAAAGCTACATATAGGGGACAGTGCTAATCTGCATGAAGGCATCCTGGTTTGATGGTGTATGCCAGTGGACCCACTGTGCCCATTGGCTTCAGTGGGACAAATTCATTCCTCATGTAACTGTATTGACGAAATGCAGTTATACCATGGATACATTTTGCCTAATAAATGTTAATCCGTTTTATCTTGCTGTTGACACTTGGTGTGAAAATTCAGCATGGAGAATTGGGAAGGACAGTCACACTGTCATGTTAGAGAGCTTTTCAGAGCGGGTTTGGAAGAGAAGAAAGTATTTGATTCAAGAGAAATATATCAGTTACATCATGTGTTTTCAAACCAAAATGAGAAGATTTTCTTCCTATTTTTCTTCCATAATAAGAAACAAATATGACCGTATGGTATTTATGTCACTGTCACACATTTCTCACATCACTACTAATCCATATAGTAAAACTGAATAATTCGCAAGTAAATGAAGAAGGAAATGTCATTGTAACAATCTGTGCAAATTAGGACTCCGGGAATACAGATCTCACTTCAATGCATGGTAACACATGAGTCTTTTAAATGTATAAGGTAAGTTCTGAAAGCAACACCACACAGCACTGTACCCCTAAGGAAAGCCTCCTGCTTTCTCATGCATTCAAACACTGAGCTACATCATTGGGCCAGGCCTCCTGCTGTGGAGTGACAGTAAGGTCGCAGTTTCTCCCGAGACCATTCCCAGCAATGGGTCAGTGCCATAGTGACAGTTCTTCCTGAGAACCATTCTGAAAATTGATGTGTTGATGAACCTATTCTTCTTTAGTGCCAAAAATATTTAACCAGGGTGCTATAACTCTCCAAGATAATGTTACCAATCGCTGCAGCTTGCCTGTGCTAGAAACTACGAGTCACCCAGCGGGGGCTGTGGAACACCATTTAAAGTGCGTGTGGGGGAAATGCTTAGATTTCCCCCGCCCGTCAAACCCTCTTATGCGCCCCCCCCTCCAAATGTGAGTGAGTGAGTATTGCGACCTGGCATGCGAGGTCGTAGTGTCACTCAGGTTTGGCAAAACCTGACAAAAATTGGTTCAGCCGTGGCCCAGGGCCCCCCCCCCGCCTCCATGATCTATAACAAGGACAGAGACTTAAGACCTGGTTTCTACTCCCAGCTGAGATGCTGGCCTGCGAGGTGACCTTGGGCAGGTCATTTTGCTTCTGTGTTTACAGTTTCCTCATCTGTAAAATTGAGTTGATGATACTTTCTTTGCAAAGGGCTTTCAGATGGACTGATGAAAAGTGCTAGAGAAGTATTGGTTTTTTTAACTGAGTTAAAGTGCAGACAAGAGGAACTCACTCTAATTTGCAAAGTCATCATTTCTTCTCTAACGGAACTCAGAGGCTGGTTCAAGCTAGTGTTTCATTCGTTGTGTTTACTGAGTGCTGATAGCGTGCGTGGTGCTGCACAAGTAGAGATATGTTCCCTGCACCAAGGAGTTTATAACGTAGTGCAAACACAAGACAAATCGTTGCAAACATGCCTCGGCTATGGGGTCCTGCTGTGAACCTCAGCAGCCGTCCTACTTGGAAGGCTTTGTAGAAGAAGCATGTTCCGCGGGGTGAATTAGGGCTTGATCCTGCAACGTGCTGAGCACTCTGGCTCGATCCAGAAAAGTGCTTAAGAACACGATTGACTTGAAATATGCAAGTAATGAAATCCACAGGACTACTCGTGTGTCTAAGAGCTTTGTTGGACTGGGCTCAGCATGTTGGAGGATGGAGCCCTTAGAGAGGAGAAGGAGGTAATTTTCTGAATGAGGTGGCAGAGACTGTTCCAAGTGCACGGGGTCGTGATACTGCTTCTGTAAAACCCAGAAGAATGTTGAAACGTAGGGTGAGATAGATTTTGCTATTTAATTCAATCCCAGTCCTTCTGAAATCCTCGAACTCTGTCATGTAAGAATATCAAAAGGGGTTAAAATTAGAGCTGGGCGGGGGGGGGGAAATTTTCAGCCAAAACCTTTTTGTGGTAAAAAAAAAAAAAAGCCATGCCTGCAACGGTGAAAGGTTTTGTGAATTTGTGTGGGTTTCGCCCAGTTGTTCCTGTTGAGAAAACAGAACAAAAGTGAAAAATTGAAATGTTTCATCATTTTCAAAATGAAATATGTGGATTTTTTGGGTTCAAAGTGACACTTCTTGTTTTGAAACTTCCTTCAGTGTTATGGGAACAAACAATGAAAAAGCTCACATGCAAACATTTTGTTTCAGGATGAACTAAACATTTCATTCAGCCTGAAACATTTTTTTCCCCAACATTTCTGTTCGCCAAAAATTCTGCAAAAAAAAGTGCTTTTCCAGTTCGCTGTGGAACAATTTATTCCCTGATTATTCACAGTTCCAGTGAACTAAAAAATCCATCATCCACTCAGCTCTAGCAAACCCCACTAACACCAGCTGACAGCAGCAGCAGCATAAAACCAAATTTATTTTGAAGTTGCAAGTAAGTTAGATATAGCAGAGTGCCCTGGAAAGAGACAAGCTAATATTTTTGTTCCATCAAAATGAGTAGTCATTAAATCCTTCACATTTCTTCTGAGGAGGAAAAAAGAAAACCCTCTTAATTCCTTAAATTCTTTATGCCAGCCTGAAAAAAGTATTCCAGGCATGTCTGGGTCTTGCTGCTTGTTCTCTCTCTCTCTCTCTCTCTCTCTCTGTCTCTCTTTCTTTAGTATTCCGCCACCTGTTTGTAACCAGCGTTCTGTAGGTTCTTATAGAGGCTTTCTTCTCTGGTTTGTGTATGCCCTTGGTCTTGTTGCTTTGACACTGAGGCGTTGTTGTCTGCGAGAGACCGTGCGTTAGAGCTCCCTGGCTTACCCTGCTGCCTGCTTTACTCCCATAACTTCATTCTTGGAAAGTTTCTGAGTTTCCTGGGTGATAAAACACGAGCAACATTTGCTCTGGCCTGACTCATTTCTGAAGGCATTCAGCCTTGTTTTGTTATGAAGGTTACCATATCATGGGGGGCATGAGAATTCCCAGGGATGGCAAGTCCTGAAAAGTGTCAAAAAGTCACCTCCTGCACCTTTTACACTGTGGGGTTGTTTTGATTGGGTTTGGAAGGTACACAGAAAATATTCCGGCCTGTCAGGAGGGCAAGACATCAGCCGAACAAAGCAATGCGTTACAAACTTCTTCCCTCTCTCCAAAAAAACCCAGCTATGTATCTATAACAGCCATCAAGCTGTCAGAGATCAGGGCTATTATCACTCAGGTTAGACTGATATAGTAGTGGAGTGTTCGCCGTTCTTGTAAAAGCCTTTGATTCTTCGCTGGAGACCAAACCAATGAATCAAGCGAGACAGTGTTTTGAACGGTTAAAGAACCCATACATTCATTTTTAAAAATGCAGTTAATAACCGGGGAAGGCAGGGAACTGACTGCATGGGCGCTTTTTCCCTCTTCATGCCATGTCATTTATCTCTTTAGAATAAATAGCTTATGCATAATTGGTGGCTCAGGGGTTTACAGAGACTAACAGGGGAGGGTTTGCTAGCTGCTCCTGGCCAACCAGTTTGGAGTCTGATTCTGCTCTCATTTACACAGGAGTCACTCTGTTGGAGTTAATTCTTTTATATTGTCATTAAACTGGAGTGAGTGAGAAGAGAAGTAGGTCCTGGGTATCCACCATTTAATAAGGACTTAAATTTGGAGTGCAAAACTCTACTTTGCCACAAGTATTTTCATATGGATTTTTCTCATTCCTCAGTGGGTGTAAAGTCTGCCGTGGGGGTATTGACTTAACTGGCACGATGCCAATTTATACTGTCTGAAAGTCTCCCTCCACCCCCGTTCATAAGAGGCAAAGAACGTTAGAAATGCTATAGCAGTAGAAATGGCCCTAAACCACTGAGTACAAACATCACCCTTGGTGTATTTGGTCCCAGATCCAAACTTTGCAGCTCCCCCAGCTCTTTAATGGCCCCAACCAAATGCTGGATCTGAACCCAAACCCCAGGTTTGAAGAACCTTAAACCCTGAGGTGAGCGGTTCTCCTTATGAAGGCACTGAGGCCCAGATTCTCGAAGGTGTTTAGGCCCCTAACTCCCGTTGATTTTCAATGGAAGTCTGAGGACCTGGGCAGGAGAGCTCATCTTTAACAATCCCATTGTTGTTCTTTTAAACATTCCATACCTCTAGCACAGCTGCAAGCAGAGACGAGAGGAAATGCATCAGGAGCGATGTAGTCTGGCCGAGGAGTCAGCCCATAGAGGAGAATGGAGACTTAGGGTATCCGAACAACAGCTCCCATGAGGTACTTTGGCAGCATTTCTAAATTGAAATATTTTGGGTTTGGGATGTTCATTTTTTTTGATGAAAAATCAAAATTGTCTGCAAAAAAATAACAACAATGCAGTCAGTGGAAGCACCAGTATAAATGCTTTGCTGAATCAGAGCCTTAGATGTTGGTTTCTGGATGCATGAACATTTGACCAATGTTTTCAACTTACGTGGAAAATAAAAACCATTTTATGGCTATGCGAAGCAACTTGGAATATCCTCCCTGCATAAGAATAGTTTAAAATGTTAATAGGGTTTGGAAGACACGGGAATGCTACTAGAGCAAGACATGCCCGTTATTAAGAGCAATGGTATGTCCTTTTTGAATCTGGGGTGATGGAGTTCTGGTTCCTGAATGCCGCTGTGTAGATATCAATGTAATATTGGATAGTTCTTGTTCCCTCCCTTTCACTTACGCAAACTCTGACTTCAACTGCTAAACCAATATTTGCCGTTTCTTTTTAGTATACTCCTCTCTTTTGTGTTTGAGTATTTGAAAGCCTGGAGAACATTTGTCAGAATCCCAGCCTGACCGGGAGGAGGGGAATGTGAATGAATGCTCCTGATCTAGAAGAAGCACAATGTGTCTGGAGAAGAATGAGAAGTCAGAGAGCTGGAGCTTTGTTGGTTCACCAGGAAATATTTCTTTATATATGATGGCTGGCTGAGTCATTTCTCTGTATTCTTGGTCCCACTCCTCCCAACCTACACAGACAGTACGTGAGCTCCGATTTCTGCGCTGGCTTCCTCCATAGGAGACGCCATGAATTTGTCCCGAATTTGCATTAACTAACATGTGGGTGAAAGTGCTAAATTGTGGCATTGTGAGACTTCAATTTCTATTATAACAAACCTTCGGGGAGAGGATGAATTCACAGACACCTGCCTCTGTTGCTGGTTAAACAAGGTACATTTACCTTTCTGTATGTGCAACTTGCCCTGGTGTGCAGAGAGAGGCTGGGGGAACTTCTCATGAGGATATCTACATCAGCAGCTATGATTGCTTGTAATGAAATATGGACTGGCATGCCAGCCTAACAGAGAAGTGTAGGTATGCTATAGAACCAACATTTCCATCCAACCTGAGTACTGGGTATTGTTTCCACTCAAGAATGCTGAATAAACTTTCCCTATAGTGCTGCCACACCTAAGATTAAATTCAGTACACAATCTAGCTCACAGAGGGAGAAAGAACAATTGTTTTCTCAACTGCCTAAGAGCACATTTTTGGCTCTGCTGGATCCAGGATTAGGGCTCCACAGATACAAGGAAGTCTCTATCCCTCCCGGGCACCTCTGAGCAAACATTGGATTTTCCTGTAGATTGGCAGATTTGCTTTTCCAGCTGGTTATGGTTTGTGGAGCTGCCAAACAATGTTTGCTGAACAGATTCCTACATTGCAAGCTGTGCGAGTGGGGCTGCTCCATGCTCTTGTTCAGGTGCTCCTTGAGAAGGCCCTGGCTAAGGGGGAGCATCCCTACTCGGGAAAGCACTCAAACCCGTACTTAACTTTAAGCACACGCTTAAGTCACCTCCCATTAAAATGGACTTCAGGCCATACATAAAGTTAAGCATTTACACAGGACTTAAGGACATGCTTAACATTAAGCACCATGTTTAAGTGTTTTCCTAAACTGGGGTGTCAGAGGAGGAGTTAACCTGACCCTGGAGTCCTTGCTGCAAACAGTCCTCACACACGCCTGCATAGGTTCAACACCGGGTGCTTTATTTACAATGTACTGTACAGGTGCTTGTTCCCCGCAACGTAAGGCTTTTTACCTTCTCCCCAGGCACAGGGTGCTAGATCTCGCCTCGCTGAGGTTCTGAGCTCCTTTGGTCTCTCCTCCCAGCGTTTTCTGTCTCCCTCCTGTCTCACTTTTAGCTGTCCCCAGCAGAGGAGTGACATCCCCCTTACTAAATTTATCCAGAATGCAACCAATTATCTCCTTACATTGGCCTTGGTGGGGACTCTTGCAAAGTGCCCAGAGTGATGAGTCGGCCTTTCAGCTGCTCACACTGTCATATGGGGTCACTAAGCAGAAGCTGATAAGTTCATTGCACACTCAGGGGTCTAGGGCTTTTGGAGGAAGCTAGGACTATTTATGTGGGTAAGGGTCGGAAGGATCGTATTTTCTACTCCAGCACAAGGGAAGGTTATGAAATTAATTTTCATGATAATAAAGGGGAGGTACCCACATGACCACATGGGGCAGTGGTGGGAGAATTAGCTCTTTTTATGTGCAGCACCCAAGATAACTGCATGAGTGAGGCATTCTGTTAGAAGCGTGTGGTAATTCAGCGTGTTGTTCAAATACTTCATTTCCTGAAATTCCCTTTCTCAGAAGGCTGAAGTTTCTCTAGAGTCAAAAGTTGTGTACTTTGAGTTTCCCCCCAAGCTTTGATTCTGAGCCTTTGGTGAAACCTTCAAAGATAATCAGTTTTCACAGTGACGCCCTGCAGATCCTCAAGTCCAGTGATCAAGGTGAAAGGCATTTCGGGGGGATTAATGACCTGCTGAGAGAAGCTGCTGGCCCCAAATCTGTTAAACTTGGCTGGTTGCTAATCCCCAGGCAATGCTCTGTCTTGCACTGAAGATGTTACTGTTTTAATATTAGTGGAAAGTGGAATAAAAACATAGGTGTATGGAATATTTTCAGGGTAATTCAACTTCATTTGGTAGCCATATGGTATTGCTAGAGAATTATTGGCCTGTGTTTTAGCGGCTCAAATAGCTTGGATGCTCTCCAGAATCCCCATCAATATCGTATGTATAATAGGTTTCAGAGTAGCAGCCGTGTTAGTCTGTATCTGCAAAAAGAAAAGGAGTACTTGTGGCACCTTAGAGACTAACCAATTTATTTGAGCATAAGCTTTCGTGAGCTACAGCTCACTTCATTGGATGCATAAAGTGGAAAATACAGCGAGGAGATTTATATACACACAGACCGTGAAAAAATGGGTGTTTATCATACACATTGTAAGGACAGTGATCACTTAAGATGAGCTATTATCAGCAGGAATAGTCTATGATCTCACTATATTCACATTGCAAGACTATAAAACAGTTTCAAATATAATGTGACATATTGAAAAAGCTGTTCGTCACCACGTCCTGCCAGTCTGGTGCTCACAGGCTAGAACCCAGATAAATTGTGGTACTCAAATCTGTTATGTTGTTTCAAAAGCAGTCAACATTATTATTATTTTATTATTTATTTGTTCTGTGGTTTCACCCAAAGACAAGATCAGGACCCCCCTGTGTTAGGTGCTGTACAAACACATGAGTCCATCAGATTCCACAGCATTCAAAGGGATTATATTCTCATTTTATTACCATGTAAAATTCTTTGAATTGGGACCAGCCCAAGTTCTCAATGTACAAGATAATTGGTAGGTCAAAATGTTGTGGGCCCTGCTCAGCAGTTTTATATGGTAATAAAAGGAGGTTATATTACCTTTAAATGCTCTGCTGACTTTCCTCTCTCACTAGAGTGCACTGCAACTGCGGTTGCTTCATCTGTTGATAGCTGAGAGTTTATTTGGTTCCTTGGAGTCATGAGATGTGTCTCCACATGTCTTTCATCATGTCATGTGATTCAAGAGCCTATCTGCATTTGTAACAGCCTAATTAGGTTTTCGTCCCAGACCCTTACTTGACAGTTGTGTTTTTTAGCCATATTTGAAATTATGGTTTAATTAACGTAATTAACATCATAGGGCCACATTTTCAAACAATGTTCAACGTTGGCCGACCTCTGCTTCCCTTCGAAATCAAGGAGAGTTTTACCGTTATCTTCCCTGGGATCAATGTTGAAGTCGATGCTGAGCACTTTTCAAAATACTCCCCACTATTCTTTTGTAAAAATAGTATTATCTACTTGGTTTAATTGCAGCCAGTCACTCTGGAGTCCGATCATGTGTCTCAGCCTGCCACAACCCAAACGTTAAGGGAGCTCAGCAATTTGCAGTTTCATTCCCACTCTAACGTGTTAAATTTCCCATATCAGTGTGTTGTCGACAAGGTCTCTGCAAAAGGTGCAAGGTATGAATTAATACCCCATCATCTCTGCCTTGACATGTCTCATTGTTTAATCAGAATTTAACAAAGTATTGCTCAGTGGAATAGTCTTTCAAGTACATGACTGGATGATGCTAATCCGACTTAAGCAAATGCTAAGGGAAAGGTTTTAAGGCTATCACTATTCAATGAGAGCAAAGCCAGCAAGCTGCCTGGTTGTGAAATATGTTTTCTCTACTAGTAAGACAGCAGTTGGTATCCACAATAATATTTAATCCAGGGTATAACTGTTCTTTCAACAGTGGCAGCAATGCAGATGCCCATTATGTACAGGAAGGGCTGAGCTTGGATAACTGACAGAGTGGCACCAGCACCCAAATGTAATTGAAAACATTCCCTTCTTCTCTTGCATGAGACTTGTGATTCCCTCCCGGCTCTCCTTACAGCTGTCACGTGGGCAGATGTTATTTTTGGATTGGGATTAGCAGCGCCTCACTTGCTGCTGATGGCTCCTGTTCTATGGTGGTACTTTTTTAATGATGTCTGGAGAATTTAGGTATCAAAAACAAGCTCTGAAGGGCAGCCCAGTTGGAAGTTGCCTGAGTAACATGGAGATCAAAGGAAGGCACCACAGCATTGGTCTGTGTGCTTGAGAGAAAGCGTTTTGATTTAAGAAGATTTAGGCACCTCATTAATTAAACTGTGTGTGGGATGTTCTCCTGTTGCTGGTGTAGTGGAAAGATATATTCTCATTGCATCGTGAGAGTAATAAATTCAGGAAACATACGATGCAAGTGATACATGAATGGCCAGGGAGTGTTGTCTAGGGAAGGCAACTGAAAGTCAATAACCTAAATTCTATTTCCTGCTCTGCTGCTGATTTGGGGTGTGACTTTGGGCAGCTCACTGTGGCCAAGATTTTCAAAAATAGGAACCTGAAGTTAGGCTCCTAAATTAGTGGACAGATTTTCAAAACTGTTCACCACCCAGCAGCTCCCTCTGAAGTCAATGGGCTCTATTGGATCCGCAGCATTTCTGATAATCAGGCCATTTAATTAGACCACGAAATAAGGATTTAGGAGCTTAACTTTAGGCGCCTGTTTTTTTGAAAATTTTGGTCTTAATTTTTCAGTGCATCATCTTGCCCATCTGTAAAAGATGATATCTACACAACAGGGGTCAGAGTGACTGAATAGGGGAGGGGAAAATATAGCAAATTTCTAAGTAGCAAAGGCAACATCTGCAAAAGGTAAAAACAAATGAGAAGTATCCTTTATAAATGCCCAGTATTTCCCCCTCCCGGTTTTAGTCACTCTGCTCTCTTTCACTCGAGTGTTGTCATCACCTTGGTGCTTGCAGTAATGGCAATTGCTGCAGAGCAGGTATGGAGCAAGACCGCGGCTGCAGGTTGTTAGGAAGAGGAGCTTTGTCCTGGTTAGTTGTCTGCCTGTTCAAGGTGTGAGCAAGACTGGCTCTCTGTCTCCCTCCCTCTGGGATACCCTTTTTGAGCACAGCTTCACCTCTTCACGTAAACTATAGCATTAATGGTAAAGCCGCATGTCGCTGGCGTACGGGCTCCATATACAGCTCGCTATGCACTCAGACCCGCACCCAGTTCTGAAGATCCTGGCCTGTTGGGCAGCAGCACCAAGTCTGTGAGTTAACTCTGTGTGTGTGTGTGTGTGTGTGTGTGTGTGTGTGTGTACTCAATATTTACAGATGTCAGAAGGGGGCACAGAGGACAGTATGAGAGACAGTCTCATGATCTAGGTTAGTGAGTGTTTCTGTTGGAAGACATGCTGTAGGTGGAAAGCCTTAGTTTCTATTAAAAAGAAAAGGAGTACTTGTGGCATCTTAGAGAAAGGTGCCACAAGTATTCCTTTTCTTTTGCAAATACAGACTAACACGGCTGCTACTCTGAAACCTGTCATCAGTTTCTATTGGAAATCCAAGCAGAAGGGTCTATTCTCAGCCTGCGCACGGGTTCTTTTCTCAGGGCATTTCATGCCAGGTTTGATAATCTAGTTTCACTAGCTTTTTTCCCCTGAGTGTCTGGAGAAGGCAATTTTCTGCCAGAATATTGTTGGATTTCCTTAATCTCTTTTCTCCTTGTTCCTGTTGTTGTTTTGGGGAAGGATTGTGCTGAAATGTTTACTTGTACTGTAGAAGATACTGTGCTGAAAGTCGTGGGGGTTCCATCCTGACCCTTTGCAGTTTCCTGCTCTGACTGTTGTCCTAGTGGCTGTTGAGGTTTTTGGTTGTTCTTTCAAGCATGACCTTGTGTAAATCGCTGAAACCTAGGGATGAGGTGGTGGGATAATTGGCGGCAGCTAGAAAGGGATCTTGCAGCCAGACAGGCCCTAATGTCGCAGCTCTCCACTGGGCAGCAAGACTGAACAGACATTCTTGAATGATGCAGAAATTGCCCAATGAGAGCTGGATTGGTTTGTTCCTTTATCTAGTACACTGTTCCTTTTAAAGTGTCCAGCATGTGTATACTGGAATGATTTAAACATGCTTCTGTTATTAAGTTTATTATTAGATCTGATGAGGATTTCATAACATAATATAAAGTCATGTTGGGTATTTAAGTATCAGGCTCCACTTATGGGCATCAATCACACTTTTATCTGAAAATCTTGGCCTAAATTCTTCTCTACCATATGCAGATCCAGTTGATTCATTTTTGCCATTTACTTTATATTTCAAATGAAAAATTGTTCCCCTTGTGATTTTTCTCCCCCCTTCCCCCTCCCCCAATCCCATTTGCAAACTAATGTAATTTGTTTCACATGTATTAGTGGCTGAAATTAACTAGCCCTTCACTGAGTGCTAACATGGGACAACTAACATCCCCACAGCTAGTGGCATCCTGTGTTTAGATGTAGCAGATGCAACAGAGATCCTAATGCAAGGCTCTCCCTCAGCTGGGTCTGTCCCCCTGACAGCTGGAATAAGGGAGATACGAAATGATGAGTGAGATTTTAAAGGGCATGTTGAAAGACGCTTGTCAAAACCCTTCATCCCAAGGTGATGAGTCTTTTTCCTGGAGATTAATTCTAAAGGAAGGAGTCTCCTTCCACATGAGTTAGACTTAACAGCTCTGTACACCCACATAGCCCCATGGCAATTCTGAACTCACCCCTCCCAGTAGCACAAACACACAAACAGAGGAAGGAGAGTTTCACAACAGAAACTACATAATGATACACAGCTGCATGGTGCTCACAGGGAGGGACCAGCTGTTTTTCACTGGTGTCCAGGGAGAGCCAAGGAAAATCTTTTTCGGTCACACCCTGAACAGTTCCTGTAGAAAGCAGTTGCAGGAGGAAGGGGGCCCACGCCTGGTTTACTGAAGTCCTGTTGACTTCAGTAGGAATAGGATCAGCCCCCAATTGTGTGCACTGCAAAGTATAGTCAGTGCAGCCTGGGAGCCTAGAGAGTTGGCTGACCAGATTCTGCTCTCAAAGACTTCAGTGCCAATGATGCAATGGTACGATCAAGAGCAGACTCACATGTGGTAGCAATCATAAGAACAGTGTGTGGTGATGATTTACTTTTATGCCTCTTATGCTAGGAATGATTAGATTGTATAAGAAGCAAAATCTTTGTCCCAAACATAAAAGGAACCTATTTTGCGATTTGGAAGAGAGGGTGTAATGGGTCACAGACTCACCCAGCAGCACCTCCTGCTGGCTGTCTGGGAATTAGCTCTTTTTTACCAGCTCTGGAGCACCCTCTGCCAGTGTCTCACCATCGCTGGTCCCCCTGTCCCTCCCAGACCCCAGTGCCCTTTTGCCTGGGGTGCTTCCCCTCCAGGCAATACCCCACAGATCTTGGTCTCCCCTCTCCAGGGAATCCACCACCCTCTGTCCCCACCTTGCCTCAGCCTATGGGCAACTTCCTATCACGATCTGGCCCCCTTTCACTGGGGCTGACTGCAGTCTGTATAAGCCAGTCATCATCGGCAAGGGGGGTTTGGACCTGTTGCCTCCGCCTACCCTTGGGCTGCCCTGTTGCAACCCCAGTACCCTGTCTTAGGCCTTCAGCCAGACCTGCAGCCTGGGGCTTTTCCAGTCTGTAGCCTCCCTGCTCCTCTGGCCTTCACCTCAGGTACCCTGGTGTGCTCCCCAGCAGCCAGGCCCATCTCCCTCCACAGCTAGAGAAGACTCTGTGTGCTCCTGGCCCACTGCCCTCTTATAAGGGCCAGCTGGGCCCTGATTAAGCCAGCCGTAGCCTGATTGGGGCATGGCCCACAGCTGAGGCTGCTTCTCCCAATCAGCCCTGCTTTTCCTTCCTTGCCACAGCCCTCTCCCCGGGCTTTTAAGGTAGGAGCGGGTGACCACCCCTCTACAGAGGGGCTAATGTGTGTGGCTTTGCCCTTCCAGGCTGGATGGCTAATTTCAGAAGTAATCAACATGTTGTCTCTTAGACCAGCTGTGTTTAGGGGCGGACAGGTAACCTTGTAGTGTGTAATGGCTTTGTCTGCTTGGAAAGTGGCTAAAGAGAGGAAACAGTAAGTGACTGTGGCTGGACATGGTGACTCAGTATGTAGCACAAAACTCACCAAACGGCTGGCTCCTGCTTAATGCAAATGGGGTAACCAACAGGATTTGTAGGTTAAAGAGGCTCAGACTATTCTGAGTGGAGACAAGAAGATTTTCAAGGGAGTCTAATAAGAGTACAGGAGAATCGATTTCATCAGGATCCTGATAAATGCCCCAGGTATGGGTGATTGCCAGGGAACATATTCAGTGACTCTAAACAATGGGTCACTGGCACGCCAAGTCCATTTAAAGCATATGCCTGGCAGTGCCTACAAACCTATTCACAGTTGTTCACAGGTCTGAATCAGTGAATCAATGTCCTGCTTTGTTTCACTGTTCCACCGTGATTGCTAAATGATTCCTTAGTATCTGAATATTGATTTTAAAAGAGGCCTAGGGAGTTGTGTATTTGTTATTTGTCATGGCTCCATGGAGCATCTGCCTCTATGTCTCAGTTTCTCCGTCTGTGACATTGGGGCAATTATAAAATGTACCAAGCTCTGGAAAAAGCATTAAGATCCTTGGCTGGAAAGTGCTATATCAGTGCAAAGTGTTGTTGTGAGCTCACTTCACCGTGGGGGAAACTACACTTAACTGAAAATTACAGCATAAGAACTGGCTTTTCCTTCATTGTTCTTGAATCAGATACCACTTAGATTGTTTGTAATACAGGCTGTGATGCTGGCAGAAAGGGATTGAAAGGAAAATCATGCTCATTAAACATACCTTTTAAACAGGACAAACCAAGGGTGCATCTGGCACGTGGAACTTATTAACCTGTATTCTGGTTTTAGTATTTATTTGTATTAGAGTAGCGCCTCAAGGCCCTAACCAGGTAGGGGCCTCATTGTATTAGGTGCTGTACAGACATGTAGTAAAATACAGTGTCTGCCCCAAAGTGCTTACCATGTAAATATCTTAGTTAAAAATCAAATTGATTTGTAAAGGGAAACATCCCTGAGCCCACTTTATTGTCCCCTTGCTTAGAGGAGACATGGGGAAGGTATGCAAAATAATGAATGGTATTGAGAAGTGGAGCTTCACATCATAATCCAATAAGGGGAGAGTCAGTGAAATGGAAAGACAGCAAATTACAAACCGGCGCTGTTTTACGTGATGTGTAATTAGTCTGTGGAACTCACTGCCACAAGATATCAATGCTAAGAGCTTAGCCGGAGTAAAAAAAGGCCTGGAAATTTATACAGATAACAAGAATATTCAGAGCTACATTAGATAGGTTAAAAAAATTAGAAGCCTTTGTCGTGCAGGGCACAAGCCAAACACTAGCTGACAGGGTTTAGGAAGGTATGTTCCTTATGGACTGGGTATTCCATAGGTACCCAGCATGAGGTTTCTTGTGCTTTCCTTTGAAGAAGCTGGTACTGGCCACTGTTGGAGAAAGGTTCCAGGACAAGATGGACCCCTGCTCTGATCCAGTCTGGCAATTCCTGTGTTCCTATTTATGTCTTCTGTCATCCTAAAGATGTAAGAGAGCTATTGAGTTTCTCTTGACTTTATGGTCACCCTATGTGTGCATGAAGTGACACTCTTGATGAGTTAAGAGATGCCCATGTTCAGACACTGGCATAGGTATATACATCCAGACACAATGAGTGAAATCTTCATATTTGGGACATGTTGGTACAGTACATGGTCTATTGCCCATTTAAATAGTTGTCCCAATCCAAAGGCAGATGGGGCCTGCCCACTGGGCAGGTGCTCATTGTCTGGAGGAGTAAAGGCACAACTGAAGTCTTTGTGCTGTCCTGAATTTGTCTTGAGAAGTGATTTGAAGGAGAGGAATGTAGCAGCCTTATGTATCGGTTTAAGAACGATGTGGCACATTTTTTTTCGTCATGTGTCGTGATAACTGTATTTCTCCATCAGTTTCACAAACAGTTGTCTGTGGTTCAGTGCAAATCACTCATTCAATCAGTGGGAATCACCTGAAAACCTTTTATATGAAGAAAAATGTTAATACTGGCTTGTTGTAGTTCTATGTTTTATGGGAATGAGAGTGAACACTGCATTTGTTTTGTAGACCCTTACAAAGCCATTAGAATCGAAGTGGCAACTGACCCAGAAATATAGCAGCTGCACTACTGGCTATCACTAAAATAGCCTCTCAGTGACCTAGTTTCTTTTCACACTTTTCAGAGAGTATCTAGTTGCACAGTGAGTGAATCCTCTTTAATAATACAGCAGCAACAAATTAATCAGTGGCTCACTGAGGTCCTAGACAGAGTCAACAGAGAAGTGGTGAATCAGGTGGTGTGAACAGGAACAACACTAATGCTTATAACAGTTTCGAAAAGTCTGGGAATAAGGAGAACTTCAAAGATGAGAACTAGTCACTTGTGGGTGAATTTTTTTCAAAAGCATCTAAATGACTTAGGAGCCTAGGTCCCATTTTCAAAGGTTCCTAAGTCATTTAGGAGTCATTGAAAATCCATGAGACTTAGGCTGCTACGTGACTTAGGTGCTTTTGAAAAGGAGGCATATGCCCCTAAATGACTTAGACACTTTTAAAAAAAAAATGTTACCCTGTGTCTGTGTTTTCCTCCAGGGCACTAGATTGTCCAGATTGTTCCCACCAGGTAAACATTTAGGAAGGTTGTATATATTAGAGATGTGAAACCGAAATAAAAACGTGTCTTGGATGGCCTGAATTTCAGCCTTTCTGGTGTATCTGAATGTTCCCTCATGTTAATTGGGAAAATACTGTTGTCTAGAACAAGTGGTAAGGTGAGGAGTAGGGTAGAATTTCACACAATGAATGTTAAGTCTTCTAGGAGGGGATAGCTTTGGAGGCCTTCCTTGAACTGACCCTGACCTTAATTATAAGCACGTGTGTATTGCCTCCACCCTCTGGCTCTCCAAGCCCTGGCGATAGGCCTCGCCTTCTTTTTTGTGTGTGCATAGCTCTTAGCAAGAGAGATAAGGTAAGGCTAATAATAGTGTATCAGTCAAATTTCTAAAGGTGACGCGCTTGAAAAAGAGCTTCCTATGTACACACAATTCACAACCAGTTTTCGGTAAAGGTGGTGCCAAACCTAAACCATCAAGAACTATCCTGCTAGCACTTATGTCTTAACTGTCTGCTTTTAAGTCTGTTCTAGTGCAGTTTATGTGGTGCAACAGTGACATCCATTGGCCTGTTAAACTAGTCAGAAGTACTGTAGAACGACATATACACCCAGGATGTACAGTACTTCAAGGGGAGTATCTCAGAGCCTTCCTTCACTAGCTAATGTACATGCTCTCCAAAACAGGCAGACAATAACACTAGGGCCCAGATCCTGAAAGGTATTTAGTTACCTAATTCCCATTGAAAGCAGGGAGTTAGGAGCCTGAATACCTTTGGAGGCTCTGAGCGTTAGCAATTATCTAGCTAGTGTTTTACACCCTGATAGCACTTTCCAGACATTAACTCATCATCCTCATTCCTCACAATACCTCTGCAAGCCATAGGTAAGAACTAGTAATCCCATTTTCCATTGAAAATGTTTGGATGGAACATTTTTGTCCAGCTCTCCTCAGATGATGGCGTCAGAGTCAAACACATCTTAAGTAACTTGTCCACATCGCAAAGGGGAGCCGGTTAGAACTGGGACTAGAACGCAGAAGTCCATAGTCCCATGTTGGGTGCACTGCACATGCTGAATAGCTTCCATGTCCATTTGTAGCACTGCCCCCCTCTCCCGCCCTTAAAAATAAGGGCAACTAGAACTTTACACAATCAACATCACAGCTGAGGTCTATAGCTTCTCAATTCCAACAGGGTAGGAATAGAATTGAGCGTAAAATATCCAGCAGTATCTGTTCACAGTGGTTCAAGCATTCTGTTTTTGTCCTTTTGGTTTCACCTTATGTAGATTTGCACCCTTTGAGTTTTGCTTTTAGATTTGGGATTGACTCAAATCACAAAACTCAAACCACAACCACCAAATTTCACACTATCTACACTGCACTGGAAGCTACAAATTCAGCCAAAGGCTACTTCAAATTTGGTCCAGACCCAAGAAAGTTGGCCTAGGTTTGGTGCTATTAATATGGAGCAACACTGACATCCAGATTTGCCAAATGGCTCCCAAATCTTGGAGAATCTGGTTGAAGTTTTGATTTTGCAACATCACGAAGAAGATTTGGTCTGGTTTCAGAATTCATTACAACACATTTGTGGTTGGTTTCAGAGTAACAGCCGTGTTAGTCTGTATTCGCAAAAAGAAAAGGAGTACTTGTGGCACCTTAGAGACTAACCAATTTATTTGAGCATAAGCTTTCGTGAGCTACAGCTCACTTCATCGGATGCATACTGTGGAAAGTGTAGAAGATCTAGCTCAGAATCCTCATCTACATTACTGAGCAGGGGGAGGTGAGGATATGTGTGGCTAAATTCTCCAGGGATGTGCTGAAACATACATATTTCTCATGATTTCAGAAGAGCCAGCAAAAGAAGAGTCAAAGTGAAGCAAAGTGTTATCCTGGATGACTCTTCTTTTTTAAAGAAAAATAATCATAAAAAGCACCCCCCAAAAAACCAATCTTACTTGTATCAATTTCTTATTGAATCATTGTATTCAAAGATTCAAATAACGGGTGAGTTACTGTGTACACAGTAAGAAGAAAAGGAGTACTTGTGGCACATTAGAGACTAACAAATTTATTTGAGCATCCGATGAAGTGAGCTGTAGCTCACGAAAGTTTATGCTCAAACAAATTTGTTAGTCTCTAAGGTGCCACAAGTACTCCTTTTCTTTTTGCGAATACAGACTAACACGGCTGCTACTCTGAAACCTGTGTACACAGTGAAGATCATCTCTGATTCAGCAAAAGCTGTTAAAAATAAGCAGCAAGCTTAAACTCAAGCTATGACTCACTGAAAGTCATACTCTGATTCTTTGTTTGCAAGGCCACCCAGTTGGCCAAGTCAAAGTACTGTAGTGTCTACTTGTGTTTAGTCTAGTTCAGACTTCTGTTATCACTAATTAGAAAGGGATTTTAGGCCCAAATATCCTTCCAACTTGCTTGGCACCCACAGTTTCTGTTACAGTTAATGTGAGTTGCCTGTGCTCAGCAGAGGGCCTCTCATTGACTTCAGAGGGTTTGGATCAGGCCCTAGATCCTCAGCACTTTTCAAGATCTGGCCCATTTTCATTTAGGCTAAAGAAAGCAACCCCACAGTCTGTAGTTCTGCACTTCCTGGCCATTATTTTGAGTCACTCTTTCAGATTTTATTGCACATTTGCACATAACACATGGAGGGAGAGAGAAAGAGAGGGATCAGATAGAAGAGAACTAGATAGATAAGTGGACCATCTCATTGTGGACAGAGCTGCCTTACCCCAGAAGCCTTGCAGACAGGAAAATATTTTAATGTCCCCAAAGCATCATGAAATCATTGTCTCACTCAAGAGAAGCCCGGGAGACTGTTTCACTGCAGGGTGTAATTTGATGGCCGATAGATGCTCTTTATGGGTGAGTGCTCAATGGACATCTAGAAGGAAAACTAATGATTGTGCTTTGCCAGAACTGCTTCACCTCCATTCCCCCATGTGCTTCCAAACCTCATTCTCTCCACAATGTCTTCTCCCAGCACATCTGATGTCAGCCCTTAGATTACCTGTCCCCCACCTGCATACTTTTTCCATCAGCTAATTTCATTGGGCTCTCTCAAGGCTTGCCTCTTTCTCACACTTGCTCAAATCTCCTTGCTAAAGCTTTCAGGTAAGCCCTGTCTCATAGTTTACTGTAGTCCTCTGATGCTCCCTCTGAGATTCTATCTTCTCCCTGTATTACTCCCTGACTTTAGTGCTTTCTCATTCAGCATCCCTCCAGTCTCTGTGATGCTCCCTCAGTTTTCCCCACGCCAGCTGATATGCTCTTGCATGCCTCTCCACAGCTGTAGCTGTCTCCAGTTGGTGCTAGTATACTTTTGATACCTTTTCATGCACCAAAAGGGAGTATTTAGTGGTTCTCGGACTCCAATTTATCACTCTCTAACGTGCATAGTATATTGTTTTCCGGATCAGCCGTCGAGAGTTGTATTGGTTTGCAAGAGTTGATTTTTAATCAACCCTTCCGAACCACTGGAATTTCCCATGCTGTTTACTCTTTGATGTCCGTTGAGTTCTTTCTCTCATTCCTGTAGTACTGGGTTTCACTGGGAGTGGCTGTAGCTTCTTTGTCTATACTTTGTACATATTTCCCATGACCAGGAATCAGGACAGAGCACTGGATAAAATCCAGCTGGTTATGCTTGAGAGTGTGTAACATAGTTTTAAAAAGAGAATTTTGTTTAAGAGGTATAAAAATAGTTTCCCTCTCACCCTTTCTATTAACAGTGCTGGGTAACCACTACTGGCACCATGCTGCTGGGGGCACGCAGGGCAGTGGTCACCGGTGCAACTTTGAATAGGTTGTGATGTGCACCAGCCCTCCCTGCACTGGTTCAGCTTTCTGGCAGGTGTGGGATGCAAGCATTTACCACTGCTGCTAAACTCTCTCTGTCGTCGTACTCGGGGAGCATAAGGATGAAAGGGTTGGAGTGGAAGGTTCCATGTGCCCTTGTTTTCCACTTTTGCATCAATGGGGGGGCGGGGGGCGAGGGTAGCCACAGTCTAGCCCCGGGATTAGGGTTGGTCAATTTTTTTGTTGAAACTTTTTTCCAACAGAACAAGTGTCTGCTCTCCACAGAAAATGTCAATATTTCGCCAAAAAAACAAACATCCAAAAACTGAAAAGTTCAAAATGGGGCCTCTTGGGAGTTTTAACTTGACATCAGTGTGCTGAGAAATTCATTCAAAGATGCTGTAGCAAGGAACTAATGGGAAGTTTTCTTTCATGGTGCTGGAAGTAGAACCAGACTTTGAGCTTTTCTATCCTCTACGGACATTGATCTGCCTGTTTGTCCAGGAATTAATTACATCCGGCACTGATGGCTGTTATTGTATATTAGATGAATCTTCCAATATTAAGCTTTAAAAATACTTCATTTGGTTCACATGACTACAACATGGCGTACAGTGAACGCAATAGACTCCACCACCTGTGTGTGTTGTTTGCTACCCTGGCTCTTTAGAAACCATAAAATCGGTAAAGTCCCCTTTGTCCCTACACACCCTGCATTGATTCATTCATAACCCTTTTTTGTCATCCTCCAAATATGGACTGAACCTGGGAGGCAAAGGAGCCTTTGCCAATCAGGGCTGTGGGATTCTTTACCAGACCATTTTCACATAGCCAGTGTGATCGATTGTTTTGGAAGCATTGTGGGAATTCATCTGCCCGATGCCCTGCTCCCGTCTGGCCTGGCTTATGCTCCCACCTGGAGCTGACACTGGGGGTTACCTCCAGAGCTAATGGGGTTCAGCATAGCTATGGCTCCACTACAGTTTCAAAGTAAACAGAAAGCATTCCTGTTCTCTCAGGTTTATGACCAGTTGTGGTTTCAGGTTTGGCTTGTTTCATTGAGCACCTTGGCAACACTTCAATCCATAACTAGAACTCTGTGACACTTCCTGCTATTGGCATAATCTCCGGAATGCTCAAGAGGTGAAAAGGGGTTTAAGTCATTCAACTCCCATCCTAGTCAGAGGCAGGGCTTTGTGATCTAAGCAGCCTGTCTGGAATACTTAGACCCAGAGCCCTCTCTCTGCTCCACAGCACAGGTCATTGGATTGACTCTGGTTTCCATTCTGAGATGACTCTGAGTGAAAGCTCCTACCACCTTGATGGCTGTTCGGCAGTGCCGGTGTGAGTGTTATGGTCTCAGGCCAGTCGCCAGAGGAGAAGCGTCACAAACACTACCCGATTTTTCACATTTGCTGTCTGGTCACCCTAGCTCCCACGTTGGCCACGTCAGCAAAGACATGGCCATTACCTGAATGGGCCATGAGGACTAAACCATGCCTCGAGGGTGGTTTCTTCAGTTCAGAGTTGAAGAACATTGCAGTGAAGCTGCTACCGCCATTGTCTGTGCAACACCTGGCCTCTGTATGACGAGGAGTTCAGTTCAGTCTCCAGCACTGCTAATTCTGCATCTTTCCCTGGCACTGAATTGAATAAACATGCATTTCACTTTCATTTCCCCCTCTCTAGCAGTTACAAGGGAACAAAGGTTGCTCCAATGCTGAAGTCAGACAACCTGATGCTCACACTTTCACAGCGTTAAGGCTGGGAATGGTCAGGAGACTGAGGAGCCCGACTGATTGGCCAAGCAGAAGGGCTGAAACAAAGAGTTAAACTTGCAGGAAGGGCAATGAGGATGGCTGGGCTAAATTCAGTTGTCTGTGACGCCAGTGTAAATCTGGTATAACTCCACTGAAATCAGAGCAACTCCAGAGGCCCAGGGAGAAGAAGGATGGTCTTGTGGGTTCAGTTCTTGGCTCTGCCAAAGACTGTGTGTGACCCTGAGCAAGTCATTCCACAGCACTTCACCAATCCTCCGTTCGCCCTCAGGAAAACAGAAAGAGCAGTATTCCTTTCATCTGCCTTGTCTATTTACATGGTAAGGACCGTGGGGCAGGGACTGTCTCTTAATATGTCTGTGTATGACGCTTAGCACAACGGGCCCCCATCTTGCCTAGGGGCTTTGAACACTACTGTGGTACAGATAATAACAGCGTCTGATCTGAAAGTCCCTAAATCTGCATTCTACAGCACTGCACTAGCAAAAACACCTGTATTTAAAACAGAGGTGATGCTTTAATTCAGAAAGAATATTAACATGGGGCTTGGTCATTAGCTTCCATGCAGGGGAGTAATGGGATCTCATGCATCCCCCCTTATTCCTTTGCATGGGCTACCCACATACCCAGTTGGGGGGGGGAGGTGCAAGAAATGCAGCTGCCTTGGGGCTATCACCCTCTAAAGTGGTGGGTGGGGAATGAGGTTGTCCCAGGAGCAGCCTCTCAGAGCTCATGGTAACACCATGCTCTAGCCCCCAGTGATCTGTTTGTAAGTTTTCAGCAAACAATGCTTTATTACCGTACAAGTGAAAAGAAGGAATGTAAAATTCCAAAAAAGAACATCTTGTGAAGGTGCTGTTCTCAGATCTCCTCTGATAAGGACAGTTCCAAGTGTTGGAGAAGTTTCCTGCTCTGTGATTTATTTAACTTCTTAGAGAAAAGCCACCTTCATCTCTTTTTTTTTTTTTTTTTTCCCAACACAGGTTTTAATTTGGTGAGAAAATATCTTTCCCATAAGGAAGCTATTCTGCCTCATTAACTTCTATAAAAAGCATCCCCCCCAAGCTCGAAATGCTAAAAGAAGCATAAATTAAGGCAAAGTTTGTTGTTTGCTGCTTTAATCAACAAACAACCTTTTTAAAAAGGACCCACAAAAGATTCTCTAAATTAAATTTATTAGTGAGTGCAAAAGACTCGGCCTCCCAACGGCAAACCCCTCTGCCTAGGAGGTTTGGAGGGGGTCGGGTTTCCAGAGTGGCTGGTTTTGTTTATAGTGTCTTACTGTCTAGGCAAGTTGTTGTGGTTCCATGCATCTCTGTCAAACTTTTGTGTTGCAGCTGAACTGCAGTGACTTGGGACAGAGTCTGTTAATTAGGACTTCAAAAGCCTCCTCCCTTTTCTTTGGTGTATAAATGTCCTTTTTTTTTTTTTTTTAATCTGCTTGTCAGCGGTTCAGAAGGAGAGAGCAGCTTTACAAAGCAGGAGAAATCTGCCAGTCTGTGCTTCCTTCTTTATGCCTCTCCTGGTTGCCAGGAAAGACTTAAATGCAGGTCTTGCTTTTTAATTCTCCATTACGTGTTTACAGAACACCTTCCTCGGTCTCCTCTCAGCATTTCTATTATCTGTATTCCAGTGGTAACAAGGAATGGAGCCATTGTCCAGTGAAACTGAACAATGATGGATCATATCCTGCTACGTTGTAGGGAGTTTTCTTGTCTTTGGTTTAACGATAAGCCTCCTGGCTCAGCATGGTGACCCTGAGACTCGCAATGGAGGGGGAAGACCAATAGAAATCAGTTTTGTGTACTGGGAAAAATACCTTTACCCAGAAGAAAAGGAGTACTTGTGGCACCTTAGAGACTAACCAATTTATTTGAGCATAAGCTTTCGTGAGCTACAGCTCACTTCATCGGATACATACTGTGGAAACTGCAGAAGACATTATATACACAGAGACCATGAAACAATACCTCCTCCCACCCCACTCTCCTGCTGGTAATAGCTTATCTAAAGTGATCACTCTCCTTACAATGTGTATGATAATCAAGTTGGGCCATTTCCAGCACAAATCCAGGTTTTCTCACCCCCCCCCCCCAAAACACACACACAAACTCATTCTCCTGCTGGTAATAGCTGTCTGTTGCCTTACATTTATGTGAGCATCTCTTTTTCTACCTTACAGGAATTAATTTGTAGTAGAGATGAGCCAAGGGCGGAAGCATTTATCTGAACTTCCCCAAGCTTTGGAGGATTGGCTAAAAAGGCTGGTTCTGAACCACTCCTGGGTAAGGTTTGAGTTTTGCAAAACCAAAAGCTTACTGGGGAAGTCTTGCAAAACCTAAACCGCCCGCTATTGTTGCCCATCTCTGATTGATATCCCTGGCTCTGACCCCTTTCCCCCGTGGCTCTCACTCCTCATGGTCTGTGGGTGAGTTATAGTTGCAAATAACCCCTCAAAGGAAATCAACCTTCTCAAATGCAGCTTATGTTTTATTTCAGAAACTAATTTCCTCCCTTCCATCCCACTCCTGCCCTTCCTGCTCTGGCAAACGTGACACGGGCCTCGCATTTTGCCCCAGCTGCCAGAATCCCTGCATGGGCTGCTCCAGATTTACTGAAGCCTGGCATCTACATTGACAAGGAAGCCAGTAACATAAATTACAGACTCAAGACATTGAGTCTTTCGGGGCATTTGACATTGTCCTTTTTACTTCATATCAAATCTTTTTTTCATTTATGTGAACCAAGAATAGCTCATCTCTCTATGCAGCAGCTTTTTGGTGTCAAACAATGGGGAATAAGGCTGAAAGACTTACTAGACTAGAATACTTTCCACCCCGCTCTCCAACTCTCTTTGCTAGTTGGGACTCGTTCCAGCTGATGATTTGTACTCCCTGTGTTTCAGTCCAAGCCTAAGTCTCGGCCTTCTTTAAATAGGAAGAAGGAAAATGTCTGAGTTATCGTACCCTTCTAGTTCATGCTGTTGGTGGAGCCCTGTACTACATGGCAGCCACACACAGGGGAGCCTGTGCCCATAGTTATAGGAATACCTGGAATCCCCAGTTATTCCAGTGCTAGGACTGTGTAGCATTGTTGTAATATAGCGGTGTCTCAGGGGGACTGGAGCTTTATTAAAACTCCCTCGGATGCTAATTTAGGATCAGTCTGTCAAAATGCTTGTCACTACCTCAACTTTCCCATCATGTCAAATTGTCTGTCTGTCTATTTAGTGCTTGTGAGTTTGAGCCAACCCATCACATTGGGTTCAAATAATCTTTTATGTTTATTTCCCTTTTTTAACGGTGATTAGAAAAAAACACAAATTAAAAACTCTGTCACAGGAGCGTAAGGGAGTTTTTATTATTCACTCATTTGTATCATCTCTTGTTTAAATATACAGGCAAGTGTGTGTTTGTACAAACACCCATACGTCTGTGTCTCGGTGCGTTCGTTGTTAATGAAGATGGGAAGGTGCCGCTCAGATCCGTCTGTATTAGTGGTCACATATTAAAATCAACAGAGTGTTTTATATTTTGACACTGCTCATTTTCCTCCCTTATGAGACCGAACCAGATCCTCAGCTGTTTCTATTCATGTGAGTTTCTATTCATAGTTCTTTGGAACTATACTGCAGCTGAGGGTCTGTTCACTGTTCTTATTGCTTGTTAGTAACACTCCAGAGAAAGCCATTAATGATTAGCTTTCATTTAGCAAAATATAGCGATCGCACATCACGTATGATAAACACATCCTGTTGCTACTACATTGGATGTACTGGAGATCCCCGTCCTGCTCCCCCTAAAATCGGTGCCAGAGGAAGAGGATTGGGCCCATACCTAGCAACTCCTGACTTGGCAGCTCATGCAAGTAAATGTACAACTACAGTACTCTTTGTAAGCTGGTCTCTGGCTGCTTCACAAAAACCAGAACCATGTGAGTGTCATCTTAGGAGTCATAATTGCCCTGCTTTTTGTCGGTGAAAGCATGAGTCACTGTTTACTCATGTATGTCTATTTTTAATAGGTGTTATTTGTGGACTTGAGCGGCTGCAGCTCACACTTGTTTCTGAGCGTTCAGGCTGTATTAGCAAATTTATTAAGGAGAGTGGGAGGCAGTTATTTTAGAATGCATGAAATGAATCTCTCCTGTGTGACTGATTCCCTCCGCCTCTGCTCCCCGAGGGCAGGTGACGTAGTGGGCTCACACTGATTTCCATTCTGTAGCAGAGAACCTCTCATCCTCCGACGACGCTAACACCAGCCTAGGAGAATTTGTATTTGGCCCGCGGACTTGCTCTGAATGCTGGAAGACAAGGAAAATAGCAATTCTCTCCCAATCAGTCTCAGAACACTGACTTCCTGAAGACCGAGTCTCTGAAGGGGTGCCGCCGTGTGCGTGCTCTCTTTGCACACCAAGGCGCTCCAGAGGAATATTACTTCTAAGGAGCAAAAGGTTTCTCAGAGCTTCCCCGGGATGGTGTAACTCTGCATGGCTCCCAACATGAAGCTGTGCATTGCTGGCGCCATGGGGTCCTTCAGTATCTCTGTTGAATCTGTGCTGGTGCCCATCACTGCAGCATCTGAGCACTGTACGAAATGCAAAAATGTTTTGTCAGTGTACCCAGCTCTGTCTACCACAAGCAGCAGAGTAATTCACTCCGACCATTAGCCACACCTGCATAGGGCTGAAACAGGAACCCTCCCAACTGTGTCCCAGAAGAGCAGAGAACGCCCGGTCCAACTATGCACCTTGCCCTGAGGTCTGAAAGCACTTACACCTGAGCACTGATAGACTGTCTGTGAAGGGGGGGAGGGAAGTTTCCCAGTTCAGCCTTTGGGATGGAGTGACCACAAGAACGCCTCACGGATCCCAGATGTTGATGGGAGGTCAGAAGAGGCAGCCCCTCAGTGAGCCCTTTGCTCAGTATACGTATACCAGAATCTCCAGGTCACTAGTACGGCATTTAGACTTCTTCTTGTTTTCACCTACAGTTTAAAAAGGGAAAAGGGCAATGTAAACTCTTGGAGCCTAATTCTGCTCTCGTGCCAATTTTAAACTCATGTAATTTCATTGACTGACTCCGGTAGAGTTGCTCCTTCTTTACAGCAGTGTACGTAAGAGTGGGCCTCTAAAATGTGTACTCGCACGCTGTGCAGAGAGCAGTACAGTGCTTGGGAAGTGAGTGGCTTTGTAAACTGAACGGCTCTGTTTATCTCCAGCTTAGCCTGCAGTGCAGGCATCCAAACTACTGATCCCGCAGGCTGCCCTGCCAAAGAGTTTGACCCTAATCTGAAGGGATTTTTCTTTCTTTCGAGTAAAAAGTGTGATTTAGTCTCCATGCTAGCCCATAGGACCACGAACCATTCCTAAGAGCAAAATTATATCTGGTGATTTGTTTTCTGGACAGGGTGTAATTCTAGGACTGAGCAAACGCAAAAGACTTCTTTTGTGATTTAGGGCTGACAGGAAATTGGATTTAAAAAATAGACTTAAAAGCCAGTTTTTATGTACATTGGGCCTGATCCAGCAGCCCTTCTCATGTGAGTAATCCTTATCTAGCAGAGTAGTCCCCTTGATAACAAGGCCATGTTACAAGTCACATTGTTTAATGTGAATGCAGCTACTCTGCTGAGTGAGCGTTACTCATGTGAGTAAGGCTTGCAGCATTGTGCCTTCAATAATGACACTTTGCACTTCTCTGGTAGACCTAATCTCTCCTCATGTGGTTCTGCCGCAGTGATAGCCAATTTCAGTGCTTAAACTAACAGCCACCTGGTTGGAACGGGAGGGAGCTGGAATTGGGGCCCAGGGAGCTGGAATTGGGGTGGGGCTGGACCCCACTTCTCTCCACTGGATTTGACAAAGCTCAAAATTGTTAAAAGAAAAGGAGTACTTGTGGCACCTTAGAGACTAACCAATTTATTTGAGCATGAGCTTTCGTGAGCTACAGCTCACTTCATCAGATGTTTACCGTGGAAACTGCAGCAGACTTTATATACACACAGAAATCATGAAACAATACCTCCTCCCACCCCACTGTCCTGCTGGTAATAGCTTATCTAAAGTGATCAACAGGTGGGCCATTTCCAGCACAAATCCAGGTTTTCTCACCCTCCACCCCCCCACACAAATTCACTCTCCTGCTGGTGCTAGCCCATCCAAAGTGACAACTCTTTACATAATCAAGTCGGGCTATTTCCTGCATAGATCAAGGTTTTGTCACATCCCCCCCCACCCCCATACACACACAAACTCACTCTCCTGCTGGTAATAGCTCATCTAAACTGACCACTCTCCAGGTTTAAATCCAAGTTAAACCAGAACATCTGGGGGGGGGAGGAAAAAACAAGAGGAAACAGGCTACCTTGCATAATGACTTAGCCACTCCCAGTCTCTATTTAAGCCTAAATTAATAGTATCCAATTTGCAAATGAATTCCAATTCAGCAGTTTCTCGCTGGAGTCTGGATTGAAGTTTTTTTGTTTTAAGATAGCGACCTTCATGTCTGTGATTGCGTGACCAGAGAGATTGAAGTGTTCTCCGACTGGTTTATGAATGTTATAATTCTTGACATCTGATTTGTGTCCACTCAAAATTGTTGACTTGCAAGAGCACACTTTATGCTTTCCTTACTTTCCCAAGCCTTTTGGCAAGAGGGTGGTCAGATGAGGGGTGTTATTACTTGGCTGGGAGGTTTGCGTTGTGTGGGATGGGTGTGATTTTGGATGGGCTAGTCACTATCTCTGGGATGTCTACCCACTCCTTTGTATTTAAACAATTTGCATGATCCTCTAGAGCAGTGCTTCTCAACCTATCTGATGTGGGGGACTGGCAATTTTTTTTCCAATGTGCCCGCAGACTGGCAGCCGATGGCTCGTGGACCAGCTCTGGTCCACGGACCACCACTTTGAATAGCACTGCTCTAGAGCTTCAGGATAGGAGCTATTAGAGGAATTTGAAGAAGTAAATAAAATATCACCTGCTATCTTAGGGCTCATCTACACGGTCTGTACAGAGTGTGAACGTACAGCATGGCAGCCTGCCACACACTAATTGGCCATGTGGACCCCACTACCGCACACTGAAAATTCTGTAGTGCCCTGCTTCAAGCAGTACACAACAGGCTCGTGTGCTGTACATTCACACCCTGGCTTGCTGAGTGCCAGCAGACCGTGCAGACAAGCCTTTAGAGACCACTCTGGGAACCAGGGATTGCTGGGACATAAGACAACCCCAGTCATGTCCCTTTCTCCAACCATGTCCCCATCATTGGTGGTTGTGGGAGGGCGGGGGAAACAGGTTCTGTGCTTCCCAAGCTTTCCCTGACTGTGGGGTTGAATTCTTCAGTGACTGGCTTAGGAGAAGTTTTGCACCTCTGGAGCAGTGTTAATCAGCCCCTATCCAGAGGATAATCTGTCATTACTGCAGAATTTTGTGTGATCATTATAGGAGACTGTAGCATTTTTTTTATAAGGGCATCTCAGAATCCATGCATAGTTTTGCATTGACAATGCAACTGGAATATTCAGGGAGGAGGCAGGTCCCACCATGAAATACCTGGCTCCTACTAAATATCAGAAATGGGAATGAAAACAAAGGAAGATCCTTGGTATTTCCAGGTTATAAATTTAAACTACACCAAACTTCCCCGGCATGCCTGATGGAATAGGACACATTCCTGAAGCTCAACCCCAGTCCGGGGAGAGCTGTGCCGGCCTGCAAACGAGACACAAATGAGCTGCCAGGAGAAGGCTTCTGCTCTTGAATAAACACATCTATGAAACAGTAAATAAACCACGTCGCTTTAGATGAATGCGAGAGCGTGGCCAGTTTGTCGTAAATGTGAATTTAGGTCATGCTTGAGGTTCAGGAGTGCAAGATGCCGACAGGGAGTGACTCCATTATTAATGGAGTTTTTTCAAAGGGTAGGTAAATCCGTCTCTATAATATTTCACTCAGACAGCTTGTAATTTGACTTGGAACACTTCTGAGAAACACACCAGAAAGCCAGAAGAGTCTATCTCCAGTTTCCCCAGTTTCTCTTTTGATGTTAGGTCAAGGCACATTTTCAAAGGCAATGAAAACACCCCCAGCGCTGAGAAAAATTCATTGTAAAGTACTAATTATTGAGGTTTGTTAAGGGAGATCATATGTCTTCTTCTGGTGCACTAAATAGGATTAAAGTATCCTCAGAATCAAACAGCAGACATAAAACACTACCAAAAAAACCCAAAAAAACCCAAGTTAGCTGAATCTGCCCCATGGTTCTTCGCAGAATATATAATTTGAGACCGGTATCATCAAAGTCACCTTTCATAATGTCACTGGTGGAAAACTATTGATCACAACACCATATCCTTTCCTTTGTTTGAAGGTAGGTCTTGTGTTTTCAAATGTGCTGAGCTTCTATTTAGGCACGAGAATAAGGACCAGATTTTTCAACAGCTCCGCACCCCCATGCTCCTCAGGCGAAAGGTGCCCATTCCTGAGGGCCGTAAATGGGAGCTGAACTCTTTATTTTAAATGTGGCCCCGAGTATGACCGCTGAGCCGTTGGCAATCCCGCCCCACGAACAGGAGCTGCTCCACCCCCCGTCTCTGGTGTGAAACGTAGCAGCTGTTTCACAGTGCAGAGCAGGGCTCTGCAGCAGTTCAGGGCATAAAGTGAAGACTATCTTCTCCAGCTGAAATTAGAGGGGAATTTCAGTGACTGTAAAGTGATTTCCCAAATTGGAATTTGGCCTGGACACCACCCACAATCCAAAGATCTCAAAGGACTTCAGACGTTAACAAAACACATTTCACTATATGAGGTATATGCTTCTCTGTAACTAAGGGCAAGCCTCCACTACAAAATTAAGTTGCCTAAGTTATGTCAACATACAGCCACCGCAGTAATTAAATTGCTTTTGCACTTCCGTGCTATGCTCCTTGTGTCAGCCGTGCACGTCCTCACCAGGAGTGCTTGCACCAATTTAACTGTCAGTGTGGGGCATTGTGGGACAGTTTCTGAAAGGCAGCAGCAGTTGATGTAAATCCCGCAGTGTCTACACAGACGCTGCGTTGCCCTAACTACATCGATCTAAGCGCTATACCTCTCACGGAGGAGGAGTTATTAAGTCAGGGTAGTGGGCAACTTACATGGGCGGGAGCAACATTTTAGTGTAGACGCTTACAGAGTTAGGTTGACAGAAGCTATTTTACATCGACCTAACTGTAGTGTAGACCAGGGCATAGTAACTGCTAATACCAAACTGGGGCACTGCTTAATACTGATGCAGAGAGTCAGATACTAACACCCTTCCTCATGCTGAGTAGCACATTACTCCCAAATTGGTCCCAGGGACTTCAAAAGGAATAACATACTATTCAATAATTTATTTGAGCATAAGCTTTCGTGAGCTACAGCTCACTTCATCCAGTGAAGTGAGCTGTAGCTCACGAAAGCTTATGCTCAAATAAATTGGTTAGTCTCTAAGGTGCCACAAGTACTCCTTTTCTTTTTGCGAATACAGACTAACACAGCTGTTACTCTGAATACTATTCAATGTGAGCAAGGGTAGCACAATCTAACCCAGAGGGATTACGGCCACCTATTCGGAACTTGTATGGAGAAGTTCAGTGAGAGTTATGGATTCTTAGCTGTTCTCACATGAGGCCTTTAATCACCAATTCCTACAGCCGCTAGTCCTTGAGTGGTGGGGTCTCCTATCCAAGTACTGACATGACCCAGCCTCACTTATCCTGTAAGTACTGACATGATCATTGCTCAAGGCACTCAGGCTGCAAGCTCTGATGCAGACTTCCTCTATCAGAATGTGTGCTTGTTATAATCACTGCTAATTAATTCCCAGCTGGAAAGCCTGTGGCAAGCTGCCTGAAGGTTTGTACCTGGGCTCTCAGAAACGCATAACGCTGAAACAAACCACCGCCAGTTACAGTGAGTCTGAGGTCTTAGAGGGCAAGCTGTGGTTGTTAAATTTTTATCACACGCAAGAACAAATGCCTGTTGCTAAGAAGCTTTTATGATTATACCCCAGGAAGGGACTTTGTTTCACTGCTTGAAAAAAGTTCTGGAAAACTGTTTGCACATCTCAGTTGCATATTTCATATGGTGTAATTACACTGGACCCATGTGTCTCATAATGGAATGAGCATGAACCGGCAAAATACGCTGTAGATTTTACAGTGGAACAGGCCCTATAAAATACAGCCCCTGCCTTGACTGCTGCAAAATCTAGGGAAATTACGTTAATTTGATTGGCTAGCAAAAGTCATGTCAGGCTTTAGCAGAATGAATGTAACATTCAAGGCTCTGTTGAGAAGAAATGGTCCCTTGGCCTCAAGGAAATCAGGACTAAGCTGTCTGCCAGTGGTGGGGAAGTTGGGAAGGATTATACTGAAATCTCCACCCTGCCAGTAGCTCTCTGTGAAAGAATCCCACACAGATGGCATCCAGTTTGTGAATGCTTGACTGCTTTATACAGTCGCTGAGCAAGGTGTGTCATCTGTGGCATTCTTCCGTGGAGAGCAGGGCCGGATTAATTTGTTGTGGGCCTGGCGCCAAACATATTTGTGGGCCCCGATGGGGCAAGGTGCAGGGGGGCGGGATGGTCAGTCTCCAGAGTGAAGAATGGGCTGGGGACAATGAGGCACAGCGCGGCAGGAGCAGCCCCGCTCTGTGCAGCCCAGCAGAAGGGCACTGTTTATGAACCTGCAGCTGCCAGATGCACACTGGCCTACCCAGCCCTGTGCTTCCAGCATGCCCCTTCCCCTTGAGGGTGGGCCCACACCACACCACCCCCCTGCCCAGTACCCCACCCTTATGCCCAGCCGCCACCCCTCCCAGAAACCTCCCCCTCTGGCCTCTCACCACAACTGCACAGCACCCTGCACACCACACCGCTCGCCCAATGCCCCCTGCTCATAGACCTCCCCATTGCCCACCAGCTTCCTCACAGTCCCACCATCACAGCTGCACAGCACCCCATATTCCTGAGGGGATTCTACACCAAAAAATTAAAAATTCTGTGCACAATATTTTAAAATTCTGCAAATTTTGTCAATAAATAAATGTGGAGGCTCCAACATGGCAGTGGGGAGCACAGGCCACTGGTTGCATGAAGGTGGGAGACTACCCTGCAGCCTCCGGCCACCCCACCCCGGGACAGGGACTCGGCAGTGAGGCTGCACCCGACCCTGATACCCAGGTGTGGGTGAGCAGACTCAGCCTGGCAGCAGGATCCAAGTGCAGAGGGACTTAGTGTGGGGAATCTAGGTGGGCATAGGAGAGTTCTTTGTGGGGCAGTCTGGGTGCGGGTGGCTCAGTGGGAGATCTGGATGCACAGGGGCTCATTGCGGGGTTCCAAGTGCATGGGCAATGGGGCTCTGAAGGGGATCCAGGTGAAGGTGTTTGGGGCTCAGCGGGGGGATCTAGGTGCAGGGGAGGTGGGGTTCATTTGGGTGGGGGTCCAGGTGCAGGTGGTGGGGGTCAGCAGGGGGGATCTAGGGGCAGGGGAGGTGGGGTTCATTTGGGTGGGGGTCCAGGTGCAGGTGGTGGGGGCTCAGCTGGGGGGATCTAGGGGCAGGGGAGGTGGGGTTCATTTGGGTGGGGGTGCAGGTGGTTGGGGCTCAGTGGGGAGGGTGTCTGGGGGCGCTCATCGGGGTGGTACAGATGCAGGGGAGGTCGGGCTTGTCAGAGTGGGGGTTCGATGGGCCTGCTGAACAGGGGAGCCCCAGCTTCTGCCAAGGGGATGCCGCATGCTGGGCTCCAAATTCCCCCTTGCCCCTGCTTCCTACTCCCATGCCCCTTCGCTTCCCCCATCCCATGCCCCTTCCCCACTGCTCCATCTCCACCCCAGGCTTGGGGAACAGGGGGAAACCACCCTGCAGCATGAGCCAGCAGAGTGGGTCAGGGCTGGGTCGCTCCACTTCCCACTGCCTGGTGAGTGCAGGGCTCTCCCGACCCCGCTGCAGTCCCCTGGACGTAGCTCAGGGAAAGGGGTGGCGTGGGGGCAGGGCTGGGGTGGAGCAGGGGTGGGAAGAAGTGGGGTGGGGGTGGAGCAGGGGCTGGGGCAGCTTTCCTGGCTGGCTATGCCAGCCAGAGGATAGGGCTAGCCGGAGCCCCTTCTGACTCTGGGCCTGGCACCATGGTAAACCCGATACTGGTGAAGAGACGCTGCAAGGGTGGAGATTTCAGTCTAATCTTTCCCCACTGTCCCCACCCCTAGCATACTACTTAATTCTCATTCCCATATACCCCAAAACTCACCTTGCACGGCTGAGGAAGCTATTTCTGGATATCAGAATGAATCCCTCTCTGTTCTAGAGAGGTGATGGCATATCCCCTTCAAGGTAGGTATTGGAGCTATTTTGACTTTCCTGGATGGTAATCTGGCCTTTATTAATCAAACTTGATGGACATGCTAATTCTGTAATATAACTAAAGTCAGGCCCATCTAATAAACTGGCATTGTGCCCAGTCAGGTGGTAACGTACCAGTGTTTGCTGAGGACAGGTGTTCACTGTGAAGAAGCATAGTCTGCAGAACGTGGAAAGTGACATTTCTCCTGCAAGATCCCCGTTGTGGCGGACAGTGCCACATTCAGGTCACAGGCTTCATTATTAAAGGTCCTAGCTAACACTTACAGCAGTTATGCCATCACCCACAGCCTTTCTCCTCTCTCCCATTTTCCCGACCATCCCAGAGTTGGGAAGGTGGCACATAGATGTGTTTGGTATGTGCGTCTTGCTAACCAGTAGATTTCTCAGGCTGGTAGCATGGGAAGTGGTATTTAGAGCAGAAGCTGGCAACCTTGTCGACATGGAAAGTAGCACTGGTTTAATTTAAGGTGTGAATTCAAGCTGATTCTAGCTAAACCAATGCAAAATGCTGTGTAAACACTTTGATTTCAGTTTAGGAATGACTCATTTTAGTTCAGTTTAGGATGATTAGGAATACATTTAAGCTAAACCAAAACATGAAACACTTAATTCAAAATAAGACTGTCCACACAACCTATTTCACTGGCTTAACTACATGAGTTTAAAAGCCCATTTAAATTAAACCAATGCTACTCTCTTGTGAAGACAAAGCCCTGGGACTCAGGTGGCCTGGGTTCTATCCCCAGCTCTTCCACAGGCTTGCTGTGTGAACTTTGGACAAATCCTGTATCCTCTCGGGGCATAAATTTCCCCATCTATAAAATGGAGATCAGAGTAATAGCCACTTTTGTAAAGCTCTTAGAGCTCCTTGAATGAAAGTCACTTTATGAGCAAGACCATCCACTGCTGGAAACTCACCTATATCTCCATAGAGTTACTCATCTCTTGAGGGGAACAACTGTATTTCTATAGGCTCCATCTACTCTTCAGTTTGGAGTCTAAAACGATTTTTTCCCCTTCAGTACTGGATGTACCTCCTACTTCCCTACTGGTTTGCAGTCCTCCTGTTTGCTCAGCATCTATGCGCTGCTAGCAGCTTGCAAAGGTGCAAGAGTTAAGTGGTGTTAAAAGTCTTTGCATGAGGGCTAGACTCGGTATTCACACTCTGGTGAAAAACAGGAAGAACAACAGAGAACACTGACCGGGCCTTTCAGCATGAATCAGCTGCGAGCACAGAAACAGCCCTAAAGGAGGACAGAGGGCAAAAGTGGGGGAGACGGGTCACTAAGGCATGAGCGTTAGGGACCAAAAGGATGGGAGTTCAGCTTTTGAACTGACTGGTTTCCTCTTGGGTATCCCCTTGGGCCTGATCTTTCCTCCATTGGGCCTCCTCCCTTTCCGTGGTGGAAATCAGTATCTCCGTGGAAGTCAGTGGTGTGGCACTAGTGTGAGTGAGAGGAGAATCAGGCCCACTGACTCCCGCAGAACTACTCCTGATTTACATCAGTGCGAGCGGAGAACCAGGCCCACAGATTGCAGTGGGCGCTGGGCTGCAGAGCTAGGCCCGGTGGGTCTGGTTGTGTTGTTATTACAATACCAGAGAGAATGCACAGAGGAGGAAAATGGTTATTCCCTTTGCTGTAACGTGAGCTTTATAAAAGCAGTGAACTTTTTACCTCCTATTATCAATGCTCCATTTGATCAACTCAGGACTGCAGAGTGGCTACAAACTAGGCAGAGACTTTGTTTTTAATCTAAATCCAGAACGAAGCTGCCTCTCCCAGCTGAGCAAGGAATCAGCGTGTCTCCATCCACTAGTAGCTCAGTGACAGGAGGAGCAGGGACAGGGAGGCAGAGCAGAACCTGACCTGGGAATACTAGATCCATTTTCAAACTGGAGGGAGCCTTCTGAGCCATTGAAATGCAAATACAGCCCTGAGCGCCTTGAGCCAATCCGAGCAGGTTTCTTGTGGGATTACCTGAGACTGGGAGGGAAGAAGGAGAGGGTTGGATGATCATTTGGGAGCTGTGAAAAGTGTTGTGCTTTCCTGACCAGCTCTGGATGTGCTGCAGCAAATATATGTGTGAGTTATGCTTTCTGTCAGGGCTGTTTGTCAACTGCATAGTCCGCTTCTCGCATGCTGGCTTGCCTTAAATCCACTGTGGATGCTGGATCACAGCAAATACGACTGCACTGAGGCACTGCTGCTTGACAAACCGTGGAGAGAGGGGCTGCAGAGAGTAGGCTATTGTTGCAGAGTCTCCTGAATTACCCCCCTGGAGAAGCAATGCCTCCCTCTCTCACTGAAGCAGTGGCAGGGCTGCAGCCTCCTCAGGAAGTGGGACGCCAAAAGATTTGAACTTGGGCTTTTGACAGGATTCTGGGGGGCTCATGTGCCCTCCCCTGCGGCTGGACCTGAGGATTTATTTTAGGAATGGTAAGTGCTGGCTCGGGGATGGGGCGTTTGGAGAGATCCGTACAAATTCTGAGAACTTGGAGGGTTATTTTTCTTTTCCCTAGTGCCTGAAAGAAACAGAAAATCCTTGTTATTTGCAATGGAAGGCTATAAGGCAGCCAGATCTGGGGTACTAAGCTTTGTGTGTAGAAGGATTCTCTCTAATGTTAGTGCTTATTTTGAGAAGTTTGGTCAAGGAGGAGCCTATGACTTTAACTGTGGTTAATTATTTGCCAAGACAATGTTTTCACCTACAGCTGGAGAGAGAGAGAGAGAGAGAGATACAGTTCGATGCCGAGAGACTCATTGTAATAGAAAATCTGATTTTCCTCTCATGTATACTGGTGTAAATCAAGAATAACTCCACTCCAGTCAGGAGTTACACTCATGTAAAACTGGCGTGAGATCAGAGTGAGGTCCATTGTTATTAATGTCTCATTCTGGAGGTAGAAAGCAACTAGCCTTTTTTTTTCTTTTTAAGAAAAACAAAGAAAATTGTTCATCTTGATTACAAGGAAACTCTTAAATATCAGGGGCCCAACTCATCCAGCGAAGTCAGTGTGGTCTCACCACCAGGGATAAATGTGGCCTGAGGAATGTGTTGTTTACTTTCATTTTTTTTTTAAAAAATGCTTTGATATTTTGCTTCTTGGAATGTTTTAAAACAACAAAAAAATTGATCAAGTTGTAACATTTTTCCTGTTTCACTGTGTCATCTGTATGTTTCAGAGAAGGAGGAAATCAAAGTATATTTTAGGGCCTTTTTTCCAGAGCAGAGCCGACATAATACAAGTTGAAAATTCCAGCCAAGTTCAACAGAGACAAAACGATACAAATGTATCATAGTAGTTCAATTATCTAGATTGTTAGTCTTTGATGGCCACTAGAGGGACAATACAGTTATCTTCCTGAAAGGAGTTATAAAACGGTGATAAAACGGTAGAGGAGAAAATGAGTTGAGGTCTCCTGTGTGCAGTTAACATATTGTCATATTACTGCTTGTGATATTAACAAGCTGTGATATATAACCTAAACAAAGCAGCTCAAAAGTCTTACCCAGAAGTGCTGCTCACCTCAATTTTGCCTCTTTGATTACAACATAGTTTTAGCAGAGGATGTGTGTTCGTTTGCTAGGTCAGATATATGCTACCTTGTGAGTAAGAGTTTTATTTTTACATTTTGAAATTTGAAGCCTTAGACTTTAAAAAGAGTCAATGAATGAGCAGTTCTTGTCCAAGATACAAGATCAGATATATCCCTGTGCTAGTAAAATATTTAGTTTTCAGATCTAATTTTCCCTTTCATTTCATAATTTTAGTCCTCTATGCTCCATTATCTGTGCATCCAAAACTCCCAGGAACCTCAGTGGGAGGGAAATGAATGAAGGATCAGGCCCTTAATTAACACACTTTCCTGGGAACTTCAATATGAAATCTTCCTCCAAAGATAGCGATTCCCCAGACGTGATTCAATTCACTTCTTCCTGTTTGGACGACCTTCCCACCTTCAGAGCCACATAAATCCCCTTTTGTGTCATATTTGTAAACTTTCATGTCATGTATCGTCAGACCAGTGAGAACTCTGATCTAGTGGTAGTAAGGACTCTGTAAGCCTAACATTTTTAGGCATTTCAGTGTGCTAGGTATAACACACGTCTGAGAGCAGAATTTACTGAGACAAAACTGAATGGCTGTTTTTTGTTCCCTAAGACATATAAGTGGGCACTTTTAATCAATCAGCAATCTTCTTCTGAGTAAGCCTCCACATATCTCATTGGCACATGACCTCTATTTGTTTGTGCTTTCCAACAGATCCCAATGGCAGCAGTAAAAGCTGCCACAGCATATCCTACCTTAGGGTCTGTAGTGAGGTCCACAGGGCCTGATGTATTTCTTGGGTTCTGTTGGCAGAAGCTCTGTGGAGAGATGCAGTGGTACAAGCTACCCATTTCCCTCCCCCCCCCACCCCATACCCTTTTCCCACTGGAGGTGCCCAGAAAACCAGGCTTGCTCTGCTCAGTGGTTCTCAACCAGGGGTACCTGTACCCCTGGAGGTACTCCAGGGAGTACATCAACTCAGCTAGATATTTGCCTACTTTTACAACAGGCTACATAAAAAGCACTAGCAAAGTCAAAACAAACTAAAATTTCACACAGAAAATGACTTGTTCATACTGTTCTATATACTATACACTGAAATGTAAGTACAAGATTTATGTTCCAATCAATTTATTTTATAAAGATATGGTAAAAATGAGAAAGTCAGCAATGTTTCAGTAACAGTGTGCTGTGACACTTTCGTATTTTTATGTCTGATTTTGTAAGCAAGTCGTTTTTGAGTGAGGTGAAACTTGGGGTACGCAAGAGAAATCAGACTCCTACACCGGGTACGGTCGTCTGGAAAGGTTGAGAACCTCTGCCCTAGATAGAGAGGAGAAGACAATCTTTTTGCCTATATTGTCCACCTCCTGCATCTCCCCAAAGATCTGTCTTTCTCTATCATGTATGGCTTTTTAAATGATCTGCCCACGTTTTTCTCTCCACTCCCATTCCCCATAGCTGCTCACCAGCCCTCATGTACCTGCTCTGCAAACTCACCCACATAAACCCATTCTAACAGATGCCCATCCATGTACCCACCCACTTGCCACCCTGCATGTATGCACCCAACCACTCGTCCACAGACCCATATGCACCCACTCAAACACGAATGTACTCCCCCACTACCTGAACCCACATAGACTCACACTCACATATAGTCCTATGCAGCCAGCCACTCACAGGTTCATTCCTGGGTTCCCCCTTCCCTTCCCCTCCAATTAACTGAGCACCACTTCCTATGCCACTCTGCCCCCATCCCCCTCTCTTAAAGCAACAGCAGCCCCTGGGCTGCTCTGCTCCCAACTTGCTTCGTGCCCACTAAATCAGCAGCTGTAGCTGCTCAGTTCTCTGGGTCCCAACCAGCTCACTCCTCTGCTCCAAATTCCTGCTTGCTCCAGGCAAGCAGGTAAATGAGGCTTTCAGGCCCTGTGCATTTCCTCAACAGTGTGGGCTTAATTTCCTGGTCCTATTGAAAACATTGGGGAGTTTTTTCATTGACTCCAGTGGGAGCAGGATCAAGGTATAAAGGTTGGGGTGTGGAAATCCTTTGAATGAGACATGAAGCCTAGTCCAGCAAGCCCCTGGGAGAAGTCATTGTGTGCTCACAGGTCCAGAAAGGCTACTCACATGAGTAGAGTTGTCACCGGTCCAGATTTCCCCAGGATCATCCCTTTTCTGAGGTAGCTGTCCTGGGAAATCTGCCAGCTGTCTAGTTCTATGGGCTCAGGAGCATCCCAGATGTCCCGGTTTTTTGTATCTCGGAGAGGTGGCAGCTCTATACGTGAGCAAAGTTTAGAGGATCAGGTCATCCCTGGCGCTTGATGAGTGGCATTTAGTGCCCTTTGGGTAAGATCATGGGAAAGAAGCAAACTCAGTATGGAACAATCCTGGCTGCTAGTGATTGTGTACCAGAACCCAATACATCATTAGCTGAGTTAAAGCCTTTCCAAGAAGTCAGAGGTTGAATGTGCAGTAAACTCTGCACCAGTATCCTTTCCATCCTTCTGCCCATGGGGCTACCATTGAAGGGCATGAGAGTCCTGCATACGGATCGGAAGGTAGGGCGTGATCCCGTGCTGCCAATGAAATACAGCTAAAAATCCCAGGAGTCTTTAGGTTTTTTTTAAAATATCCTAGATTCCCAGTGAAAGAGAAAACAAAAGGATGCTGGCCTTGCTCCTGCTCCCACTGCAATTGGAAGGAGGTTAGTCATCGAAAACAAGACGAGCATGGTCTGACCCAGTGCAATATGCTGCTTGAAGACACTCTACATTCTTTACTTAGGCTGTAAGCTCTCTGGGGCTGGGACTGTCTTTTTGTTCTGTGTTTGCATAGTGCCTAGCACAATGGGGTCCCGGTCCAGGGCTGCGGCTTCTAGGTGCTATGGCAATACAAATAATAAATATAAAAATTGATATATTTTAAAAGTTCAATATCCAGTTGTAATTCATGCTTCTGGCAGATGTTACTGTTTGCCTGTTAATGTTTGGTGACTCCAACTGGGAAGTACAAAGGATTTGTCTTAACTGTGTGAGGTGCTGAGAGACCATCTGCTGGCGTCTGATCTCTGGGCACCCCAGAGGTACTGCTCGCGGAAGGGATTGGCTGGAAAGTTAAATGACACTTTTCAGGGGGCCCTAATTCGAAAGAGTATTTAAGTATCTGCTTAATTTTAAACATATAAGTAATCCAGTCCCTAGTCAGCAACATCCCATTGTGATGTCAATGGAATTTGAGCAGCAGCTTAAAGGTAAGAATGAGCATAAGTGCTTTGCTGAGGAGGGCCGTGATTCAGCAAGATTCTTAAGCATGCACCTAACTTTAAGTGCAGGGAGGCTACTCCTGGGCTTAAGGTTAGGAGTGTATTTAAAGATCTTGCTGAATCAAGCCCTAGGTATGGACTTCAATCCGTGCCTAAAATTAAGCGCATGCTTAAATATTTTGCCGACTCACAGGCTAAGAAATATTTTAATAAGTCCAGTTATATCGGACCTGATCCTGCAACCCTTCGATCATGTGAGTAGTCCTCAATACTCACAGTAGGCCCATTGACTTTTCTGGGACTACTGGAGCAAGGAAAGGTGACTCCTATGACCAGTGGTTTGCGGGATATAATATAATAATGCGGGGAATGAAAATATATTCTGTAAGCTAAAAGAAGAAACTCTGTTATATGCAATCAGTTTGCCCTATTTGAGGATCTGGCCTAAGGTCTATGATACATCAGGTGTTTGAAATTAGACATAGATTTATATTTAAAAATGTTTAATTGCTAATTTCCCAAAATAACCCCTTATCTAAGTGAACCTAATCTATGTTCTTGTGCATTCCTGCGGTAATATAGCTTGAGGCCCTGATTCTCACTTACACTAAGGCACCTTTGCATGGCTCTGACAGTGTGAATAGGTGTTAAAGTGCGGATAAGAGAGAAGAGAAGATACAGCAAATGAATAATAATAATAATCCCTAGCTCTAAATGAAATGGATATAAGTCAGGGTGAACCGATTTACCTGTGTTCATGGGGTTTGCATCAGTTTAAATTGATTTGTAAAACTTTTTGAGTTAAACCAGTGCAATCTTTGCTTCTGGACAAAGTCCAAATCGAAGGGCCCTTGGAGGCTGCTCTTCAAAAGTTGGGATTTCACAGACCACTGCTTTCTCAGCCATGATGTTTGACAGCATCCTGTAAATCTACCCATTGTGTGACCTGAGATACCATGGCACTTTCCCCCATTTTGACAGTGGCAATTAAACAAAAGATGAATGCCCACCCACTCCCACTGCCCTGGGAGAGCAATGGTGGTGAGCGCCAAGTAGCATCGGTCCTAACAAGAAGATTGAAAAGGTTGCAAATGTCAGATTTTTAGACAAGTCCTGGCCAGCATTTCCTTTCTGTGAGCGCGTACTGTACTGATAGGAGACAGGCTGTCATTACAAGTGCCATTCTGGATTAATAATAGTCACTGAGACGGACATTTTATAAGTGACTATTATTTTACTGAATTTTACTGTTCACAAGTATCCGAAAGGAAATCTGCAGCGCGATTGGTTGTTTCATCCATTGCCTAGCGGCCCAGAATAACATAAATAACCATATTGTGATTAACAACGATAAACAACCCTCCCCTCTTCTCCCTCCAGTGCTGGCTTTATAAGATGTCCAAGGGCATCACAGCAATTTAACTTGCTGCTGCTGAGCAAAAGTCTCGTTTAGTGGCGATGATGTAGCAAATGCTTAACATTACCCGTGTGACAACCACCTCTCTGTTTACTTGCCATGACTTGAATCATAGTCATGGAGGGCGGAAGGGAACTCAAAAGATCATCTCGTCCAGCCCTTCCCTCCTACTCCCCCAGGCAGGATTAAGTAGAGCTAGACCACCCCTGACAGATGTTTGTCTAAGGCCTGGTTTACACTTAAAAGTTGGATCAACATAGCTGTTGGCGCTCAGGGGTATGATAAATTCCCACCCCTGAGCCCCATTGCTCTGCTGAAGAATTTGTCCATCAACCTGGCCACCGCCTCTTGGAGTGGTGGGTTACCCACAGCAACAGAACCCCCCACCCTTTCATCATTGTAGGAAGCATCTATGCTATGGCACTGCAGCAACATGGCTGTGCCGCTATACGTACCCACAGTACAGACATGCCCCCCACTTCTTCAGTTACCACCAGTACTTTGTTTTTAAGGAGGACTCAGCGGCCAGTGGTTTTTAGGCGGGAAAGGGTTATTACGTATTTATGCTGGAGGTGGTGCTGGCTGGCTAGGGCTCTGTTTCATTTTTTTAAAGTGGGATCTAAAGAAAATTAAACCAGATGAAATGGACTGGTTTTGATTTAATCGTATTTACATGAAATAAAAAAATGCCTTTCTGGTAATGAAGGGGGAGACTTTCAAAAAGGCCAAGAGTATAAGGAGCACAATGCCCATTGACTGTCAATGGCGCGTGTGCTCCTAAATCCCCTAGGTGCTTGTGATAACCTCCCGAAAGCCTCCCGCTCATTAAGCTACCTTAAAGAGGCATTGAGTATTCAGTCAGACAATCAAAATAGCCATGTAAGTTGTTCCTAAGTTGTGACCTGATGTGCATCAGGGGCTGGACGGTCTTCAAATTCCATTGCAGCTATGGGCAGATGCACAAGTGAAGTCAGACTCGGGTCCGGAGGTGTCAGGGTAAATTAAGCAAAAGCACATGGTGAACATTACTACTAACGGCTGGCCCATGGTACAGTTATAGCCAAGACAGGATATGCACTTCCAGCATAATGTGCCTTACCTGTGCTGTGGCAGTTTAGATGGGGCAAAGCTGTGTTATAATTATGTTCCAAAAACTAGCTACAGCCCTAAAAAAAGACCAGGGCTGAGGCATGGTTCTCTTAATGTTGTTATAACATGGTTTTATCCCATCCGTGAAGCTCAGACTACACTATGTTACAATGTGTCTGGGTCACCACATTGTAACGGTATTTCCCAGCATCTTGGGCCTTAGATTATTGCAAAATAGTAGGGTCCTGGCTATTTCAGGCTGTAACCTGTTATAACGCTACTGTCTAGGGCAGGGGCTGTGGTGGCCAGCGTTACGGGAAGAAAGGAAATGCTTGCATAAAAGAAAACGTATCAGCTGGTTTTAGTGGGGTTGAATGGGTGTCACTGAACGCAGAGTCTGGCCCCACAGATTCTGCATACAGTATGGGGACAGTTCCTCGGTGTAAATCAGCGTATTTTCATTGACTTTGAAGGAGGTACACTGGATTTACACCAGTTGAAGATCTGCCTCAGATATTTTATTTCACAGACCATGGACTACCATTCACACAGAGTGAATACAGAGTGTGCGTATTTAAACACAAATAAATAGACCTGCTTTGATCCGCCTCAAAAAGGGGCCGAGAAGTCATAATCGTCTTTACTGAGCTTGTGGAGGGGTTGACGTTCACCATGACCGAGAAGAAAGCAAAGAGGAATGCTTTTGTGCTCCACATGGGCTCAGGAGATCAGGGTTCACTGCCTGGCTGTGGCACAAAATTCCTTGCTCAAGTCACTTAACCTCTCTGGGCTCAAATCCACTTCTACAAAACTGAGATGAGCATCCGCCCATTCCTCAGAGGAGTGCTAAATGGGAGTGGGAGGGTAGATCCACTGGTGTCTGTGAGCTGCTTGCATACTGTGGTGATGGAGGCTGGATAGATGAAAAAGTGTGCGGTCTTGAAAAGTGCTGTATTGCAGGGCTAGAAAGATATCCTGTTTTAAAAGAAATCATTGCACCATCTACTTGATCTGCGACAAGAGTTGGGTGGTCAGGTTTTTTGTTAATATACATAAGAAAAGTAGTTAGTTAGAAGGTACTTAAGGCAAATTCTGAGGTGCTACTTTGTCTTCTTCTGTTGAGAGATCCCATGTGCTTCTGTAAGACAGCCCCAAAACTTATCAGCGAAAGGATGGTTTTGTGGTTAAGATACTGGGCTGGGATTCAGGGGACCTGGGTTCAGCTCTTAGCCCTGTCACAGACTGCGTGACTGTGAGTAAGTGGATTCTCATTTCTGTGTTCCAATTCCCCACCTGCAAAACAGGGCGAATAGTGGTACCTCCCCACCACCTCTGTTGTCTATCTACACTGTACGTTTGGTGGGGCAGGGACTCTTGCTATATATTTGTACAAAACCTGGCACAGTGGGGCTCTGATCTCAGCTAGAGCCGCTAGGTATTACAGCAAATAAATAAGAGAGCACCTGAGTCAACAATTATCTCTGGCTGTGGCAAAGGGAAAGTCTGTAGTAACCACCTCCATGTTGTGTTGGTTTTGATACATTTGGGATTGAAAGAAAAAAGCCTAGTAGGCCTGCCTTAAAAGATGACAAACCTTCAAGCAAGGGGAGCTGGGGAGCCTAGGCCAGATGCAGCGGCTATATGAAATGCACAAGGATTTTGTTGCCTAAGTGGTTAATGAGTTTACTACCTTGTTCCTGTCAGGGTTTTGTAGGGTAGGTGCTGATTAACGTGTCATGCCCTTTCCCCCACGCCTCTCTTGCTGCACTTCCATCTCCCAGGCTCCAGCTGACACCTTTTATTAGCAAACTTGTCCCTGAATCGTTAGGAATAAATATTGACAGTGATGGCTGCCTAATAGGATTTAACTTGCAGTTCACTGGGTGTAAGCGTTTGGCACTTCTAGCTCTTGGTGTGTCGGCTTGAATGAGAAACCGTGTTTGGGACAGACCCAACCAAGATTTAGTCCGGGGGGGATTTCTTGATAGAATGTTCTCCGGACCTGGGGAGGGGTGGGCCAGGGGCACACACTGCTACCCTTTGTCTGTTGGTATGGAAAGCAAAGCTCGGATTTCTATACATTCCGCCACTGAATTCCACTCTGTGTATAGCGTGGATTCCAATCCCTGAGAATCCTGAGCAAGGGGCCCGTTAAAGACAATGTTTAGAGACAAATGGTCACTTGATAGAACCTTTTTGGGGGGAGAAAGCTGCTGTTTCGTACATCTGACCATGGAGTAACAATTCTGATGAGCATTTTCTTCTCTCAAGTAAGGCTTGTAAAGTAGATCTGCGTATTTAAATTGTGTGATGATGGTTCAGCTTGACAGCCCTGGAGGAGCCTAGCATGGGTGTGACATAGGCTGTAACAGCACAGTCCTTCCCTGCAATGCCTTGCCAATGCACATCAGTGCTGCCCTTCAGGAAGAGACTGATAGAATTTAACATAGAATGATGATGGGTGGGACTTTCAATGGTGCCTAAGTGACTTATGAACACAGTCCCCTTGAGAGCCAATAGGACTTGTGTTCCTAAATCACTTGAATAATTTTGAAAATCCCACCCAAGGATCAAACTGTAGAGTTTGTAAGCCAACCGACAGTATAAAATCCTGTCGTAGGGATCTCATTCTCTGTTAAATTCTGTAGGCTTATAGAGTAATTTCTGTGGAAATCCATTTAAATTCAGTAAGACTTATCCTGGAGGGTGACCTACGAGGATCATCTCTAGATGAGGGAATAGCTCAGTTTTCATATCCATTCAGTCCTTGGGTTCTCTGCTAATGGCATCCCAGTTCAGCCCAAGTGGAGCTTGGTTCCAAAAGCAAAACCAATCAGCTCACCAGCCAAACCCAAAATGAAAGAAACGTGACACTTGGGGAAAGCTTTACAGTTCATATTACTGGAGGCGGCGCACATCAAAGAGATCTCATGCTCAGAAATTATTAAACTAACTTGCCGGTAGGAGGAAGTCATAGAGAAGCGGGAATTTCCAGACAGACTGCCCCTTCCGGTCTCTGAGAACTGTGAAAGCCTGCACCTGCTTCTTGTGTATGTGGCTCCCATGTAAGTTATGCATCTGTCTCAGCTTAGAACTGATCACAAGACTCAAGCCCATTTATCCTTTCCACACTTACAATACTGCCCACAAGAATCCCCTGTTGAAATTAGAATAATTGCTTTATTGTCTCTTACAGTCCTCCCTCTCCTTCACCTCCCTGCTGCTTCCTCTTTAAAATTAGCTCCTTTGTGTCAATTCCCATAGCTTACCCCTCACCGGCAGCAGCGGGAATGTGAGATGGGGCCCAGGTCTGGCCTGTGGAGGCCATTCACCCACAGCTGGATCTTTGTGTTGGGGTTTCTACCTGTCTGGAAAGGAGAGGAAGTGTGAAGCAGCTTCTGTGGTCTCTTTTGCTGCTCTGTTTGTGTGAGAGGTGGTTGTGATGAGACAGGATGCATAGGGCAAGGTCAGAGATACCAACAGCTTATCTCCTGAAATCAGAAATGTTGAGTGACTTCATATTTTCTCCTACCCTAAACTGTTCTCAAATATCTAATCTGAATGGGGAAAGACAGATAGGTGCTAAAAATAGAGTGAGAAACCGAGATTGAATGAATGAGTCATGGGAGCCCCTGGGAGCTTATTGGAAGCTAAACGGCTTGCGTCAGACACTGTGTCAGCAGCTGTGATCAAGAACGAAAGTGAATTTTAATGAAAAATTACTCACAGGCCAGATCCTCAGCTGGTGTCAATCGGTGTAACTCCATTGGCTGCCCTGCCCACTGACTTCAATGAAACTATGCGGATTTACACCAGAGCACATTAAGCACAAAGCCCTACAGTAACTCTATTCCAAGTAGCAGGGGTTTGGGCCATGACTGCAGGAAACTCATTTTCTGTTTTAAAAATCAGCCGGACTAAAGGCTCTTCAGTGATTAGCAGTTCAGCTGCTGCATGGGCTTGATCATTCAAGATGCTGAACACCCTCGTCGGCTGCCAAGCTCTATGGGAGTGGGAGGTTGAACCTTGTGTCAGTATAACTGCTATTTTCTTCTTTGCATATATCATGCTGTTGCCTCTCTCCTGTTTGAACGGGCATATCAAGAAGCAAAGGAGAAAAGTAAATGATTGCAGGGATTACACATTCTCAGCTGTCCCTTAAGGGCACTGGATGGCTTGTACACTGCAAAATGGGCACTCATTCTGCATTAGATCTCCCCCCCTTCCTCTCAAAGGGACAACAGGAACCCGATATTTCAGTAGCACTCTTCTCCTAGAACAGGATTTCTAGATGGTTGTAACTCCAAGGAAATCATGAAGGGCAATTGTGTGGGTGGGGAAATCACAAAGCATTGAAAATTGTATGGCTGTCTAAGCAAAGAAAATCTCACTCCCTGCACATCCTACCCTTGAAGGTCAAGTATTCTCTGTCAACCTGTTGAAATGAAACACGCACACAAATACATCATTATTCTTTAAAAAAAAAAAAGGAGTACTTTTGTGGCACCTTAGAGACTAACCAATTTATTTGAGCATAAGTTTTCGTGAGCTACAATCACTGTATTTTCCACTGAATGCATCCGATGAAGTGAGCTGAAAGCTCATGAAAGCTTATGCTCAAATAAATTGGTTAGTCTCTAAGGTGCCACAAGTCCTCCTGTTCTTTTTGCGAATACAGACTAACACGGCTGTTACTGTGAAACCTGTCATCATTATTCTTTATCATTTGTGTCGTGGTAGCACCTAGGAGCCCCAATCATGGAGCTGGACCCTGTTGTTTTAGGTGCTGTGCAAGCACAGAACAGAAGAGCATACAACCTGAACAAATAGATAATATTGTTCTCACTGAGGCATTTTTTTTTTACTCTTACTGTTCGAGTAAAGGTCAGGCAGTCATGAACATTTTATTTCAAATAAGCTGTTGCCAGCTCGAAAAAGTTGAGAAACACTGACCTGGAAGGCTCCCCAAACCCCTGACTTTATGTAGACAAGCCCTCTGCAAATCATCCACCGGAACTTCTGAGCACACCTCCAAACCCTCGACAAAGGCAGTTTCTCCCGCCCCCTCTGCCCCCACCAGACAATCAACACAGTGCGGATGGGATGAGATGCATCAGTGAGTGTATTCCTTGCTTCGTGGTTTGAATTGTAAACGAGCAAGGCCCTCTTATGTTGTATCTATTGTGGATTCCTTTAGTCCACTGTTAGAATGTTTTTTCTTGTTGTTGTTCTCTGTTAAAAAGCCCAAGGGCTATAGCTTTTTGAACTTTGCACCAATGATGCCATTGAGAACAAGATGCCACATCTTATATGATATTCAAATTGCAGTAAAATACTCCTTTTTAAAAAATGAAGGCAGATTGTGCCTTTAGGTCTGTCATTGATGCAGAGCATTGCCATATTAAAGGAGCTTTGGTCAACAGTTGCTGTCTTTGTTCTTCTTCATTACCTCTGTGATTGCCTTAGTTTGGACCTTTTGTTTCACCCAGGGATGACAACAATGGTTTGGAGTGAATGACAAGTAATAATAGTTCTCATCATATGCAGGAGAAAGGCAGGATGAGCTAAGTGGTTTTCCCTCCCAGGGAGGCTGTAAGCATAGTGTGATAATTAACAAACACGCAGGACTGCAAAGCTATTTCCCATCTCAATTGCTTAACTGACTGGGCTACAAACCACGGTGTATGCAGTGTAGTTATAGCCCTGTCGGTCACCCACCTTGTCTGGGCTGTAAACCAACAGGAGGTGGATCACCGGGTCAAAGAGTGCTAGTCCTTCTGTACACCGTATGGGCAGAATCCTCAGGTCATTTTTACTCCTTATTTCGGCAAAACTCCCACTGAGATCAAAAAGTACAGAAGTCATTGGGAGTCCTCCTGAGTAAGGACTTCAGGGTTTGAGTCAAGAAGAAGTGGGTGATGTTTAAATAAGTATGATTAAGGAACAGGGACATATCCTTGGAATTGGGCCCTGTGTGGGCGAAGATGTTTCAGGCCATTACCCCCAGCCAGTTGATAAGTCCTATCAAATACTCTCATGTTACTGCAATTAGAATTTAAGCATATGGGAAAACACTTGAAGAAAAGATGCAAAGAGACAGATTAGATAGCAGAGCTGGGTTACAGCTGCAAAGTTCAAATTCAGATCCTGATTCTGAACCCCCACCAAACTTTGAGCATATTGGGATCTGAGGTTTTAGTCAGTCTTCTGGAAATGTGCAGCCAGATTTTCGAGTGCTCAGCCTCCACAACCAGGGCCCAATTTTCAAAAGAGGTGAGCACCCAAGAACTCCCAGTGTAACATTTACGGCCAGATTCTCAAAGAAGCTCAGCACCCAACATTCTAAGCACTTTTGAAAATCTGGCCCTGGTTGTGCTGTGCTGTGCCCTTCTGAAAATCTTGCCTAAAAAGGCCAGTTGTAAATTTCAGATCTGGAATCTGAGCTCTGCACATGTTTGGACTGGGTGTTAGGATCGAATTAATCTAATGAAGCATTAGTTTAGTCGGCTGGAAAATGCCAGTGTTCTAAGAGTTAAGTGTAAAAATAACGTGGAAGGATATTATTTGTTTACAGAATCTCTTGGTCCAAATACAACATAGAGTGTCTTCAGCTTCTAGATCCAGTGAACTTTTCTTTTAGAGACTATTTTATTTTTATAATTAGCCCTAAAAGGGGACATCTTGTTTCGCATAAGCAGGAGACCTGTTTTCCTTTTGTTGCTGCCTTCTTTGGCAAGTGCTGGGAGATTTTCTGTTCATTTGGCAGGCAGTTTGCACTTTACTCCCATTACAGTATCCTGTATGAGGAAACAAATGGTGTAATTGGAACTGAATGAGTTTTGCATAGGTCGATTCTCACTGTAAATGTGTGCCATATTGCGCATGAACAATTTTATTAGTTTCACTTGTGTAGAGCAATCACTGTACCAAATGGCTATATGAGTTACTTATTGTTCTATTATGAGGTAGGTCATCTGTACATCAACGTGGCAGAGTTCTTATTTGCATGAGAAATAAGTCAAGCCAAAATGCCAGATCTGACCACTCCTCCGCATGGGAGAAGTTTGGATCCAGATTCAGGCTTTATGACTGGCCCCTAGTTCTGTAATGGAGCAAACCAAACTCCCCAATCGACACACCCCTAAAATTTGGAAAAGTTCAGATCCCGTTCCAAATGTTGTGGCTTTCACAGTGGTATCAGAATATCAGAACTGATATCTGTGAACCTTAAAAGGTTCTGAGGTTCAGATTTGGTTTGATTTGGCATTCAAAAGTTTTCAGACATCTGCCTGTCTGTCCATATTTATAATCAATTGTAGCTCTAGGATGCCTGTTAGCATGATAACTATACTTATCCGAAGTTTTAAACATACCTGAACACACCTTGGCCTCTCCAATCGGGAAATTCTGTGGGAAATCTGTCAAGAGCAAGTGTGTGAAATCTTGTATAAGATTCCCAGCACTTCCTGGCCTGGGATAGAGTGGACATTGACTTTCTTGGTATTTCTGTATCTGTTTAAAACTGTACTAAGTGAAGCTGTTTTCCCAACAGATCTGGCTCTCCACTAGTGCAGATTGGACTAAAATGTTTAGCTTTCAAGGAGAGATTTAGATAGAGAATGCATTGCATTTAAAATTCTACAGCTTCCGTTGGGATGCTGTTTGAAAACCCAAGACAGCGGTGATTTTTTTTAATCTAGTGTACTTCGTTCACAACAGGCAATATGGGTGAGTTCCTCGACTGATGTAAACTGGCCTAGCTCCATTGAAGTCAACAGAACTATACTGATGTGGCCCTAAAGTTTTATGGTCATTTTCCATACAAAATGTGTCCTAAAAATCTCTTTATAGAGTTAAAAGAGTTAAAAGAACTCTCGTGGCACCTTAGAGACTAACAAATTTATTTGAGCATAAGCTTTCGTAAGCTACAGCTCACTTCATCGGATGCATTCAGTGGAAAATACAGTGGGGAGATTTTATATACACAGAGAACATGAAACAATGGGTGTTACCATACACACTGTAACGAGCGTGATCAGGTAAGGTGAGCTATTACCAGCAGGAGAGTGGGGGTGGGAAAACCTGGTGTAGTGATAATCAAGGTGGGCCATTTCCAGCAGTTGACAAGAACGTCTGAGGAACAGCCGGGGGGGGGGGGGGGGGGAGAATAAACATGGGAAAATAGTTTTACTTTGTGTAATGACACATCCACTCCCAGTCTTTATTCAAGCCTAAGTTAATTGTATCCAGTTTACAAATTAATTCCAATTCAGCCGTCTCTTGTTGGAGTCTGTTTTTGAAGCTTTTTTGTTGAAGAATTGCCACTTTTAGGTCTGTAATCGAGTGACCAAAGAGATTGAAGTGTTCTCCGACTGGTTTTTGAATGTTATAATTCTTGACGTCTGATTTGTGTCCATTTATTCTTTTACATAGAGACCGTTCAGTTTGGCCAATGTACATGGCAGAGGGGCATTGCTGGCACATGGTGGCATATATCACATTGGTAGATGTGCAGGTGAATGAGCTTCTGATAGTGTGGCTGATGTGATTAGGCCCTATGATGGTGTCCCCTGAATAGATATGTGGACACAGATGGCAACGGGCTTTGTTGCAAGGATAGGTTCCTGAGTTAGTGGTTCTGTTGTGAGGTGTGTGGTTGCTGGTGAGTATTCGCTTCAGGTTGGGGGGCTGTCTGTAAGCGAGGACTGGCCTGTCTCCCAAGATCTGTGAGAGTGATGGGTCGTCCTTCAGGATAGGTTGTAGATCCTTGATGGTGCGTTGGAGAGGTTTTAGTTGGGGGCTGAAGGTGACAGCTAGTGGCGTTCTGTTATTTTCTTTGTTGGGCCTGTCCTGTAGTAGGTGACTTCTGGGTACTCTTCTGGCTTTGTCAATCTGTTTCTTCACTTCAGCAGGTGGATATTGTAGTTGTAAGAATGCTTGATAGAGATCTTGTAGGTGTTTGTCTGAGGGGTTGGAGCAAATGCGGTTGTATCGTAGAGCTTGGCTGTAGACAATGGATCGTGTGGTGTGGTCTAGATGAAAGCTGGAGGCATGTCGGTAGGAATAGCGGTCAGTAGGTTTCCGGTATAGGGTGGTGTTTATGTGACCATCGCTTATTAGCACCGTCGTGTCCAGGAAGTGGATCTCTTGTGTGGACTGGTCCAGGCTGAGGTTGATGGTGGGATGGAAATTGTTGAAATCATGGTGGAATTCCTCAAGGGCTTCTTTTCCATGGGTCCAGGTGATGAAGATGTCATCAATGTAGCACAAGTAGAGTAGGGGCATTAGGGGACGAGAGCTGAGGAAGCGTTGTTCTAAGTCAGCCATAAAAATGTTGGCATACTGTGGGGCCATGCGGGTACCCATAGCAGTGCCGCTGATTTGAAGGTATACATTGTCCCCAAATGTGAAGTAGTTATGGGTGAGGACAAAGTCACAAAGTTTAGCCACCAGGTTTGTCGTGACATTATCAGGGATACTGTTCCTGACGGCTCGTCCATCTTTGTGTGGAATGTTGGTGTAGAGGGCTTCTACATCCATAGTGGACAGGATGGTGTTTTCAGGAAGATCACCGATGGATTGTAGTTTCCTCAGGAAGTCAGTAGTGTCTCGAATCCTGTAAAGACTTATTTTAAACACATGAGCAGTCCCATTCATGTCCATGGGCCTGCTCATGTGCAGACTGCATTTGCAGGATTGGTTAGTTGGTTAATACAAGGCAGGAACTGGATGGCTTAGTGAAACTTTCCTTTGGGTCAATAGTTTGAATCCAGCCCATCTCACTCATGGCTGAAAATTACCACCAGCTAATGGCCTACATGAAAGATTGAGATATTTTAGAATTTTGAATTTTCATACATTCAAGTTTTAGAAACATAGAAATTGACAATTTTAGCATTTTTAGATTAACGTTTACATTTTAACTGTAAGCTCTTTGGGTCAGGGACCATCTGTTATATATGTCTATGAGCGCAACAGGGCCTCAGTGCTGGATTGGGGCCTCTTGGTGCTGTGTGATAGAAATAATAAACTATAATCAAATAGTTTGGTGGTCCCAGTCTAGTGACAGGCTTCATGAAAGCCAGCACTGCGCTCTTAACAAAGATGCCAGGTGTTGACTGGGCATGAAAACTTTCAACTATACCTCCCAACATTTCAAGTGGCTAAAACAGGACACGACACCACTCAGGTTTGGCCCATTTGCTTCTCTGTAGATGGAGAAGAAGGGCAAATGGGCAAATTTGACTGGCACTGCAACCTGAGTGCCACTCAACTTTGGCCCAGCTGCCCCTCCACAGACAGAGTCTAAGGGGGGTCCGGGGGAAACATGCGTGGTGTTGTGACACTGTGCACCAGGTTGCAATGCCACTTGGTTTGGGGGCCTTCTCAAACAAGGTCCCAGGGCAAACTGACCCTTTTGTCCCCTCAGGGAGCCCTGAATGATTAAAATGTTCACTGCAATTGGGACAGGAGGGGGTCAAAGTGGGACTGTCGGGAAGTGACAGTCTGTGAGCTACCTTCTCAGCCCTACAGGTGATTCCTTCCTGTCAAGGTTAAGTCACATTGGCAGGCCGGATGGGTACCTTTCTGCATCCCTGGCCTGTTCTGTGGATAAATAAGGGACTTAAGTCATGAGGGCTGCACGCCCGATGGCTTTCATAGCACTAAATTCACATACACGGAAAGAACAACCAATAATGCAAGACCATGTCAGGCACTTCAAAAAGCAGCAATTTAGCGTATTTTTAAAAAGTGAAAAATCTCTAGGTCCAAGGTCTGGATGCATTTAAACTCTGTGGAATGCCTATTATCTAACCTAAAGAGCAGAATGAAGTCTGGATATTGTGGACACAAATGCTGTTGGCACAAGCTAAAAATGTGCATGTGAGCGCCTTTCTAAGTACCCGATAATCCCCCAGGGCCAAGTGAAGATTAGGTCTCTCTCCCAAACAAAGAGGGAGTTCATTTTCTCAAAGATCCCTCAGCCGAAGCCAAATTGAGCGAGGAACCCATTTTCCCCAAATGAATGAAAATCCCTCATTCAGTTCTCTGCTTGCAAACAGGTATAGAGGTGAAGCATCTTTATTTCCTTGTGTGTGTGCACGCGAACAGAGCATTGTGTGAGATTGTGGGACTGGGGTCAGATCAACGAAAATAGATCCAATCTAACACTAAAAAATGCTAGAAACCTTTGAGATTAAATAATATTGCATGATGAAAATCCAGCCACTTCTCTCCACAGCCTTCTCCCTGCAGAGCTGAAGATCAGCGTGCATTTCTTTGCCTTCACTCTGCAGGGTGACTGTGGTGGTTCTTTTTCACAGAAGTCTAGTTTCTGGTTGTTTAAAAGGAACCACCTTGCTGGGAGAGACACTTAATTCATTTCAGCTGGCTTGTCCTTCTCTCTCGTTTCTTCTTGCATTGCAATGTCATGTGCTCTGCACTGCCAGCAAGGAGCCCTTAGGATAAATGCAACAGATCCTTCAATCTGAGACTTTATTACTTAGGAATTCCCATATCAGGGTAGCCCAGTGACCTCTAATCTTTTAATCTGTCTCCAATGGTAGCCTACACATTGAGAGAGACGTAATCTCTGTCCCTGTCCCCCATAATTCACCGAACTGTGCTCTACAGTTCCCTAGAAATTTCTCTTCTTGACCCTCGCCAGTGAGCGTCTTATGCCCTAGCATGAGGATCCTTAGCCCCTGTAATTCTGTCCGAGCGACTGTAACTGCAGATGCTACTGTGATTTATACAAATCTCTATTTTTTAAAAAAAAATTCCTGTTTTGAGGGGGATGGATCTTACGTGGGATTTTTTTCTTCAGCTCCTCCCATCTTCCCACAGGCTCCCCTGCTTCCAGCTGGCTGCAGAATGCTTGGCTTGACGCTTTTCTGAACTTACATATCAGCATCTGAGCACAAGAGCATATCATTGCTATTTCTAGTTTGGCTACAGGCCACACTGCCTAGTGACACGAGGGACGCCTTAACCGATGGAGCTGATATGCAGGGTCCTGGGGCAGAGTTAGCACAGTGCTCCCAGATCCTGGCAGCGCAGTGTATTGAATCCATGGCTACCTTTAGACAGGCATTGCTGTTATCAGCTAAGCCACACGCACAGCATCCAGAATAGGACTCAGGATCCTGTGCTCTCAAACCACAGGACACGACCACTTAAGCTCAAGGAGATACTCTGTTGCCTGTGCCAACAGTATGGATTACGTGCTATTTTTGGACCAGCCACAGCAGGAACAAAATGACAGATACTTGAGCAGTGCTGTCTTTCCACCCAGTGGAGTGCAGTGATATCTACAACATGCATGCCGGGGAGCATGCTGCGGTTAATAGAGTGTGCCTCACATGGTAATGTCTGGTTCAAACCACAGGACTATAGGGTTAGCCCTTCATTTAAATAGTGTCAACCATGAAATAGTGTAGAAGAGGAAGAGATCGATCCCACTTTCCAGGAGATAGAGGATTTTCATTTTGGGGACATTTTCATTCACAAGGAGGAATAAATGTTTCACGAGCTGACAGCTGTCCCTTTGAGAGCTGGCCTTAAGCCTGCAATATGAGGTATCAGAATTCAAGCCAAAAGACTGCTGTTATCTCACTGGTTGAGCCCAGGGCTGCTGGGGCAGGGATTTCAGGACAATGTGTGACATTATGTAACAGCAACCCAACACCACAGGGCATGATAAGGATAGAAAGGAGGCTTAACCCCTTCACTTCCTTCCTCTGGTGAGCATGTCAGATGTGAGTGTCATTTCCCTGTTTGCAAAAAGAAAAGGAGTACTTGTGGCACCTTAGAGACTAACCAATTTATTTGAGCATGAGTTTTCGTGAGCTACAGCTCACTTCATGTACTTGTGGCACCTTAGAGACTAACCAATTTATTTGAGCATGAGTTTTCGTGAGCTACAGCTCACTTCATCGGATGAAGTGAGCTGTAGCTCACGAAAACTCATGCTCAAATAAATTGGTTAGTCTCTAAGGTGCCACAAGTACTCCTTTTCTTTTTGCGAATACAGACTAACACGGCTGTTACTCTGAAATCTGTTTCCCTGTTTGTAGTCAGATCATTTAATGTTTCAGTGTTTGGGAGTTTTCAACCAGAACATACGAGAAAATGCCCAAAGAGCTCAGTGGAACTGCAGAGGACAAGTTTTTGTCACTACTCACATGGCTGATTGCTGCCTTCACTTTCCACCCCGTGTAAGAAGTTCCAGCCTTTTTGCAAATTGTGAAACGTAGACCCTGCACGATCCTGTTTATCATAACAGTATCGTCAACCCCAAACATTAAAAAGAAATGTCAGGCCCCACAAATTATGAAATTGGCTTAAAAATAATTACATTTGAAAAATTAATAAATGGAATCGCTTTATTTGCCTCTTGGTTTTTTAACCCTCAGGGGGTCTTATTTTCAAGCTTGTTTCTGTGACTATACTAGCTGGAAACGGCCTCCTTTCTTTTTTAAACAAAACCCAGGATTTTCTTGTAATCAGTTGACTCTAGGAGCTGGGGATTTAAGGAAAATAGAGCACAAAATTCACAATAGAATTGCAAGAGTTGGCAACACTGTAATAATTGGGGGTATTGAGATCCAAGGGTTTGGTTGAGGTCCACTCTAATCTGAAAGCAATAGACAGACCCAAACATGGTGCAGAATGTTAGCAGTGCAGATTCTGGGAGTGGATACAGGGAGTGTTGGAGGAAATCATTTGGACAAAAGCAATGGAAGGAGAGCGAGCACAGAGGGCCAGCAGAAAGTGTTGAGAGAGAAATAAATGTGTGTCCAAGAATTATGTATAATGTCTGGCAATAAAATACACAGAGACACCAAAAGTACATTAAAGAAAGTGATATAAGAGAAAGAGATGGAAAACATCAGGTACACAAAACAACCGGAGAGAATGCAGGATGGAATGTAGAGATTGTAAATAATGATAAAGAAAGCAAAAAAGATGGGAATGAAAGGCAAAGTGCCTAAGAGGTTAAAATAAATAATAAGAAATGTTTCAAGTATGTAGGTAACAAGAGGTCAGTGCAGGACACAGACAAGCCTTTAGGAGGAGGTCAGAGTAATTTATGGACAGAAGAGGTGGATGTTACTAAAACATTCAATGAATTTTCCAGAAAGGAAGGTCTGATGGTGGAGGTAAAGGGAGGATGAAAGATATCAAATGCTAGAAACAGACTACATGTTCTGGGGGAGTTGATTAAGGGCAATTATGAGTCTGAGGCCACACAAGATCCATCTCAGAAATCTAAAGAAGGTGGTAAAAGATGGGGAAACCTTTAAGCAGGTACATTGTTTAGAAAAGAGGCAGTGAGTGATGGACTGCAGAGATAGTGCAATACTTACAAAGAGAAACTGCCTTAATGGAAAAAAGAAAAGGAGTACTTGCGGCACCTTAGAAACTAACAAATTTATTTGAGCATAAGCTTTCGTGAGCTTTCTGAGCATTTACTGCTCAGATAAATTTGTTAGTCTCTAAGGTGCCACAAGTACTCCTTTTCTTTTTGCAGATACAGACTAACACGGCTGCTACTCTGAAACTTGCCTTAATGGAGGTGGTCTTCTGATAAAATTGGAGCCTTGGTCCTCAGTGGACCAAGATCGTCAGTTGGGATGGCATCGCTCCATTGACTTTATTGGAGCTATACTGATTTATACCACCTGAGGATCTGGCCCACTACATTGTGGATACTAAAGTGGCAGGCTCTTAAGACAGAAGATTGCCTAATAAGGTTGATTTCTTATAAAGATTTTAGTGTATTTTATGAAGGGTCTAATGAATGACCAAAAAACAGTAAACATGTCAGCATTAACTTTAAAAAAGCAGCTACAGATTCTGACACCTTAGTCATGATGAATAATATCTCATTCCACAAATAGCTCATTGGGTGACATTCTGGCCCCATTGAAGTCAATGGCAAAACTTCCATTGACTTCAGTGGGGCCAGGGTTTTACCAAGTAAGACAATTTGTGGAGTGAGGGTGTTAAATCCTTTTTTCATTCAAAAACCCTATAGCTATTTGAGAAAGGGGAAAGAAATGGATGAGGGAAACCAGTGTTCTAACGAGATTACAACAAAGATGGCTCCAAAACCTAGGTCAGTATTCTGTAATAAAAGAGATAAGGAGGGATATTCCCTCTTCAATACATTCCCATTAGCCCTCCTTGAAAAGTATACAAAATTCTAAAAGGATTAATGCCACAAGTCTGTGTCCCTTATTTTTTTATATATATAATACTTCAGTATTCTACAGAAATGACCCAAACTACTTCAGTATCGCTAATCCAAGAGGTAGTGTTTTGTATTATTAAGGCAAAATTAGGCTCCTAAACCTTTGTTTTAACTCCTAAATAAGTGACCTGATTTTCAAAAGTGCTGAGAACCCTGCAGCTTCCACTGAAGTCAATTGGAGCTGCTGGGTGCTCAGAACTTTTGAAGATCAGGTTACTTACTTATGTACTTAATAATGGATTTAGGAGACTAACTTCAGACTCCTAATTTTAGAAATCTTGGCTTTAATGTATAATCCTGCAGTATTCTTTTGCTACTGGCTGAGCGAGTGTTAAGTGAAGAGCAAAAGGGCCACACACCTAAGCTAAGGAAAGGCTGGACAGAATGTCTTTGTACAGCGAGTTGTTAACATGTGCAGCATTAAATACCAAAGGCACAATGGGAGCAGCCAGTATAAATAACATTTAACAGTTTGACAAGAACTTTGCAGAAAAGAAAATATTTTGGGTGCAGCTGCCAACTTCAAGTGGGGATAGAGGGACGTTACGTAGACCCAGCTAGCCTTTAGAAACAGTGTTATATCTGGGTGACAGATAAAGGACAACTGCAGGATTGTGCTTTTCCAAGATGGTCACTGTGGTTTGTTTTTTTAAACTATGTAACTGTGAGGCTGTTTTCTGGGTACTGCAATTTAAGTGGGAGGGACCTGCTCGTCTGTCTGCCAGGGCACTCCCAGGGAGGGAAATGGTATCACAGAGAGAGTTGTGTGGACCCTGCTCCCTTGTGGAGATTTCATATTGTCCAAAAGGAGTTGCTGTGAAGAAGGCAAGAAAGCGACTTGTGGGCCTTGAGCTGAGCAATGACAGTTCAAGGCACAAGGTATTTCGCTGATTTATTCCCTGCACTGAGATGACGATTTCCGTTGTAAACTGGGAAATGGAAGAAAAGCCAGGTATCATGTTTGTAAAGAGCCTTCCTAGAGAGTGAACTTACTACTGGGTCGCTGGATTCAGTATGGTGTCAAGGATTGCTATGGGAGTGTGGTGCTGTGGGAAGTTTCCATCTTTCAGGGGACATGTCATGCCAAGGCCTGACAGGTAGATTCTGTGGCACCTTTTGTAAGAGTAGGTGTGTTAACCCTACTGTCCATTTAGCTAGCAATAGTCTGTCTATCTACAATTCCCCATGCATATTCACCTGGGCAAGATATTCTTCTTCACTTCCCGTCCTAAAAGGTCACGGGGTGTTACTGTACGCTGTTAAACAGCCGCTGTGTTCCATCTCAGAGGCGTCTGCATTTTAGTGATAGAATGATCCCTATCTCTTAGGTACTTTGCAGCAGTTGTGAGGTTTAATTCATTGTGTTATTTATTAACTGTTCGATTATCACATGGAATGTTTTTGTCTTTTATCCTTTTTCTGTCACCTGTGGGTGAACGCTTTTCATGAAGCAATCATTCTATATCTGACTGCTCAGTCCTCCTGGACAAAAGAAATCTGCACAACACCTTCCAAAGATGAGCCTGGGAGCTTAAATTCATATCTTTGCTAGACACTAAAAATCATGGTTTCATAAAGACCCTGGATTTATGGCTTATTAGGACAGTCTGTCACCCACTAACCCCCGTTTTTTGTCCTGTGACTGCAGAGGTGTTCATGGGCCACTTCACCTTGAATGATCTCTTAGGGTATGTCTACACTATGATATTAGGTCGATTTTATAGAAGTCAATTTTTAGAAATCGATTTTATACAGTTGATTGTGTATGTCCCCACTAAGCGCATTAAGTTGGCGGAGTGTGTCTTCAATACTGTGGCTAGCATCAATTTACGGAGCGTTGCACTGTGGGTAGTTATCCCACAGTTCCCGCAGTCTCTGCTGCCCATTGGAATTCTAGGTTAAGCTCCCAATGCCTGATGGGGAAAAACATTGTCGCGGGTGGTTTTGGGTACATGTCGTCAGTTGCCCCTCCCTCCCTCTGTGAAAGCAATGGCAGACAATTGTTTCGCACCTTTTTTCCTGGGTTACCCATACAGACGCCAAAAGCACGGCAAGCATGGAGCCCGCTCAGCTCACCACTGCTTTTGTGAGCATTGTAAACACCTCGCACATTATCCTGGAGTATGTGCAGAACCGGACTAAGAGACGCCAGCATGAGGACGATTGTGATGAGGACATGGACACAGATGTTGCTGAAAGCATGGGCTGTGGCAATTGGGACATCATGGTGGCAGTGGGGCTGGTTGATACAGTGGAACGCTGATTCTGGGCCCGGCAAACAAGCACAGACTGGTGGGACCACATAGTGTTGTGGGTATGGGATGATTCACAGTGGCTGCGAAACTTTCGCATGTGTAAGGCCACTTTTCTTGAACTTTGTGAGTTGCTTTCCCCCACCCTGAAGCGCAGGAATACCAAGATGAGAGCTGCCCTGACAGTTGAGAGACGAGCGTCGATAGCCCTGTGGAAGCTTGCAACGCCTGACTGCTACCGGTCAGTCGGGAATCAATTTAGAGTGGGCAAGTCTACTGTGGGGACTGCTGTGATCCAAGTAGCCAATGCAATCACTGACGTTCTGTTATCAAGAGTAGTGACTCTGGGAAATGTGCAGGTCATACTGGATGGCTTTGCTGCAATGGGGTTCCCTAACTGTGGTGAGGTGATAGACGGAACGCATATCCCTATCTTGGCACCGGACCACCTTGCCAACCAGTACGTAAACTGCAAGGGGTACTTCTCAGTGGTGCTGCAAGCACTGGTGGATCACACAGGATGTTTCACCGACATCAACGTGGGATGGCCGGGAAAGGTGCATGACTCTCACATCTTTAGGAACTCCAGGCTATTTGAGCAGTTGCAAGAAGGGCCTTACTTCCCAGACCAGAAGATTACCATTGGGGATGTTGAAATGCCAGTAGTTATCTTTGGGGACCCAATCTACCCCTTGCTCCCATGACTCATGAAGCCGTACACAGGCAGCCTGGACAGTAGTAAGGAACACTTCAACTATAGGCTGAGCAAGTGCAGAATGGTGGTAGAATGTGCCTTTGGATATTTAAACGCTCGCTGGCGCTGTTTGCTGACTAGGTTAGACCTCAGCACAACCAACATTCCCACTGTTATTGCTGCTTGCTGTGTGCTCCATAGTATCTGTGAGAGTAAGGGGGAGACGTTTATGGCGGGGTGGGAGGTTGAGGCAAATTGCCTGGCTGCCAGTTTTGAACAGCCAAACACCAGGGCGATTAGAAGAGCACAGATTGGCGTGCTGTGCCAGAGAGGCTTTGAAAACCAGTTTCATGACTCGCCAGGCTATGGTGCGACAGTTGTGTGTGTTTTTCCTTGCTGCAAACCCACCCCCTTTGTTGATTTTAATTCCCTGTAAGCCAACAACCCTCCCCCCTTCAATCACAGCTGGCAAAGGAAATAAAGTAACTATTGTTTTGAAACCATGCATTCTTTCTTTATTAATTAAAAAAAAAGTGAGATAACTGACAAGGTAGTTGGGGTGGGGTGGGGTGCGGGAAGAGGGAAGGACATGGCCACATTGCTCATTGTAGCCACACTACAAATAAAAACTGTTTGAGTGACAGCCTTCTGTTGCTTGGGCCATCCTCTGGAGTGGAGTGGCTGGGTACCCGGAGCATCCCCCACCTGTCTTCTTGGGTGTCTGGGTGAGGAGGATATGGAACTTGGGGAGGAGGGCAGGCGGTTATACAATGGATGTAGCGGGGGTCTGTACTCTTGTTGGCTTTCCTGCAGCTCTAAGAGATGCTTCATCATGTCTGTTTGCTCCCCCATTAGCCTCAGCATCGCCTCCTGTCTCTGCTCTTCGCGCTCACTTAATGCTTTCCTGGCCTCTGGCACTGAATGCCTTCATGCATTAAGCTGTGCCCTATCAGTGCGGGACGACTGCATGAGCTCGGAAAACATGTCATCGTGAGTGCGTTTTTTCTCAGGGATGGAAATGATAGGGGGAGCATAGAAAGATTTGCACTTGGGGAGGGAGATAAAAAGGGAGAGTAAAATTTAAGATGATACATTTCTGAGAACAAAAGGGAGACTCTTTCACAGTGAATCAAGCAATTCATAGCAGACAGCACATGTGCTTTAGGTACAAGGTTGCATTTTGCCTTTTATATTGAGTGCCTGCCGGTATGCTGACACATCACAAACGGCTGGGCAACAAAATTCAGTTTCCAGGCAGCCATGGTAAGCCTTTTGGTACATGGGGTTGGCTTCTTCTGCCTTCATAACATGTGGGAATGGTTTCAAATTGCAGTGCCATCCTTGCCCATAGCAAGCTATGCCAGTTGGGTTTCACATTTAAAAGGAGGGGTTGTAGTTTTTGGGTGGATGTGCAGCACACACCTCCCTCCACCCCACTGTGTGGCTATTCTCTGGGATGATCCCTTCACCCCTCCTCCGCTATGTGGCTGTTCTCCAGGATGATCCCTTTTAACCAAGCACAAACAACCCAGCAAGAACAGGGTCCTTTTACTGTTCCCTTTCAAAAATTCCCCTATTTCAACCAGGTGACCATGAATGATATCACTCTCCTGAGGCTAACACAGAAAGATATAGACCGAATGTTGCTTGAATGCAACCAAAACCCAGGACCATGGGTTTGCTGCCATGCTTTGTGCTGCAATGATTCCAGACTAGTTGTTACTGGCTTGGCGTGGTAAAGTGTCCTACCGTGGAGGATGAAATAAGGCAGCCCTCCCCAGAAACCTTCTGCAAAGGCTTTCAGAGTACCTCCAGGAGAGCTTCATGGAGATGTCCCTGGACGATTCCTGCTCCATCCCCAGACACGTTAACAGACTTTTCCACTAGCTGTACTGGCCGCGAATGCGTCCTAATTCTTCAGGACAAATCAAACATTAAACACTATTGCTTTTAAACCCTGTACTATAGTTAGAAATGTGCACTCACAAGAGCAGCTTTCTCTGGCTTCAGGGTCGGGGATCCCGCCTTGGGAGGGTATTGGCTCCAGGGTGATGAAAAGGTCCTGGCTGCCGGGGAGAACAGATTCACCGCTTGCCTGCTGTGCATTCTCCTCCTCCTCCTCCTCCTCCTCCTCTTCCTCATCCACAAAATCCTCCTCTCTGTTGCGTGAGACTCCCCTCTTGCAGGTGTCCACGGACAGTGGTGGGGTAGTGGTGGGGTCCCCCCCTAGAATGCCATGCAGCTGATCATAGAAGCGGCATGTATGGGGCTCTGACCCAGAGCAACCATTTGCCTCCTTTGTCTTTTGTAGGCTTGTCTGAGCTCCTTAATTTTCATGTGGCACTGCTGTGTTTCCCTCTTGTAGCCTCTCTCTACCATGCCCTGTGCGATTTTGGCATATATATTAGCATTTCTTCTTTTTTATCAGAGTTCGGCCTGCACAGATTCTTGTCCCCATAAAGTTTATACAGGGTAAACTCATAAATTGTTCACCCTCTATGTCACTGATAGAGAGATATGCACAGCTGTTTGCTCCACCCAGGATTAATCACTTACTCTGGGTTCAATAATAAACAAAAGTGATTTTATGAAGAATAAAAAGTAGGATTTAAGTGGTTTCAAGTAATAACAGACAGAACAAAGTAAGTCACCAAGCAAAATAAAGCAAAAACATGCAAGGCTAAGCCTAATTCATTAAGAAACTGTTTACAGGTAAAATCTCACCGTCAAAGATGTTCCAATAAACTTGTTTCACAGACTAGACTCCTTCCTAGTCTGGGCCCGATCCTTTCTCCTGGTACAGTCCTTGTTAGTTCGAGCAAACATCTGAGGTAGAAAACAGGGGTGTTTGCATGACTGGCCGCCCCTTTTGTTCTCTTCCACCCCCTTTTATAGCTTTCACACAAGGCGGGAATCTTTTTTCTCTCTGGGTCCCCACCCCTCCTTCTAAATGGAAAAGTACCAGATTTAAGATGGATTTCATTACCAGGTTACATGGTTACATGTCACTGTAAGACCTCATTCTTCATTACTCACAGGATGGCCCACACGTATACAGGAACATCCACAACCAATTGTCCTAGTCAATTGGAGCCATCAAGATTCTAAACCACCATTAATGGCCCACACTTTGCATAATTACAGTAGGACCTCAGAGTTATACTTCATATTTCTAGCTTCAGATACAAGAATGATACATGCATACAAATAGGATGAACACACTCACTAGATTATAAGCTTTGTAATGATACCTTACAAGAGACCTTTTGCATAAAGCATATTCCAGTGACGACATATTCACGTTCATAAGCATGTTTTCATAAAGCATATGGAGTGCAACGTCACAAGAAGAATGAGAAGTTATATTACCAAGGAGCACCTGATGGTGTTTCCGGAAAGTTCGAGTGCTGATCCTTCCATTTCTGGGTCACGTACTGGACACTAGGAATACATTACTTCTAACTCCCAGAACGGGTTGGTGCTGAATGTTCCTGTTGTAGTTAATGAGGATTTCTCATTTACACAAAGGCATATGTGTACACTGCTAAATGCTGGGCACAGGCTAGCCTACCCCAGCTACTTTGAATCCAGCTAGTGTGGGTAACAATGGCAGCAAACAGAACGCAGGCTCCAGAGTGGGCTAGTGAGCAGCATATGTCCCCAGGGCCCATGCTGGGTTGTACGATTAATGCTGGACCATGTGTTGGCTTCACTGCTACTGTTACCTGGGCTAGCTGGATTCAAGTTAGCTCTGGGAGGCTGTTGCTAAACTCGCTCTCCACCAATCTGGCAGTGCAAGGAGGGGACTTCAATGGCATAAATTAGTTACACTCACTTTAAGACCCCTTTACGCTACCAGAGGGGCATAAAGTGTAACTGAGAATCAGGCCCTGAGTAGTGATGTCAGAATTTGCCCCAGAGCTAAGGACAAGTGCATGTCCTGAGAATCTTAACATTTCAACAGGATCCCGCCATCGCCCCAGAATGAGACAGCTCATTACACCAGGGTCTCTCTTCCCCATTGCCATAGAGTGAAGAAGAGCTGATGGTAGGTTACTGTTTCCATGTGTAGACTAATAGAGGATTAGAAACAAAAGTGCTACTTCTCTGTATCCACTCCACACGGTTGTATCAGGGCCAAAACCGCAGCTGATGGGCCACATCCTGACCCTGCTGCTGCATGGGGAGGAACCTGGCCACAACCCCACAGCCTGGCCAATATGAGCACCCAGAGATGCTAAGCAGCTCCTGGGGGGAACGGGCTTGCTGGGCAGCAGCTGAGAAGCTACTCTGTAGCCAGGCAGCCCGATCCACTCCCACAGAAGAAGCGACCGGTGCTTGGAGGGTGTTGGGTGGAAGCGGTGCTCTCTTTGCTCCAGTATTGCCACTTGCGAGCTCTCATAACTTGAGTCTGAGTTTTGCAATATTTGGTGTTTTTCTTAAAGGCCCAGCTCCTGGAGTCAAGTGATTATAGGAGACATCCAGCTTTCATGAATAAACCCAGGGTATGTTTCTGTCCTCCTGGTTGCCAAGAAAGGCTTGAAACTGTGGCCTGACTGCCTCCTGAAGGCTCCAGCCCCACCAGGCAAATGAAAAGAACCCAAAATGGATCATTCTTAAATTCCATGTATTTTAAGCCTGTCTCATGGAGCGGGGGAAGGCTCACTCATGGTTTTTGGCTGGCCATACTGCTTCTCTGCGAGTGTAAGGTTCTCCTCTGCAGAAGTATAGGACCGAGGATTTGGCCTAGTATCAGTGCAATAGTATAACTGTATATCCTGCTTTGTACTAGTGATAGCAAACCGCCAAAGGGACCAAATCCCTACATTTTGTATGTGGCCAAAGCTACTGAAATCAGTGGGGAATTTTGAGTACACAAAGAATGCAGGGTCAAGCTCCTCATTTGGAAACAAGTTACCAGTCAGCACCCACCTCCTGAGGGCTTTTCTGATCTGCTGAGGTCTGCCAAAGGGTGCTGGAAGTCTTGCAAGAATAGATTTCTCAGATGCTTCCATGTGCTCACTTGTAACAAAGATCCCCCCAAGAGCAGCTCTGTCTAGAAACAAGTCTGTCTAGAACCAAGTAGACCAAGTGTGTAAGCTCTTCAGGGTAGGGGCCATTTCTTTGCTGTATGTTTGCAAAGAGCTTGGCATAATGGGGCCCTGTTGTCACGATCCACAGGTCTGGTCCCTTGGAGAACCCCTTCAATGCATCAGCCCCCTTAGGGTCACACTCTCACTGGGGTAAACCCCTTGGCTTCACTGCCTCCTAGGACCGAACCTCGGAGCCTTCAGCACTCTTACTTTATGCCATGAGCTCCCTGCATCAAGTCCACCTGGATTGTACCCCGGAGGGAGACTTACACACCTAAAGGGAGCAATGCATCCCCAGTTTCCTTTATCTGGAGTGACTCCCAGCCAGTGCTATAAGAGCAGAAGGGTGTATTAGATGTTTGGAACGCAGCATTGAAAGTCCCTGATTATCACAGAGAAGAGAGAGTTACAGCATAGGCCATCTGTGTCAGTTCAGAGCCCAGAGCTCTCCTCTGACCCTTTCTTAGTCCCAGTCCAGACGCTTTTCCTGCTTCCAGAAACCCACATTTAACAGCCGCCTGGCCCCTCCTCACTCCTTTGTCCTCGTTCCTGGGCAAACATTGTCACCTGGCCCTCCTCCTAGCCCTTTGTTCTCCATCTGGTCAAACCAGGCTGGCTTTCTGCAGAGGGATGGATCATCCATAATTGTTATTTATTAGGTACCAAAAGTCTGAGCAATTGTCTTCTGAGACTCTTCATAGCATGGGGCCAGGCCCAGACAGCCAGGCGTCAGTCACACCTGGAGCTTTGCAAAAGGTACACAACCTTTCCCCCCTCCCTCCCCGACCTAGTTAACCATAGCACATAGGGGAAACTGAGACACACAGGGTATTCATACAAAACATGATGAAGAACGCATCACATCTGTCCTCTAGGCACTCCTGCAATATAAGCAATAATATTTATTTTTTCAAAAAAGGGGTTAAGTTTTAATCTTATCGAGACCAGTTCTTCTCCCACACAGGCGTAAATCAGGAGTAATAATAACTATATTGATTAAACTGGTGCAAGAGGAGAAGTGGAGCCATTGGCTTCAGTGGGATGTCACTGGTGTAAACAAGAGAAATTTGGTGCCCAGTATTCATGCAGGCTTCTTCCTCAGAGGAACCTGGTTAGCTTTATACAGAGGGAGATCTATTTTATTTGGCATTGGTCCATGAGTTTGTATTGTTTTGTATGTGCCTCGAGCAACTGTAAGGGCCCACTGCCTCAATTGCTAAATAATGTCCCTTATTCATACCTGCAAGGTTCCCCAGGGGTTTATACAGAGGGGAGTAGGATATGGTCACACTGGGTGAGAGGCAAAGTGGAGTGAGATTTGGTAAAAAAAAAAGGCAGCCAAGGCAGGATTTGAGGTAAAACGCAGACACAGATAAGCAGAGGGAGGAAGGAGGCCGTTTTGTCTAGCTCTGGACCAATGAAATTCCCCAATCTAGGTGAAAGTGCTGCTGCTTCCCTGGTATATCTCATCTGCAATGTGAGACTTAAAATTCTTGCCTGACACGTGGGGGGCTTGCGGGGGCGGGGGACTTGGAGGGGGAGGATTTACATGGATACAAAGAAGGCTGGCCTCTCACAGGAATGGAATCCAAGCCATCCGAAATATCTAAAGCCTCATACGTTGGCTGGCATGTGCTCTCAGACTGAAGCCTATTAAACGTAGAACAAGGGACAATTGCTCCCCATCTCAGTCTGCAGCTCTCCTCAGGGCTAGGCAGGAGTGAAGGAAAGACAGGGAAAGAGCATGCTTCTCATACAGATTTGTATGCAGTGTTTTCCTTACTTTAGCAGAGAGGTGACTGTAAACTGGACCCACATTTTACTGTGAAAATTAGAGTCAGTAAGAACACCCAGTGTTTCAAGACATTTTATTTTCTATGCTAAAAGAATAGACATAATGAATAATCATCTGTGTTGTTTTTGATGGGGTGGGCTAGAAGAACATTGGAACTGTGGATAGACCTTTCTATCTCTCCATCATTCAGCGTAGGTAGGACTTGTCTGCAGGCGTAAGATCAATGGTTTTGCTGTTAGGAGAGTTACCTGGAATACAGCCTTAAAACAAGAAGAACTAGGGCTCACCCAAGCTAAGTTCCTCAGCTCTGCGATGCGACTCCTGATACTCTTCTAAGAAGGAAGGCTGTTCTTGTGGTTAAGGCGCTAGCCTCAGAGACAGGAGATCAGCGGTCAGTTCCTGGCTCTGACACAGACTTCCAGTGTGACCTTGGGCCAGTCACTTAATAGCTCATGGCCTCATTTGTAAAATGGAGATAACGTTTCCTTTCTCGTAGCTTTTGTCTTGTCTGTGTAGACCAGAGGTGGGCAAACTCCGGCCCGCTGGCCACATCCGGCCCGTGGGACCATTCTGCCTGGCCCCTTTGCTCCTGGCCCGGGAGGCTCGCCCCCAGCCCCTCCCCCGCTGTCACGCTGCGCTGCCAGCACTCTGGCCTGCCGCTCCTGCCAGGCAGGGCAGTGGCATGGCTGGCTCCGGCATGGTAAGGGGGTGGGGAGTGGGGAGTCCTGGGGGGCAGTCAGGGGACAGGGAGCGGGAGGGGGGTTGCATAGGTGTGAGAGTCCCAGGGGGCCTGTCAGGGGTCGGGGCAGTCAGGGGACAGGGAGAAGGGGGGGTTGGATAGGGGGTGGGGTACCAGGGGGCGGTTGGGGCGGGGGTCCCAGGAGGGGGCAGTCAGGGGACAAGGAGCAGGGGGGGTTGGATGGGTTGGGGGTTCTGAGTGGGGGCAGTAAGGGGGCAGGAAGTGGGAGGGAGCAGATAGGGGTTGGGAGCCAGGCTGTCTGGGGAGACACAGCCTTCCCTATTCAGCCTTCCATATAATTTTGCAACCCCGATATGGCCCTCAGGCCAAAAAGTTTGCCCACCCCTGGTGTAGACTGTAAGATCTCAAAGGCCAAGGACTGCCTTTTACTGTGTGTAAGTTCCGGACCCGGCACAATGGCAGCCCCGGCTCAGTCGGTTAATACATTTGTGCTTCTCAGTCAGCTAATGCATTGACCTCTGGTTAACTCTCTAGTTACCTTTTCCAGACCTGAGAATGAGCTCTGAAGTTCAGAAACTTATCCCCTCCACCAGAAGTTGGCCTAATAAAAGATATTACTTCACCCACTTTGTTTTTCTCTCAATGCGCTCTATATTTGATCCCATGGTTGATTCTTCTCGATCACTGACAATAGGTTTCAGAGTGGCAGCCGTGTTAGTCTGTATCCGCAAAAAGAACAGGAGGACTAGTGGCACCTTAGAGACTAACCAATTTGTCTGAGCATAAGCTTTCGTGAGCTACAGCTCACTTCATCGGATGCAATATGTGTTGCTGTATTGCACAGTTGTTCCAAAACATTTAGGAAGAAGGGTTTTAATGACCCAACTCTGTCTAGATATAACGGAGAGCAGAATTTCACCCTACGAATCCAGTTTTGGTGGTGAGGTATTCTTTCATCTTTCCCATGGAGAAGAATAGGCACATCAATGGCTTTTAGCAGCTGTTTTCCATCAGACATTTTCCTTGGTGCGTGTTAAAAAATGAGGCTTTGATGTAATACTCCTCATCTACATATTTCTTTGATATTTTGAATGTGATCTTAATGTGTGTGTGTATGTGTGCACTTGTCTGTCTCAGGCACTCCATGAACTTTGACACTCCCTTGGTTTCTTTTGACAGGGACACATATGCAGCAAAGGAACATACTGACCTGCCAGCTTCCCACTCCCTCAGTCCAGAGTGTATCCCCACTGACTTACAGCACAGCAAAACAGCATGGTCAGGAGCAGTTAAACCACGGCTGAAGACCAGGTGAGAGAGAAGATGGTTTTATTCATGATTCTCTTCCTGCCCTCTACATATTCCAGTTATTTATGTATACTTTGAATTTCATTCTGGGACAGATCCTCAGCTGGGTCCATTGTCAAACACAACTTCCATCTTCCGGGAGAAGAGTCAATTTAGACCTGTGTAAGTGTCAAGTTTTTGTGTCAGAGTAATTACCCCACCTCACACTTAGCCCTTCCCACACCTCCAGCATAACGCCAGGGAAATAAACTCAATCTTGTGCCCTGAGCAAGGGACAACTTTGCTGTCTGTTGGTAATGTTTGTGTGGGACTCTGCACAGAGGACTTAGTCACTCTTGTTACTGATATGCCCAGGGGGGAGACTGGTTGACTCGGGTGTGCTTTCCTTTCCTCTTCTTTATAGAACTTTGTCAGTCCTGGAGAAGACAATTAGAGACGTAGAGGCAAATTCAGCTTTCCACTGCACTGGAGTAAACCTGGAGTAACTCCATTGCTTTGGACCAAGGGATAGATTTGTAGAGGTATCGAGGCATCTGAAGATTGGAGCTGTGCAAATAACGTGTTTTTTGATTTTCTGGGAATTCTGAAAAATCAAGGAAAATTTTCAGTGAATTGAAAAGCGAAAAAAGAGTTCATTTCTGATTGAAAGACATATTTCATTTTGACAAAATCAAAATGTTTCCCTTTTTATTTTGACCAATTTTTAATTGTTTTTTTAGTAAAACTAATGGAATTTTTGAAAGATTAGTACTTCCTGCTTGTAGATCTTTAATTCCCAACAGTAATTACTTGAGAGAAGCATCACAGTTTAGTGCTTCATTGTGATATTTTACCATCAGAGGCATAGTCATGGGTTTTTTTTTATTACACAGAGGGTAGCATTTCAGGCTGTGTCTGCTGCCTGTCTATATTGTGTATCAATGGTTGACACTTTGGGTCCAAACAGGAAGTAGCCTTAATGTAGAAGAATTTGAGAGTGGGAGGGAATATGCTGCATGGCCTTAACCTTTGGCTCTGCCAGCAGGGGCAGCCCCACAACTTGTTTGCTTTTCTATAAACACACCCGAAATGATGAAGTGCTTTGGAGCACTGATTGTCTAAAACGTTCTGTGAAATTCAGGGTGGAAGATAAGTGTTTCCAGTCTTTGGGAAATTCCAGGATTCTAGGGCCAGATTCTTAGCTGATGGAAATTGGGGTCTGTTGAAATCAGGGGAGCTGCACCTGTTTTCACCAGCTGAGGATCTGTCCTGGAGCTGGCATCGTTAACTGTGTAATGTTTGTGTAATCTTTGAGTTCCACCTGTCTGATTCTTTGTTGCCCAGCATTTTGTGGAGTGCAAAGCAGGTATACAATGCTACTAGATTGTAATGATCCTGTTTTACACAGGCATGAATGACTATACAAGGTACAAAGCAGTGAAGAATCAGATCTAGAGAGTCCAGATCAAGAACTCTCTTCATTAAAAGGTTTTGTATGAAAGACGTGCTGGCTCCTTCATCATCTGAGCTATATTACATATTTGAGTTATGTTACATATATGGTCTGTATTTTCAGGTTTGCTAGGCACTGCAAGCCGCCAGAGAAGGCTAGTGGAGAATTACCGCTGTTCCGGGCAACTCTCTGTTGATGTAAATCTGGTGGAGGCAGCTCTGCCCTCTCCCATCCTGAGGGGAAGGGGAAGGAGGGGGCAGTGCATGGGCAGGTAGGGATGGGATCATGGCAGACCTGAGCTCATCTTTGCGTGCCCCTTCACGGATGTAAGGGACCTTAGGCCAGTGAAATAAGTTAGGTTGACCCTGGCAGCTTGAACTTGCACCAGGGCTGAATCAGGTAGCTGCAACCAGCTCCCTGCAGCCACCCTGCTCTCCACTCTGTCAAGGCTGTGTGAGAGTGAGGCCATAGGGCCTGGAGACTGCTCTCACAAGCTCAGGGGCAAATCAGGAGAACTCAGGTGAAACCAGAGGGTCAGATCCCCTGTTGGTGTCGATCTGCTTGTCTGTGAGTTATGCTGGCTAAGGGTCTGGTTCAGAATATATGTAGTATGTAATGCATACATACAGATGTACATACACTGGTGTAGAAACAATGTAGGTGTGGGGGCAGCAAGGCCTTTTATGTGTGTAACTCCATTGAATTCAACAGAGCTGCATTTGATTTGCATCTGGGTAAATCTGAGGCGAATCAGGCACAGTGGTATGAACGTATAGCACAGAAAGAGTGGAATTCAGATATCCCATCTGAAATTGTTAGCCAAAATAGGATCGTGTTCCTGGTGTCTGCTAATTACAGTGCAAATCCCCTTTGCTATCTGCCGTTATCCACTGTCCCCATTACATTTGGATAATCAGGCTTATAGTGTGACATATTTCCTGCCAGTCACCGGCTCTGTACAGCTCATTATTGGAAATGAGCGAGAGTTGGAAAGCACATTCCATCCATTGTTTAGAAGTCTCTCCTGATGCGGTTGCTGTGTGTTTTCTAGCAGAGTGCATAAGCATCTTAGTCTTCCTTGTTCTCTTGTCTTTTTTTAACTAATTCTGTATTGACTGAAGAAGAACCAGAAAAATTGTTTGCATTAAACCTGTTGGGCCAGATTCTCAGTTGGCATAAATCAGCGTCGCTCTGTGACCTCAACAGAGCTGTACCGATTTATGCCAGCTGGGCCTGGGGGTCTGGCCCAGGGTCTTTTGTTTTGGCTTCACTTCAGGAGACTAGAGTAGTAATGCTTGGGGAGACAGAAATAGCTGGAGTTGTTCACCAAGACATAAGCTGAAAATTATAAAAGCCATACAATACAATCAGGCACCCTTTCCATATCTCTTCTTTCTTCCTCTTTTCCAGTAAAGGAAAATCCCGTGAAATTGTAGCAAGAACATGAGAACAGGGGAGAGGCTGTATTTCAGACCCCTCCAGCCTTTCATTCCAGTCTTCCTGTTCTCTAGGTAACACCAGGCAAGAACAATTAATCGGTCCTGACTTCTGCTTGCCTAAGCCACAGTCACGTGTGAACGGCGTAAATGTTCTGGCAATGGAACCCCACCAGTATGGCTTCCCTTCAAATTTAGGATCTGATATACCCCTTTCATTTACTTTATATAGGGGATTAAATAAATACTACTGCTTGTTAAAAATCTGCCTTCAGAAAAGATTCCAGTAGGACACAGTTGTTGAATCTAGTAATCAATGAGCATGTAGTTATTCTACATCAGCTCTCATATTAACAGCTAAATCCCGCTCACTTCATTCAAGTGAGGTGTCCAGTTAATGTCAGCTGAAGTCAGTGGGACTCTTCGCTTGAGTAAGATGAGCCTTAAATCTAAGAGATATTGTCTGTTAGTTGCACTTTTTACTGAATGACAGTTAAGCATTAGGTAATTAATTAGAGCATAATCCAGTTACTAGCTCTGGGCGACCTTCGGCAAGTCACTTCACCACTGTATGCCTTAGTTTCCCCATCTTAAAAGCTCAGTGGATTTCAGAGCCTGAGCTCCAGCACAAGCAGGAATGCCTAAACTGCTATTTTTAGCCCCGTAGCATGAGCCTGGGTCAGTTGACCCAGGTTCTGAGACTCACTGCTGCGGGGTGTTCTTTGCTGTGTAGACATACCTTTAGTTCACAGCAAGGTGAGGTGTAAATCTACCCAGCGATAGCCTGCTGTTCACTCATTGTCCCTGTGCGCCCTGCTGCTGCGCTCTTAACCGTTTCCTAACGCAGTCAGAGTGACACCGCTTTGAAACAGGACTAGCTCAAAGCTCACTAGGGAACTTCTGATACAGAGCAGCAGGGTCCACACTGGCACTTAGTGCCCAGCAGGCTAGTGTGAGGTCGATTTACACCCCAGCTTGCCACAAACGAAGTGCTCATCTAGACAAGCCCTAAGTAAACGTAAAGTGATTTCAGAGGTGCGTTAAAGCTCCCACAACTAATGCAACATGACACAGCTATAAAGATTCAATGTGGCACAACTCAGGTATCCTAAATGTAGCTTGTCAAAGACAGTAAACAAATAGCATTTGATTGTCTCAGCTAAAGGCCAAAAGTGAAACCTGTCTTAAGCACTGGGAATGGGGCAAGCAATACAAGTGGGACCAAACTGGTTCATGCTAGAACTCTGGTGAGCTCAGCAGATAAATTTTACCCTTGATCTTTGACTAAACATCAAACAAGCTAGAAAGCTTGGGGACACTTTAAAATGATTTCCTCAGGCAGAGAGTTGTCTATTGGAAATGGCCCATAATGTACTTCTCAATATATTTTGAATTATTTAAAAAAAAAAAACCAGCAGGATTAAAAGCCAATTTGCAGTATATTCACAGGTCTTACCTAAACTGGTGCACACTGCTGTTAGTGGGAATGTTGCCTGAGCATATGCAGAAGAATAACCATGTGAGCGTGTAGTTCTGTTCCATTTTTGCAAACCCTGTGGGGAGATATGATTGGCCCAATGTTGATCTGGTGACATTTTGCGTAACGCTTCACTGACTTGAGTAATCTTTCTGGTGAGTTTTCCTTGTTCTTCAGTAATGTCTATTAAGGAACACAGCTTCCTCCCAGCCTGGCACCAAAACTTCTTACAAGAGTTGGGTGAGTCTAAACAACCAGAATCAGTAAAGAGGAGTAAAGCTGGGGCTATTAAGGTTGTTTTTCTTCTAATTGGCCTAGTCCGAGAATCATGACTGCACCTTAATTATGAATGATGCTTCTTTGAGTGGATTGTGGCTTCACTCTGTAGAAATCCTAATAGGCTTTCTGAGTGTTTTAGTTTGCATTCGCCTGCTGCTTAATAGCAAAGCACAAGGACTGCAATGAGGAGGATGGCCCCATATAAATATGAAGCAGGAAGTGCAATGCAATTGATTTATTCTCAGGCTCTGGAGACTGATTGCCGTTTTGGTGGATGCACATAGAACATATCCTTATAATGGTGCCCCGTATATTGCTACAGTGAAATGTGACAAACTCTGGGCCAGATCCTCAGCGGGTGTAAATCAGTCTAGCTCCATTGATGACAATGTTTTCATTATACAAATCCTTCTTTTCAGATCTTTTTAACTTAGAGATTTTCCCTTGTGTATCTTAACTGCAGGCATGGGCCCTGATCCAGCAGGACGATCCATGCTAGTTGACCGTTATAGGCACCCATATGGACACAGGAGTCCATCCACATGGATTAGCTTTTACTGGGAAAATCTAGACTCACCAAAGGTTCTTTGATTCATATGTCAGCCATGAGTTTGATGAACATCTGCACACTTGTAGCCTCAACTGCATACTGTGATTGACAAATGAAGATCACCTGACTGGTGTGTTGACAATGGTGACTTAGTTGGTAACCAGTCAAACTCAGTGATAGGCCCTTTACTGTACACTGATTCATGTTCTAAAAGACTAAATTACATCCCATTATTCCCTGCATGGATCAAATTAAGTTAGTCAGCTGTAGACTTGGATTTCTATGATATACCAGCTGATGAAGGGGCGTTCATTACAGAATCCGCCTCTTTAGCTTCAGCATCTTACTGAAACTTGGACATCAGTCTAAAGTTCTTCTTGTCCCCTATTACTATTTATCTGCCACTCTCTAGTAACATTTTCCCTTGAATGTTTTGGCTCTTGGTCTGAAGCCCTCAACCAGCAATGGAAGCTCCATAATCCACAGAAGCAAAAGGGTTAATGTTAAATGAATCCTTCAAAGCTCAAAACTTCTTTAAAAAATAGTAGATCCATTCGGTAATTTTATAGCTAATTCTATAGCTGCCTTGAGGGCTCTAACATGTTTCCATCTAGCACTGGGTAGGGGGGAAGCTGTTGACTGAATGCTTTCCATGTGGTTTTGAAGCGTATATTTGTAAGCCCCTCCTACCTTCAGATCCACAAAGTGAGTGCTACATTTAAGAGAAGGTAGACCACCCTGTTAGACGTTTGGCAGCCCTCTTGGCCTGCCCAGTCTGGCTGAAATGCTTATTGCAACCACTTCTTGTCTTCAGAAGGACCTGATGGGGCTCTGTGTGTATTATTTAAGTACGAGTTGGAGAGAACATTTAATCTGAAGTTTCCACCCATGGCAGTGTACTGAATTAACGCACTAGCCTTTCATCTCTGCAGAGCTACCTTAGCTCATGAGTGAAGATGGGATTCGTGGTCTCATGCTAGACATTCACCCATGTCTCAAAACTCTGTGTAATTTCGCTGAGTTGCCTTTCTCTGCTCAAGGGACACTTTGGACTGGAATAGCCAGAGCTATTGCAGGCCACTGCGATTCAGCAGCGTGACATTGTTGAGAAATTTGCCCAGTGCTTTCTTATCCTGTGCCTGACTCTAGCTATTGCTGACAATCCTCCCATTTAATAAACACTCAAAGCCCTGAATCAGCCAAGTACTTAAGCACGTGCTTAAGTTCTACCAACTTAAATGAGTCTCAAGCACAGTAATGAAGTTAATTTTGCACTTCGGTGCATAGCTGAATCAGAAGCTACATTCACCTAAAAACGTTTTTTTAATTCAAACCTAGATCCCCAGCAAGACAGTGCAGAGCACTTTGACAGGACCATGGACTGTAATGGGGTTTCCTGGGTGTAACTAACCGCAAAAAATAGCCCATATAAAAGATGGAGAAACTATTAATTACTAGAGAGAGAGCCTGACGTGTAAAGAGCTCCCTTTATTTAGTAATGAAAACAGAGGTTTTACCCTGTAAGGCAGACGATTGTGATTTCAGGTGAGAGATTACTCATTTAGTATGGATTTGCTAAGCCATGTACACGTAGCACATTGGAAAGCAGTTGTTATGTACGCCCACTTTTGCAGTAACCACTTCTTAAACAACTTGCCCCTTTTAAGTGAAATTGATTTTTATAGCCAAGTTCTAAACCCCGACAATAGACTCGGGGTAATTTTATAGTGCTGGCCCTGGCGTCCATTCTCTCTTCACTTTATTGATGTATTGTCAGGAACCCCCTTGATGAACTGCTGAGATGTGAGAATCAGGGGGTTTCACTGGTGTGCTATAAGGACTGCTTTGTGCAGTCGAGATCCCATTTTCCCTGTTCTTTTAATCTGATATGCACCCCAGAGCTGTTATATATGTATGGCAACCTTTATGCAACACGACTGCACCACACTTGATAGGAATGGTACCAAAATGTACAGATCCCCCAGTCTGCTCATTTCCCCTCCAAAGGCCTTCGCAGTGTTTTGCAATGAACCCTGTAGTGAAGCACTCCGAAGGAATTCTCATGGGGTTTTGCAAACAGTTATCATTTTGTGTGTGTGTGGAGGAGGCTGCAGTTATTATTGGTGATTATCATTCGAAAAGGAACTTTGGATTTTATCTTAGGTTCTACCATGGAGCATTTTCCCCCCAGTAGAAGTGGTCAGCAGTTTTCTTCCCCTCCTTGCTTTTCCTTGCATCACATTGTGACACTCAGCAGTTAACTTCTTCTAGCATAGTGTGCTGTGGGATGCCTGCTACCCCTGGAACTCCAGTGTGGTTTTAATTTGTCATGTTAGTGGAATGGTTGGTTGATGAAACTTCCCTAAAACTCAGTGCCCTGGAGTCAGATCAGACTGTACAACTGCAGCAGAAAATGGAGCTCCTGGGGAACTTTTATATCGAAAAAGAGGCTGAAAGAAGAACAGAGAGCACGAAGAAAGGGTTTTGTGCAAAGCACCTTCTCCATATGATGTTGATTTGGCCAGAGGGTTGCTATCAAAAATGCTGATGTTTGCTATAAGGTAACATCTCTGTTTTGGAACTCATCTTGCTTTGTGTTTTAGTATTCTCTGGAGATGAGCTTAGAGAATTAGGGGCCAGATTCCCATTGTTCAGTACCTTGTGTAATCTTTGCACATGCCTTGCCCTGGTATAAGTTACTGCACAAGGTGAAAGGCAGTGGAGAATCCAGCCCTGCTTAACTAACATTCTGATGAACGGCAGGTGCAAAGAAGCATCTCCACATCTCTGCTGCCTTGTTATGTTCTGCGATTTATTTGTTGGGAGGACTCCCGAGATCCTACAGAGCTATTTTCTCCCACTGAGGGTCTGAGGGTCAGATTCTCAGCAGCTGTAAATCAGCATTGACTTCAGTGGAGCTACGCTGATTTACACCAGTTGAGGATCTGGCCCATACATACATGTTCAAAAACTTTGCATTCGCGGCATGTATTTTTCCTCTTCTCCTCCATGTATTTTCCTATGGTTTTCATTATCTTCATATATCAGTCTATCTATATCTATATATCACAGCACACTGCTTACCACAATCCATAGCTTGAAGAGCTTCGTATAACTTCCCCACAACACTAGGAATTTCCCTAATAAATCACTGGATATGTCAGGCAATGAATAAATTCCATGCTTGTTGTAAGTGAAGTCCTTAGGTATGATTTAAAGTATCCACATCTTTGCACTATAAAATGAATAGGCATGTATAACAGTGGAGACGCTCACTGTTCGTGACTAACCCAGATAGCTCCACAGTGCAAGATAAACACTAAATCAGAGTAATCTTCAACACATTGATAAAAGCAAGTGAATTTAAATGTCTCACTGTTGCCTTCTCCCATTGCTGTTTTTTCTCTTTGTTTTTAAAATGGCAAAACCAAAAAGCTTTTTCCCAGGCATGCTTTATTTCTTTTCTCAAAATCAGCACAGAACTTAGGATAATTTTTTTTTTCCTTTTCATCAGGAACTCAGTCAAAAATAAAGCAAATACTTTTCAACTACTGGGCCTGATTTTCCTCTCAGCTACACTGATCTAAGTCAGATGAAACTGCCGTGACATGAAGTGAGCCACTTTGGTGTTAAAAAGGTGTGAGAGGAGAATCAGACCCACTCTGGTTGTTACAAGGAGAAGGGAGAAAAATTGTTCTCGTTAACCAGTGAAGTAAGACAAGAAGCAGTGGGCTTAAATTGCAGCAAGGGAGGTTTAGGTTGGACATTCGGAAAAAAATCATAACTGTCAGGGTGGTGAAGCACTGGAATAAATTGCCTACGGAGGTTGTGGAATCTCCATCATTGGAGGTTTGTCGGAGCAGGTTAGACAAACACCTGTCAGGGATGGTCTAGATCAGCGGCTTCCAAACTTTTTTTCTGGGGACTCAGTTGAAGAAAATTGTTGATGCCCATGACCCAGTGGAGCTGGGGATGAGGGGTTTGGGGTGTGGGAGGGGCTCTGGGCTGGGGCAGGGGGTTGGGGTGCGGGAGGGGGTCTGGGCTCTGGGGTGTGGCTAGGGATGAGGGGTTTGGAGTGTAGCAGGGGCTCCGGGTTTGGGGAGGGGGCTCAGGGCTAGGGCAAAGGGTTGGGGTATGGGAGGGGGTCAGGGCTATGGGTGCAGGCTCTGGGGTGGGGCCGGGGATGAGGGGTTTGGGGTACAGGGAGGGGTTCCGGGTTTGGGCGCAGGCTCAGGGCTGAAGCAGTTTTGCCTTTTGAAATACGTACTTTCTGGGTGAGATTCTTGGTTTCTGTAAATTGGCCTGGCTTCACTGAAGCCAATGGAACTACACTTATTTACACCAGTGGAGGGTCTGGCTCATTGTTTGTCTTGAGTCAGAAATTAACTGCGAGGCTTACAACTCTGCCTATCTGTCTAGGATAAGAGTCAGGTTCTCACAGTATTGCAGCTCTCCAAAGCCAGTTCTATGGCCATTTTTAAAAAATGCTTACTCTTGCTGTGATTTTATATTGGTACCTGGAACCTGTACCCTGGGGTAAAGCACGCGTATGGAATGTTTTTTACAAAGACTGCAATCAAGACCTGCCTTTGGTAAACCAGTGCTTTGCTTTGATGAGTTAAATGTGGTCATCTTCCCATAATACACAATTGGAGGTAAATATTCAGCTGCAGATCCAGCAGTTTCCATTGCACCAGTCTCCTTCCTCTAGGGACGGCCTTATTAGGAGTAAACTAGATTTGTGCAAATACCTGAAAGAGCAAGCTCCTTGACTAATCCTGTGTTAGAAGGCACATGCCAGGAACCTATGATGTTGTACCACATGCAGAAGGGCACGGGCACACACTTACACAGAAGACATCAGCTGAACAATTATCTGTAGACTTGTGGGTCCAATCCTAGTGAAGTCACAAGGAGCATTTCCATTGAATTCAATAGGAGTTGGATCAGTTAGTCTTGTTAGTTTGGTGCACAAACACATGTTTCCGTCTCCGATTTTCCACAGAGCTTGCGTGCACAGAGTTTTGTGCACCTGTACCAAAGCACCCACCACCACTATTAGTTTGAACTCTCCTACGATTCTATTACACTTAATCCACATTTTCAGCAACAACTAGGTGTGGACACAATGCAAGGTTATCCCCCACTTAAATTTGTAGTGCTTGTCTTTTGAGTTAGATTCACAGCTTCCTTGTTTACTCATGAAGCTATTACACGATTGTTGGTTGCATTGCTTTTAAAGTATTAATGGCTTAAAGGACTGGGCAGCACAATTCTTACAGCTCTTTGCTGAAGGATTCAAGGGAAAACATACTTCTATCTGTCCAACAATGGGCTTTCCCAAGCAAGAAATGAAAATGGCATAGGTTTCGCTTCTACCAGAACGACAAAAAGATCCTTTAAATCCCCAAGTCTCTTCGTGTTATGAAGGGACACTTCAGGAATAAGAGAAGGTGACAGTATGAGTTACTTTGTAAATCCAGTTCCGTCAGCCTCCCACCTGACCACATTCAGTTTCCTTGTTTTCTTGGCAAGGGATGGAACAAAAGAGCTCTGTTTAAATATACCTACAGGTAAAATTTGATTTGTTCAGCTCCTCCTTTTTAAATTTTCAGTTCAGCTCTTATTAATGAGATCCTGTCATAACAGGGAGATAAAACAGATCTCTTTCCTTCATGAAGATCAAAGGTGCCCTTAAAACTGAAATAATGGTTTGTTCTTCTGGAATCTTTAGCAAATGGTTTGCAAAAAAATAGTGAAATGGTGTTATGCCCTAATTTTTCTCAGCACTTTCTCCTTAAGAAGAACATGGAACCAGATCCTCAGCTGGTGTAAATACCAATTTATGCCAGCTGCATAATACCAATTCATACCAGCTGCATATCTGGCTCATAGCAGTAGCATTTATAGATTATATTATCCTTTGACCATCTTTTCCACAACTTCATGCAGCACTAGTGGAAGCCATGGTCAAAATATCTGTTTTGTGTCTACCTAGGGCTTTTTATTTATTAATTTATTTGGAACACATTGTACATAATGTATGAAAATCTCAATGAGACGAAGACTTCTGAGAGAGGCCTGGCACAGAGAAGTGTTATTTTGCCTTGAATTGTACAGTTATTATGCTGTATGTTCAGGCTGAGTTATCTATAAGGTGATTCATCTGATAGAAAGTTGGGACTTCTGTGAGATGTGGGTAGTACATAGGTCTTGTGCTGGCCCTCAGCATTGGACTGAGTATCACCCAGAGAGCGTGGCTGCTACTGTGATGAGGCTATAGCAAAATGACAGACAAAAATGGGGGGAGGGAGTTCAAATGCAAAGGGAAAGAAAGAAAAATGGAAAGCATCAGGCTCTGGGACCAAAGAGAGCCCATTCAGGTCCATTTAGCTACTGAGCTGGTTCCCTGGCTTGACTTTCTCCTTGGCCACTCGGTGCTTTAAAATGGTGTGTTTGCCCAAAACGGCTTGAGATTCTGTGCAGCGATGATGACTGAAGCAATTAAACCCTTCTTGTGCTAGGGCTGCATTTGCAACCTGGGACACACTCTGTGAAGAGATGGCTGGCTAAATGAAAGGCACTGTAAGATGTAAAGGACAATCATAGATGCTATTTTGTTGGTCATATGTCATTGTGGGCATTTATAGGCACTGAAGGGACTGAAGAACCCTGTGTAATATTGCCCAAGCTTTCCCTTTATGGGCATTAATTCTTTAGATAACTCTGCGAGCCATTACTTTAATACAAACAATACCGTTTGAAAAATGTTAGTTATCTATAGGATTTTTATCAAGTAGCATCACACAGTACATTCTGTAGCTGCTACCAAAAAAAGCACCGATTCTGCAAGCTAATCCATGTAGGTGGACTCCTGTGTCCATATGGGTGGGTATAAGGGATCAGCATCCTGCTGGATCAGGGCCCATGTCTGCAATTAAGATACACAAAGAAAAATCTTTGCAAGGAGCCAGTGGACTGAGTAACAATTTTTGAATATGTTTGTGTGTCAGTCGTCACTATGTTTGTACGTATCCATGTGTGTCAGCATGTCAGAGTATGTGCTGATGGGCACGTATTGGCATGAGGACGAGTGTGCCTAGGTGGGAATATGTGCTGTCATGTGTACATGCGGCAGGATGGGTGAATAACTCGGTGTTCTTTCAAATTAATTCCCTGAAAAGTAGCAGCAAACAGAAGCATGAGGAGTGATATGTGCTGATTGACATTTATTTGCTAATGTCCGTTTACATGGCTCTTGCCCGAGACAAAAGAGCCAAATGACTGGGTGTTGCTAATATTTCGGATCCCTCTCTCTTTCTACCTAGGCGGGCTGAACTTGTGGGCCGACCGCACTCCTGGCATTCAACCAAATTCATAGAGAACCAACCCGATCCCAGCATGATGCAAATATCTCAGGGCACGATTGGCACTCCTTGGCATCAGTCCTACCATTCCAGGTGAGGGCCATGTCGTCTTGGCCATGTATTGTAAAACTCAGAGGAATACAGCAGAGTTGTTTTTGTTTAGTGTATCATTCCAAGAAAAGAAAACTCTCTACTCATCCAGAAAAAGTAGCCTTCCTCTCTGAGCAATAAAATCAGTCATCCCTGCTGGACTGCCTGTCTATTGCAACCTACTTCGGTGCATTCGAACAGATCCTGTCAGTCCTTACCCAGCCTTTACACAAGCAAAACTCCCATTGACTTAAATGGTAATTTTATGTGTGTAAGGACATACAGTTCAGTGAAGTCAGTTGAAAGACACCCAGTGATTTCATTAGGCTTTGGATCAAGCACTAGATAAGTACTGCAGTATTTGGCTGCTATGATTATTATCATTATTTTTCTATGTAGCGCCTGTCTGCACTTAACATACACGTAGTAAGACCAATCCACAAGGCTTCTAAGCTGAGGCCCTGAGCCAACAGTGTGCTCCAATGATCCCTAGGGCATCAGTGACTTCAGTGGGGCTCCGTGCTGGCTTGAGGATCTGCCTGTGTGGAGCTCACTGCAAGATCAGGGCCTAAATATGGAACAAAGACAAAGGAATGGGACACAATGTGTCAGGGCAATACGATCATTTGCCCCTAATATGAACAGGCAAGATTTTCAAAAGTGCTCATCATCCACAGTTGGGACTGGATTTTTACAAACTTCAGCTTCTACGTGGCATCCAAATGAAGCGGCCAGCTGCATTTTGTTTATGGGAACTGTTGGTGATGAACTTCCTTAAAAATCTGGACCTGTATTCCAACCATCTCAGTAGGGTCTTAGTCAAATCTCAGCATTGCACCAAGTGCACGATGACAACTCTAGGCAGGGCCCTAGCCAAGTCCTACTGTACTTCTGTGATATAACAACTCAAGACCTAGAGCTAGTCTTGAAAACTGGTTCCTGCAGAGATTAAACACTGTGTTCCCTGCTCTACTCTGACTGGGCAACTCCTTTAAACCCATGCTAGGCAGAACACTTTTAAAAATGTGTTTAGCTAGCCCTGAGTTTTTATCGATAGTAGGATCTGAGAGAGACACTCCCAAGGCCTTAAAGACCTCACAAACATTCTCCACCCTGTTCCTTTCCCCAGCGAAGGAAAAAAAAGTAGAACAATTAGCAAGTAAAAAGAAATAAGAAAAGGACCCAGGCAGCATGGAAACATCACCCATCGGTGTAACAAGCAGCTTTCATGAGCAGTCATTATAGCCAAAGGTATTACATCACTGATGGCCCTCCCAGGGTGAGAAGTTCAGTGATGGATTTCCTGATGTTGCCAGTTGCTTTCTGCAGGGGTCAGAGTTATAATTATGTGTGTGTGTTTCCCTCCTAAGTCAGTATGGTGGGTTACCAGTCCGAGAAGACTAAGCCTGGGATCCTAGTTCTGTTAAAAGAATATGATATCCGACCCTTCCAGCCATTATTTAAGCTGCAAACTTGAACAAATGCCATGATCCCAGCCTGTGTATGTGTGTGGTGGTGGTGGTGGGGGGGGTTCTCTTTTCAAAGTCTGTACAGATGTATCTCTGACTGTGCTAAGAAGATCCAGAAGACACTTGTCAGTAAGTGCCATGGGCAGTCTGGGGAGAGATGTACAAAATTCTACCCTCTTCATTTCTCCTTGAAAGGCAGATGGGCTTCAGAAGGAGGGCATTCTCCACACAGCCTCTGTGCAAACCCTCTGGGCAACTTAAACGCTGGCACAGCAAATGTCAGCCAAGAAACAGCTCCAAAGAGCCTGTGGGGTGGGGCAGGGGAAGACAAACTAGGATTACAAAAAACGAGTTACAGTAGAAATGCTTGTTCCCCTCTGCTCAAATCATCCTGTTAGTAGCCCATTCATCTGAGAGCGAGGGGCTTCGCATCACAGCTGCTGCATTTCCGGCAGAGAACTCCAGCCTGGATTCCCTGCTGCCAGGGATGCTTTTTCCTCCAGGTGTTTTTAATGAGGAACACCAGTGGCATCTAGTGGTCAGTTTGCCAGCTCCACACATCAACTTCCCTGGGTGGGATGCCGGGGCCCTGGCTGAGAGTCTGGCTGTTGGGGTCTGAAACCCATAGGCCACTGTTCATTAAAAAAAGAAACAACTAAAATAAAATGTGAAAGCAGATCAGCAGCTGACACTGGACATGAACAACATGGCTGTTTTGAGGTTTCATTGACGTTGTTCCCCTCCATGTCCGTATATGTGTCTCTGCGCCCTTCCTGCACATATCTTATCCTTTGCTTTACAGGCAGACTCCTTCTCGCTGCCTTTCCTTAAGGCTATCCACCCATCTCTCTTTCTCTTTGCACAGCTTAACTCCTTCAGTCCAGCTGTGCATGGGGAGGTTACAGTCCGAATGTGTTTTGAGAAGTACCATGGACTCTTTAGTGGCTACAGATTAGCCTGGGGGCTGCTTTACCTTACACCAGCTGCCTCAGAGGACCTGGTAACTTGATGTTCAGAGCTACTGAGAATCCCCAACTCCCATGAGCTACAATGGCTGTGATGGGGCTCCTTGTGTAGGGGAATGAGGGTATCATTTTACATTGCTCCCAAGCAACTCCTTCTGGCTATTGCTCATAGTGGCATTTAAACGGCTACAGCGTGAGCTGTGTCCCGAGGGAGAGTTGCATAGGACAGAGGGAGAGGAAAAGTAGTACCTCAAATTACCCTCTTCAGCCCCAGAAACACTTGATGGAGTGAAACAGCGGTTGTGAGCCTAGAAAATCCCTCCCAACAATTTAAAACCTCCTCATCTTCCCCCTTAATGTGAACAAACACATTCTGAAGCATAAGTGTGTCTGGAACAAGAGCAGCTACCTCCCTCCCAGGAACTACTTGAATAGTCTTCTTTATGGACAGACTTCCAGTGACCACATCAGAGGTTCCTCCACCAACTTATATCTGACCTAGCTAATGCTCTGCAGATCCCTTAATGGGGAACGCCCTTGCCTGCTAAACTACATCCGCGGTGGGGCTGTAAAGACTTCCTGGGGCCTTATCAAAACGCTACTGTAATTTCCTTCCCACACAGACATCCACACACACATGCCCCCTGTCTCCTTTCTGTCTTGTCTGTTTAGTTTTCTCACAGCAAACAAAATTTCACTGCTACAGTTGAGTTTCCAGGAAGACTGCCAGGGTGTAGCCTTCAACTCCATAAAAAGAAAAAAAGGGAGAGATTCAATTCCTCCCCCCAAGAAGCTGTTCCTACTCCCTTGCTCTTTCCCTCTCTGGCATCTGCGTTTATTTTTATTTTTTAAATGCTTTGGATGGGTTTGATGGGTGCGGCAGATCTTCCCTGGCTCCAAAGTTTGCACCGTGCTTCCGCCTTTATTCCCTGTCCTCCCCCCCCCCCCAGTGATAAATAGGAGACATGTGTTGCAATGTCAAGCAATTTCTCTTAGTAAACCAAGATGACTGCAGACAGCAAACAGAGTCAGGCCCAAATATGGGTTTTCGTCTGTTCTTCTAAAAACTAAACATCTTGCCTCTGAGCTCGTTTATAAGCCAAAGCATGTCTCTCTCGCTAACAGTCTATTTTTCCCTTCTCTCTCTCTCTCCTCTAGTTCCTCGACGAGTGATCTCTCTGGCTATGACCATGGCTATCTGAGGAGAAGCCCTGACCAGTACAGCTCGTGGGGTAGCATGGAGACCTTGGACCAATCTCCTTCTGGATATCACCCTGGCCACCTTTCGCCAGCCAAGTCCACCAACGGCATCGACCAGCTTGCCCAACTCCACAGCAAGAGGGACTCCGCCTACAGCTCCTTCTCCACTAACTCCAGCATCCCCGAGTGCCCAGCACCTTCCTTCTGGAAGGAGCGCTCCTTCTCCATGGACAACGTGCACTCCCGAGGCAGCCCACAGGAAGGGATGAGGCAGGCTGACATCAGGTACGTCAAGACGGTCTACGACGCCCAGCGAGGGGTCTCTGAGGAGTACGAAGTGAACTCCTCCGCGCTGCGTCCAAGCGGCGAGGGGCGGACGCAGACAGAAGGCCGTGGCTACAGCAGGCTGCATGGTCACAGCCGATACAGCGGAGTCCCCTTCTGGGGCCAGCAAAGGAGGAGCTCCTCCGACAGTGAGGGTCAGCACCCGAAGGGGCCCCCCATGCCACCAACTCGCAGTGACAGCTATGCGGCAATAAGGCACCACGAGAGGCCCAGCTCCTGGTCCAGCCTTGATCAAAATAGACCGTGTCGAGCTCAGCCGAAAGGGGCCTGGCCTCCATCATCTGGCACTGCCTCCCTGGGGCAAGGACAGCTGCTGAAACCCATGTTTGTGGAAGGGCAGCTGCATACCGTGGTGGAGAAGAGCCCTGAGAGCAGCCCCACAGTGAAACCGAAGCAGAGCTATTCCCAGGCAGCACAGCCTGGACAGCCTTTGCTTCCTACTGGCGTCTACCCTGTACCTTCCCCCGAACCACACTTTGCCCAGGTGCCCCAGCCTTCGGCAAGCAATAATGGGATGCTTTATCCAGCTCTGGCCAAAGAGAGTGGATATGCTCCACCTCTTCCAGCCTCGTATGAGAAGGCCCCGGTCTGCAGGCATTCTGGCGTCGATGAGAATGGAAACCAAAGTGTTACAAGCAGATCGGCCGTCTTCTATCGGCCGGACCACGGGCCACCGGCTGCAGAGAAAAAGCAGGAAGCAAAATTCGCTCAGTACAAACCTCACAGTACATCAGGCCCTGACGTCCATTCAACCCCTTCCCAAAAGGACAAGTCAGGCTCCCTTTATGTGGCATCACATGGCATCCGAGAGAGCACAAGCAACACCCCGCACTCCAACCACAATTCACAGCAACTGCAGGCCCGCTCGAGGGATGCCAATGAAAGCAAAGCTCCATATCAGCCCAAGGAGTACTGGGCGGCTGAGTTGCAGGAGGACAAAAATGCTAATCTACAGAAAAGTGAGAGAGACCCCACCAGCCAGAACCAATGGTGTTACGGAAAAGGCAAGCAGCTTGGCTTTTCATCCTTGCAGAACAGCCTGGAGAGCACCAGAAGGCAAAATAGTTTGGAGCTAAAGGAGACGCAACAATGTGAGGGCTATTCTGATGCCAAACTGTCTTTCACAAATCGCAATAATAAAGCAGAGAAGGATCGAAGAGAGCAAGGGTGTGGCCAATGGAACAATTTGGACAGACAAGCCTTCAGACGGCATGAGGATGACGTCACCAGCATGGCCCCATTCCACAATGCAGAGCCAAAGTACGAGGAGCCCTCTTCTCTGCTGCACCCAAAGGCCTCCGATTTCAGCAGGAGCTGGCTAAGCTCCAGCAGCACCCAAAGCATCCAGCCTGGGAAACTGGAATCCAGCAAATCCCACTGTTCTGTGCTGGAGAAGGTCAGCAAGATCGAGCAACGCGAGCAAGGCAGTCAAAGGCCCCAGAGCATAGGTGTGCCCAGCTTTGGACATAATTATGGGCCAAATAGGCCAAGCCAATCATCCGGCGCTAGGTGCTCTCTTAACAGCACGGAGGACGTACGAAACAAGACAAACTCCCAAGAGCATGGCCAGCCATCCGGTGAACCGTGCAGGCTACCCAGCACGACTGGCTGTGAGACGCCGCCCTGTGTGCAGCCGGTGAGCAGGAACGGGAGTGCGAAGCCTGAGGCCGTTGACTGGCATCCTGTGGAGCAGCAGATGGTGGCAGCAGCAAATCAGGCGCAACAGAGTGAGTACTATGGTCTGACAAGGAGCAAAAGCACGTTCCAGCTGATGTGCGAGCCAGAGAAGGAAATCCTGTGGAGGGATAACGTCCAAGACGCTCCTGGAACACAGCTGGACACCTCGTTCAGCAGAAACTACAGAAACAGCATTAAAGACGCTCAGTCCAAGGTCCTACGAGCCACATCGTTCAGGCGCAAAGACCTCGACATCGGCCCACCCTTTGGGAGCAAACCCAAGAGGAGTGCACAGAGGCCGGCCTCAGCCCACGTTGGGATGAGGACCACCACAACATCCCCTCACATCCCCAAGGAGAGGCACAGCGTCACTCCTACGCAGAACAGTGTCCCTCTCCTGGAGTACACTGAGAAGGAGAGCCACGCTAGGCTGTCACAGCCCATGTCCCGCATTGGGGGCAGGAAGCGGCTGACAGCCGAGCAGAAGAAGAGGTCCTACTCCGAGCCAGAGAAAATAAATGAAGTGGGTGTCTCAGACCACGAGCCCTCGCCCTTCTCCTTCCAGAAGAAAGGCCTCCATTTCGTCTTCCCAGAAAACACTGTGGCTGACCGGCGCAAGATCTTTGAGCGAGAGAACAAAGCTCGCTCCACCATCAATCTCTCCAAGCCGGAGCTGAAGCAGCTCCAACAGAACGCACTCGCGGACTACATCGAACGCAAAACGGGGAAGCGGCCTTCTCACGATGCTGGGGTCCTGAGAGAGCACTCACAAAGCTCCTACCTGCAAGCCAGTGGCCTGGACAGCCAGAGCCTCTCCTCTGCCTCCAGCATGAATTCTCTCCAGGATCAGAAGCTTTACCGCCGGAGACAGTCACTAGAGCAGGTATCTAGAACAGGCCGGGTCTCCTGTACCCTTCCCCCGGGGCTGACGGGCTGCTTTGATCTCAATGGGTTTGAGCAAAAGAAAGGGCACCCGGACGGAAGCAGCAGTTCCTTTGCAAGCCAGTTTAAAATGGACAGACGCCGAGATTATAGAGCCAAACCGGAGCTTCTGAAAAGCACTCAGGCAGGTCAGCATGGCTCACATGACCAACTGCTCTACAGGATGGAAGAGCAGGCCTTTGAAAAGGCCTCATTGCCTGGGAAATCTGGGAAATCTGTGTCTGCAGAAGACTTGCTCGATAGATCTGATATCCAGTCAGTCACGGTGCATGTGCGCTCCAGGTCGTCTCCCACAGCCGACAAGAAACACCGGGTAAGTACATTGTCCAACTGATATTCGCAGGCAAGAAGTCTCTGTGGGCTGTGGGTGTTATGATGCTAGCCTGACATTCAGTTATCCATACACACAATGTGGTTAAATGTGTACTGCGATATAGATCATATGGTCTGTTTAAATTATCCTGGTGCAGTTTGAAATGCCGGCTGGCTGGATAGCACACGCCTTCTGTATTTCTCTTCCCCTGTTTTGTTAACACTAGGGAGATTTGCTCGGGGAAAGGATGTTTGTGTAAATGCTTTTAAGAGTACATCTGCTCCTGCTGCATATTCCTCGTCTGAAATCCTAGGTCTAGAGGCTTGGCTGCAGCTCAGAAGCACGGCGCACAGCTCTGAAAAGGGGTGTACAAAGGTGTCCTTAAGCTCCCCCAATCCTGGAGCTGCAGTGCAGCAGGCCATTTCCCTGGCATAAATTAGAGCAGGCTAGGGGCACCAATGACCCCCAAAGGCCATTACAACAGCTGGGGTGCAGGGAAGCCCAACCATGCGCCCCTTTTCCCCAGCCATGCCCTCACTGCTGCCTGCAGGGAGGGGTATGCCTTAGGAGCCATTAAATTACCTCCACAACCCTGGAGGATCCCCCTGCTGTCCAAATGCGGAGGAGAAACCAGGCCAATATTTTCTACGTCCAGTTGGTTGTTGTGAAAATCATGATGCTGTCACAAGTGGGTGGGGTTGAGTGACTCTAGTGGCAACAAATGAAGCAAGTGAACTTCAGAGATAGCAAGATCCTGGGCCAGCTCCTCAGCTGGTGTAAATCAGTATAACTCCATTGACACCACGGCAATGAGTGGAGCTGGGCTGATTCGTCCCATCGTTTTCATATAGGGTCCCTTCGTTGGAAAGAGAGAGAGCGGGAGATGGAGCAAAAACACAGCATGAAAGCTCGATAGGCAGAATTCTTTCTAAAAATGTTTCCTAGCTGCCCATGTAGGCCCGGGGTTTACAGTATAGCTCCACTCAACAAGAATATCTACATCTGGAACCGCTGCCACTGTAAAAAAATTATCCAGTTGCGATATTCTAGTGTTTAGTAGAATAAATTAAATAAGGATTGAATAAGCTAGTAAATGGAGTGCTCTGCTGAGTAAGAGCCCCTCTGAAATGCACCAAGAATGGGAGCCTGTCCTTCCTAAACCCATCGTACACTTCGCTTTAAATCTCCCACCTTGAAATGCATCAGTCTTTTCGCTGCTTTCTAAATGGAGAGCATAAAAACCAGCACCTAAATATCAAATGGCTAAAACACCTTACCTAGCTAGTGCTCACATCCCATCGTTTTTTCCCCACTCTGGACGATGGACCCATCTACATAACATTACTACAACTGCTGTCAATTGTGAAACATTTCATATTCAATAAGAGGACATATCCTTAAGAAAGAGTTATTGTGAAAGCCAAGAAGCAAAGCCCATTCTGACTCCTGGTGCATTTCAGAGCAGGAAGAAAAATAACCAGGATTCCAGATGAGAAAGTACAGATAGAAAATATCCGCCCCCCCACCCCACCCAAAAGGTACTTTACGATGGCAGTCTGGAAACCAGACTGTTTCCAGTTGGTTCCAAGCTCCTGTTTACCAAGCCTGTTGTCTCTGTCAGAGGCACAAATTGTGAGCATCCTGAGACCTTTTATTATTATTTTCCCTGTTGGCTTGTTTTTGCTTTTTTCCCCATGCATGCATTAGTGAGATTGAAGGTGCCAAATGGTGTGAACTGAGGAACTGACGCTGGGAAGAAGATAACAACTGTGCAGATACTCTAACGGACCCCAGTTCAGGAAATCACTTAAGCACGTGCTTAAATCCAGCAATAAGGGTAACCCTTTCAAAAGTGTCCTAAATGATTTAGGACCCAAAGTCCTACTTTTCAAAAGTGCTTTAGGCTTTTGACTTTTGAAAATAGGACTTAGGGCCCTAAAGCAATTAGGCACTATTGAAAATTTTACTCTTAGACCCTGATTCAGGAAAGCATCTTTATGTTTAACTTCAAGCACATAGTTAAAACTCCACTAGGACTTAAGTTATGCATCTGTTTTCATGAATAGGGATGTTGTTCAGAATTGGGGCTAGAGTCCACAGTACAGAACCAAAAATGTTAAAGTGTGTGTGAAGAGGGGAATACGTAGGTGTTTTTTTTTAACCAGCTCAGCTCCTCTGTGGAAAACATTCATTCCCATTTTATAAGCAGACTTAGCTCATTGTATGCTATTCAGGGCTTTGCTTACGGTATATGCTGTTCTCTTCATGCTGAATATGAATCCCAGCACAGTATCACTGTAGGAATTTGTTTAAAGATGTGAGGAAATCGATAGCCGTGTGGAATTATTAGCCCTCAGTCTGCAGAGCACAGTCTCTGTCTTCCTCTCTCTGCTCTTTTGACTTGTCTCAGCCCACCTATCTTTCAGCTCCCCAACTTCTAAATCAAGATCAGCAGAAACCCTACCCCTCCCATGCTCAACAATGGAAAGAGAGCAAACAAAACCTGGGAAAAATTGGAATGAAGGGCCCTACACTGAAAACCTCATCAGAAAAGTTAGGGAGGAAAGATTGAGTCTTGAAATGAATGCTCAGCATTTACCATCCTGTCAGGTAATAGACTTAAATCCTATGGGGGAAGCAGTCGGAACCAGATTTCCAAAAGAACTCGGGGCCAGATTTTTCAGTGTTCAACACTGGTTTTGCAAATGTCCACAGCACCCAGCAACTCCCATAGAGACAAGTGACTAGCCTTTCAAAAGAGCAGAGCAGCCAACCTGCTGAGGCCCTTTGAAATGCAGCCATTTATTTTGGTGTCTAAATGGGAGTCTTTGAAGATCTGGCTGTGGGCGCATGATCAGAAATGGGCTCCGAAAGGACGGAGAGACTCGTTACAGTACAGCAGTGGTGATGAGCTGGCTATGGCACGTTATGCTAGGCTTGGGCGGAGCTCTGGTGAGGAAGAGCTACGTGATGGCTTGGTGTTCAAGGAGAAGGGATTGTGCTGCGACAAGGCACCGTTACCCTGGCCAGCTGAACACCACTGCAGTACTGACAATTAGCTTCCACTTAGGAAGTCACAGGCCTCATCCGGTTCCCATTTAAGCCACCTGGGGCAAAACTTGCGTTGATTGTAATGGGAGCAAGATCTGTGCTGTGCTCACACGGGCTGTCCTGCCAATCAGAGGAAGGGTGTGATGGGAAAATGGCAGCCTCAGAATCACAGTATGGTTGAAGGCTCTTTCAGTCTCTGGGCAATATTCAACTCTGGCTTCCACTGAGGTAAGTCTGGCCACAGAAAACCACCACAGTCTCCCCTTCCTTGGGTGACCAGCAGGAAAAGGAGCGGTGTTGGCCAGGGAAGTGAGGGCAATGGCTGATTCATGGCATCTCCACAGCAGCCTTCACTGGGGGGCAGCTCTGAAGGGAACGTAGGCCCCCATCCTTCTGTAAAACCTCTTAGGGAGGGTGGTGGTAGAATTGCTACCAAGCAGGCCTCCGTGTGTCAGCAGGGGTGAATCCATTTGGTTTAGCGAGCACCTCAGAAGTTCCCTGGTGGCATAGTTTTACTCTAACCACTAGACCACACTCCTGCTCTTTACTTCCCAGTGTAAATGACACACAGAGTGCTCTTGTGTTAAGAAGCTTCAGCCGTTTTCAACTTGCTGCTCACTCTGCTCCTTTTTGTGTTCCAGGACTTGCTGAGAGGGGAAAGTAATGAATTTGGCCACTTGGTGAAAAATCCTTCTTACGTGGTTGGTGCAGGAGATGGGTAGGTTTATATTTATGTCTCTTCTCCAGTTGCTGGTGCTAACCCCTTTGTTGTTGGCAGCAACTGTAATATGTCGTTGATTTAAATGAATGGGATATTAGGAGCTGGACAAACCATATGCTGTGGGTGCACTGGGAGACCGCATTTTGGTTGTCATACGTGATACACCTGGCAGAGTTAGAGGGGCTAAGCTGCTGTTAGCTCTTGTTTTTCAGCATAGAAATTAGTTAAAGGTAAAACCTTCTCTCCGATCTCCTCTCCCCGATGCACATTTCTGTAGCATGGTCTATCCTAGTTTAGTATGCAGAAGTCCTGTTGACTTAAAAATAACACTTCTCTCTGACAATGTTTGACCGGCTATTGTTAAATGTCACATCTTAAATTCCTGGGTCTCTGTAAATCTCTACAGCCACAACTGAGAGAAACTGGAGAAAAATTACCCTAATGTGCCTGTATGTTTATTTGGCCCTGATCCAGCAGGGTACCAATCTTAGCACATGAACATTCCCATTGGTGGGCAGATGGTTAGGTACCTTGCTGGGATGGGGGCTTTGCAGTGAGACGGTTTCCTTGTTTTCCCTGTACAGTCAGGGTCTTTCACTCAGTATAGGGAGAGGGACACATTTAAATGTGATTGTAAAGCCCACAAACTAGGTCGGGGGCACAGGGGCATGCATAGTACCTGACACTGCTAAGTAACAGGCTTTTTGATACTGACCAGATTTCAAGGTGGTCAGTTTTATATATTTGTTTCAATTTAAATATTAAAAAGACTCCTATGCAAAGCTCTAGACACCGAGACACATGTGATCACAACAAAACCCAGGCAGTATTAAGATAATTATTCAAAAGGGAATTCTGCTCTCCGGCCACCTACAAAAAAGATACTTTCCACCCTTTCATCACTTTGGGAATCACATCCCCAGCCATCTCCCAAATCGCCTTCGAACGGCATCGGGGCAACAATGCAGTGAGTGCTGGAAATGCAATCCAGGTGGATAAGACAGGGTAAGTCAGAGACAGGATATTGGATTAGATGGTTCTGATCCAGTCTCATGACTCCTATGCTCCTTAGAGATTTGTAGTGTAAACCACAGAAGAGAATTTTGTCCTACATCACCATCATTTTTGAATATTTTAAAACATGCAGTTTTCCTACAGGATTTGAACAGTGTTTGCAGTGCTCATTAGAGGATGACACAGCTGGCTCTTATTCTTAAACTCTTCCTGCCCTCTCCATTTTTTTTACCTTCAGTGTTTCATAATTCTTCGCTATATTGTAACTTCCATCATTTCCAAGCAGCTTTCTAAGTAACTGAATTTAACACCAGGTCTGAAAGTGAGCCAAGAGGGGCAGGAAAGGGGTTATTATGTTATGTGTTTTCCTGCCAAGAGCAGCATTCCTGGATTGCTTTACTATCTTCACATCTTTGTGACGTTTCTACTGCATCCGCAACACGTGTGTTGTATTAGCATATTTTCCAGTGGAATGTAAAGTGCCCTGCACTTAATGGTCAGGATTCTTTGGATAGATAAAACATGGAGTGCAGGGACCAAATACACCCCTGAAACTCCATTGACTCTGGGGAGTTACATGCCCACTCACCCCAGCCCTGCACTGGGCCCATGTCACGTTGTGTACGTGGGTTTTGTGTTGGTGCCATTCATGTGCTTGAAAAAAACATGGATGGATCACTCAGTGGTGACACTTTTTTGCTCATGTGTCGCCTGGCAACTCCACAAAGGATCCTCTGTGGGTGGTTTTGTCCCACTGTGACATGTAGGCTGACCAGATAGCAAGTGTGAAAAATTGGGGCACTTTTTTGGGAGGGAGGAGGGACATAGTTAGAATCATAGAATATCAGGGTTGGAAGAGACCTCAGGAGGTCATCTAGTCCAACCCCCTGCTCAAAGCAGGACCAATCCCCAATTAAATCATCCCAGCCAGGGCTTTGTCAAGCCTGACCTTAAAAACTTCTAAGGAAGGAGATTCTACCACCTCCCTAGGTAACGCATTCTAGTGTTTCACCACCCTCCTAGTGAAAAAGTTTTTCCTAATATCCAACCTAAACCTCCCCCACTGCAACTTGAGACCATTACTCCTTGTCCTGTCCTCTTCTACCACTGAGAATAGTCTAGAACCATCCTCTTTGGAACCACCTCTCAGGTAGTTGAAAGTAGCTATCAAATCCCCCCTCATTCTTCTCTTCTGCAGACTAAACAATCCCAGTTCCCTCAGCCCCTCCTCATAAGTCCAAACCCCTAATCATTTTTGTTGCCCTTCGCTGGACTCTCTCCAATTTATCCACATCCTTCTTGTAGTGCGGGGCCCAAAACTGGACACAGTACTCCAGATGAGGCCTCACCAATGTCGAATAGAGGGGAACGATCACGTCCCTTGATCTGCTCGCTATGCCCCTACTTATACATCCCAAAGTGCCATTGGCCTTCTTGGCAACAAGGGCACACTGTTGACTCATATCCAGCTTCTCGTCCACTGTCACCCCTAGGTCCTTTTCCGCAGAACTGCTGCCTAAGCCATTCGGTCCCTAGTCTGTAGCAGTGCATTGGGTTCTTCCGTCCTAAGTGCAGGACCCTGCACTTATCCTTGTTGAACCTCATCAGATTTCTTTTGGCCCAATCCTCCAATTTGTCTAGGTCCCTCTGTATCCTATCCCTACCTGTCACTGTATCTACCGCTCCTCCTAGTTAAGTATCATCCGCAAATTTGCTGAGAGTGCAATCCACACCATCCTCCAGATCATTTATGAAGATATTGAACAAAACCGGCCCCAGGACCGACCCTTGGGGCACGCCACTTGATACTGGCTGCCATCCAGACATGGAGCCATTGATCACTACCCGTTGAGCCCGACAATCTAGCCAACTTTCTACCCACCTTATAGTGCGTATATAGGACAAAGTCCCTAATATTGGGACGGTCCTGATCATATTGGGACCTCTGGTCACCGTGGTAACCTGCTAACACAGATATGAGCAGTGTCAGCTGTGGGTGTTAATATCAGAACCCAAATGTTTTGAGTCTGACCCTACACCGTTAAGTGAGTGGGAGTTTTGCCTTTGACTTCAGTGGGAACAGGGCTGGACCCTTCCCAGATTTAAAAAGCCCACTTAGGGCAGATTGTGATCCCCTTTTACTCACATCAGTGAATTCACATGAGGAGGACCCCTGAAGTCAACAGGACTACCTGTGCCAGATTGTACTTGCCAGGGACCAGTGTGACCCCTGGTGTAAGTTAGAGCAGCCCCAATGGCTGCACTACCTTATGACAGCCTCCCTATGGCTGCTAATAGACTGTTCCCCAGCCCAGACTAGCTAAGCTCTGAGTGCTATAGCTTCTCCCCATCACATCCTCAATACCCTCTCCCAGCTCTGCCCCCAGTGCACCCCTTATGCCGAGGGCTGCAAAGGGAGCAATATAGGGTCACGTGTGCCAGACCTGTGCAGCTCCCTATGCTAGTGGAATTCTCCCCGCTTGTTGCTCTAGAAGCTTCTGGAGTGGCAACCAGAATCCAGCCCTTATTTCTTTACAAAGAGCTTTGTCAGAGCAGGTTAGTCCTTTAAATGGGCAAGTGAAATGAGACCTCAGTAGAGCTAATGTGGTCCCTTGACTTGTATTCCTTTCCATATGCTGCGTTGCCCTTAGCCAGCTTCCCAAATGCCAAGTTCCAACATCTGTGTTGTTAGTGCAGTACGTGTAACTGATGGGGCTCTACCAGGCTGAGGATCAGCAAATGTTACTACAGTGTGGCAGGCCTCTAAACTGGAGAACTACCATCCGGTTCTTGTGACAAACGCCGAGTGGCTCAAAGATCGCACATTGCTACTGTCCAAGAGCCACAGACAGCCCCGTCTTCCCAGGCATGAGCTGCCAAATTCTGTTCTCAGTTACACCAATGTAAATCCAGAGTAACCCCCAGGCGTTATTGCTGATGTGCACCAGCATAAGTGAAAGCACCTTTTGGCTCCAAATCTCAAACAGCACCTGCAGCAGATCATTTCAATAGTGCAGTCTTTAACTATTTACAAATATAAGGGCAATACTATAGGATTTTTTTCTACAGCCTCATGCATGCGTGGAATATCTTGTATGTATTATCATTAATTTTGTTTTTGAGCTAAATACCTGCTCAGGCTCATGAGTTTTATATGATGTTCTAAGTGGGGCTTTCACTTTCAAGACAAGTGCTGTATTTCTGATTCATCTGAGAACATCCTTAAAAGTGGTGTGAACAATTTAGTCTGTTGCCCATTCAGATTGGTAGCTCACTGGGGCAAACTACTTGTCTTTGTATTGTCTGCAAAGTGCCTGGAACCCATCTGGCACTAGGTAAAAAAACCAAAAACACCCCAACCCTACATTAAGAGAACGTTGATGTTGCAAAGTGGAGCACTCAAAAGTTAGGAAATGTCAAAATTAAGTTTGCCTCTGCAACCTTACTTGGGCCCTCCTTGTGTGTATGCGTTACAATACGTCTAATAACAGTTTTGCATGAATAGTACATAATATGCTATTTTTCCAGAGGACCTCACAGTTCTAAGAATTTTTTAAGATGGCTAAAACAATATAATTCTCTCTAGCCTCATTCTTGGAAGCATTTTAGCTGAAATGTTCCAAAAAAAAAAAAAAAAAAGCAGCCTGAAGCAGACACCCAGCATGGGACATTTCAGCCCACACAGATTAAATTTGGCAAAATTATAAGCAACCAAAAACAGGGTCTTTAATAAGAAGTGTCTCTAGGAGTCACTACATGCACTGCCAATAATAAATCAAGATGCTAACTGGAGTTAAATAACTAGTTCATTGGACCTAGGTTGTCCCTGTATAGATAGCTGTGTTGCTTAGGTCTTGCATGATTAGCTATGTTGCCTGCATTGTTAGCTACAGTTCCTGCTGTTTTCTGTAAGTTGGATCGAACTTCATGACTCTCATGCCCACAGAAATATATTTCTCCTACAGTCCTCAAACCAGATTATTCACCCTGTTACACATCACCCTTTGGGGGGAAAAAACCTATTAATAGATTAGTTGTAATTTTTATTTCTCTAGGTCCTTATATGGTGCCCAGTCCATCACCATAATATCTGTGTGCCTACTCTGAGTGGACCAGAATTAACTGCTGGTTTCACCAGTGCAATCCCACTGAAATCAGCTTTAACTGGAGGCAGAAATTGGCAGCATGCCTCTGGTATTAAGGTCTAATGTGAGTTCTTAGCTTTTTAAAGGGGTACATGTGAGTTCTTAGCTTTTTTAAAGGGGTTCTTAGCTTTTTAAAGGGTTCCTTGAATGAAAATGGTAGATTTATCTTAGTTATATCTTGTCTTAGGTCCTACAGCAGTAAGAAAAGAAGCCACCCTGAAAAGCCAACAATCCCAAATTATCGTCCCCATCCTCCCGGCAATGACCTCACAAGCTCATCCACTCTGATTGAGAGCCACCAGGCCTCAGAATCCCCTAAGCAAATCAGCAGGACTCAAAGGTGTGTCTCATCGCCAACAGACTTGAAGAATCATTCTTCTGAACCTAAGCAGGGCGCCAGACCCTTGCTTCTTAACCGTATTCCTTCTGGACCTGGTCAGTCCCAATCTACCGCTGCTCATTCCACCCAGACTCCCTCAGATCTGCAGGCTGCTGGGGACGACCTGGCAATGAGGCAGCGTACCAAACTAGACACGGTCCCCACTGAAGGCAATGATAAGGGTCAGGCACGGCCTCTGTACCATAATGACAGCTCCCCTGAGGACTCAGCCGAAGAAGCAATGCAGAGAAAGGCCATGCTTACTCAGAGACTCCTCCCATCCAAAGTGAAATGGGCTCATTCGGTCAATGATGACAGCTTCCCAAAGGGCTCGGTGTCTTCTCAGGTGTCTGGGCAAAAGTTCTTTCAAAGATGGCAGAGCCTACCGATACAAAGCAGCACTTCTTCCGATCCGGAGACTCCTCCTCCCTCTGGGAAGATCTCTCTGCGGATCTCCGAGTCAGGCCTTCAGCTGACTCCCCCACCGGGCCTGCTGGAAGAGGGAGACGATGAGGTGTTTATCAAGGACTCGCAGCCTGGTGCTGTAGGGACTGCATTTACACCCTTACCCCCTCCGCCACCACCACCTCCTCTTCCTGAGTGGAGCCCCAGCGCTTTCACAAGCGACGCAGAGGTATTTCCACCTCCTCCTCCGGCTGCATTTGAGGCAGTTGGGACAACAGGAGACAAATCCACAAGGCTTGTAGAAGAGACCAAAATAAGGTAAGGGAGAGCTGTAATGCCATGGTGTCTTCCTGGGCCAGCTTTAGTCTTTGTAGGGCCATAAGGGGTAAGATATGCCAGGCCCAATCCATCTGGGATGGACCACCCCCCCCACACACACACACTGCATACCCATGGGACCCATTCACAGCCACTAGCTGAGCGGAAAGGCTTCTAGGGAGTGTACGCTCACAGCAAGGAAAGCAGGGAAGTTGGACAAGGTCTCTGTCACCAGAACTTGCTCGCTTCTGGCTCTGTGGGCGGACAGAGAAGGATCAGTGACACTAAGAAAGAAGGGGGTGTCACAGAATGCTGAGACTGTGGTCTGTGCTATACGGGGGGCGGGGCAGACGAAATGGTCCCCTCTGGTTTTCAAGCTCTATGGCACCTACACGGCAATCAAAAACCCGCGACACCTACTGTTCCTTGTGGGGCTCGGGCTGCAGGGCTAAAAAAGCGATGTTGACACTCAAGCTCAGGCTGGAGCCTGGGGTCTTGAGACCCACCCCCGTCATGGGATTTCAGAGCCCAGGCTCCAGCGTCAAATCCGAATGTTTACCCTGCTATTTTTAGCCCTGCAGCCCGAGATCTGTGAGCCTGAGTCAGTACCCAAAGTTGGCAGGTCCATTACTGTCGGTGGCACTGGCAGGGCAAGGAGATCCCTGGTTAAATGGGCCCTATGCAGCTGCATAGGTCTCATAAACCTATGGCTATCCTGAGGCCTGTAACTAAGAGAATATCCTGGGCTTGATTCTCCTCTCAGTTACAGCACAAGGACGTTACGCCTTATTTATTGCTGTGTGAGAGGAGAATCAGTCCTGGGGTTCTGACGTGCTGCGGTGGGTGCTCTCCATTCCAGTTGTCAGGGGGACCTCCCAGGTTTTGAGGGGGATGATCCCACATGAAACCTAGACTTGCAGGATCAAAGTGTCCCTGAATATATCACAGAACCTGCGCAAAATGATCCTGTCACAACATGGTGACTGGGTGTCAAGAGGTGGTTATGCAAATATCGCAGCTCCTGAGTGCAATTAGTTTATCCCGCCAGAGTCACTTGTAAAGCAGGCCGTGGGCTGGTGTAAATCAGAGCAGCTTCATGGACTTCAAAGTTATACCAGCTGAGGATTGGGCCCATCCCAACTTTATTAGCAGGGCTGTGGCAGTGAGTTGTTAAGGAACCTTTGGTGTCAGTGTGAAAAGGACAGCTAGGATTTGAATTGTTCAGGCTTATTCTCGTTCCCAGCTTGAGAATGTCAAGCTGATTGACTTCCTTGTGGGGCTGACAAACCTGATCTCCGAACGCTTGCTAGGAGGGTGGCTGCTGTCGCTTTAGCTCCCCCAGCAAGGATCAGCTTGTTATGTGTCACTGGGAGTGAGCACAACAGTTGCCCCACATTGTCCAACACAAGAAGTTTGTAACTCACTCATTCAGTCTTTACTGGAATAAGGAAGCAACTGTGTTCGGAGTCGTGGGGATCATTTACTTCTGGTGCCACTAGCTTCTTAGAGTGGGTTTTTCTAGGTACAAACAATTAGCAAGAGGCAGTCTCTGCCCCAAAGAGCTTACAGTTCAAATAGACCAGAGAACGTGTAGTGGAAAGGGAAATGTGATCTACTATTCACCTCTCTTGCTTGTGCCGTACCTTCACTCTCCAAAAGGAGTCCTTCACCCCATGTTTGTCATAGAATTTTTCTGTCCACAGCAGCTTTGGCAGGTTTCCCAGGAGTCTGGTTGACAGGGGAAAGCCGGGGTTGAGCTCCAACAGCAGGGAAACCAGCTGGGCCGCTTCACCACCTGTTGGGAACACTGAGTCACTGCACCAGTCACCTGCTGCTCAAGGGGAGTGGCCGAACTCTGAGAAGCAGAATGCAGAGCAACTTGGAGGCAACCTGAAAGAGCCAGAGGCCCAGGGGAAGGATTCAGAAAATGGTGGCCTCAGCCCCGGGACTCAGGGCACAGCTATTCAAGTGAAGAAGAAGAAGACCCCAGAGGATATTAAGTCAGAGGCCCTAGCCAAGGAGATCGTCCACAGGGATAAGTCTCTAGCAGATATCCTGGATCCAGACTCCAGAATGAAGACAACCATGGACTTAATGGAAGGGATCTTTCCCAATGGAACCAGCTTGCTGAAAGATAGCAACATGAAAAGGAAGATGATGCAAAAGAAAGCCAGCAGGACGGTGCCTGAGGATGACAGGTGAGCCCGGTTCATTTCAGGGTTTAGCTGATATATAAGGAGTGCTCTTAGCCTGCTCACTTGAATGGAAGAGTGCAGGCTGAATTCCTCCTGCCAGTGAGGCTGGAGCACTAGTTTGTTTTCAGTCCCCATACACTGGGATTAGCAAATCATTCTGTAAAAGGGATTCCTACAGTCTTGGCTGTGCATAGCCATTGACTTCGGGACCTTCTCTTCTCTAAGCTCCAGGACACTAAGACCAGTAGAGAATATGGTGCTGAGTTTGGTATAGACACATGGGGAGGGAGAGGTTGCTTCACTCCACCCCCTTGTTGGCTAATCTCTGCAATGACGTTTCTTGTGTTTTTGGAAACTGAGATCCATGCTACGCCTCCAAACCAGGGAGAAAGGGCCTAATTCTGATCTCACACACGGGTAACCAGGAGTAACTCCATTGAACCCAATGGAATTACCTCCATGTAAAACTGGTGGGAGAACAGAATCGGGACCGAATCATTGGGAAGGCAGACAGATAGTTTATGAGAGGCAATATTTTTGGGGAGGGAGCCTGGGGGAATCCCTTATGAAAAATACTACTGTGTGCTGCAAAAATTACCCAAAACTTTGAAGAATGCCTAACGTAAGACAGGTTTCAGAGTAGCAGCCGTGTTAGTCTGTATTCGCAAAAAGAAAAGGAGTACTTGTGGCACCTTAGAGACTAACCAATTTATTTGAAATTGGTTAGTCTCTAAGGTGCCACAAGTACTCCTTTTCTTTTAACATAAGACAAAGAGTCCTGTGGCACCTTATAGACAAGTCTATAAGGTGCCACAGGACTCTTTGCCGCTTTTACAGATCCAGACTAATGTGGCTACCCCTCTGATACTTAGAGTAAGACAGAGAGCCAAATACAACAGCTGGAGAAGCCCTGCTATAATAAATTATAACTGGATTATGCTGGATAAGATATTCAATTAAATTGACTTCAGTGGCGCTATACCAGTTTAGACAAGCTGAGGATCCGGCCCCAGTGTTTAGACAAGTTGTTAGCAGACAACCAAACATCAGTGCGATTGTGCTGGCTTTCCCAGTGTGGAAGGATTTGAAAATAGGCTGACATGCACCATCTACTGGTGGGAAGCAGCAGTCTCCTTTACAGACCCTATTAATAGACTATCCTAGCTGACACCCTGACATTTCTCTATTCCCTTATCTAAACTAAAGCCCTCTCTGCATCTGTTGTGCGTCTTTTTCACTGTGGTATAGAAGAGAAGAAAAGGAAGTTGCTGTAACTTTGGTCACCTGCACTGCTTACTATAACATGTCGGCCCCCAAAGCAGAGCTGCTGAATAAAATCAGAGACTTGCCAAAAGATGTGGACAAGGAAGAGGAACAGCTGGACATCAATGAGAAGAAGGTAAATTCACAGCGTGGGTTTCTGTTGGTCTGCGTGTGCTGCTGCGGGGAGAGAGAGCTGGGGGGGAGGGGTCCTCTTTCCCTGCCGTAGCCCCTCAGCACCCTTCTGCACCCCAAACTCCTCATCCCCAGCCCCACCCCAGAGCCCACACCCCCAGCCAACCTCACCCTCTGCACCCAACCCTCTGCCCCAGCCCTGATCCCCTGTTCCCTGGCCCCACTCCAGGGGTCATATTCAGCAGTGCGATCAGGCCCAGCCATGGCCAGGGCGGCCCTAGCTGCGGCCGGAGTGTTTTGGACCCAGGCTCAGCCACGATCAGGCCCCTGCTGGGGTGGCACAGCCAGAACGGTCTAGAACCCAGCCGCTGCCAGATCGGGCCCAACCGCAGCTGTATCAGGCCCAGCCGCAGCCGGGGCGACCCAGCCCAGCCCCAGGCTTGGCCAGGCAGCGCGGACCCAGCTGCAACCAGGGTGGCGCAGCCAGAGTGGCTTGGACCCGGCCGGGGAGTGGCCCTCCCCCAGCCAGGACCTGCTGGGGCCGGGGGAGGGGAGCCTATCCAGCAGTCCCAGCCCCAGAGCTGCCACGGCAGGGAGAGGCACCTCTCCCTCCAGCCCAGGTGCTGCTGCGGGGAGAGAGAGTTGGGGGGAGTCCTCTTTCCCCACCGTAGCCCCTCAGCACCCTCCTGCACCCCAAACTTCTCATCCCCAGCCCCACCCCAGAGCCCACACCCCCCAGCCAACCTCACCCTCTGCACCCAACCCTCTGCCCCAGCCCTGATCCCCTGTTCCCTGGCCCCACTCCAGGGCCCACATCCACAGCCGGAGCCCTCACCCCCTGCACCCAGCCCTCTGCTCCAGCCCTGAGCCCGCTCCCACACTCCGAACCCCTCGGCCCCACCCCCACCACATGAATTTTGTTTTGTGCACCAATATGAAGTCACACATTACTTCCATATTGGTGCATATAACAAAATTAATTCCGCACATGGAAAAAATTAGAGGGAACACTGGTTCCAACTTGTGTGAATTTTGGCTTTCCTAGTGTCAGCTTGAGGTTCACCCCAGTTGTTCTAGGTGCCATACGGTCTTTATTACAAGAGAGTCCCTGCCCCAAAGAGCTTACAGAAGGTGGGAGAGGAAACAGAAAGGTAGTGACTTGCCCAACCAAGGTCACAGCTCAGGTCAGTGGCAGAGGCAGGAACAGAACCCAGGTCCTGTGATGCCCAGCCCAGTGCCTTGGGCTCTCTCTTGCTCCATTCTGTTGCTGAGGCTCTTGATGTCAGTTCCTAGAATTCAGTTCTGGCAGGGCTGGTGGCAGGGCTCCTAGGGTGCCAGGGGAATTCTCACCTTTGTGACCCACTGAAGATGGACACTGCAAAGCTCGCAAATCCCTGGGGGCAGGTTGTTGCTGGAGAGAACCCACACATATTTCTACGTTCTTTTCCCCCCAAGTCAAAAACAAATCACTGCTGTAACTTGACAGCACATTGTGTCTCACGGGACAGGATAACATAACAGTATTTTTATTCCTTCAGTATGACAGGTTAGTTTGAACAGGCTGAAATATACAAAGAGTTGCACAAGAACCCTGTGTTGTAAACACGTGTATATACTTTGCGCACTGAGCTCACACGTTGCTTGATCTAGTGTCTAGGACACTGGACTGGGAATCTGGCAACCTGGGTCTTAGTCCCAGTGTGGCAACTGGCCTGTTGTGTGAGCTTGGCTGAATCCCTTCACCACTCAATGCTAGTTTCCCTTCTGTGTCTGCTCCCAGCCATTGTCTGTCTTGTCTATTGTGATTGTAAACTCCTTGGGCCAGGGTCTGTCTCTTATTATGTGTATGTACAAGGCCTAGATAGAAGGGGAACCCAATCTCATTTGGGCCATCTTGGTGCACCCGGAATGCAAATAATTAAAGATAGAATTGGGAAGCTCCATTTCATAGGACATTTAAAATAAACTTCAGCAATGTGCTAGAAAATGTTCTGTAGGGAGCAATCCAACCCTGGCAGTGGAATATAGCTAAGGTAACAGGCCTTGTCTCGTTTCTATGATTCTGCAGAGATGCAGGATAATAACTGCATACTGAATAAATGATTTGACAACGCGCAAGTGATCACAAACATTTAGCTTGTGCCTTCTGCCCCACTTAACACCTGGTTTAAATAACTAGCCTAGTCCACAGTTTGTAGCGCACTTCACTTTAAATCTACTAGTTACAGCCAGTCCAAGATTTGCAGCATTGGATTAATCCTTTGAGTGCTGTTGAACATAGCTAACGCCCATGCGCCCGTATCAACAAAAAGACAAGAAGGATAAGGGGTTGAGCTAATGATTCAGATGCATGCAGTGAAGGATTGACAAGCCAGCAAGTAGGTGCAAGCCTGCCAGAAGGGGACAAGTCCCAAGAATCAAAGGTTACATTTGCGTGGGAAAACAGAAATGGATCTGAGTGATTAGCGAGATTGCTTTGGCATGTTTGCTGGGTGTCTGTGTGAAGTAACATTTGCATAGGTATTATGAGGGGAGGCAGCTACTCCAAGAGGTCATTTGGGTAAAGCAAGCACATTTCCATTGTAAATATGCAAAGGACTGTGTGAGCTGGCATTTGGAAGGGCAGGGGAGTCACTGATTAATGAATACAAAGCAAGTGCTTTCAGGTCCACTTCAGACTCCTAGGCATTCCAGGACAAAGCTCTGATTAAAAGGTATGTTTGCTCCCTGCCTCCACCCCCACCACCTGACACTGTCCTGGTACAAGGGGCTCAAGGACAGGGACTATACACAGACAACATTCTGAATGACCAGTCACGGTTCTCCGGCAAAACTTGCAGATCACCAGTGAGTAGCACCAATGCAGCGCGCTCTGGGCCTGATCCAAAGCTCGTGGAAGTCACTGGAAATGCTCCCATTGGGCTTTAGACCAGGCCCTTTGAGTGGCTCTGTGGCGTTTTCCCATTTGCCACTGTAATAATTCAGCTGCCTTCTTTGCTCCTTTGGCTACCGACGCCCTTGCCCCCAGTTTCCCAGGCCCATGAATTCTAGTTGGGTCACTACAATAGCACCTGGCAAAAGACAAGGGACCTCGGTCCTGTTCTCCCGGACGCCGGTGTGAATCCGGAGTGCAGCCCCTGCAGCCACTGGAGCTACCCAGGAGCAAGTGAGACGAGGCTCAGGACAAACGCTTCGGCACAGGGAGGTTCTGCCACCCAGCCCAGTTTCAGAGGATGAGCCTGTATTCAGCTGATGATGTCCTGCGTTCCAGCCACACAGCTGAGGGTTTCACATTGCCCAATAGCGAGGGACCATCTGTAGCATTCAGTAGAAACATATTCTTTCCTACTGAGGAGCAAACTGGGCCTGCAGTCAGAAGTATTAGTGCCAGGAGGTGCTGTTTGGTGTTTGCTTGGCTGTTGTGTGTATGTTGGGGGGAGGGTCGGAGTAGCAAAGGATTCTTGATCACATGTAGTGAGACCAGTGTGGTCCTCTTATGTGTTTAGAATGACTGGATCCTCAGCTACAGCCAAGGAGCACAAAGATGCTCTTTTCACTTCCACGATCCTGGGGCTGCTCTGTGCCTCTTGGCTCTCTAGCATGGATTGCAACAGCCTGAAGGCTGCTCTAAACTACATCAACTGCCAAAGGCAACAAGGGGTCGTTAGGGCAGGGGTTCCCAAACTGTGGGCTGCAGCCTAAAGGTGGGCCACGACACAGTCCCGGGTGGTCAGCCATTACTGGAGTTTGGGAGGGGCATGGGGAATGTTGCCCCCACCAAATTGTATTTGTTGGCGGAGTGCTGCTGGAGATGGCCTGTGCCTAGGGCTGGGAGAGGGCAAAGCAGTGCTGCCAGATGGAGGGCAAGGAGAAGGCGGTGGCTCCCAGGGTGGCTGGAGGAGGCTGGAAGGTTCACGGCTGTTTCTGCTCTGAGTTGCCGCACCCCAGGATCAATGAGTGTCAGGCTCTCTGGAGTATTGGTCCCATGGCTCCCCCAGGTACCGGGACTCGATGGTGCTACTCGGTTTCCACCTGGACAATGCCATGATGGGGACCGTCAAGGAAGCAGCTGGGCCTCTTCCTGGCAGTGGCAGCCCTCAAGTCCTTTCCTCATTCCCAGGCAGGGGGTGTCTGTGAGGCACCCCAAGGTGCTGGGTGTTTGACTGAGGCCGGGCTGCAGGTGACAAGCTCAGGGCACTCAGCAGGCTGCTGAGGCTGGGGGTGTTGGCAGGGGCTGGCTGTGGCACCTGCCTGGCCCCTTCGCCTTGCACTGGCCCTGGTTCCTGCTGAGGTGAGGGGCAGCTCACGCCCGGTGATGCCCCTCTCCCTGACGGACTCATGTTAATAGTGGGCTGCAGTGCCCATTGCAGCTGCACCAGTGGGACTCTGGGGAAAAAAATTGGGAACCCTGCACTAGGGCATAGGAATTCCCAAGACACGCCCCTTTTCCATGGCCACACTCCCTGCACTGGCTGCAACAGAGGTTGGTGTAGGAGCAGCTATGGTGGCTCCAATAATCCCCCTGAGGATCTGCCTGCACAGGGAAGGCTGAATTCACTGAGATTAGAGCCACTTTGCAAGGGGAGAGCATTGCAAAGAGACCAAAGCACAACCCAGGATCAGAGCCATTCTTACGATGTGTTTGTATTCCAGTAGTTCTGAGGTCCCAGTCACAGCTGGGCCCCATTGGACTGCACAAACACATGGGAAGATACAGTCCCTACCCTGATGAGCTTACAGTGTAATGCTAATGAATCAGGAGCTGAGGCTATAATTTCTCTTCCCCCTTCCAAAAAACATTCTGCATTAGTACCCAACAGCCAGTCATCTTCCCCTTGGGGATTCCCAGCTATAAAATGAAATGACTTAGCTGTGCCCCATCACTGTGAACCTGGGCAGCTGAAATCTGTGGTTAAGAGTATTTGTTCACATTTCACTGACCCTCGGCCCTGCCACAGAAATGCTAATGGACTCCGCAATCAGAAAACTAACTGCTGGTGACAGCTCTAGACTCCCAACAGATCTGTGAATCATGCAGCCATCTGGTGGTAACCGGCTAAACGATACTGTATTCTTTAGATAGAGGGAAGCTTGCATTGAAAACTACCTCTAATGGGCATCTCCTTGCCTTAAAAGACCACTTCCAAGCATCCCCAGAGTTTCCACTACAGTTTGTTTGACTGTAGTGAAAGATCCACTTTATTTGAAGCACAGAGTCTGCCTACATGAAATTACCGGCACTTCTGATAGAAAGAGGGTTGTTCCTTGAAACGTTTCAATACCCCAGGGACTTACTCTTTGGAATGAGACCTCATATTGTACCCTGTAGCCTCTGTGTGCAATGCATATTCAACTAGCTATAATGATATATTATTACTCCATAGGAAGCTGAAAGCAAAAGCAGAACACATGGTGTTCCAACGGCTCCTGATGCACACTCTGCTGTGGCTAACTGCTCAGTGAAAGCAGAACTGTAGCATTACCAGCCTCATACCAGGGAATACATGTACTTATTGCTTTCCTCCAAACCCTAATCGGAATCAGGCACTCCAGGACATGCACAGCATAGCTGCCCTTCAGGGTGATTTTCCCACTGGCTGTGCAACAGCTGCAGGGGTTTTCACAAAATGAGCTTTGACTCTCCTTAGCTGGTAAAGCTACATGCTGGTTTGTTTCTCTTTGCTGAGGGCCACTTCAGCCCAGGCAGTGGGTTCTGCCAAGGGAGAAATGCCACGGCTCTGGCTGAAGCTGAAATTGAAAGTGGCACTTGCACCTGATGCTGAGGTTTCTACGTACTTCAGAGCCCCAAGCTTTAAGCACTTTATAGTACAGTCTAAGAGGACAAAAATAGGAGGGAAAAACATGACAAGTTTTTTTTCTCTTTTCCCTCAAGGCTTTTTGAGCCAGCATGCACTATGCAGCTAACAACTTCCAGCCCTGGCATTTGTTACACCGTAACAACCCTGGCCAGAGTCTTGGTTAATTAGTCACGATTGCTCCCTTTTTTTCAATCAATTTTTAAAATAATGTTTATTTGAACAAAGGACAGTGCAAAAAGTAACATGCAAACAAGAATCCTGAAGGTGTGGGAGTGTGATATAGGCCCAGATTTTTAAAGGTACTTAAGTGCCTAACTCCCATTGATTTCAATATATACAGTCTTATAAAGCACTCTTCATCCAGAGATCTCAAAGCGCTTTACAAAGGAAGGGAAGTTTCAATATTCCCTTTCAGGTATATCAAGTGGTGCATCAAGGCGTGGCACCAAAAATCTTGCCCAATCATTACAAAAGCAGGTTACGATTTGGGCTACTAGGCAAGTAAAGCGGTACCCTAATATCATTTGGCCAACAGCTCAAACCTTCTCCCATTGAGTTTCACTGTCTCCTCCATTTCCTCTTCTCTCTCCAGCTCATCCCGCTGTGATCATTGTCAGCATTTGCTGAATTTTCATTCTAATGGGACCAGGGCCATGTTTTCATATGGTCACACAGACAGCACAGCATACCCTATAAAGACTAGTAATAATATTTCCCTCCTACCAGGCTGAGCTCATCACGAGTTTGTCCCACAAACTGGAGATCTTGAAGGAAGCTAAGGAGAGCCTGCTAGAAGACATCAAGATGAATAATGCCCTGGGAGAGGAGGTGGAGGTGTTGATCAGCGAGTTATGCAAGCCCAACGAGTTTGACAAATACAAGATGTTCATAGGCGACCTGGATAAAGTGGTGAACCTCTTGCTCTCCCTCTCAGGGCGTCTGGCCCGGGTAGAGAACGTTTTGAGCAGCCTAGGTGAAGATGTGAATACTGAAGAGCGGGTATGTCCCTTTTTGTAAACTTTAGAATGTTGGTGATTTTCAGAGCGCTGAACAAACGGGTGATTAGAAGAACACACACATATAGGCTGGGACTTTCAAACGGGCTTCAAGGAATTAGGTGCGTCAACGGGAACCGGGCCTCTAAGTCTCTTAGGAACCTTTGAAACTCCCAGCCATATATAGGATTGTAGCCTCCAAAGTGGAGCCAACAGTTGAGCCTGTTCCATGGGTATAAAAAACACGATTCTGGCCCCACGAATCTTGGCTGATATTTTGTACAAATGACTCTCGCCCTGTGCATCTTGGCAATGTAAAAAAAGCATTTGTTTTGACTGGTCTTACCATCAGCTGTGCAAGCAGAACTGCAGACGAAGCAGCACATAGCTGGACAAATGGTGGTCTCTTGGCTCCAGCTAACCATGTTTTAGCCCTTTGTGGCCAGACCATGCTTGGGGGGCAAAAGCATGGCAGAAACCATGGCTCAATCGTGTTTTGTTAACAATTTCTAACCCCGTCTGCACCATGTTGACCATGCTGTATGAAGTATTGGTCCTAGGATATTGGAGACACAAGGTGGGTGACATAATATCTTTTATTGGACCGACTTCTATTGGTGAGAGAAACAAGAAGAGCTCTGTGTAAACTCAAAAGCTCATCTCTCTCACCAACAGAAGATGGTCCAATAAAAGATATGACCTCACCCACCATGTTGACCAAACATCTTCAGAGTATGACTGAGTAGGATTCATGTTTGAGCCTCATTGAAATGTTATTCCCCTTCTCCATGTGTGTGACCATGAAAGAGGGAAGCATAGTCCCCAGGCCGTCACTGCCAGAGGAGGGAAAGGCTGTCTGTGGGGAGGGGAAGAGGTTGTGGGATTAGCACTGTGATGTTAATTCCCTGTCTCTGATGTGGCAGAGCTCTCTCAATGAGAAGAGGAAGCTGCTGGCTGGCCAGCATGAGGATGCCCGGGAGCTGAAGGAGAACCTGGACCGGCGAGAACGTGTGGTCTTGGACATCTTGGGCAACTACCTCTCGGAGGAGCAGCTCCAGGAGTACCAGCACTTTGTGAAGATGAAGTCCACGCTTCTCATCGAGCAGCGGGAGCTGGACGACAAGATTAAATTGGGTCAGGAACAGCTCAAGTGCCTGACGGAAAGCCTCCCTACAGACTTCATCCCCACGGACACAACAGCAGCAGCGGCCCCAGCCACAGCAGCCACAACCCCCCCGGGGGTCAGCAGTAGTTTACCTACACCATCGGCCTCTTCACTTTAACCTTTCCCGGACAAGCCTCGGGTACAGCTCTTCTGCTTGAGTTTATTTAATCGGCATACTTTTTGGAGAGCTCTCAACAATTACAGTGGAGCGATGGGTTTAAAAAGAGAATCCAAGGAAGGAAAAAACCAGTAATAAAGTCTTTGTTTTCCTCTCCCTATGCCATCGCCCCGAGAGCTCACTATGAAAACTTAATCCAGCCTGGCTCACACTAGAGGGAGGTGAAAGATTTCTCTGGCTACAAGGTATGAGAAGGAGGCACTTATTTTTGAATGGGCCAGCTCATCATGAACAAAGATGTCATCTTTGGTAACATGGCATGGTTGCCTCTGCTTCCCCCACCCCCACCCCAACACCTCAATCAGAGTGAGGCACTATTGTTAAATAATGAAGGATCTGAAAGAATGAAGCCTTAAAAATAAAACCAACCCACGATGCTCCTGAACATTATTGCTATTTATATTTTTTTAAAAACAAGACTGAATGTGTAAGTTGTTGTACGTATACTAGTCGCTTACTTGAGTCTTGGCTCTGTATGTAGAAAATGCATTTAATTTTGTATTTTGTGAAAACTTAACAAGAAGAGGAATCTCCAAAGATAGTCGCACCCTAGAATGGAGCATCTTTTCCGGGGGCTTTTTACATAATAAAGGGCAGCCAGAAAAAGCTTCAACCCGTTTCAACATTTCCTGAATGCGCAGTAAGCACCCTTGCAAAGGAGACTTTGCCCAGCAAAGTATAATCTACCCTCTTCTGGATCCCGTGGCTTGATACATCCAGAGTTTAAACAAGCACTTGTGTGAACCAAGCAACTCAGGAGTCAAAGTTAGGGTGAAGCAAAAAGATTCCCTTCTGGTTCTGGATTCACAGATGATTTAAGACAGTACAAAGGCAAGATCTGTGCTAAAAGCAACCTGAAGGTTGTTTGTTTGATTTGGGAGAGGGTCTTTAAAGGGCATTACATATAGGTTGCTTTTTCTAAAGGGGATGATGTACACACCAGCATTTCTTTTAAAAACTGTAATACCTCGTTTATCTGGACCCATCTTATCTGAAATCCCCGAACGGCTAACAGTGGGTTACATGCCCCAGCGTGAATAGCTTGCAATTAAGTCTTCTGCCTACCCCAAAAGCTCATTTGTCCTAGTTAGATAAATGGGGCTTCTGCTGTAGGGTTAGTGAGTCATTTCTCAGTCAGTCTAACCTGGGACAACCAAATTTGCCCAACTGAACATCACTTGGGCAACTTACCCAGAGCTCTAGGGCTGCAGGTACTTTGCATTAAGAAAAGCAGATTGGAAATGGCCTCCTTTTTAAGACAGTGGGTGTTATCTCACTTATGGAGCATTGAATTCTTGGACCTCTAGTTCTCCAAGGCTTTGCACATGTCTCCCGAGGAGTCTTTCCACCACCACCGCCCTCCTCATTAAAGATGAGGGAGTCCATGGACTGCATTGTAGAAAGCCATGGGCTACATTTGGCTCACAAGACACAGTTTGGTCACTCTGGTCTAACCTCGTAGAAATTTTATGTTGCTGCTGCTGTTTAAGCTGTTCCTGTCTTGTGTGTGTTTGTTCATCCCATCATACTGCAAGAGGGCCTCACATACCAGTGCCCCCAAAGGCTCTGACTTGCATGGTTTGTAAGACCTTCATGCAATTAATTTATGTTTCAACAGTAAATGGTGAAAATGAGAGTGTGCACTGTTTATACTGCTGTTTTTAAGGACCTTTTTCTTGAAGCAAGTGCTCCCTGCAGGCTTCAAATGTATTGCTGCCTTGGGAAGCATGGCAGAGCTAGAGCATCCTACTACCTTGCTGCCATATGAAATTTCAGCCCTCACATACCCTGAAGGTGATCTGCCCTGTGTGTTACAGGATGTCTCTGGAGGAACAAAGCAATTGCATGTCACTACGGCATGCAGAATTTTTTTTGAAAGGAAGAAACTAGGGATAGTCCAAACAGAGCCAAAAGGACCATTTTAGCTGCTTCTTGACTTGAACATGGTTCTGCCCCACAAAGTGTTTCGTAAGGCCCCTCAAGCCAGAGGGAACCTCCCTTTAAAGGTCCCCTAGCGCTAGATAGGTCTGTCACTTTACTCAGTGTCGATTTGCACCAGCTGAGGATCTGGCCCTCTGGCTCATACTCCCCTCAGTCCACATGCTCAGCTTCTGGGGAAGTCAGTTGTCACTGTGTGTATTTACTGGGGTTAGTATATAAGTCGTTTAGAGGTTAACCTCCAATCACACGAGCAACTGTCATTGAGGCAAATGATCATTTACATTTATACAGCGGAAAGTAAATTACTGTCCATATTGGAATTATAAGCATATATCAAGGAAAAAATGGATCCTTTTATTGTTACTAAACTCTGAGCAACTAGTACTGTCTGTACATTCATGTGGATGCTGTATTTTGGGTACCCATTCCTGGCAATCTTCCTGAAGGAAGTTCCACCATCCCTTTGTCCTGTGTTTCATTGCGATGAGTTAAGGTTCGGGTTTCAGGAAGGAATTTTGCACGACCTTATATAAACATTCTTCTGCTAATTCTCTGGGGTTTCCTGAGTCATCAGATTGGGGAAAGAACATTTTGCCATGTACCTGGAGAAAATTAAACATTTGTCAGTCTCAGTGAGTTTGCTTCTAAGTGCCTTTAGCTGGAGAGGAAACCTATTTATTGCCTCATTTCCCATGATGCATTCCTGTTCCCTTAATTAGAAGTAGCATAAAGTTAATTGTATAGAGAAGAACGTACATGGAACAGCAGTGCACGGTGCAGAGGCTCACTATAACTGTTTGCACGTTGCAATGCATTGAAACAAATCAGAACATTCGGCTTTCAGCCATGGGTGTAGCTACCGTGACGTGGCTGCAGTGGTGCAAACCCCTAATTTAGACACACCGAACATGTCTCACATGGGGGTAGCTTACCCAGGATGCACATCACTGTGTATCGCGGACTGCCCGTCTAGACTTGGGGTTTGAACAGACGCAGCTGCAGTGACGCACCTCAACCAGTGGCTAAAAACTAGAGACAGTTAAGAAATTTTCATCCAAAGCAGCTGAGTAACTTTAGGACCCTATGCCCCATTGATTGTCAATGGCAGTTCAGCTCCTAAAGTCACCTCGGTACTTTTTGAAAATGTTACCTGAGATTTTTGATGGGGGAAATAATTCCCTGACCAGCTCTCTTTTGATTTGGTATATCTCTGAATAGAGTTTCAGCAGCTGTCAGTTCACCAGCAGAGGGTGGGCTGTATTTATTAACTGTTTAGAATGCTCTTTCACAAGGGTCAATATGCACACAGCCTTGAGCAGTCTCTCTCTGTTTGCTAGACCCGTGAGTAACAAGCAAACATGTAAAGATCTGGCCAAATAGTTGTGTTTGAAACAGCGTAGAGTGTGTTTTCTGGGAGCAACGGCAGCAGGACCTTCCAGGATGGGATGTTCATGACCTGTGTGTTGTGATGGACATGGTTTGGTTTTGTTTCTTGGGATGACTTGTCACAACTGGGAGATGGGAGGAGCCCAGGAGTGGGGCAATTTTGCTTTTCTTTCTTTCCTCTGGGCAAGTCTGCTGAAGCCAAAAGTTCAGGTGGTGACACGCAGACAGATCTTCTCCCTGCTCAGAAGAGATTCACCATGTTTTGTTTTACAAGGCTGGATTCCATTCAAAACTTAAGTCAACCACGTGAAAACTTAATTGACAGCTTTGGGCTAGGACTAAATAAGGTATTTTAATGTGCAGTTTGAAAGCAGCATCCCTGTTTGGGATCCAAACGCTCACTCTGTTCTCCTCCCTTTGCACAGCTGAATAGCGACCGATTTACAGGAAAGGTACAGGTGCTCTTCCTTCTCCTGGGTGCCTTCGCACTACATTCTTGGCTCACGTGCATGGTTTTGGCCATGGAAAGAGTGATCTTGCTGCTGACTCATTCTGTAATCTGATATCTTCCATATTCTGTTTTGATCTTCCGCCCTGCGCAACGAATTTGGACTAAATCATCCCAGCTGTACGTACCAGACGGGGGAGGGGAAGCTGAACCATTGGGAATGTTTTGTGCCTAGCCATCATGGAGCCGTGGAGACAGCAGCACCGGGGGTCTTGCAAATCCCTGCATGCTGGCAGTGGATGTGAATGCAGCCCCCAAGGTAGAGAAATAGTAACGCTTGGCTTCTGGTGTCACTAATCTGCGCTCGTTCTCGGGCAGGTTGTCAGGTGCTCATTGCTGGTGGGTATCATAGGCTGGGGGCGGCTGTGCCTCCCCAAACAGCCAGGTGTGGCCGCGCCCACGCTCGGCCCCCCCAGGCCTTCCCGTCCTGCTTCCCATTCTGCGGCTCCCCCTGTGCGGTGGCCCTCAGGCCGTGCTGCCTGCCCTCCCGGTGCTCCAGCTCTGGGGGAGCTGGGGCAGCACAGCCCACCCTGCTGGCATTGGGGGGAGGGCTGGGGCTGCACTGCCTTCCCTCCCAGGGCTGAGGGGGCTGGGGCCGCACCTCCTGGCACTGGGGGGCTGGGGCCACTGTGCCCACCCTGCTAAGTAACGTGAAGTAAAATCCTAATGAAGACCAAACAGATTGGTTATCAGGTCAAGGTCAGTCCTAAGATCCCCCATAGACTTTCTCTTGACCTGCTAACTCATGAAAGCTACATATTGCCTCGTCTTCACTAGGATTTTACCTCAGGTTAGTTATCTCCAGTTAAGAACATCCTGCTTTTCCCTAGTGAGGAAGCCCCTCGGTTGGGGACCTGTACGTCTGCTGCTTATGCCTCTTCCTTTTCTGCCCGCTGCTCCCTGGCCTGGGTTCAGAATACAAGCCTTAGCCCTGGGCTGTGCATGAGCTTACTTTGGTGCTAAGGGGGTCACGGCCCATACTTTCCCTGACTGTCTCATTCTCAGCAGCCAATGCTCAAGGCCAGATTAACACAGAGGCAACCAAGGCATGTACCTAGGGCCCACATGCCTGGTGGGAGCCCAAAATGGATGGGCCAGACCTGAGCGGCACTGTGACTCTGTGCGCCAGGTTGCAAAGCCATGACAGAGGGGTGGTTGGGCCAAACCTGAAAAGGAGGACTTGTGGCACCTTAGAGACTAACCAATTTATTTGAGCATAAGCTCACTTCATCGGATGCATACTGTGGAAAGTGTAGAAGATCTTTTTATACACACAAAGCATGAAAAAAATACCTCCCCCCACCCCACTCTCCTGCTGGTAATAGCTTATCTAAAGTGATGAAGTGAGCTGTAGCTCACGAAAGCTTATGCTCAAATAAATTGGTTAGTCTCTAAGGTGCCACAAGTCCTCCTTTTCTTTTTGCGAATACAGACTAACACAGCTGTTACTCTGAAACCTGTCATCTTATCCTTGTGGGCAGTGGCTGGTTTATTCAATCCTGCTATTAAAACAGCAATTCTGAAGAGCCCCCAGCAGAGTGTGGCTGTTTTAACTGATGAGACATGTGAGGCGTAGGGGAGGGGACTACTCTATGCACAGGTTTCAGAGCAGTAGCCATGTTAGTCTGTATCAGCAAAAACAACGAGGAGTCCTTGTGGCACCTTCGAGACTAACACATTTATTTGGGCATAAGTTCAAATTTATTTGGGTTCTAGACCACGAAAGCTTATGCCCAAATAAATATGTTAGTCTCTAAGGTGCCACAAGGACTCCTCGTTGTTTTTACTCTATGCACAGTGGACTGGGATGCAAATGTTCCTGTTTTAACTCTTCTAATGGTGACCTACTGATCGTTGGCCAATTTCTGCTGGTTCAGTAAGGAATACTGGTGTAAATTGGCACTGCTCCATTGACTTCAGCTGAGGTTCTGGCCTTGTGAAAGAATTAGTGTCCTACATCCTGAGGGGGTGTTTTAGAAAAGCAGTGAAACTGTGTAAATGTCACGGCAGCCAGGTCTAGTGCTCTAGATTGGAAGAGGATGGAGGCATGTGTCAGGGAGCACAGTCCTGCAGTTGTGTAATTACAACGGGCCTTTTAAATCAGCGCTTGGTAAATCCTCAAATACCTCCATTAACAGAGTAGTTACATGGCGCAGGGGGCGGTTGGAATTGCTTTTGGCTGTCATAACATGCTGCATGGGCTGAAATCAATACAGTCCCAGTCATCAAAACTCGGATTTGCTTTCTTTAAAAATGGACAATACAGAGTCAATGATGGGGGATGGGGAGGTGGATTTGGCAATCACACATACGAGATTTTCCCCATGTCTAAAACCATGCCTGGGTTAGCTAATGAAAGGGATTTCATTTTCAGTGAAGGTTAGACATGAGACCATCTGATAGCAAATGCTTTGTGGTTCCAGGCCTGATTCTCCATTGGCCTTGCCCTGGTATGACTTGTGTAAAGTGGATGTTAAAAGCCAGCAGATCAGCCTGAAAGCATTTTACCCCTGCTTTGCACAAGTTCTAAATGACCGCATGTGGGGCCAGGCAGGACCTTTCCTAGACAGGAGAGATCAAAAGCTTTTCCTATTAGACCCCAGAGTGGGGCCCTGGTCCATGCCTAGAGTTCCTAGGTACTATGGTAATACAAATAATAGATACTAATATTAATAAATGAAAATGAGCGGATATGGGGCATATCTGTTTCTCATACCCAGGTTCCCCCGCCTCTCCTACTGCCCTCTCCCAAGCTGGCCTGAAAGCTAAAGTCGATTAACAGACGAAAGGTGCTTCCATTATAACCAACCTAAAGTGTGTAATACAAACCCCAAGGTCAATCTCTCGGTATTCTGGCAGTGTGGATTGGCCGTGTACTTGCAGCCTCGGTGCTTATGTTTTCCCTCGGACTGCACTTACGCTTGGTAGGAGCACAACACTCAGGGCTTTTCTAATGCAATGTCACTGCCTCATGAAGATCACTCGTGTTACGTATTTGTATGTTTTCATGCGGCTAATGTGGGCACCAGGATCCCTTTCTTACCCCCAACAGGCAGAGACAAATTCTGCCCTCGCTAGTCATGAATCTTCCATACACGGTGCAGGCATTTAACTGAGGGTAGAACTTGGCCTGTGGGGTCAGAAACAAACTGCTCAGCCAGGCCATAGCCAGACCAGCAGCCTGTCTGCATGTGGCCAACACGCTCTCTAGCTAGCACTCAGGCTCTTTAGCATCTCGATTACCAATGTTGAAATCTTAACAAATGCCTCCTTTTCTTCCATGCCATGTTACCATGCAGAAAGAGAGTTGGAGCAGCCTGTTTGTAGTGCCAAGATTATGCACGTGCTCTTAGCTAGATTTGTTGTTTGGTAGTGTTGCATTAGTTGCTGTCACCCTTTTGCAGTATGTTGGAGAGGGAAGCTGGGGGAAGAGAGAGATGTCTCTTTGGACGCAGGGATAAGGGCACAATTATTTTCCAGTTCATCATAAGGAAATTTTGAAAGTTTGAGCCAGTCAATCTGATCGCTGCTTACAGACAATTTTACTTACTTTGCACATCTTGGCTACACACGTCATATTTTCAGCTGCTTTCTATGATTCTTAAAATGACTTTTTTTTTTCTCCTGTGTTGGGGTTGCCAGAGGTTGCCAATCAGTTTACAATTTAAGGTTATTATCATATAGCATTGTGTAATTATGACTTGAAATACATATTTGTTGACATGTAAGAACCACTTAACTGACACTGACAATAAAAGAAGTGCTATCAAATACTCCATAAACTGATGTCTCTTAAATCAAATGAAGGGGAAGAGAAAGGAAAGGTACTTTTTTCCTTCCCATTTGTTCCAGTGCAAAAATGTATCTTAGAATTGAAATCCAGAGAATCAAATCTTCAGCTGGTGTAAATAGGAACCAGCTTAAGGAGTTACTAAGAGAGGTCAAAATACAGGAGAAGTTAGGTAATGAAAAATGTTGACATTTCCATTTGACAGGATTCAAAATAGATCCCTTTGCCAATTTTGGCCAAATTTCCCATGATCTGTTTTACCAACATTTTCAAAAATGTCTGTGTACTGAAAATGCGGTTTGCAGTACAAAAACAGTTTTTGGTAAATGAAAAAATTTGGATAAAAATTTAAAAAAAAAACATGGAAAATTTCAATAATATTGACAATGTTTTCCAAAAGTGTCATTTTGTAAAGCCTGTTTTTCAAGAACAACACTTTTTTTTGTGCAAATATGTCAATCAGCTCCAGTTACCAGCATGGCTAGTTAATGCTAAATGTTACATTGGTGGCTAGGCCTTTTTCCTCCTTGTTTAAATGTTTTCAGCCATGACTAACAGCATCATACCTTCCTAATCTTCACTTCCCCTACCGGCTTCACTCTCCCCTGCTGTGACTTATCTTCACCTTTTTCCAGATACTCTCCAGGGGTTAAGTAGACGATGCAGTTCTGCAAGATTCCTAGAGAACTTAAGAGTAGCCTACCTGGAGGCAGTGTGTCGTGGACCTACCTACCAAAACCAAGACTGGAATGTAGTAGATTTTGGGAGTTGGTGGGGGAGTGTAAAAATCGGCAGTTGTGGATGCATTTGGAGTGCCCTCTAGTGGCAGGGCTTGGCTATATCTGCGCTAGGAGGGATTCCCAGCTTGGGTACACCTATTTGCATTAGCTCCATGAGAGCTAGCGAGAGTGTAAATAGTAATGAAGCTGGGCAGCATGGGCCGTGGTTGAGTGTAATATTTCTCTCGACCTATTTTATCCTGTTCTATTTAGCAATGGTTTTATTAAGCTGCTGGTACAACACGAGCCAGCCTAGGTGCCTATTGTTAACTCGGTACACCAGCCTCCTTGGTAACAAAAGGAGTAGTTACAGCTCCGGAGCTTCAGCCATCTCACTTCACTTCCCCCCTCAGGGCTTCCCGCAGGAAGTACTGCACACCACACCGTTCCCTCCCACCGTTGCTCCTTGCAGTTGTTGTGTCCAGAGCACTGGAAGCTGCCAACATCTGTGAGCAGGTCAGTAAACCCAACTTACCCAACAGTGAGAGAGGGAGTGGTACCAGCTGGCCCTAGATGGGTCAAATAAACAGGTAGGATCTTAAAGGGTTAGAGGGCAAGGCACCTACCATGCATGCACCCAAGAGCTGCCTCCTGAGCACCTGGGGAAGGGCAATAGAGAGAAGTCTCCCCTGTCCCGCAGGGGACCTGAGTTTCCATGGTTTTCCTTTAAGGCTTCTCTTCCTTCCTCTGCTATACCTCTTAAGACTCCTTTCCCCACCTGTGCTTTGGCTTAAAGCACAGGGGAAATCTGAGGGGGAGAGAGGCAGCCAGTGTTGCCCCAGGATAAGGATGGTGGCCATAGCTTAGCCAGCCCGCATTACATCCCTCCCATCCTGCTTGGAGTTGCGCACTACGACCCTGGTGGCAGTCCGAGTGGGTTGAGGTGCAGCATCAGTCCTTCCCCACATTCACAGCAAGCCTGGAGGTGCCGGGAGCAGAGAGTTAGACACCTGCACTGTGCCACCCCCAGCACTGGAGCCAATCCCATGCTGGGCTGCCGTGGGAACAAACATGCCTTTTGGTGTGGGAGAGAAAACTCCCAGAATGCTCCATGCTCACCCTGCCCCGAGCTTCCCGCACAGCTAGAGGAGGGGAGAGTGTAGCTTCTGGGAGGCTGTTTTGAATGGGTTAATTGGAGGGGCAGCCCCCATCCTTTCCCTAGGAGGAAGGCATTTCTAAGAGCAAGCCTGCTCCCCGGTTACTCAGGCACCCTGCAGCCAGGGTGAGGCAGAATGATAGCGTCTCTGGTCCCGAGGAGTAAGACAGCCTTCTCCCCTCCAGCCCCAGGTTCTTTGGGGAAAATGGCACCGCAGTTGCTGTAAGACACCAGCTCAGCTTGATAGAAAACCTCTACCTTCTCATCCCAGGAGGGGATAAAGTGTATGAGGCCCCCCTCCCCCTAGCACACTCCAGGAGTTGATTTAAGTGGAAGATCCAGGTATAGTCCGTATGTCGGAGCTATCAGATCATTCTGCTGCCCTTCCCCACCCAAAGGGCTCGGGGTGTTCTGCTGTGAAAGGCCCAGCTCCACAGCCAGAACTTTCCTGGAACCCCCATCTTTGATAATGACCTTCAGCTGAAGGCCTAGCCAAGGCATGATTGGGCCTTATTTGGCGAGAGGACCTAGCAGCAGTTGCATCAGCATTGTCTCCTCCAGCTCTGGGGAGAGGAGTCTTTTCTTGGCTTTGAGGCAGCAGCTGGGAGGGAGTTCAACTTGGGCCATTGGGAAGCAGAGTTTTGCTGTAAGTGTTCCTTCTGCATGCCTAAATCAGAGGGTGAGGGCAGGGGATATGGAGAGGAAGTTTGAGTGGATCCCAGTTTAACAGGATTAGCCCCGATCCTGACTGTTCTCCCTATTTTCAGGAGCTCAGCCAGGATAACAACTAGCCAGCTGCATTGATTCAGTCTGTTCTCTGCCTTTCCCAGCTCCTCTCTTCCCTGCTTACTGAGGAGGTCAGCTCTAACCCCACTCGCAGTATCTGAATGCTGTGTGTAGTGGCCACAGAGCTCCTCTGCCATCCCACTCTTATTCTCCTACATCGCTGTGAGGGAGGCTGGGGCAGTAGCTGGAAGAGGGCATTTAGCAGAGGCAAGGAGAAAGCTGCTGCCAGAGGCAAGGTAAGCAACACTTCAATCAGCAGAAGCTAGAAGAGCAAGCATGCTCCCCCACCCCACCCTGCTTTGAGCCCCACCAGAGATGGTTTTAAAAAGTCTCCTAGAGTTGATGTGTTCCCCTACCCCCCAAAAATTGACTACTAGAATTGTTTAAAAAAGCCTAAAATATTTCACAAGTTCTCATTCCACTCTAATGCCCACTCCGAGAGCCCCATTCCACCAACGGGGTCTCCCCTGCCCTGAGCTGGATCACTTTCCCAATGACAAGTCCCCATTGACACCTGCCCAGTTAACACCCCCTGACTTTCTCCCCTCCCCAGGAGATACATAAGAGACTCCTATGTAGCCCTCCCTCCCAGTGAGGAACACCACTGGTACAGTTGTGAGGAGACAGGCAGTCCTTCAAAGCCTGAGCCACTCTGTCAAGAACTGCAGATCATACCTATCTGTAGTGCATCCTAGTCTAACAACCCCAGCTATCAAAAGAGATAGGACTTGTACACTGCCTGAAATCCAGCAAGCTAGGACAGCCAGCCACCTCCAGGATTCAGCCCTAGCTCCACAACTGCATTTATATAACTTAGCAGATGATCACTGCAGGAGGTGGGGGCGGTATCCTTTAACAGCAAGAAGTTCATGGGGGGTGTGGAGGGGGGAGATGAGTGAAGTTAATAGCCTCTTTCAGCTAAGAGGTGGCATTTACACTAGGCGGCAGCAGCAGGGGGGTGGGGGGGGGGTGAGAAAACCTGGATTTGTGCTGGAAATAGCCCACCTTGATTATCATACACATTTTAAAAAGAGAGTGGTCACTTTGGATGGGCTATTACCAGCAGGAGAGTGAGTTTGGGGGGGGGGGGGGGCGGAGGGTGAGAAAACCTGGATTTGTGATGGAAATGGCCCAACTTGATGATCACTTTAGATAAAGTATTACCAGCAGGAGAGTGGGGTGGGAGGAGGTATTGTTTCATGGTCTCTATGTATATAATGTCTTCTGCAGTTTCCACAGTATACATCCGATGAAGTGAGCTGTAGCTCACGAAAGCTCATGCTCAAATCAATTGGTTAGTCTCTAAGGTGCCACAAGTCCTCCTTTTCTTTTTGCGAATACAGACTAACACGGCTGTTACTCTGAAACCAGATTACCATCAGTTTTCTTTAAGGGGAGGGAAATAGGTGTCCCAGGGCTGGCAATTAGGTACATGTTGGCTCCTGGTACAAATTAGCCATTCCTATTTAGTGCAGGAGAGGCAAGCTGGCTCGAGCAGATGAAATGGCAAAGAGCGAGCAGACACGGCAAGCTTGAAGGCCAAGTTTAGATTTATTTCACTGAGCAGGGAGGTGGAAGGAATAGGACTAAGCAGTTAGCTAAACTTAATGGCTTTGATGGCAAAGTCACCTTCCACAGACAGGTACTCAATGTTCTGCAGGCCCAGCCGATTGGGGAACACGATCTCCTTGTCACCAGCCAGTTTCACCGTCAGCTCTGCTGTGTCAAAGGAGATACAGATCTGCAAGGAGTAGGCACATTAGAACCAACACAGGCAGCCAATCCCCATGACCTCTTAGAGATGGGTTAACCAGGAGCTTCGCCCAGACAGCATTAGCTACTCTTCCCTCAACTAGCATCTGTCTTGAGGGGGAGAAAGCCTGATTTCCCCAGATCTGGCTGAGAGGGCACCCCAAAAATCTCAAGGGGCCTCACTGGTGCCTTCACCTGAGTGAAGAGAGGCCTATTTCATTAATGTGAAGTGCTTTGCTGTATGGTGTGAAAGGTGCTGCAGGAATGTAGGGATAGGAACTCCCCAGGTCCAGAAGGACCCCAGCTCCATAAATCAAGTGCCCTCTTAGCATAGCTTTGTTCCCCACTCCCGGGTCCTCACCTCAGTCTTGTCACCCTGCTGGAAGGGAAAGTCAGTCTCCCTCTCCTCTGTCCCCCACATCCCATCCTCCATGGAGTTGCACACAATGACGTTCACATCCCCGTGGCTGTCGAAGCGTGGGTTGAAGTGCAGCACCAGGTTGCTGCGGTCCTTCCCCACATTCACAGCAAACCTGGCATGGAGGAGACAATCAGACACACAACCACACTACGCAGCCCCTCCCACCGGAGTCCAGACCGATCATCTCTGTAATGCAGAGACGGATCTAACAACAGAGAGAGCGGAAGCTGTCCGGAGACAGATTCACCTCTGGCACCTACCCCTGTCGTGTGCTAAGGGAAGAATCCCCACTGGTTACCTAAATGATGATGCAACATCTAACCCTTCCCAACTCACCCCTTGGCTTCCGGCAAGATCTTCCCCTTCACTTTGATGCACTCTCCAGCCTGGACGTTCAAGTGAGTAGCAACCAGTCTCTAAGGGAGTCAAGCCACAAACGTATTAGCCTCCCCCTTGGGGATCAACAGACCTACTTCCTCGGTTTGAAGGGAGAGGCAATAGCACCGGGGACACAAGAAATAAGTGCTGAGCATGAGCTAGAGACAAGACAAGTTCCAAACCATCCCCCTGATCAGTCAGCGACCAGAATCATTAACATGCAACCACAGTTCCGTGGCCTACGGAATGAGGTTTGTTGGTCTCCGTCCAGTTCCCATGGGGCAGGACTCCAAGTGTTCCCAGCCACAGGCACTAACTGGCCTGATGGCCAGCAGTCTGTCCAGAGGTCAAGCACTGAATGGACTAGAGGCGCACGTTGGTCTCATTAGCTGCAGCCCATGGGATTTGGGGATGTAACACACACAGGGAAGCCTGCACTGCTGCGCCTGCCACTGCTTGGGCTTTACCTGCACTGGAGTTAAGAGGGCTCAATTCTTCCCTGGGAGTTTGACTAGCATTTTTCCCTAGCTACCTTTCTAAAAGAAGCCACCGTTCATTTCTTAGGCACCTGACCCTTTAGCGTGCAGAGAGGTAACTTCCCCGGCCTGCAGGAATTTGAGACTTAACCCTCTTTTAATCTACCCTCCCACATTTAAAGCCATGGCTGTTACTGTGCAATATCTACAACCCACCAGCTTGCTGTGCACACTGTCTTAGCCGGCCAGTGCTCCTGTGCACTGGGAGCCCTGAGTGGGGCTTGGCTTGCTAGCTGAAAGCGCTTGCCCATCAGCCAGCTTGCTTGCATACATCCCAGCCTCTGCTGCAGGGGAGCAAATGAAGTACATGAAAACATCCACCTTCAGCCCCTTGCTACCCCGTCTCCACCAGGTGCCACCCTTGTCTTGCAAGGGGCAGCCACTAACCCTGAAGGGAGCTGACCTTGATAAACAACCTCCATATCCAGCCTGTGTCTGGCCAGAGGCCCCATTCCACTCGCTGGATCAGAAACACAAGCACCCTCACCTGAGGAGCTATTGGAATTTAGCTCCAAAGAGACCGCAATAATGAGCTTAAGACCGAAACCTGTCACAGCCAGGGTTATATTGCATTAGACCAATGGAAACAGTAGCATATGCACCAGTATCACCTCCTCCAGTTTTGGAGAGAGGGTCACTTTCCTTCATTTGGACACAGTTTTTTGTTTTATCTCCTTCTCCAGGAGGTGGGGGAGAGACAGTTCAGAGCCTGGGAACAGCTGCAACATTTCTCGCTTCACACCCCACCCCCAGGCAGACCTTCCCAACCCCTGTGTTACAGGGAGTCAGTGACCAATGGAGAGGCCAGATCTCTCCGGTTAGTGGGCTCTGATCCTGCAACCTGTTCTGGGAACTGTCCTCATTTTAGTTGGATCAGCCAAGAGGCTATCCAGCCACCTGCATAGCCTATTCGGTTTTGTCCAGCTCTCCCATTCTCACCATAATGCTGAGGTCAGCTCAGCTATGATCTGCAGATTGCTAAACTGCTTATCATCATAGCATCTAAGCCCTACTTATCCTGGCTCCCTACACATCCCTCTTTTATTCTGTTTCTGGAGCACAGGCTGAAACTTGGTCGGATGGCAGAGCCAGGGAGGAGGTAGCCACCAAGACTGAGGAAGGTAAGCAATATTTAAGAGCTGCATTTCGGAGTTAGAGAGGGCTGAAAGGCCAAGGTTGGGTCAGTGACATGCCCCTATCCTGTAGTGCCCTATAGGGCTGAGTTAAAGGGGGTTTATTTTAAGTTAAAAGAACCCAAAAAAGGCTCTATACAGGCATGAAATGTTTTATAAGAGTTCTCAAGAAAAAAAAAAAGTATACTTCGATATTCTTTCCAGACTGTCTAAGACATTGGAAACATTAGTAGAGTTACTGACACTACAAGTGCTGAAAACTGTTAACCTAAAATAATAAGTGGCCCACCGTGAACCCTTCAAAACAAAGGCTACTTGGAAATATCTTGCAAAAATAAAAATTCATCCATCTCTAGTGTTCCTTCCCCCCCAGTGTTATAGTCCAATCATGCATTTTTCTTCCATCACTGACATATGGCCCAACCCAATACCCACAGCTACTAACCCTTTAGCTATTTCCCCCTCTGTTAAAGAAATTCTTCTATTCCAAGGTACAACAGAAAAAGAGCCCTGCAGCTCACCCTGGGAGAGCCTTAAGAGAGAAGTCAGATGAGGGGGGGGGGGGGCGTGTACTAGACCAGCTGTCTGGTCACCCAGCACATGATTCACAGTTCTCCCAAAAAGAAAAGGAGGACTTGTGGCACCTTAGAGACTAACAAATTTATTTGAGCATAAGTCCTCCTTTTCTTTTTGCAGATACAGACTTACACGGCTGCTACTCTGAAAGCTCTCCCAAACACACTCACCAGCAGTTAACCTTCTTCCAGGATTCCACACCTAGCTTCCTATCCCCCTGTCTTGCAAGTAAAGCCCTAACCAGTCCCAGCTACAGAGAGACAAGACTCACACATTCCATGCTGCTGACTGAAGCCACACCACAGTTAGGACAACTGCTTGCTTTCCAGTTCCAAGATTCAGCTGTGTGACTCAGCACTACCTCTACAGGGCCTTTAAACAGCTGACCTGGGCAGCAAAGGGCTCACATGATTAAACAGGTGGGTGAGTGGGTGGGGCTGGGGCTGGGAAAGAGTCAGTTCATCTTCTTCCAAACTTCAGGCATACAAAGAGAGACCAGCAGACCAGCTTCAATACAGTATTTGGTTTGGAAGACTGAGCTTTTTTCAGCCGAGCAGTAACATTTGCACTGGCTGGCAGCAGCGTGGTTTTGGATCAATATCCCCAGTTTGCTTTGAAGAAGCAGCGAACATGCATGAATCTCAGGGCTGGTAGTTATAGAATTGTTTGCTTCGGGAACAATTCACTGTGCTTATGCTAGCTAACTGAAAACCAGCCTGTCCACGCACAACCATCCCTCCAGCAGCTGCTCTGCCAGTGTATTGTGGCATCTATCCCACAAATCGAAGCCCCGCCAGCTCCAGTGTTGGGCTTTTGAAAACATACTGGCTAAGGCAGAGGTGTGGGAGCCTAAAGGATATGATTCTAATCCTGGCTTTGCTGCTGTGTCTCCATTTGCCCGTCTGTAAAATGGAAGAAATAATTCTCATCCCCCTCACAGAACGTGTGTAACGAGGCCTGATGCTTGCAAAGCATTTTGGGATTCTTCGGTGGAAGGGGCTATAGCAGCGCAAAGTATTATTGCTATTGGCAATTAAATAAAAGTGTTGCTGTAGGCAAGGATGGTATTAAAAAGCGTGTCTAAAAATTGAGGCCGTTCGTGTGGGGCACCAGTAAACAAACTGGGTATTCAGACCTCAGCTTTTTCACACAGCGTGGCCTAGCCAGTTTTGATCTGCATGCACTAGAATCCGGGGGTGGGCAGGAGCCACGCTTTGGTGTGAGCTGAGGAAAAGACGCGGTAGAAGGAAATGCAGCCAGCAAGGGAAGGATTGTTTGTCAGCGAGCTGCTACCACACGTTATTCCCCTGGGGCCCCATTAGGATTCTGCAAAGAGGAGTCAGGAGAGCTGGGTTTTGTTCCTGGCTCTGCCGTAGACTTTCCAAGTCACTTAGGCCCAGATCCACACACAGTATATACATGCTGCAGCTGGGAGCCAGCTTCCCAGACTGGTACACAGACAGAAACTAAGAAAAGGAGGACTTGTGGCACCTTAGAGACTAACAAATTTATTTGAGCATAAGCTTTCGTGAGCTACAGCTCACTTCATCGGATGTATTCAGTGGAAAATACAGTGGGGAGATTTATATACATAGAGAACATGAAATAATGGGTGTTGCCATACACACTGTAACGAGAGTGATCACTTAAGGTGAGCTATTACCAGCAGGGACTAGTGCACTCAACGTAGCAATGTGGAGGTTGTGGCATGGGCCAGCCTGACACTCCGGGACCAAACTCAGGTGGCTAGCTACATCCACGCTGGTACTGCCTATCAGTCAGTCTAGTCTACCCATGATGGGAGACATGGTCCCAGCTGGAGTGTAGACATACCCAAAGGTATTTAGGCACTTAATGCTGATTGTGGTAGTTATGTGCGGCTAAATACCTTTGAGGATCTGGGCCTTAACTCCTCTGTGCCTCTATTTCTCCCTGGGGATAACTAAACCTACTTTACAGTGGTGGTGTAAGAGTTTGTTAATGTTTTGCAAAGTGCTTTGTGAGTCCTTCAAATGGAAGCTGCTATAGAAGGGTAAAATACCATTATCTGTTTGGTAAGCAATGACTAATGGCTGAGATGGGTATCCACCTATATAGAAGGGCTGTCAACACTGGACTTGTTTAGGGTGTGGGTGAAATTGAGCAAAGGAATTTATGGCTGAATAGCAGAGGGAAATGTCCTGCCTGTGGGATCTACATCAAACTCCAGTGTCCCAAACTCCCTCTGACCCCTGACTTCTATTAATCACCCTGAAAAATCACCCTCAAATCCCAAACCTTAGTTATCTGAATGTCCAAGTGTCCCCATAACAGAGTGGGAATCATGTCTATACTGCCTTTGAGCTGGGAAATGCTCCCACTCCCATGGGAAGTGCTGACAGCCATATCCCATCAGACATTTAAAACTGGACAAAGCACTAGAAAAAATACTGAAGGAAACTACTTTGTGATCTCAGAAGATGGACTGTGGCTCTGAGCTCCATGTGGGCAGGCCTCTTCACACATGCAGAAGCCCCACTGAAACCAAAGGGGCTTTGCATGGGCACAAGGGGTCTCTGTGAGTGGAGCTTGTTGCAGGATCAGAGCCTTAGTGACCCATCTCCTGCCTGTTTACGGCCTGATCCAAAGCCCATTGAGGTCAATCTCTAGAACCTGATCTACACACCAAAGTACTGGCTTAACTAAAGGTGTGGTTTTTTGACTGATTTAGTTAAACCCTCTCAATCTCCTGTGTGGAGACTCAAATGGGTTTCAGTCTGATTTATATGGGGTTAACTCGCATAGTGAATGTACAGGTACAAGCTCGCCGGACTAAAAACTGTTTTAAACCAATATAAAAGTTTCAACACAGGGGTTTGCCCCAGTTGAACTCAGTTGCTTTTCAAACCGACGTTAATTAAACTGGTGTCAAGTCTGTGTGTAAATGAGGCTGAGAGTGCTCTGATTTCTGTTGGTGGGGGTTGGATGTGTGCGGCCCTGTTCATGGCCACTCCTGGGCTACTATAAATTCTGTCCGGGTTCTTGTGGTGTTTTACATTCAAATCCATGGCCTTGGCTACATGAGGCAAGTGACCACATGTAGATCAGAGTACTTGTTCCAGAATGAAATCACTTCTATCCCAGAACAGAAGAGTTATTCTGGAATAGCTACATTATATTGGAATAAGAAAAGGAGTAGTACTCGTGGCACCTTAGAGACTAAGAAATTTATTTGAGCATGAGCTTTCTGATGAAGTGAGCTGTAGCTCACGAAAGCTCATGCTCAAATAAATGGGTTAGTCTCTAAGGTGCCACAAGTCCTCCTGTTCTTTTTGCGAATACAGACTAACACGGCTGCTACTCTGAAACCTATATTGGAATAGTTATTCCAGAATAGCTATGCTGGTGAATTTTGTGTTATGTGGACAAGGCCTAAACAACTTGGAAAGGCCTTGCCACTAGCATTTTCTATTCTCCCTAACCCTCTGTTCCCTCCCTTCACTATTCCTGGAGCTCTGCCATGAGTGTCTCTGCAAATCATGCTGTTCCTTCCCCCGGCCCTGTGGTGCCCCAGGCATGATTTGCTGGTGTCACTGCTTTCACTGTTAAAGCACATCTTTCTTATGAACAGCCAGTCTAGTCTCTGCTGTCCCTGCCCTTAAAGGCTGTTCCTTCAGACAAGGAGATATAATTGCAGAGTCAAATTGAACTGAGTATTTTCCTCAGCGCCCCAGTGACAACGAGGGGTTGGAATGATGTTCAGGACCAGAACGGGGTCAGCAGCAACCCCTCTGCTCTGTGCTGATGTAATGTGCCACCATTCTTATGCCAGGCTGAGGGAGCAAAGTGTGGGGCCAGAGAAGAATCCCAACAGTGTCTGTGATGCCAGACTGGCTCCCTCCTCCCTAAAAGATTCTTCCACAAACCTCTCTTCTGCGTGGAGGGGAAGGAAGAACTCCTCCCCTCCCTACTTTTCCACGGGGTGAGAGAAAGAAAAGGACCCCTGGCAGCTCCCCATCCCCTCCAAGGGCTTTGTAGCAGGGCAGATGGGGAGCCCTCCTCTCCACATGAAAAAGAATTTGCTCCGAACCTTGGATCCTCTGCACCACACATGAGGGAAGGAAGGGAGAACCCATCACCTCCATCCAGGGGGAAGAGGGACTAAACCAAAGCCCTTTTCCACCCACACCCCAGACTACTTCTGCCGCTGGGGGCGGCTCTGTGCCTGGGGATGCCAGGTGGACCGCCCCACCAGCAGTGAGTGGACTAAGCTTTCCGTAGGATTTCCTCCCTGGAATATGTATGTCTGACACCAGTGCCCTCAGCCTTCCTCTGCATGTTGCTGCTCACTGTGACCAATAGGTGTCACTCTCAGAGCAAACATGAACTGGGTGGGGATATGGAGAACACAGAGGCGAAGAGAAGAAAGAAAAAGAAAAGGAGTACTTGTGGCACCTTAGAGACTAACCAATTTATTTGAGCATGAGCTTTCGTGAGCTACAGCTCACTTCATCGGATGCATACCGTGGAAACTGCAGTAGACATTATACACACACAGAGACCATAAAACAATACCCCCTCCCACCTCACGGTCCTGCTGGTAATAGCTTATCTAAAGTGATCATCAAGTTGGGCCATTTCCAGCACAAATCCAGGTTTTCTCGCCCTCCACCCCCCCACACAAATTCACTCTCCTGCTGGTGATAGCCCATCCAAAGTGACAACTCTCCACACAATGTGCATGACAATCAAGTTGGGCCATTTCCTGCACAAATCCAGGTTCTCTCACCCTCCCACCCCCCTCCCAAAAACCACACACACAAACTCACTATCCCGCTGGCAATAGCTCATCCAAAGTGACCACTCTCCCCACAATGCGCATGATAATCAAGGTGGGCCACCCCCAGCACAAATCCAGGCCTTCTCACCCCACCCCCACCCCCATACACACACAAACTCACTCTCCTGCTGCCAATAGCTCATCCAAACTGACCACTCTCAAAGTTTAAATCCAAGTTAAACCAGAACATCCGGGGGAGGGGGGGTAGGAAAAAACAAGGGGAAATAGGCTACCTTGCATAATGACTTAGCCACTCCCAGTCTCTATTTAAGCCTAAATTAATAGTATCCAATTTGCAAATGAATTCCAATTCAGCAGTTTCTCGCTGGAGTCTGGATTTGAAGTTTTTTTGTTGAAATAAAGAGTCCCTCATAACACTCTTGCAGCAAGAAGCCTCAGTGCAAAGGTGCCTGGAGTAACCACACACAATTGCTGCCAGGGAGAAAAATGCAATATTCCTCACTGTGTGGGGCACTAAATTCAGTCCTCACATAAATACAACTGACATACGGCTCTGTGCATCTCCCCAAAGGCCCAAACTATCCCCACCACAGGGATAGTAAGGATTTCCCTCAGGGAAATTGTTTCCTCAGGGGCAAGGGTAACAGGAGATTCAGCCCCCTCAACACACAGATCCCCACATGCCTGCGGCTTTCAGAGGAATCTGTTGGATGCCGGAGCCATCCAAATGGAGGCTGCCTCCCCACACCCTCCTGGCTCCCTCTGCTGCTCACCTCCTGGGACCGTGCCTCCAGGCTTTCTTCTCGCCTCAGCCCCCTCGTTCCTTCTGTGCGGGGGTCAGCACAGAAGGGCCCCTTGCATGATTTACCATTTGTGGAGCCATTGCCTGGAGGGTTGTTCATGTGGGGCCACAAGGCAGCTCTTGGGGAGGATGGTGGGGTTTGAGCCATGTCTGCTTCTCCACCGCCCCATGCTTGGAGAGCTACCGCTGAGAAGTGTTATATAAGAGCTAGGTGGTATTATCACTAAATACTATTAGTATTTATCACCATTATCCGAGATGAGCAGCAGCCCTCAGAGGCTCCATCTGTTTCCCCGGCACCCACGCCCAGCTTTGTTGCTTTGTGGTGCACCCATACACAGCACCACTTATTTGTTTATTTGCATTTTTTTCTAAATTACTAATTGTCTGAGTGACAATTTGACAACTTGAGAAAGAAACAACAAAGGTGGGGTGAAGGCCTCTGTTTCTCATGTTTAAAAAAGAAAGAAAAAAAACAATGGGTTTGCTGAAGCTACATCCTCCGTTGCATCTGTTCCTGTATGGGGTGGGGCTGGCATGCTTCACAAGCTGCGCTGAGGGCGGTGGCTGCCCGCTCAGCGGCTCCTTAGAACTGGAGTAACAAAGGGAATTCGATGCCCTTAGCTTATCACAGGTGCCTTGCGAGCACTAGGAAACAATCAGCCTGTAGTTCTCCCCTGGTGAGGCATTGCAGCAGCAGAGGAAGGCTGGGCTTGTAGCTAAATGCACTGGACTCAGGAGAACGGCATTCAAGTCCCAGTTCTACCAAAAAGAGAAGGAGGACTTGTGGCACCTTAGAGACTAACCAATTTATTTGAGCATGAGCTTTCGTGAGCTACAGCTCAGTTCTGCCCATATAAAAGTGCTTTTCCTGTCTAGCTTATCCTGGTTCAGGAAGTGAAATAAACTATGCCGGGATAACTACAGTCACACTGGGGTTGTTCCTGGATCATTATATCAGTAAAAAAAATCACACCCCTTAGCACCATATTTTTACTGCATTATCTCATGTAAACCAGGCCTTGGGCACAGAGAGTCTATGGCCCAGATGTGCAGAGGGTTTTAATACCTCTCTGTTCCCCATCTGCAGAGTAGGCATAATAGTCCTTCCTTTCTTCCACCCTTTGTCTGTCTTGTTTAGTTAGGCTGTGGGGCAGGGACTGTCTCTTACTATGTTTATGTGCAGCATCTTACACCTGATCTCAGCTGTGGAACCTAGGTGTTACTGTAATCTAAATAGTGAGAGACAGTGTAGATAGGGCTTTTTCCTCAGAAGGCTGTGTAATTCCTAATGAAAAGGAGAGAGTTATTTTCAAAAGCCAGCTCCTGCTCTGACTCACCCCCGTGAAACCTGGCTGAGGCCAACAGGGCTACCCAGTTGTGAGAGAGCAGGATTTGCCAACATGCCACCTCCCACCTGTGTTAGAAGCAGGACACCTTCATTCCAGATGTAACCAGGCCGGCCCCCTCAGGACTGGGGGTCGTGCTACAGCCCTCCTGCCTCAGTTTCCTCTCTTGGCCTGTTCAATAAACTCAAAACCTACTTTTGTCCATTCCTATCCCTTCTTGGGTTCTGCTTTATTAAACTCACCAACATCCCAAATCACGTTTTCAAGGCCAGCCAGGATTCCATGCTAACCAGAAGTTTCTCTTTATCCTCCTCGGCTTTTCCTGTTTTGCCTCAGTCCTAACTCCCAGGACTCTCTGCTAGAGCCTGCTGGCTCCTAGCAGTCTCCAATCCCAGGACAATCACCCTGATCACTCCAGGGTGTGGCTCCTTCTGTAATCAGGGGTGGCTAGCTCCAGCCCTTAAAGAGTGAGCTACCCTATTACACCAGGTTAATTATAAGGCAGTTTCTGCAGAATCTCACTGGTGGTGAAAGGAGTTGGCTGGCTCTTGTTCTTCAAGATACTGAAAATTTCACTCCTCTTTTTTATTTTTTTTTATTTCCCTGCTTAATATTGACCCAGCTTGACACGGGTTTGGTTTAAATCCCATCCCCCAAGACAGAATTGCTCATCAGAACAAGGGGATAGCAACCCACAGGAACTGTGGATGTCACCGTTATTTTGGGTTTCTTTAACTTTAGAACCTCTCTGCACACCTAATAAATTTGCAGCTTCCAAGCACACCCTCCACCTTTATTTTCCCATGTCAAATGGACTGTGTGCTTTTGTTTCTTGGGCCCTGTCTACACTGGCAAGTTTCTGCACAGTAAAGCTGCTTTCTGCACTGCAGAAAGGCGTACACACCGCCCGAGGCGTACACACCACCAAGCCATTTAGTGCGCAGAAACCGCACAGTTGCAGCGCTGTAAAAAAACCACCCCGACGAGAGACGTACAGCTTTCTGCGCCGGGATTACAGTGCTGTGATTGGCCTCCGGGAGGTGTCCCATAATGCCTGTTCTTGCCTCTTTGGGTCATAGGTTTGAACTCTCCTGCCCTGCCCTCTGGTGACCAATCATCAGCCCCACCCCTTAAATTCCTTGGGAATTTTGAAAGTCCCCTGCCTGTTTGCTCGGTGATGTGTGCAGTGGTCTTGGCGCATCTTTCCAGGGGACCATGCCTGCTTCACGCACCAGGCAATCCCCCGCCTGGAGCAATGCCGAGCTGCTGGACCTCATCAGCATTTGGGGAGAGGAGGCTGTCCAGTGCCAGCTGCACGAATTATGATACCTACGGACAGATTTCACGATGCATGACAGAAAGGGGCCATGGCCGGGACACACTGCGGTGCAGGCTCAAAGTGAAGCTGCTGCGGAACGCCTACCACAAGGCGCGGGAGGCAAAGTGCTGCTCTGGTGCTGCACCCACAAGCTGCCGGTTCTACGAAGAGCTGGACGCGATACTCGGTGGCGACCCCACCTCCACTGCGAAGGCCCCTGTGGATACTTCAGTGGCTCACGTGCCAGTCGAGAGCGGACCGAGCCCAGAGGAGGAAATCTTGGACGAGGATGTGGGGTGGGATGAGGACCCAGAGACAGAGGATGGCTTTGAGGTCAGCGATGCATGCAGCCAGGAGCTCTTTTCTACCCCAGAGGAAGCTAGTCGGTCACAGCTGTCGGATCTTGGCAAAGCACAAACAGGAGAGGAGGCCCCTGGTAAGTGGATCTGATTTTGGGAATCACTGAAGCGAGTTGTTGGTGGCAGAAGGGTTGCAGAAAGCAGGCTTGTGTCTGTATGATGCACGTACCACCACATGCCTAGTCTGAGTGGCGGAACAGAGTGTTGATTGACTCCCTCACTTCACGGGAATCTGCCTCAGAGATCTCCACAAAACTCTCATGGGGATAATGGGCAATCTGCTACTGAAGGTTCTTTGGGAGAGCTGCTTTGTTTCTTGCCCCATTAATGGTAACTTCCCCACACCACTCTGCTGTCACGGGGCCGGGGGGGACCATTGCTGCACACAGGCGAGCCGCATAAGGGCCAGGGCGGAAGCCACAGGCTTGGAGAAGACCCTCCCTTGATTCCCTGCTCACCCTCAGAAGTGAGATATCTTCCATAATGATCACCTTCTGTGGAAAGTGTGGGGACAGGAATGATTATCAGTCCCCCCTACAGTGCTGGCTGTCCCCAAGAGCCACATTCCCAGTGTACAGCAGGGTCCGGGAAGAGTGATTTACCCTGCCCCTGTGGCTATTCACCATTTTGGGGGTCTTGTGGCTCATGTGTGCTTGCCCGGGGTCAGCCAGTTAGTGACAGGTGTGTGAGTACTGGCTGTGTTTTGAAGCATTGAATCAGTGTTCTGTGTGTTGCAAACAATACTGCTTCTGTAAAATGTTGCATTTAAACTTCACAGAGATGATCTTGGGAGCCCAGCCTCCCTCTTTGTTATCACCCGCTGAATGGCTGCACAGAGTTAGAAAGCGGCCACGAAGAACTAAGGAGGACTTTCTGCATGATGTTATGATGCACTCCACAGGTGAAAAACAGGAATCAAAGGAGTGGCGGGACACTGAGAAGAGTGACCAGAAGGAGAACACGGCACATCAGAATGAAGCCACGGAGCGGCTCTTAAACATTATGGAGTGCCAAGCGGACACAGTCCAGGCGATACTAGCTCGTCAAACCGAGCAGCTCTGCACTTCCCCTCCCCTGCAGCCACTGTCGCAAAACTCTTTCCCATGCACCCCCCAGACGCCACCAAAACACTCTTGTCAACCACCTGGCTCCAGTCTGTACCCGCAGCATTCCACTCCTCCCCCGTCACAGTCCAGCACTGCGGACTCCCACTACCCACTGCACTCAACACCCATCCCTCTGCAGTTTAAAGCGCTGCACTGTACTCCAAAGGAAAAGGTTGGATATGATCCCAGGATGTACACAAATCTTTAGCCATCCCAGGACCCCACCTCCTCCTGGGACCTCCCCTTCCCCCATCTCCCTCAGTGCTGGTGGGTTTTTTGTTTGACTCTCTCCTCCAGTTGTTGCTTTTTAATAAAAGAATTGTGTTGGTTTTAATGCAATCTTTATTCTATTAACTGAAAGCAAACAGAGCCCTGCAAAGCAACAGACAGTTATCTTGAACCTTCATATTGAATCGTCTGCACCAACCACAATCACCTCCTAGCATTACAAGCACTGCAATTCTAAGAATAGCAACAAATATTAGTGGCTTTCAGCTTCAAATTGCTGCCTCAAGGCATCCCTGATCCTTATGGCCCCACGCTGCGCCCCTCTAATAGCCCTGGTCTCTGGCTGTTCAAATTCAGCCTCCAGGCACTGAGCCTCAGTGATCCAGCCCTGAGTGAAGCTTTCACCCTTCCCTTCACAAATATTATGCAGCAGACAACATGTGGCTATAAGCATAGGAATATTGTCATCGGCCAGGTCCAGCTTCCCATAGAGGCAGCGCCAGCAGGCCTTTAAATGGCCAAAAGCACACTCAACCATCCTTCTGTACTTGCTCAGCCTGTTGTTGAACCACTCCTTGCTGCTGTCAAGTGGCCCCATGTATGGCTTCATAAGTCATGGCATTAAGGGGTAGGTGGGGTCTCCCAGGATCACAATGGGCATTTCACCTTCCCCTACGGTAATCTTCTGGTCCGGGAAGAAAGTCCCTGCTTGTGTCTTCCTGAACAGCCCAGTGTTCCAAAAGATGCATGCGCCAAGCACCTTTCCAGACCAGCCTGCGTTAATGTCTGTGAAACCCCAACAGTGACGCACAAGCGCCTGGAGAACCATTGAGAAATACCCCTTGCGATTAATGTACTTGGTGGCTAGGTGGTCTGGTGCCAGAATTGGAATATGCGTGCCATCTGTCGCCCCTTCGCAGTTAGAGAAGCCCATTTGTGCCAAGCCATCCATGATGTCATGCACGTTGCCCAGAGTCATGGTCTTTTGGAGCAGGATGCGATTAATGGCCATGCACGCTTCCGTCAATACAAGTCCAACGGTCGACTTTCCCACTCCGAACTGGTTAGTGACCGATCAGTAGCAGTCTGGAGTAACCAGCTTCCACAGTGCAATTGCCACACGCTTCTCCAACAACAGGGAAGCTCTCATTCTTGTGTCCTTGCATTGCAGGGCTGGGGTGAGCTCATCACATAGTCCTGTGACTGTGGCTTTCCTCATCCAAAAGTTCTGCAGCCACTGCTCGTCATCCCAGACGTGCATCACGATGTGATCCCACCACTCAGTGCTTGTTTCCCGAGGCCAAAAGTGGCGTTCCACTGTGGTCAGCACCTCCGTGAATGCCACAAGCAATCTCGAGTCGTAGCTACAACACATGGCAAGATCAATGTCACACTCCTCTTGCCTTTGTAGTTTAGGGAATAACTTCACTGCCACTCGTGACATGTTGGTCAGAGCGAGCAGCATACTGGTCAACAGTGCGGGATCCATTCCTGCAGACTGAAGAGCCAGAGCACGCAGAACACAAACCGTTGAAAGATGGCACCAAATGCAGATGGAACCACAGGGATTGCTGGGATGCGAAGCAATGGATCACGGGGCATTGGGACAGGACCCAGGATGCCCCGCGACCCCCTCTGCCTTCCCACAAGTCTGAGCGGCAGAAGAGGAAGAGATGCTCGGTGCGATAGCTGCCCAGAGTGCACCGCTCTGAATACCGCTGCAAGTGCCGCAAGTGTGAACACGCTATTGCGCAGGCAGCTGACAGTGTGAACACACCACAGCGGTTTCCCGTCAGCGCTCTCCGAGCAGTGCTGTAACTCTGCCAGTGTAGACACCTCACTGTGTGTCACTCTAAACCTTTCTCCAAATCATGAGTCAGCTTTTCTTTCCTTAAGCAGCACACCAAGTCATGGGAAAATAACCCCCCTTAAAGCTCTCTCTTCCCATGATGCCTGCACTAAACTCAACACTGCTTAGGCAGCTGGTGTGCTGAGACCACAGACTATCATGCTGACCAGTATCATCTCACCGGTACCTGGTATTCCTCCATCTGTCTGTTGTAGCTTGGCTTATCCTTGAATTGTAAATTCTTTGGGGGCAGAAACTCTCTTTTTGCTCTATGTTTGTACATGACCTAGCACAATGGGGCCCTGGTCCATGACTTGAGCTCCTGGGTGATACCACAATAGAAATAATAAGTAATGGATACCTTGTAATTGACAAATCCTATAAGAACTGGATTTGTTCTTCAACTAGACTGAACTGTGTCAGAGTCATGAAGGATTCTTCCATTTTATTTTTAGTTTATTTTTAGTGTGGGGGATTTTGCTACAGGAAAGTTGGATGCAGTTATTATTGGGTCAAATTGTGCCCTGACTTGTACAGCCAGTGAAATCCCATTGACGTCAATGGAGTTGCAGGGGTGTAAGTCAGGGCATCAGAACTGCATAGCTCTGGTCCCCAAGACATCTGACCACAAAATCTTGTGAGTCTTTTGCAGCGCAATAGAATTTACAGCTATGACAATGGAATATTCCATGTGACAAACTTCTACAACATATGCCAGATTCTGAACTAGCTTTTCATTGTGATTCCAGTGGATTCACATGGTTTTGAATAGGAAACAGGTATTGGTCCTTCCATCATAAATGTTGGGTATATTCCTTTGGACTTCATGGGCTTGACTGGACTTGTTAATTGTGACTCGCTGGTCTGGAGGAGGGGAGTGAGGAAATGAGATTTCCCCCCCCCATCACCTTTGACCCCTAGTTTCATGCCCATCCATGTTGGGGCTACTGGAATATCAGCTCTAGGTGCTTGGGTAGCACAGGGGCTACAGGAATACACATTCCCTCCAGCACAGCGAATTTACAAGTCAAAACAAAAAAAACCTAACGCATCTTCTAGCTAGATTACTTACTAACTTTACAGGAGTTGGAGGTTTGCATCCTTGACCTGTTCCCAGCAAAGGTATCACACAGACAGACAAAAGCCCCTCCAGATTTGAAAGTATCTTATCCCCCATTGGTCATTTTGGGTCAGGTGCCAGCGAGGTTACCTTAGCTTCTTAACCCTTAGGTGAAAGGATTTTGCCTCTGCCCAGGAGGGATTTTATAGCACTGTATATAGAAAGGTGGTTACCCTTCCCTTTATATTTATGACAGCGGGGGAGGTTGCAAATTACTCCTGCCTCAGTGCAACAAAGGTGTCTTGAGAGGAAGTGTGCCTCTGAGGAATGCCCTCCAATGTCTGGCCCGTGTTCCACTTCTCAGGAGGTGTAAATCCCCAAGCAGGAGATAAGATAATGGACAAGAATGCAGGTCACTCCCCAGCAAAGAAAATACAACCTGTGTTCCTCTTTATCACTCAGCATCTGCCATTCAGAGGGAGCTCTCCACAGAGCCAGGGCTCCTGGGTTAGTCTAAGAATAGCTGGATGCTTTACAGGAAGATGCCTGTAGATTTGTACAATTCCATCCCAAAGGATTAGAAGCGCAACCGTAATGACGGATAAGCCGGAAGCGTTATTTCCTGCATTACCTTCCACAGTGTCTGAGTGCTTTCAGCAGGACTGGAGAACGGCCAGAAATATTCGCTTGTGTCAGCTACAGCATGTGTGACGGTGCTCAGTCAGAGAGGGGCATTAGGGGCCTGAGCCAATGCCTCCAGGAAAAGGGGTCCCATTGACTGCGGTGGCTGGTAACATTAGGAGTAGGTCCTGCATGGAAGTCAGAGCTCCTCCCCAGAGCAGCTTCTAGGGCACAGCCTCAGTGTACTGGCCCTTACATAAGACTGAGCCCAGAAGCTCACGCTAGCCCCATGGCACTGTGCCCTGCTCTGAGCACAACACATGAGTTAAAGCACCAGCAGCTGGCTGGAATAAAACTCACTTCTCCATTCAGCTGGTCATATTTCACTTGTCAGAAGGCCCCTAGCCTGCTAGTCCTTCACTGAGCATTTCAGGAAAGACAGGGCAGACATGATCAGACCCTGTGAAAGTAAAAACACAAGCACGGGGGGAAAGCCTCCCATGTCTGAATAACCCTTTCAGCCTTCTCACAGCAACATAATAAAGGGCACAACAAGCCCCATTTATCTCTCCTTTGCAGCTGGGGAGGGGGAATCGTGTCAGACCTCACACCGTTTTTTGAGGTTTGATTTCCTTTGTGTTGCTCATGGTAGAAAAAAAATCCCTGTCCAGGAGTCAGTTACAGACTTACAGCTCCCTGATTTGGAGCTTGAAACGCCCGTTGACTAGAATGGAGCAGGATCAAGCTCTTGGGCCAGGCCAGCATCCATTATAGCAGCAATGCTCTGGTTCATCCCGAACACATCCCCTCCCTTGCATTCCCATGTGACAGGTGTGGGGGAGCCACCTCTATCGGAATTAGACCAGGGGAAGGATCCTCTTCATAAGGAGAATTCGTTGCTGGCCATTTATAGCTGGAATCCAGCCCCTTTGTGCCACCCCAGCCAAGGAAAAGGGGCCAGATAGAGCTGGTTGGGATTTTTCAAACTCAGTTTCCAGAGAAAGCAAAGTGTCACTGCCCAGTCTGAGAATGGTTTTGAGAACACCAGTGATTAAAAAAATTGGCAACAACTTTTGAAATGAAGGAAAAAAACCCACAAATGTTGGATCCAAACCCTGTTCGATGGAAACAACTTTGCAATTTTGATCTCTTTGGTGATTCCTGCTTTCCCCCTGCCCTCAATTTTTCAACCAGCTGTAGGGTTGGATCACAAGGGAGAACCTGGCCTTGACGGCTTTATCGCTACAGAAATATAGTCTGCCTTGAAATATTTGAAGGAAATCTTATCTATGTGCACAGAGGGGCACACACACTCACAGGGAAAAATAAATAAAAGTCAACACATGCTCCAATTGTAGGACACATTTCTTTGAACGATCCCATTTGACACGTTCCATTTTCAGGCCCATCGTGAACTCAAATGACTGCAAATAGACATGAAAATAGGAGCTTCTTTAAAGGCCTATTCCTGACCTCATAAAATGCCTGACAATATATATATAAGCATATTACATAATCCAGCGTGGCCTGGCTCACACACCAGCCATCTGAGGATGTGTGACAGCAGCTTTGGAACAAAGGGCTGCCAAGGGCTAGCGTTCCGAAGGGCACTGCCACTGGAAACAAGATGTTTACACAGATGCTGGGAAGAATCAAGGATTCTGGCTGCAGGCCATGAAATCCAAGAGGTCGTAAATGTGGAGACAGGAAGTTTAAAAAAAAAAAAAAGAAAAAGGATGATGCGGGGGGCCACAAGAGCAGAGGGATGAAAGAAAGCCAAGTGTGGGAGCTGGAAGCATGTCTCGGTAACAGGGGGCCAGATTACGGCCTTTTGATCCATGCCTGAAGAGAGGGAGTAGTGCACAGGTTCTCATCCCACGCATGCCAAAGGAGGCCAGTCCACCTCTGCAATAGCATCCTACTGCTATGAGTTCAGGGATCCCTGTGGGTCAGGGTTTGGCAGGCTGGGGGACATGTATCACCCCCTCCCCCGTCCTCAGGAGAGATTCCCTGGAACTATGATGCCACTGTGAGGATCATCCAATTAAGCTGCACCCAGGAGAAAGCTAGGACTAGGAGACTCCATGGCGAACATGCTGTTGGGACACAGGAGCAGAACTGCAGGGGCTGATGCTACTGTGGAGGTACAAGGGCTCTGTATGGATCACCCTGTGTCCCTTCCAGAGGAACCCCAAGATCCCTGCAGAGTTTGGGGTACCCCAGATGTTGGAGGGCCAGAAAAATTGCTTAGTCTGCTGGGGGCAAACCTTGTCCTCTTGGAGTTGACTGCCCCTGATTGGGCACCACCCCAGCCAGCCCAGTGGAATTAGGAAATGGGGGAAGGAAAATTGAGATGACTCAGCGGAAGGATTGCACGTTAACCTGTTCCAGAGACGAAATGAAAAATAACAGCAGCGGGGGGCCCAGCCATTTAATGCTCTGGCCTTTTTCTGTTCTGGAGATTCGTGCTGAGCCGTGGAGCAGAGGTGCATTAATTCTAAGTGCTGCCGGCCCCTTCTTGTTGGGATTACCGAACGGCAGAAGGACATTGTTGAGACAGGACGGGATAATGAGCAAAGGCCTTTGGTAGCACTGCCTGGTGTCATCAGCCAATCGTACCATTCTGCTAACTATTCCAGGCATTCTCTGCAAGATCATCACATAAGAACATAAGAACGGCCCTGCTGGGTCAGATCAAAGGTCCTTCCAGCCCGGTATCCTGTCTACCGACAGTGGCCAATCCCAGGTGCCCCAGAGGGAGTGAAGCTAACAGGTAATGACCTAGTGATCTCTCTCCTGCCATCCGTCTCCACCCTCTGACAAACAGAGGCTAGGGACATCGCAGTGCAAGACAGTGTGGGCACTGCAAGGAACAGGGCTGAAAGCCACGAGCAGGGCTAAAAGCCTTGCAGGAACCAGGAGTGGGCCTCACGGCATGTACACTGCAGCCAGGCGTGTGAACGGCAGCGTGTGGAGATGCACTTGTGCTAGCTGTATTCTAGCTCGTTAAAACCAGACATGAGGATGCCGCATCTGAGCCCTCTTGCTTGTGCAGCCAGCGCTGCAGCCTGTGCCCTGGCTTCCTCCCTTCTCTAGTTAATAAGCTACCTAGAGTACAGCTAGCGTGGGTACATCTAGCCATTCACAATCCCAGCTGTAAGGCAGACGTACCCACAGGCCAAGTCTGAACTTTTCTTTTTTCTCCCCCGATGTCACACCGTTGCTGCCACCAGTTCGTCTCCAGCAGTGGGAATGCTCACAGAGGGTACAGAGAGCCATCAGCATTTTCAGCAGCACGCTGCTTAAAATGGCTCTGCTCAGGGGTAGCCAAATCGACCCATGAAAAGCCAGTCAGAACCAGTCAGAAAAGGGGAAAACTTTTTGTTAACAATGTAAGTGGTCATTTGGGGCTTTTGTTGAGAAACTTTGTGGTTGAAAATTTCCCAGCTAGCCCCCTTTTCCTGCATGCATCGCTCTGTGCAAGAGCATAAAGCACTCTCTGACGTTCTTAAGGAAACCCCATCAAAAGTAGAATTGCTCAGTTGGTTGACTTCCATAATTGATGACAGGTCATTTCAGAGGCCTAGAACATGTGCTCTCGGTGGATGAACGGAACAAGACATCCAAAAATCCCTGTGAGAAATACAAATGGGGAACAGAACAGAACAGTGCCAGCTTCCCCAAACTGCCATGTCTGAACCTTGAACTGGAAGGGTCACTTCTAGAGACACCGTAGTTCAGTTTCCATCAGAAATGGACCTGAGCCAAAATCCTGCTTCAGAACATGCCTGTTTGAAACTAGATCTCAGCTTGGCCACTGGCTCTTTTCTCTCAAATGGTCTAAACCAAGGGGAAGTTCATATCCAGAATCAGACCCAAATTTCAGTACCTGACCTTTCCTATATGGGCCATGGCCCGTTCCGCCACTGGCCTCTCTACTTAGACTGCCAAGGAGGGGATTGATTTGTGCCAGCTGTGACAGTGGTTTGTAATAACAATGCTTAGTCACTCACCGCTGAGCTGGCTGGAACAGAACCAGCGTTCAACCATTTCCCCTCCCTGGATAGGCCCCTCACCCTGCTGAAAAGTCCCCTGGATAAGTTTCCCCCCAGGCTGTATAGGGTTGTCCCACCAACTCCCAAATAGCAGGGAGCTACAAGGGAGAGGCTTCCCTCTTTCAGAGCCTTGTCGCATCAGCAGAATTGATCCAGACACAACTGCCTGTCTCACTCAAACTGCCAATGCTGGGCGCTCATTTCTCCGGCCCAATGTCACTGCCACTGCACAGACATTCCCACTTACCGTCCAGCAGCAGCTAAAGGCTATCCGATGCAAAATTGATACGTGAGAACTTGGGTGTGGAGCGACACTGGATTGTCAGAGAGCAGCAGTGGAAGGAGGCCAAGGAACGGGGGCGAGTGGGTGGCTGATATTGCTAGGACTGGTGGTTCATTTTTCATTTACGTCCCTCCTCCTCTGCAGTGGCGGAGGGCCCTGGAGGCAGAGCAGCCAGTCTCACGCTGCATTTCACCCACCCTTGGGAATATGGCACTGCTTCTGCCCACTCAGCCAAAGGCTTCTTTGCTTTCATTCTGTTGCACTTACCCAGGATCCAGCTTCTTTCAGGGTATTCTGTCCCTTTTCACAGGTCTGGTTCCTGATTTGTCCCTCCCCCATGTCACCTGGCATTGAATTCTGCTGGTAGTTTGCCACCTCAGCATAGATCCATCTTGTGCAAATACTGTTGCTTGTCCTGCTTTTCTGCCCTGATACATAACGGTTTCCCGACCTGTGCACCAATAGCTCCTGGCAGCATGGATAAATGACACAGAAACATCACCTATCAGGCCTGGGGTAGAAGCAGCTAGAAAGAGCCATACCAGGTATCTGCTTTGCAGGTGCAGCTGTCCCACCTTTCCTTTTTAAAAGGGGAGTCCAAACCCATGCTGTGCTAGGTTAGTTTGTCCCTTGTGGAGATGCAAGAAAACATGTGGGGATCTTGGATGGGTGAGCTGCGTCTCCTGAGCACTGCAGAGTCCATCTGTGTGAGGTATCTTCATGTTTCTGTACAGCAGGATTCGGGGGCTGGGATAGGGCTGAGCACAGTGAAGAATGGGACAAAACCAGTGGCCCATTGGTGGATGCCAGTAACGAGCACAGAGCAACCTATGGAGATGATTCCCCACCCCACAGCTGCACAGTGCCCCTGTACCAGGCCTACCTACCTTGGCCTGGCACAAACTGTGTGACCTTAAGAATGTGCCAACACTTTTGAGGGCTACTGCAGTGGTAAACCAAGCCCAATAGCTGTGCCTGGATTAGTAAACCCAGTTTCTTGGATTGTTGGGGAATAGGTTAAAATAGTGTTAACGAACCTGAGTCCCAGGAGAGGGTAGCTTAGAAAGACACAAGGGAATCTGCCTACAGCACATACCAGCATGTCAATCATACGTGCCAATGCACACTCACCCTCCTTGAGTAGTGTTGTGTCCCTTTCTAACTCTTACCAGGCATGCCAATTAGTGATGGGGGAATCCCAAAGGTTTGCAGCCTCAGCTGGAATAAGCACCCAGTTTGACAATGCTTCATTTGATCCTCTTGTGTCTGTAAAATTAGACTGGAAATCTCACAAGGACAGGTTTGCTCATGAGCTTCCTGGTGCTTCTCGGTTTTGGATGGGCCAGAAATAGCCTGAAAGCACCCTTCCCCACAGCATCTTCCTTGCTGGGTAGAACCAAAAAGCGTCACGAGATGGAAAAAAAGTTAAAATGGGAGAGGAAAATGTTAACCAATATTTTTCAAAGCTCAAACCAAAAAAAAAAGGTTAGAGTCATTGGCTAAAGTTTGCAGGTTGATCACGGTTTATCCAGAGCAGTTCATGCTTCTTTAGTGTTGTACATTGTAAGACAATGTAATGGAACAGAGAGGATGGAAACATGGAGAAGAGGTTAGTCTAGTAGAAACCTCTGGTGTGCGTTCTCAGCTCCATGCTCAACAAATGGTCAGATATAGAGTGAGTTCAAAAAGTAGAAAAACTCTGTCCCACACCTACACATATCAACATTAAAGGGGATTTCTATTTTGCAGGGTTTGAAACAGATTTTTTTTTCAAAATATTTTTTGAAAGCTGTTGAAATTTAGAAGGCATGTGTTTGTTTGTTTTCTTTTCCCAGGGAGCAGAAATGATGTGGCATCAGTGACCTATCATCATGAATAACAAGTAAGTAAATAAATCATAATGAATAGTGTTCTGGCTAATGTCACCAGGTGGCACTGTTGAACATAGTCCCCATAGTCTTTTTCTTAATGTGGGAAGACCTGCTGTGTTGTTAATGTAGCATGTGATGCAAGGTTCTGGGTTCAGGGAGCTGTGGCAAGCAACAAGTGACTTTGTTTTCTGGCCTGGACTCTGATTAGGGTCAGCTGTGGAGGCAGAGTTGCTCCTTGGGAGCTGGCACAGGTGCTGGGCTGTGAGTTATGGAAGTTGGGATTGGCTTGCATGCTGTTTGTGACCATCTCTGTTCCAGGCCTAGTTTATATAGTGTAAATGAAACTAGTTAAGCTTACAATATACCCAGACTCTGTGTCACTAATTTCTCCTCCACTGGAAAAGCTGACCTGCAAGGCCCTGGAAATCCACTACTGCCCATTACTTTGCAAACATAGCTGGGCTTAGAGCTGTTCGCGCAACCCGTCCATCCATTATTTACAAATAATGCACTAAAAAAATATCAGGGTGAGTCTGCAGATGATTCATAGACTGAAAAAGGATTGTGTTTCCAATGACTATTCTAAACGCCAGATACTTATACCTTCCAATGGATGTATCCGACTGTCTGTATTGCGTATGAGAAGTAAACAAGCTCGATAACTACTGCAAGGCTACTTCAGTTGTTGTCTTCTTTCTGGAAGGTATTTATTAAAGCTGCTGTGTAGTCTGGGAGTTGCCCTGGAGTCTTTCTTGTGAAGAGCATTTCATTGTTTTCATACCTATCAAACCACATCTTCTCAAGGAGCTACAGTTTCACCCAGTTTCACTGGAAAAGGATGTGTCCTGACGTGTGCCTAATGTAGGTTATGAAATTGGGGTAGGATGTTGTTCATTTCCTCCAGACCCAAAGGAAACAGTATAGGAAAGCTTTTGTTGTTGTCATCAGCTTCTTGTATTTGTGATGAACGAGTCTGCCTAGTGAATTTCTAGTCACTGGTGCCTCTGCCCATGCTTATACGCTATAGCAGCTTATCAAGCAAGACTCTGACTCTCAAAACAAATACGAGATAACAGGCTTGCAGCACAAGAACCTCTGGCAAGAAATGTGCTAAAGCAAGACTCAGACTTTACCTTTCTTGTCACTAACACTATGACTCATAAGTGTAGCCACGAATCCAGCTGACAAACCATTTTACTGCAAGGACCCAGCTAACGTTCAGGAGGGGAAGATTTTTATCTCCTGTACATTTGAGTTATTTGGGGATTTTATCTATAGCTGTTCAAGCTGGAGCAAACCCCCTCCTCTTCCCACGTCCAGCGTCAGCAGTCAGGTTGTAATGACGCCCAGGCACGGTATAATGGCTGTATGCCTTCCGCCTGTTCTACAGGTGCTAAGGGCAAGGTGGTTGTTCTTCTAGCGTAGAGTCGAGTAAAGAGGGGTGCAGAGGGGCACTGCCCCACTGGGAGGCATTGTGCCTTAGGCTCACAGTGTCTTCCATGGCTCCCGGATTGCACGGGGCAGCAGGGTGGGGTTAGTACTGGAAGTAATTGGCTACACCTGTCCGGGATGAAACACACCCTCCCCAGGCCCCCAGTCAGCTCCATTTGCCAACGTGTAGTGGGATGGCACTGTGTCTTTGCTGCTCCCTGCTTCTCCCCACCTTCTCTCCGCCCAGTTGCTGTCCCCGCACGGGGAAAGTATCTGAAGAATCTCCTTGTGTTTCCCCAAAAGCCAGGGCACAAATACGGCTGGCTCGTAAGTGGCCTTGCCTGGCTGCCTGATTCACTACCCAGAGTGGGCCCTCCAGCCCTGCCCCCGTCTCACCCCCCTAAGTCCAAGCTGAGGTGCATCGGAGGGACAGCCAGGCATTAGCATTTTTGGATGAGCCTGGGAACCAATTTTTGCCACTCCCCCAGATGTAGCTGATCCCTGCCCTCCATAATCACATCACCATGCCCAGGGCCAGCCTCAGGGTTTGGGAGAGGCTTCGTGAGATGAGTCTTTAGGGCACACTGACTCACTGTACATCAGAAAGTGTCTATGTGTAGGGGGTAATCTCTAAGGCCCCTGCCCAGCCTCCTGCTGCAGAGATGGAGTCCTGTTGCTTCCCCTTTTCCATACAATTGGCTTACATTGAGCAGCTGCTGGTGAGAGCTTCGGGGCAGGAACAGGGTCCTCATCAGGGTGCATGAATATGGCACCTAGTGTGTCATGGGCGCTTCCAGAATGCAAATAATAAATAACCCTAATCATTACGCAGAGGAAAGAAGAGCAGGTGGTCAAAGCTCTGGGCCTGGGCCAAAAGCATCTGGGATACTAGCCTGTAGAGCAGGGGTGGGCAAACGTTTTGGCCCGAGGGCCACATCGGGAGTGCGAAACTGTATGGAGGGCCAGGTAGGGAAGGCTGTGCCTCCCCAAACAGCCTGGCCTCTGCCCCCATCCGCCCCCTCCCACTTCCTGCCCCCTGACTGCCCCGCTCAGAATCCCCAACCCAGCCACCACCCCGCGCTCCTTGTCCCCTGAGCACCCCATCCCGGGACCCCCCCCACCCCTAACTGCCCCCCTGGGACCCCACCCCCTGTCCAATCCCCCATGCTCCTTGTCCCCTGACTGCCCTGACCCCTATCCACACCCCTGCCCCCTGAGAGGCCCCCTGGTACCCCACCTCCTATCCAATCCCCCCGTTCCCCATCCCCCCGAACCTTTGTCCTATCCAACCACCCCCTGCTCCCTGTCCCCTGACTGCCCCCCGGGACTCCCTGCCCCATATCCAACCCCCCAGCCCCCTTACCATGCCGCTCAGAGCAGCATGTCTGGAGCCGCTCCACCCCGCCGCTCAGAGTGCTGCCCGCACGGCGGCGTAGCTGCAGGGAGGGGGAACAGCGGGGGAGGGGCCGGGGGCTAGCCTCCCCAGCCAGGAGCTCAGGGGCTGGGCAGGACGGTCCCGCGGGCCAGATGCGGGCCGCAGCAGTGGAGCTGAGGCTGTGGAATTGGCTGTGGAATTAGCTCTCTGATGGTGCTTTGGGGGAGGCTTTTAAGGGAGCTGAGGGGTTACTTCCTCTCCCCCATCCGAACGGCATGAACAAACCCCGTGCGAACCCCACTCACTCAGTCCTTGCACTAGGGTTGAGACTCTGGAGAGGACAGTGTGCTCTGGGCACTGGACTAGGCAGCAGGAGACCGGGACCGTATTCCTGACTCTGCCGCTGCCCTGCTGAGGGACCTTTCCGTTTCTCCCCTCCGCCTTTGGCTGCCTCGTCTATTCAGACTGTCAACTCTTCAAGGCAGAGCCTGTCTTTCAATACGCTATATGTGCCTCTCCCGGTGGGGCTCTGTCAAAGTGGCAGGCCTCTTTAGGGGAAATGGGTGCCATAATTGGCTGCCTCCCAGCATGAGGGAGCAGGACTAAAGGTGTCAGGGGCTAGCCTGATGAACATCTGGGCCTCATAAAAATGGAGGCAGGGGAGAGGAGACTACAGGAATCAAGTCAGGCTCCTGTAGGAGGCCCTGAGGTAGGGGGGCTATAAAAAGCAGGGAAGTCCCATGGGGAAGCTGCCAGAGTCAAGGAAGTAGGGAACCTGCTAGGAAAAAGCATCTCCAAGAGAAAGCCCTGAGAGGCCGTGTTCAACTGACAGAATAGGGAAAGCCTTCAAAGTAGCCCGGAAGTGACTAAAACGCCTGCTAAGAATGGAGCCCAGAAGGCAGACTGGCAAGTAGGCCAACTGGAGTGGAAGAACCATTTGTTTGGAGGTTGGTTTGGACTTTTATTACCCCGGGAGGGGACTGAAGTTGAAAGATGACCTGGCTGGGGACTGGACCATGAAAGCTGCAGGCTACTGCAAAACCAGAGCAGACAATAGGGCATGCTAGCATGGAAGAACCCCCTGCAATGCTGGGCCCTACTTTGGGATGCGGTGCTCAGATGGTGAGCTCCCTCCAGTACAGGCCCTCACCTTGGCTGGGGCCTGTAAGTGCTGCCAGTAAATCATTTGCACCTTAAAACTCACACGCAGCAGATCTCAGTGCCGACAGCTTCTCCTCAATGTGCAGACACCTGGGCAAGTAGGGAGAAGAGAAAAGCAGAGGTAAGAGCCACCAGGCTGGTCTGAGAGAAGACCTTGCCCTTAGGCCATTAAATTAATTATGATCATTGCTGTGCTTTCAGGGCTGTGTTGGAGGGAGGAATAATAACCGCAGTATCTATTGGTTTCTGATGTCAATGGGAGAGTACACTGAAACTCATTGACCCGATCCATGACTGATTTCAGTCTTTGGGAACTAGGCAATTTCATGGATAGAAACACACATGTCTGTAAATGGGGGGAGGGGGTGGGAAATCATTCAATTTTAGACCCCATCATGGTCTGTAGCTATGGTATCCATTCCTGCGAAGTGCTTGTTAGTGGAGTGAATACAGTTCTAGTGATTAGATCATCTAGTCTGACAATAACAGGGTCCACATTTCCCCTTCATCCTCCCTCCTTAGTAAGAGTTTTCTCTTCCCTTTCTGTACATGTAAACAAGAACTAAGTCATTCTCCCAGTTCCCTGTACAAGCCCATGTACTTGTGCACTCTTGCTAACTGCTCTGAGGACTTTGGTCAAGCTGTGATAACATCTCCTCTGTGCTGCGTGGGAATTTTATTGCTATGCAATGCAGACAGGATCATTTGTTTCCTTGTCATCCATAATGGGATCCGCATTGCTTGTTAATTAGTCTCCTTTGCTGTATAAGGAAGATTCTGCACCACGTAAGACACTGTAAAATAACTTGCTATGTCAGACTTGCCATTCTGTTCTGCAGAGCTATGGAGTGTGATGCCAAGAGAACTGAAAGATTAGATTGGCCACAAAACCCCAATAAACAATTCTGTGCGGGGGTCCGGTGTTGATTGGCAGCTACTTTGACTTTGGGTGGATTTTGACCAGTAACTGTGACCCATTGGAAGGTAATGCTAACCGGTCCTTCTGAATTACCTGTTCAACTGTCTGGGGCTTGGGACTTTTGTTTTTTTATGTCCTTTCTAGGTAAAAACAGCAAGAGGCCATTTTAAAGAGCACAATTTTCATTAGTCTGCTTCTATTGAGTGCACACAATGCACCTGATAAAGGAATAACGTCATGTTAAAAGACAAGATGATGAAAAGCATTTCATAGAAAAATCTTACTCAAACCAAACCTGCCCCATGTTGTTGTCCATTGCCATTTCTGGTGGTACAGCCACACAAATGTGAGTAAGGCAAAAAGTCTATTTGCCAAGTATGGATTTTTTTTTATTTACTTATTTTTTTTGCATGACTAGTGTGATCTGTAGAATATCTGCGGCCTGTGGGAGATTTGAAATTGGAATCTCTTTATGCCATCCACGTGTAACTCTCCTTTAAAGTGCTATGCACACTTGATTACCTAATCCTCATTTCTTTAACAGAGTGCTGGCCTCCAAGGTCCATGACATGAGACCAGATCAGCTGGCCAGTATTACCTTCTTGAGGGAGCCTCTCCATTTTCTACTTTTATTATTCGTACTCCATGTTTATTACTGTAGTGCCTACGGACTGGCCAAGAATGGAGCCTTGTCATGCAAGGCCCTCTACAAACAATAGTAAATGGCCCTGAAGAACTTGCAATCTAAATAGACAAGACAGACACAGGGTGGGAGAAGGGGTAGAGCACACAGGCAGAGTGAACTATGTGATAGCAGCCACTGTCCTGCTAGTTCCACAATGGTATTGATTTTTGGGGGTAGGTTTCAGTTAGGAGGGAATCAACTAAAAGGAAAGAAAGGGGAAGACAGAGGGGACACTGAAGGGGTGAGGGGGACAGGGCAGGTGTTGAGGGAACAAAAGGTAAAAAGACTGTGAAAGAGAGAGGGATGGAGCAAACAGCCAATCAGCACAGGGCAGAGAGTGTTCTGTCAAAACCGTAGAACATTCTCTGAATGTCTGAAGGTTCCTGCTTTAGCTGCTTCTGCAGCTGCTCCTACCTGCTGGTGTCTCGGAGTGGCTCATCCTTGCAATTTTTCTCCAAGGCCACATGGCCTCATTTCCCACAGAGGATCCCTGAAGGAGGGTTTTCTATGCACAAGATCCTCTCAGGTGGATATTTCCATGACGGAGGAGAGGGGAGGGAGTGATCAATGCTACTGAAAATTACCTCTGTTGTTTGAAATCCTGATCATCTGATCTAAGGGCCTGATCCTGCAAACATGCACACATACCTACCCTTATTCACATGAGCAGCTCCATTGACTTCTATGCCCCCAGTGACAGTCAGATACTAGACGATGTATTTGCAATGTTTCGTGCCCAAGAACTGCTTGCCAGATCCTCAGATGGTATAGTTACAAGCCCACTGACTACAAAGGAGCTGTGACAATTCACATCTTCTGAGGTGCGGCCCCTGGAGGTTTTCTAATCGGGGTTGTATATGTAGGCGTAGTGAATACACACACCTTACGGCATCAGGAAGCGCTCTCTTCACTGTGGTCAATAGCCATAGCGAGACCCTAACACCAAATCACATGTCAGAAGCACTTTGTGTTCTGAACGAGTCTGTAGCACAAGTGATGTCAACGTGTGTCTGCTAATATTGACAGATGGCCAAGGAAAACACTGGATTTGTGCATGAAATTGTATCATTTTTCAGCTGTGCTTTAGTGGCTTAAAAGGTTTGAATTGCATATTCGTATTAGGGGAAAGGCTTGCTCATTTTCACCTTCTTTCCTGCCCTTCCCTGCGGTTTCCTCTTTTAAAATAATATCATTAGAACAACTTTTTCTTTTCAGTTTCACAGCTGCTTTCCTATAATCAGCAACGTGCCTCCCTCATTGTCCTATCACCTGCAAACTCCCATCTCCTGCATCCCCTTGCAGTGACTCGGAGCTGCCCCAACTCATATTCCAGATCTCACCTCACCCTTAGCCCAAAATGGTTATTTATAAACCTGGTTGAAATGTTTCACAGCAGACGTTTCTTTGTTCCAGAATGGTCTTTTTTCTCAAAAGTGAAACTTCTCATGAAAAATCACTGTCACTGAAACATTCTGGTTCTCCTGCCCTCCCCCAAATTTTCCATAATGCTTTTAATTTTATAGAACTTTTAAAAATAATTATTGAGATTTTTCCACTTACTAAAAGCCTGGTAAGAAAATGTGCATTTTGATATACAAGAAACTCTGACAACCACATTGAGAAATACCACGAAAGGTGGAGCTGCTTCAGACCCAACATAACTGAAACCACTTCAAGATCTTAAACTTTTTTGCAAAATGGTTTTCCTGTTTTTCAAACAGTTCTAGTTATTGATCCCTCCTGGAGCTCCCACATTGTACTGTGTCAGGGTGTAAACTTGCTCTGTCGCTTTAAAAGGTGCAGCATAAGGCCATGCAGCTCCACCAGCTGGTGTGTGTGAGGGGTGACCCTGGCTCTGCCTGCTATCCCCGCCCTTTTAGACAAGCTGCTCAGAGGGGGAGTGGGGAAGCAACTTGATAGCAGCCCCTGTGCTTCCCCCCATATTCAGGAGCTGCACTTCTGGCTGGCAACACATGACCTATGCGAGTGGGGAAGGAAGTTTACTCTCTCTCTTTACCCTGTGTGGCCATAGAGGACGGGCTTTTCCAAAGTCCCCAGAGCCCAGATCCTCAGTGAGTTAGGCACACAAGTACCTTAGAGGATCTGGACCTGAGTGATGTAGGAGCACAAGTCCCATAGATTTTCTGTGGGATTTGTGCTACTAAGTCACTTAAGCATTCTTGCAAATCCCACTCAGAAAGGCTAGCCTCAATCTAGCCCACCAGGGTATGCGTACACTGCAATAACCCAGCGGCGTGTCCAGGGCTGGCCTGGGTCAGCTGACTCGGACTCACAGGGCTCAGGCTGGAGCCTGGGCTCTGAGACTCCCTCAAGGGGGGGAGAGGTCTCCGGGCCCAAGCTCCAGCCCAAGCCCGAACATCTATATTGCTATTTTTAGCCCTGCAAGCCTGAGTCACCTGACCGGGGCTCTGAGACTTGGTGCCACTGGTTACTGCCCTGTTATTTGTACAACGAAGCCTTGCTAATACATTGCTAACCTGCCACTCTAGTTATTTTCACAACAGCCCTGTCATCTCAACCTATTATTTTAACAAGATCTAAAGAGCTGTAATGAGGCTTCCCGCACTTAAGAAACCACTGCTCATTCAAAAGAGGCAATACCTTCACTAGTGCACCACCAAGTACCGGCATAAATAATTTAAACCAAACAGCACTTGTCACAGTCAAAGAAGAAAGTACGTTCTGTGAGGCAGTTTCCTTGATTTATTCAGATCTTCACAATGCATTTGTTCCCTTACTCTCTGCTTCGCAAAATGTGTTAATATGCGAAGAATCTCCTAGTCATGGACTACATCCACCCTCATTGAATTGGCCCTGCCAACACTGGTTCTCCACTTATGAGGTAACTCCCTTGTCTTCATGTGTAAGTATAATAATGCCTGCATCTGTAATTTTCACTCCATGCATCTGAAGAAGTGGATATTTTACCCACGAAAGCTTATGCCCCAAATAAATCTGTTAGTCTGAAAGGTGCCACCGGACTCCTTGTTGTTCTAGTCATGAAAGGGGAATTGAGAAGGTTTAACTGTATTTCTTTGCACAGGAACCATTTTCCAGTTGCACTAAAACCTTTCAGGATATTTGTGGTACTGAGAGCTCACCACTTCTGAGGTAGTCCCCAGTCATTGGCCCCAGCCCCCTGCTCATAAAAATAGAGCTAAGACAGGACAGTACATTACCAGCATGGAGTCCTTTGATTCAGAGCGTACACTTAGCACTTTGAGAGCAGCTTACCATTTACATGGACTCTCGCAGAGCCGAAAGGCTCTATATTGTCTAGGCGGTTTTCATTCATCTCTTGCTAGTGTCGTTCTAATCTGAAAAGTGACTGTATGCGGGGGTTCCGGGTTCATGTGTCTCAATGGCTTCATGGGAAGCTTGCTCAGTTTTATACATAAAGGGGCAGCAAGTTTAACTGGACTGCCTTGTATGCTCCCCGGCTCTGGAAAACAAGCTGGGATCTTTCTGGCTTGAGCTTCATCACAGGTTCTTGCCCAAGATAAAGCAGCATTTTGAACAGCCTGAAGGGGAGTTTCCTTAGAACTTGCTTCTCAGACTGTGCTGACAGCAGCACCAGGATGCAGCCGTCAAATCTGTTGCCATAGACTCTAGAAATGGTGGGTGAAATCCTGGCTCTGCTAAAGTCAATGGCAAATCATTGACTTCAACAGCGTCAGGATTTTTCCCTTTCATTGCAAAATCCGTTTAATTCTTTGCATGTGAAATGCACCCCAGAAGCCTCATGTTTGCACCCTGTGAGAGGGATGGACGTGGGGGTTCTAGGGAATCCCCACACTCTGCATGTTGCAGGGGGGATGCTCTTCGATCCACAGAGCTGCTGACCCTAGATCCTGGAGAGGAAAGGTGCTGCAGTTGTAGAAGCTACTGAAGACTATAGGCTGGATTGCTAGCTAAGGGGGAGTGGGGAGGGGAGGAAACTGTCCTGTGACCCCATGCTGTACCTATAGGTTGAAGGATGGATTTCACCCTCTTCACTCCTGTAGACTTTGCCTGCAGAAAGCCTGACTACTCAGACTTTGTGGGTGAAGTGAATTTCTGTGCCTATATGAAATGACTGAATGCTTTAAAAAAGGTGTCATAAGAGCTAGGTATTATTAATGTCAGCAGCCACTGGGCTCATAAACAATCCTGTAGTAAAAGATCAAAGAGATCCATCTGCTGGCCCCATCTGAGTGAAGGTTCTGTCAGCATTCCCATTACACAATCACTTTTTCAGATACTTAGGAACATAAGAACGGCTATACTGGGTCAGATCAATGGTCCATCCAGAGTAGCAGTCTCTGACAATGGCCAGTACCAGATCTTCAGGGGGAGTGTACAGAACAGGGCAGTTGGATGGATCCACCCCATCTTCCTCTTCTGGCAGTCAGAGGTTTAGGTACACCCCAAGCATGGGGTTACATCCCTAACCATGTTGGCTAATAGTCATTGATGGATCTATTCTCCATGAAATGACCTAGTTGTTTTTTGAACCCAGTTATACTTCTAGCCATCACCTCAGCCCATGGCCCTGAGTGCCACAGGTTAATTATGCATTGTGTGGAAGAAGTACTTTGTACAATTAACCTGTGGAACTCATAGCCAGGGGATGTTGTGAAGGCCAAAAGTACCACTGGGTTCAAAAGCAAACTAGATAAGCTAATGGAGGAGAGGTCCATCAAAACTTGTAGTTTAAGTATTTCAAGTTCAAACAAGGTCTTGGCTGAGAAGTAGAGTTCCTGTAGCTGATGCAGAACCCTGTCCTACGCCTGATGTTAGCAGGGACTCAGAACAGTGCACATACCTGATACAATGAGTTGCTGCAGAGGGCTGGGAGCAGGAAGGAAGGGATTTCAGCTTTTATTCAAATGCTGCTGTTTTGCATGTGAACATTAATATAAGCTGAGATTTTCAAAAACACCTGTGGGTGTCTGGTGCCCAGTTCCCTTGAATTGGACACCTAATTCCCTCCAATTGCTTGAAAAATCTCACCCTTAGTACACAGAAATATAAACATAACCAAGCAAAGGCTAACAAGGCAGAACTATACAGCCATTCTTCACCAGCGTCTTGGAATTTCACCTCAAGGTTCAACTATACTTGCTTTTAGTTGCCGTGTGAGACTTTCTTAAGGGAATTAATAGCTGAAGTTTTATTAATATGATTCTTCTCCATTCTGCTTTGTTGATTTTTATCAGATGTAACTGATTCTTGTTGGGCCCATTCCTTTTGCCTAGACTGAACTTCCAGAAGCCAGTTTAAAAGTTCCTTCCCTGTTTTTGGATAACATCTTAGCCTATTAAAAATCTAAGTTGCTCTTTGCTATTTATGCTCTCTTGGTTTAACTTTGTACCGTTTGCTCAGCTTGGATAATGAAAATAGACTCAGCAGTGTCACTTTCAGTATATTCCACTTCCAGCCAATTTCACTTTCTGGGACTAATGCTTTAGGATGCTGCAGCCTTTGGGTTGCAAATACAGGGCAGATCATGCCTTGTCCTACTGAAAAAACCATGCAATGGGTCAAGTCAAGTCAGAAGTTTTGTGCATTCATGCTCATAGAGCTCCTGAGGTTACATGCTGATAGGGTATAGGGCATAGGTTATGGGAAATAGTTGGTTTTACTACTTGGCTGGGATTAGTGATGGTAGTAAAGTTAAGCACGTTTGTAGGATCAGGGTCTGTGTGATATCACCTGGTGGTTTAGGAGAGAGATCCTTGAGCTCAGGTGATGGAAGCCTGTGGGTTTGGATATTTTTTGTAAGATGAAGGGCAAGGTTTCTAGCCCTTCCTCTGCAGGTGATTGATCTAGCAGTAATGGCTGTTGCCTGCCACACATGAGCATGGTTCGCCCACCAGAGCGGGCAGGGAGCACAAACTTCAATATGTATTAGTGTCCTGGCGCCTTGGAACAGCTGGGTAGAAGGGTCAGGGCTTCTAGGGAGAGCCTAGCCATCTTGGTGGATGGCTGACCTCAGTGCTGCCCTTATCAACCCCTATGGCCCTTCCCCTCTCCGCTGTAGCTGTGCCCCACTCATCTACCCCGAACAGGGACAGCCAGGATAAAGCAGGGGCCATGGGAGTGAATGCTAGAAGTAGGCGTCACTCATATCAAGAGGCGGGAAGGGGAGGAAATCAGCCCCAGGCTCAGTATTGACTGCAGCAGGGGTATTTGTCAGGGACTAAGTGGGTAAGTGATCACGGCTGCCTTGGCCCTACTAAACCTATGTGATAGAAAAATCTGCATAAATGTCAATCTCGGTCTGTAACTTTGACCCTCATGCCATTGTGACCTTCCACGTTCAAGGGACTGGTTGAGGGCCCCTGTCTACAGTATGTAGTGTAGGTACAAGATTCCCTTCATGCCTGCTCCACTCAGCATGCCGTACCCTGGGGTTTTTTTGGGGGGTGGGCACGTTAAGAGGGCCTTATGTGCCAGGGTGAGCGTCACCCCTGAAGTGAGCAGGGAGGTACAGCAGCAGACTGTTAGCACACCCCGTGATGCTGAACACTGTAAAGAAGGTGGGTGTGGAGTGGCTTGGAATGACCCAGTTCTGGAATGAATATCAACCCCCCCGAGTGTCTGCTCTTACCTCCATCCCACCCAGAGACTTCACAGACAAAAGGCCCCTGGAAACGGCAGGGTGCTCGCCACACGCTCTTTAACCTCTTTGGCTTTAAAAGTGAGTTCAGCCCTTGATTGAAATATTAAAATCCATCAAGGTTAAAGGGCCAGTGTATAAACTTGCCCCCCCCCCCCAATTTAGGTTTTGTAAAATATTATTCCATAGCTTAAAACCCATGAAATATTTCCTTTAAACTGAAGGAACAAAAACAAGAAAAAAATTGTTGCATAGAATATTCAAATGGAGAATTCATCTAATTTTCAAAACTATCAAAAACCAGTCAGTTGCATTTAGGAATAATTACCTGTGCAAATGTGAAAGACAGGCAGATGGCATAAATGCAACAGGACTAACGAAGCTGGCCTTGGACAAGTAGCCCAGCACCAAGGTGTATGATTGCTGATTGTGTGTGTTGTGTTAGGAAGATGTGAAAGCCCGCAAATAGTCCTCAGCTGTGGATGAAAAGAATAAGAAGAACATCAGACACCCTGCTTTGTTGATCATTTTCTTTCCAGAAAATGTTTTAACACTAACTGGCAGCATGATGAATGACTAATGAATGCACATTATTAAAAAAAAAAAAAGCTTTAGGAACCTTGTTAATTTAAAAACATTGTTTTTTAAATAGATTAGCCATATTTCTCATCTTTGTGACAGTGCCTTTTTCAGTTAGTCTTTTGATCTACACTGAAACAACAAGGCTTGGATGTTCATCAAAGCAGCTTTAAAGGTTGGGTCTCTAGGAGGAGGACTGTGCCAGGGATTCTTCATCTCTCTCATTAACATTCCCAAGGGAAGAGTCTCCATTCTCTCCTCACACACCCTTGGCTGCTAACATGAATTATTTGTCTGTACAACTAGTGTAGTGCACACGATGTTCCAATTTAACAGCTTTATCACCACTCCCTTCCCCCGACACGTGAATATTTCTGTTATTGTTTTGGTGACGATCTGTGCCTCCCTCCACAGCAGGAAGTACCTGAAGGTGAGTTTGGGCTCACTCTCTGCTCTTGGTTTCAATCTGGAGGCCAGGTCAGATAGGGATGATTTAGGGTTTTCTCAAAATCTTTTCTTCCTGTGATCACTACTTACTCCCTTGCCTATCTTTCACCACCACACCTTTCCAGCATCTAAAGAACTGCTTCTGAGACTAACCGCCTGAACTTGGGGCCAGTAGTCTGAGATCTCAAGTAGGGGTCATGGCTAAGCTTCAGGGAGCGAGTGTCCCCAGCTGCCTCCCAAAGTTGGCGGTCTCATACGGCAGGGAGTTGTCACAGCATTAGCTCACTGGACAGAAGGTTTCTAGATGGATTTTCTATTAAAAATAGGCCAGAAAAGGATCTCCTAGTAGTTCAAGTGTAAGAGTCTAAGTTAACCAGAAAGTGCCCCCTCTCCTCCACCTCTAGACTGACCCCACATTGTGCGAACCAACCTGCCTAGAAGGGCTCTGTGCCAAATACCCAAGGCTTGTACATGTGGTCCCCACCTTGGGGTAACTCTGCTGCCTTGTCAGTCACTATACTCCTCCCGCTCCCTCAGGGCAGGGTACTTGGTAGCCATTTTCCATTTCATGTGCTTTGGTTTCAGGCAGGCTGCGAGGGAGGTTTTCCTGCTGATGCTCCTGGCCACCTCCTGGCTCTTGGCCTTTCTGGGGGGCGAGGCATGTCTGACTAAGGGCTGGATAGGGAAGATTGTCTTGCCCTTTGGAGCCCCCAGCAGCTGCCACACTTCTCCAGAGGTTGAGCTGCTCAGGTATTGCCAAGGCCTCTTTCCACTGCTGTCCCGCACATGGACCTTGGAGTTCAACTTCTGGACCAGCAGCTTCATGATTCTCTGGTGTCCATGGATGGCCGCTAGGTGCAATGGGGTGTAGCCACAGCTGGACTTCACGTTCACATCCAGGGGGGTGCCCGCTTTCTCGGCCCCGCTGACCAAGTCCTGGAGCACTTGGTTGGCTCCATGTTTGGCGATCCAGTGGAGTGCGGTGTAGCCTGAAATAAAGTCCCTCTGCAAAGCAAGCTGGGGATCTTCCAGGAAGAGTGCCCGGACCTGCACCCAGGAGCCAGCAGCCACCATGATGATCCAGTTGTGTTCCCTGGGGTCTAGCGGGACAGAGGAGGGCCTGGAGTCCAAAGGTCTTTGCGGGACGGGCAGCACCTCCTCTGCAGGCACACAAGTCTGTCTTTGCACAGAGCCCAAGAACTGGAACGTGATGGGAGTGTCCACACCTGGGGAAGCCAATATTGCCCCCTTGGCCATCTTCCTGGATCTCCGGGGGCGCCGGCCTCTCCTCCCCTGGTCCTGGGCCCTCAGCTCATCCTCGGAAGAGGACACCCTGCTGCTCCCCTGGGCACTCTTGCTCCTGAAGGAGTGGCGGGTGCAGGGCGCGGTGCCATTCACCTCCACCACCTGCCCGTTGGCCCTGCCCTTGCTGCGGAGGTAGCGGTGGCTGGGGGCCCCGTTGCTGAGCGGCTGGCAGCGTGAGGCTAGCACCCCTGGGTCCCTGGGCCCTTGGCCTGCTCCCCCGGAGGGACTGGCAGCCCTGTCCCCCACCTCCTGCGGGGAGTCGCTCCCCTCGCTGCCGGTGCCACCCCCGCTGCCCCCTTCGCTCCCGGGGCTCGCCTGCTCCACGAAATCCTCCAGGTCCTGCAGGGCCAGCTGGCAGCGGATGCTCCTGAAGATGGGCGGGGGGCACCTCCAGCCACCCTCGGGGAGCGCCCGGGCCGGGGCCGGGGCCGGGCAGCTGCCGTCGGCCGAGAGAGGAGCGGACCAGCTGTCCCGGGCCGCCTGCCCCGCACCTCGGCTCCCCTCCACCCATTCCTGGGTCCGCTGCTGCCGGAGCCAAGCGGGAGCGCAGGGGCCGGGAGCCCGGGGCGCCCCGGGGAGGGCGAGCGGGGCAGCCCGGCGCAGCTCCGGGCCCGGGGCGCAGCGCTCCGGGGGGGGCCCCTGGCCGCCCGCGGCCCGAGCCGGGGCAGGAGGCGGCTCCGCTCCCTGCCTCCCTGAGTCAGCCTGGGGGAGGCCGGGAGCCCCCCGGCCAGCTCCGCCCGGGCAGGAGCGGGGATGATCCCGGGGGAGGCGGCCGCGGGGGGCCGGGCGCTGCTGCTCCCGGAGCCCGCCGTGCGCCCCGCTCCCACGGCCTCCCGCGGAGCCCGCTCCGCTCCCTGGCTGGGCGGCTGGAGGAGCCGCCTCCTTCCCCGGGGGCGCACCGGCCAGGCCCTGCCCCTGGCACCGCCCGGGCCCGGGGGGCGGCTCCGCGGCAGGTGGCCTCAGCTTCTCGCCCAGCAGGTCCCGGTACCTTCTCCTCAGCACCACGTACTTGGGGCCGCCGCCCGCCTCCTGCTTCACCGTGGCCACCGAGTTCACGAGGCTCTTGAACTGCTCCCGGCGCTGCTGCACCTGCCCGGCCGCCCCGGGGTCCCGCAGGAAGCGCTTGAAGTGCCCCAGCAAGGCGGCGTTGGTCACTCGCCCGCCGGCCTGGCAGAGGAAATCCAGCAGCTCCTCCTGGCTCAGCTCCCTGGCCATGGCTCTGCCCCCGTCTCTCGGTGCGGGTCACCGACACCCGGGCAGGGCAGCCCCCGGCCGGCCAGCGCAGCAGCGGGGGGCTGTCACCTCGCCCCTGCCCAGCGAGCCCAGCATGGCCCCCGGCCTGCACCCCCTCTCCTGGGCAGCTGCTGGCACCGCAGGGAGACGCTCGCCCTTCTCCTTGAGACCAGTCCCTGGTAAAGTTCCTCCTGGAGTCAGTTTCACCTGCTCGCCTCTGCTCCGCCCAGCCACCCCCCCAGCTCCTCCCCTCTCTCAGGCACGAGCACTCCCCTGCTTTCCCGGGATGAGTCAGGCCGGAGTCACACCGAGTGTGAGCCCAGGAAGGGCAAGAGACAGAGAAACTCAGCTCTCACCTGCGGGCAAGTGGTTGTTTTTACTTTCACCTTACCTGCCCTCTCCCCTTTCCTTTGATCAGAGCCAGCTCAGGGCTGTCACCGAAAGAAGGTGGGGAGAATTGAAGTGTGTTGCTTTGCCTGGCGTTCAAAGTGGTGTCACAAGTAAGTTCCCTCTGGAGGGGAGGTGGTGGGATCTGGGAGAAACAGATTTTGTAAAACACCCCCCTTCCCCCCGTTTTCCTCCTGAAGTGTGTGGCATTTCTGCAGGGTAAAGGCTGGCTGTCCATTCCATTTTGGAAAAAAATAATCCAGTTTCTTAAGGTAGTATGGCCTGAGTTTAAAACAAAAACCCAACCCATTTATTTTTGAAAAAGGTGTGTGATCTGATGTGTAAACAGAAAACAACACAGCGTAAAATTATACGAACAAAACGAAATTGCATTTAAAATGTGCTCTGAGGGGTTTTCTGCTCCTCTGATGAAGTTCCAGGGCCTGATCTAGAGGTTTTTAAAGTCAAATGGGCTTCAGAGCGAGCACTAGGTATGCATAAGGGTTTTTCCATGAGAAACTGATTAAGGCCCTCAGGCAAACATTTAGGTGTGGGAGTAACTTTGCACAGCTGAGTAGCTCATGAGTGCCAGTTACTCGGGTGCCTAGGTATTGGCAGAATCAGGGCTTAAAACCTTGCTCCTAGCATGGGCACTGCTAGCATGTTTCCCCAGTACCCAGGCTGAGGCCCACGCATCCTTATTCTATCCCACTGATAGATATCAGAGGGTGAAGCATGGGCCCATGCTAGCAGACCCAGTTCTAGGATTAGAGTGTAACTGATGGGCATCACAGGGAAAATAGAGCAAACTAAAATAAAGTTAAAACCTTGAAACATCAGAGTAAAACACATTTATTTCTGTAACTCCTGACAGTTATCGTTCTCTTAAGTGTAACTTACAGGTATGCAATTTTCACACAGAAATGTGATTTTCAACGGGATGGATTTAATCTGAAAAATTTATGTGTTTGAGATGGAAGGATTGACTGAGGGGAGAACTGGATTTCTATTCTCCTTGTGCTTATATTTTAGTGCCAGATTTCATTGTAAGACACAAGGAGAGAGAGACACTCATTCATAAGTATTTATTATTAAATTCCTTCCTGTTGCGTAAGACACTAGGTGTGTGAAGCACAATGTCTAATGTGTAGGATACTGGCATTCAAGGGAGTATTTCAAGGAAGGCTGACAAATACTATTATTCTGCAATTGACAGTGCACAGGCAGATTGCTGTGAGCCTCATAAAGTTAATGGGGCCCGGCCTGCACTTAGCACTCAAGTTGCATGCTATCAGTTACAAGATTGCGTCCTAGGAGTGCAGTTGGCAGGAAAGGGTTTAAAGTGAACTCCCAGTGCTGCTGGACTAGTTTTATAGAAAACTGACAAATTTCCCCCTGGACCACTACATACAGCTCCAAACATGCTCAACAGCTCTGCAGAGGGACTTCAGGAAAACTGAGGACCCACTTACTGCCCTGCACATACTCCAGAAGGGACTGCCTCAGACAAGAAATCATCACTTTCTCCCACACACTGGAAGAAAAAAAGATCAGGAAACTTGCCTGGAAATCATGCAAGAAACCCAAAACAATTAGGAAAAAAAAACAAACTCATGACAGCCATCCAACCACTAAAACAAAAAGTGGAGCCAACTGCAACTCCACAGCCCATAGAACAGCCTCTCCATCAGAAAACATGGCACCAGGACTCACCACATGGACACTACACAACACCCTGACATCAGCAATTTACCAAAACTACGCCTAAGTGAAGCTGAATTATCCGTGCTCTGCAAGAGACTGAACTTCTGCCGCACCACAGAAACTGATACATACTAATATGTGGAGAACTAGAAGACTTCTTCCACTGACTCTGCCTCAAAGAATTCTTTCCACAACAATGATAACACCACCCACAACTGCTACATTCCCACTGCCTGTCATAAGGAAAAAACATCATCTGACTGCACATCCCACAACAGATGAAACCACACTCTTGGTCATTACACTGATTGGTTCAGAAAAATATTGACTGTGAAATCCTTAACAAACATCACATCCATCACAGTCGCCACGGCCAAGAGGAGAGCTCTACCGCCCCTGAAATTCAACCACCAAATAGTGATCAAACCAGCAGGGGGAGTCATCATAGTCCTCAACCGTGGTGACACCATCTGCTATAAAGAAAGCAAAGACCCCACACAACCAACTCTCTGACACCATCTGCTATAAAGAACGCAAAGACCCCACACCACCATTTTCCCAGGAATTTAAGGATATCATGAAACCCTTCTCCAAACACGTTCTTGAGAAACTCTACAATTTCATCCCCCTTGAACCCCCCCCCCCCGCCTCCTACGTACTTTCAAAAATATACAAACAAGGGGACCCAGGCAGACCCATCTGGCCACAGCTCTCTTAATGAAGGAAGACTGGGACTCATAGAAACCATCCTCAAACCATTCACCACACAAAGGCCCAGCTTCCTCCAGGACACAACCGACTTCCTCCAGAAACTCTGCAACATTAACATCCTCCCTCAGAACACCGTCCTTGCCACCATGGATGTCACCTCCCTATATGCCAATATCCCTCACAATGACAGCATCGCTGCCTGATTCGAATATCCATAGGATAATGGACCACCCTCAGGTATCCACCCCAAACACTGGGAGGCAGGGGGAGGCGCTGATCGGCAGGGCCCACCAGCGGACAGGAGGTGCTGGGGGAAGGGGGAGGTTCTGGTAGAGGGGCTGCCAGTGCATGCTCAGCACCCACAGGCATCGACTCCATCGGTGCTCCGGGGCTGGAGCACCCATAGGGATATATTAGTGGGTGCTCTGCCAAGCTCCCCTCCCCCCCCCCCCCGCCCAAGTGCACCACGTCCCTGCTCCTCTGCCTACCTCCCAGCGCTTCCTCCTGGGCCGCCACTAAATGGCTGTTTGGCTGCTCCGGGGGGGTGGGCGGGGGGAAGAGCGGGAACCTGGCACGCTCAGGGGAGGAGTCGGGGAAGAGGCCGGGGCAGGGATTTGGGGAAGGAGTCGGAATAGGGGCAGGGAGGGGGAGGAGTGGGGCGGGGACTTTGGGGAAGGGGTTGGAATGGGGGCAGGGCAGGGCAGGGCAGGGCCTCATGGAAGGGATGGAGTCAGGGCAGGGCCGGGGGCAGAGTGGGGTTGAGCACCCACCGGCGGGAGCAGAAGTCAGCGCCTATGGCTCCAGCCCCAGAACACCCATGGAGTCAGCACCCATGTGCTGACATATCTCCATTGCAACAATAATCAACACCCCCACACAACACACCTTTCAAGATCCCTGGGTCCTACACATGCCTAGCACAGCATGTGGTGTATCTCAGCCAGTGCACTAAATGCCCGAATAACAACTATGGGAATGAAACTAGACAATCACTACACCTTCAGATGAACTCACACAGGAAAATGATACAAGACAAAAACACCCTATCATCTGTGGATGAACACTTTTCATGAAGCAATCACTCTGTATGTGAGCTCTCAGTCCTCAGCCTCAAAGGAAACCTGCACAACACCTTCAAAAGAGGAGTCTGGGAGCTTAAATTCAAAATTTTGGTAGGAACTAAAAAATCATGGAGTGAATAGAGACACTGGATTTATGGCTAATTGCAACACTCTATAACCCACTTACACCCCCCTTCCAGCTTTTTTTCCCTTCTTTTTTGCCCCCCTCCTCCCCCCATGACTGGAGAAGTGTTAATGGGCCACTTCATCTTGAATGGTCCTTTGAAATAATCTTGACTTTCGCTAAACAATGGTCCCTTAAAATAAACGACTTTTGCTAAACAATCTGTTCCACCTTGTGTTTAGCTAAGACACTCTGAGTATATTTCCCAGACCTGAAGAAGAGCTCTGTGGAAGCTGGTCCTCTCACCAACAGAAGTTGGTCCAATACAAAGATACACCTCACCCACCTTGTCTCTCTAATATCCTGGGACCAACAGGACTACAACACTGCATACAAAGTTCCCCTAAGTCACCTCTAGTCTATTCAATACTTTTGATAATGACATTTTACCCTATTTTTTTAAGGACTGGCAAGCATCTGCTTATGAGAATAATCTACAGAACATCTGTCTACTGCAGAGGTGGGCAAACTGCGGCCTGGGGGCCACATCCAGCCCTCCAGACATTTTAATCCAGTCCTCGAGCTCCAGCCAGGAAGCATGTGGCTCCCTGAAGCAGCAGCATGTCCCCCTTCTGGCCCCTACATGTAGGGGCAGCTAGGGGGCTCCACACACTTTCCTGCTCCCACAGCTCCCTTTGGCCAGGAACTGTGGCCAATGAGAGCTACGGGTCAGCACCTGTGGACAGGGCAGCGTGCAGAGTCGTCTGGCCATGCCTCTGCATAGAAGCCAGAGGGGAACATGCCACTGCTTCTGGGAGTTGCTTGAGGTAAGCGCCACCCGAAGCCTGCACCCCTGACCTCCTCCTGCACCCCAACCCCCTCCCGCCCTCCAAACCCCTCAGTCCCATCCACACCACAGAGCCTGCACCCCCATCCAGAGCCCTCACCACCACCCCCGCACCCCAACCCCTGCCCCAGTCCAGAGCCCCCTCCTGCACCCTGAACTCCTCATTTCTGGCCCCACCCCAGAGCCTGCACCCCCAGATGGAGCCCTCACCCCCTCCCACACCCCAACCCCCAATTTTGTGAGCATTCATGGCCTGCCATATAATTTCCATCCCCAGATGTGGCTCTCAGGCCAAAAAGTTTGCCCACCCCTGCCTTAGCCTAGCTGCAACTCAGCATAACAACTAACAGGGTGAAGAGAGAAGAGACAGAGCAATAGGACTACAAAGATCTTTTTCTTGCTTTCAGTAATATTTAAAAGCACAGAGACTGAGTCTTTCTCTGTTTGGAAAGCACTTTGAACAACGTAGGTGATACAAGCGTCTAATTATATTGCAGTATTTAAAAAACACCTGTTTGACAAGGTTTCCAGGAATGGGTAAGGGTGTGGGACTTTGGAGTGGAATGAAGTTTACTGCTGTGTTTATTGGCTGGCGTATTAATTTTTATATTGTGTTAGGTGCTAGGTGATATTTTGTTGGTAAATTCAATTGGTAGGGTGCCCAGAGCTTAGATATACACATTCTTTAAGCTTGTGTTAAATAATGGATAATAACACAGTAAATGTTAAGTGTTTAAAATATATAATATTTTTAAAAGTTTCATAGACGTTTCAAATATACTTTTTCATTGCTGACTTCCCCCCTTCATTATGCACAAAGTTATAATGAATTGCTGTTTTTAAAAAGAACATTGAAATATTTGCTTTCGGGGGAAAAACGCAGAGAGAATTATATGGCCTCTTTGCAAAGTGATAATAGGAAACAAACAGGCAAGATTTTGGGCCTACCAGTCTTGGCAATGCTAGTGAGGCATGGTAACACAAGGGAGTGGGTTGCTATTGTTCATTACAAAAAATACAACATAAAAAAGGAAACCAATTGATGGAATCTATGCCTGCAGGGATATCTGGTATTACAGATGCAGGTACTCGTATGTATCTGGTATTGTAAATATGCTTAAATGCTACATTGAAACTAAAATATCAAAAACATTGAAAATGAAGTTATATTAGATACCTGCATTTATCATGTGGCTGAAGGCAGCTGGAGCACAGCTCCCAGTAAAGAATGGGGTCCTTAATCTTTATTATTATTATTATTATTTTATTATTATTGATATGTATTACATTAGCACCTACAGCAGGGGTGGGCAACTTTTTGTCCTGAGGGCCACATCGGGGTGCGAAACTGTATGGAGAGCTGGGTAGGGAAGGCTGTGCCTCCCCAAACAGCCTGGCCCCTGCCCCCATTCGCCCCCTCCCACTTCCCTCTCCCTGACTGCCCCCCTCAGAACATCCAACCCCCCTGCTCCTTGTCCCCTGACCGCCCCCTCCCGGGACCCCTGCCCCTAACCACCCCCTGGGACCTCACCCCCTATCCAACCCCCCCCGCTTCCCAGACTGCCCTGACCGCTATCCACACCCTCGCCCCCTGACAGGCCCCCGGGACTCCCACTCCTTATTCAACCCCCCCGTTCCCCATTGCCTGACTGCCCCCAAGAACCTCCGCACCATCCAGGTGCTCCCTGTCCCCTGACTGCCCCACCCCAGAACCTGCACCCCATCCAACTGCCTCCTGCTCCCCGTCCCCTGACTGCCCCCCCAGAACCTTCACCCCATCCAACTGCCCCCTGCTTCCTGTCCCATGACTGCCCCCCGAGGACCCCCTGCCCCTTATCCAACCCCCCCCCCCGCCCTCTTACGATGCTACTCAGAGCAGCAGGTGCTCACAGCCCTGCTGTCCAGATGGAGGTGGCGGGAGGGGACAGGAACAGCAGGGGTGGGGCTGGGGGCTAGCCTCCCCAGCCAAGAGCTCAAGGGCTGGGCAGGATGGTCCCGCGGGCTGGATGTGGCCCATGGGCCATAGTTTGCCCACCGCTGACGTAGAGGCTCAGGTGAGATTGGGGCCCCACTGTGCTAGGTGTTATATATACACATAGTAAGTGATGGTCTCTGTCCTAAAAACTTTAGTCTAAGTATACAAAGCAGACAAAGGGTGGGACAGTAACTGTAATAGGCAATTTAGGCACAAGGGGACTGAGGTCCTGATCTAAGGCTCATTGAAGTCAATAGAAAGCCATTGACTTCAGTGGGCTTTGGATCAGACCCTAGGTTATATGACCTAGGTCACACAAGAAGTCCATGACAGAACCAGGAATGGAACCAAGCCTTAACCACAAGACAGGCCTCTGTCATGTCTCACCTTGCATCAGTGGCACGTTGGTATCCATATAACTGCAGATCTTTTAGGTGTTTGGTGTATCCACAAACATTATGAACCACGAAGCGTGCGCAGTCTTTGCAAACACCATACATATATCATGATGATGATAAATCACAATCACACACACACAGTTTTTATTTTTGGTTATTTTAAGTATGGCTATAACAATTAAGGGTCAGACCGTGCACAAATTTATCAGCATCAGACGGGCATAAGTGTTTGCAGGACTGGGTCCTGAGGTAAACTGTGTACTTGTATTCATTCAGGGGACTGATTCTATACCATTAGGTATCAGTTGCAGTCGTCTATCATACTGGTTGATGTAACACATCGTACTACACCGAAACAGTAATCATAAGTGTTGCATTTGTGGAAGTATCTCTCTAAGCATAGCACTGTCACTATAAAGAAGCTTGAAGTTGCTACAGTAAAAGTTACAGTTCAGCAACAAATAGCAGAACTGTTCAAGAATCTGTCAGCACTTTTCATGAGGTTCTGCTGCAGAGCGCACATGGATAGCAATGTGTGATACTATCTGTCTGTACCATACACTCTTTCATTCTTGCCCAGGGTATCTTTTATGAACATACATTTACATCCTCCCAACAACATTCATCTGATGGAGAGTATGCACTCAGATGGACATCGTACCAAAAGGACTGAAGGTAAAAAATCCATTACAATCTACATACCACACAGACTATGCTGACAGCTTGTGCCACACTCTCTCAAAGAAACTGCGGAATCACCTGATCAACATCCTCTACAGCAAACAGGGAAAGATTAAGAATGAGCTCTCAAAACTGGATACTCTCATAAAAAACCAACCTTCCACACAAACTTCCTCGTGGCTGGACTTTACTAAAACTAGACAAGCCATTTACAACGCACACTTTGCTTCTCTACAAAAGAAAAAGGACCCTAAACTTTCTAAACTACTACATGCTACAAGGGGCCACAGCAATCGTTCCCTCAACCCACCCAGCAATATTGTTAACCTATCCAACTATACTCTCAGCCCAGCAGAAGCAGCTGTCCTATCTCGGGGCCTCTCCTTCTGCCCCTCCACCCCCACGAACATGATACAGTTCTGTGGTGACCTAGAATCCTATTTTCGACATCTCCGACTCAAGGAATATTTCCAAAATACCTCTGAACAACATACTAATCCACAGAGACCTCCCTACCAACATTACAAAAAGAAGGATTCTGGGTGGACTCCTCCTGAAGGTCGAAACAGCAGACTGGACTTCTACATAGAGTGCTTCCGCCGACGTGCATGGGCTGAAATTGTGGAAAAGCAGCATCACTTGCCCCATAACCTCAGCCGTGCAGAACACAATGCCATCCACAGCCTCAGAAACAACTCTGACATCATAATCAAAAAGGCTGTCAAAGGCGGTGCTGTTGTCATCATGAATAGGTTGGAATATGAACAAGAGGCTGCTCGGCAGCTCTCCAACACCACTTTCTACAAGCCATGACCCTATGATCCCACTGAGAGTTACCAAAAGCAACTACAGCATTTGCTCAAGAAACTTCATGAAAAAGCACAAGATCAAATCCGCACAGATGCACCCCTGGAACCCCGACCTGGGATATTCTGTCTACTACCCAAGATCCATAAACCTGGAAATCCTGGGCGCCCCATCATCTCAGCCATTGGCACCCTGACAGCAGGATTGTCTGGCTATGTAGACTCCCTCCTCAGGCCCTATGCTACCAGCACTCCCAGCTACCTTCGAGACACCACTGACTTCCTGAGGAAACTACAATCCATCGGTGATCTTCCTGATAACACCATCCTGGCCGCTATGGACGTAGAAGCCCTCTACACCAACATTCCACACAAAGGTGGACTACAAGCCATCAAGAACACTGTCCCCGATAATGTCACGGCAAACCTGGTGGCTGAACTTTGTGACTTTGTCCTTACCCATAACTATTTTACATTTGGGGACAATGTATACCTTCAGATCAGCGGCACTGCTATGGGTACCCGCATGGCCCCACAGTATGCCAACATTTTTATGGCTGATTTAGAACAACGCTTCCTCAGCTCTCGTCCCCTAACGCCCCTACTCTACTTGCGCTATATTGATGACATCTTCATCATCTGGACCCATGGAAAAGAAGCCCTTGAGGAATTCCACCATGATTTCAACAATTTCCATCCCACCATCAACCTCGGCCTGGTCCAGTCCACACATGAGATCCACTTCCTGGACACTACAGTGCTAATAAACAATGGTCACATAAACACCACCCTATCCCGGAAACCTACTGACTGCTATTCCTACCTACATGCCTCCAGCTTTCACCCTGACCACACCACACGATCCATTGTCTACAGCCAAGCTCTGCGATACAACCGCATTTGCTCCAACCCCTCAGACAGAGACAAACACCTACAAGATCTCTATCAAGCATTCTTACAACTACAATACCCACCTGCAGAAGTAAAGAAACAGATTGATAGAGCCAGAAGAGTTCCCAGAAATCACCTACTACAGGACAGGCCTAACAAAGAAAATAACAGAACGCCACTAGCCGTCACCTTCAGCCCCCAACTAAAACCCCTCCAACACATTATTAAGGATCTACAACCTATCCTGAAGGATGACCCAACACTCTCACAAATCTTGGGAGACAGGCCAGTCCTCGCCTACAGACAGCCCCCCAACCTGAAGCAAATACTCACCAACAACCACATACCACACAACAGAACCACTAACCCAGGAACCTATCCTTGCAACAAAGCCCGTTGCCAACTGTGCCCACATATCTATTCAGGGGACACCATCAAAGCGCCTAATAACATCAGCCACACTATCAGAGGCTCGTTCAACTGCACATCCACCAATGTGATATATGCCATCATGTGCCAGCAATGCCCCTCTGCCATGTACATTGGTCAAACTGGACAGTCTCTACGTAAAAGAATAAATGGACACAAATCAGATGTCAAGAATTATAACATTCATAAACCAGTCGGAGAACACTTCAATCTCTCTGGTCACGCAATTACAGACATGAAGGTCGCTATCTCACAACAAAAAAACTTCAAATCCAGACTCCAGCGAGAAACTGCTGAATTGGAATTCATTTGCAAATTGGATACTATTAATTTAGGCTTAAATAGAGACTGGGAGTGGCTAAGTCATTATGCAAGGTAGCCTATTTCCCCTTGTTTTTTCCTACCCCCCCCCCCCCCCCGATGTTCTGGTTAAACTTGGATTTATGCTGGAAATGGCCCACCTTGATTATCATACACATTGTAAGGAGAGTGGTCACTTTGGATAAGCTATTACCAGCAGAAGAGTGAGTTTGTTGGGGGGGGGGGGCGGAGGGTGAGAAAACCTGGATTTGTGCTGGAAATGGCCCACCTTGATTTTCATACACATTGTAAGGAGAGTGATCACTTTAGATAAGCTATTACCAGCAGGAGAGTGGGGTGGGAGGAGGTATTGTTTCATGGTCTCTGTGTATATAATGTCTTCTGCAGTTTCCACAGTATGCATCCGATGAAGTGAGCTGTAGCTCACGAAAGCTTATGCTCAAATAAATTGGTTAGTCTCTAAGGTGCCACAAGTACTCCTTTTCTTTTTGCGAATACAGACTAACACGGCTGTTACTCTGAAACCTGTTAAAATGGGAGTACCCCATGGGAATACTGTGAAAAGTTAATATTTTTATCAACATCAATTAATTTGGATGCAACTTTTCTGTATTCCCTTGTTCACTATTCAAGAAGTAGCTCCAATAATCCCATTCTGCCTCCACAACCAGCTTTTCCTTCTGATGAATCCTGCACTGAAGTCGTAATCCGGTGTTTATGACATCAGTGCATTGCTGAGGAAATGACTGACTAATGCTGCCTAATCTCATAACTGCAGGATCAAATAGGAGAGAGTGATAGATTATTAGGGTAAAAAAAATTAAAAGAACTATATTTGATTCTGAAGATAGGGTGACAGTTTTAATGGAGTTATGTGTAAGAAGGATATATTTCTAAAGTCCCCCCCACTCCTGATGTGGTAGTTCCCCTTAATAATTTCTGGCTGCATTTTCCTGCTTGATATATTGTCTGTCACAGCACTCAGACATCCTGTTCATTCTCAGCTTGGAACATTCCCAGCCAGGCTTGTTCCTAGCTTAGAATTGATCAAAAACAGCAAAGAACATTGCCATTAGTAATACAGCCAAGGATAAACATGGGTAAGTGGAGTTTACCCGCTTCTCATTTGGTGACTTAGTTTAGTTTAGTTCAGGAATTTACCCACTTCTTCTTTTTATACCACTGCATCACTTCCCTCTCTCCTCCTACACAGATAGTCCTTGATCTTGCAAATGCTGTCCTTGAAGTTAATGGAACTGCTCATACAAGTAAAGCAGCTGCATAAGTGTTTTCAGGATGGGGGTCATACTCAGAATTGCATCATGAGGCCAGGTATATGTATAAATTTGCACTGCTTTAGATAAACTGGTTTACTTAATCTGGTGCAAACCCCTGCATGGACACACTTCTATTTTGGTTTCAAAGTGGCTAAATTCAATTCAGCTTAAAACAATTCAAGCTGATTCAAAATAAGCCTGGTTTATACCAAACCATGAGTGTCCACACAACCTTTTGCACTGGTTTACTGAATCAGTTTAAAATCACACTTTAAGACTAACCTGGTGCAATGCTGCAGGCAGGCAAAGATCATGGCTTGGGTACAGTTAGTGTACAGCAAGCCGGGTGTGGATCTACAGCTCTCTAGCTTGCCATGCACTAAATTGCTGTGTGGACCCTGCTACGGTCCACAAAAAGGTCTGTAGTGCACTTTGACCAACTGCTGTTTATATGTTGATATGTTGCTCAAGGGTGTGAAAAATCCACACCCCTGCGAGATGTAGTTAAGCCAACCTAACCCCGGTGTAGACAGCGCTAGGTCAACAGAAGAATTCTTCCATTGGCCTAGCTGCCCACTCTCGGGGAGGTGAGATTACCGACACCGATGGGGATGGGAGAACCCCTCCTGTCTTCTTCATAGGTAGTGAAGTGCTACAGTAGGGAACATGCCGATGTTGCATATTGAATGTAGACAAGTGGCTATGTTGCCATGTAGACAAGCACTTAGTACAGTCTTGTCACCTATAATCTTTTCCTTTGTCTATTCCAAGCTAAGTGGTTTAAAGAGATACTATTGTCTGTCCTTGGCAGTTTGTAATTGTTTGATCTCTCTCCTGTTGGTAATACCCTTCTAGATCCTTGAAGTTAATAAAGTTTAGCTCTTCATGGTTGCTGAGCAACTCTACAGCTCCAAAGGTCATTTCTGAGGGTTCTGGAGAAATTTGAAAAAAGCCCCTAGTAGAGCTGGTCAGAAATGATGGAAAAAAAGATTAATCAGTATTTCAAAAATAGACTTTTTTTTTTTTAATTTAACAGTTCTCGCCCTTGACACAGGCTTTCTAGACACTCCCCTTTTAATGATACAGACTCCTCCACGTGTACTATACAAACAGGGCTGTCTTTAGGGACCCATATTCCTAGATTTTAAAGCACCAAGATTAAACAAATGGCAAATAATATTTCAATTTATCTTAAATGTCTATTTTCTCATTCAGTTTCATCTGAAAAATAGAATAGTCCCATAGTTACAATGAAACGATTAAAGGACTAGGCCAGGGGACCCCTTAGTTGCAAAATCATAGAGCTAGGAAAGTTCTGTTAGAGCAGTGATCTGCTTTCGGAGGAATAACTTGCAGTTCTCTTTGCACCAATGTCATTTTAGATTTGATGAAACGAAGGTGTGAAATCTTTAAAAATGTGCGGTCCCCCTTTCCAACTGAGCATCAGGGACACCATGCACTGCACGAGAATAACCCAAATCCAAACGGACTCTAGAAAATCTTTTTTATTGTTGGTTTATTTATTTGTCAACCTCTATACCCTAAACAACTGTATCCAGGAAGTCATCTACATGATACTATAAGAGAGAAACCTGATTCACAGCTCTCATAGTTGAGGAAGAAGGGGATGAGTCATCCTAGGGCTTGTCTAAATGAAGGATTTGTGCACTGGTGTAGCTACAGTGTAGCAGCCCAGTGGAAGGTCCTAGTTCAGAGAGGTGTTAAAATCAGGCTTCCGCTGGTGTAGCTGACCCAGGTGTTACAAAGGAGGTAAGCCGCACAGAAGCAAGTCACTACTTAGACCGCAGCAACATGTCTGCACTAGGGGGTTGTGCTGGTCCAGCTACATTCCCCCAGCGTAGGCCAGACCTGAGACTTGACATCCACTGAACTGAAAACTGACAATACTTTTCCTCTGGGAGAGCCACAGCCTAAGTTTCAGCTTCCTTTCACGTCAAGGGTTCCCAGGCCCTTAAAGTGGGATGAAAATCTTTGAGGAAAGAAAGCAGCCAGGCCCAGATAGTCCTTTAAAAACAATAATTAATTAATTAATACTAATTAACAAAAGGCAGATCCCCCCCCCACTCACAAATGGAGAAAAACTTGTGCAAGAACTTTAAGGGCATCATTACACATCCTGACTATAAATGGAAAATACAGTGACAAATAGCATTGTAGTTACACGTCATGGGACTGCCTTAGGGCTAGAATGTGCACCAAGGCTGCAGCATACTGTAAGGTTGCTGCACCCCTCCAGGGAGCCGTGATCCTTTCCTTTCTCCCCTCTTGGTCCAGCAGGATAGTAATTTCCTGCTTGCCTAGGCTGATAGCTAACTACTGCCCTTTCCTGCCCAACCCCCTGCTGCTCCTGGCTCAGCTTTCCTGGCTAGAGCATGGGGGGGGCGCAGAAAACTCTTCCCATATCACTCCTTTCCCTCTGTGCTCTGAGTGCAGAGTAAGAAGGCATACAGAACCACTTGGACCTGAGTGGCCTGTACAGGGGAAGCAAGATGTGAGCTGACTCCCCCTGGAGCATGCAGTCTGGTCTATGATCTAGCCTTTTGTAAGAGATTGTGTGTGCATTACAATGTGTGGTGTGCATCTCCTTGCACAGTAGTATGTAGATAACTTTCTGGATAAAGATATAAAATATTTAGTTAAAGGAGTGTGCATATGTACAGATATACACACAACATTTGTGTTATTAAGCATTATGTTACCAAGACATGGTTAATTATCACCCTGACCAATTTGCTTATTTGTTGTGCCCTTTTCCCTTATCCTCTGTTGGTGTGTGATTTTGACTTTCATCCTGGAAACACACAACTGTGTAACTTTATGTACTGCTGTAGTGCAATCGATTTCAGTGTGACTACTTGCATGTGTAATGTGAATGTGTTCAGGATCTGGCCCTTACACTGTAAGCTCTTTAGGGGCTCAGTTTTGCAAAATGCTGCGTACTTTGGTCCTGGTCCAGCAAACTTCAAGCATCTGGGTAGGCCCATTGAAGTAACTGGTACTGCTCATGTGCTTAAACTGGTGCTTAAGTGCTTTGCTTGATTGGGGGCAGACTGTGGAGTACTTCGTAGGACTGAGCCTAGGGTAATAACAGTGCCTCTTCTCTGAGTTTGGAAATCTCGGGCAGGAGCAGCAAGCCACAAATGCAGTGTTATTATTTAGTAACACTGCTTAAAAGTGGAAAAAAATCTTGATGAGGCCATCTTTACACATCATAAAGGAGCAGCAAATTGCACAATTTTTCCTTGTTGTACAGTTCACCTTTGAGACTGCAAAGATGTCATTAGCTGCCATTCACAAGCTGCTCCAGCTCTGATGTGCTTTCTAATATTTTATGAAATCAGTGCCCCCCTCATTATCCAGGCACTGATGTTGACCTCACTGTGCAAAGGCTCTGCAGTGGTATGTCCATCGACTTTCAAATCCTTTTCTCATCTCCACATTTGTGATCTTAAAAAAAACAGATGAGTGATATTGTGAATGTCCCAGCTGAAGCAAGACAAATTTAGACTGCAAATAAGGTGTAAATTTTTAACAATGAGGCTAATTAACCATTGGAACAATATACACAGGGTCATGGTGGATTCTCCATCACTGACAAATTTGAAATCATGATTGGATGTTTATCTAAAAGATATGCTCCAGGAATTATGTAGGGGCAGTTCTATGATCTGTGTTATACAAGAAGAGATCAGACTAGATGATCACAATGGTCCCTGCTGGCTAGGGACGCTATGAATCTATGAACACCGCAAAGCCATTCACCCTATAAAGGGGAGTGCCAAATAAAGAGGATTTCTTTTCCAGCTGAGAGTAATGACAGTTCTCTTTCACATCTCCACCCTTTTCCTTACCCACTTTAATTATACGGAAACCTGTACAAGAGACCATCCCTGTTAGGTAATCTCCTGTTTTAAGAGACTGTGCCACAGTGTATCTGGGTATGGTCCATCTGATGAAGTGAGCTGTAGCTCACGAAAGCTCATGCTCAAATAAATTGGTTAGTCTCTAAGGTGCCACAAGTACTCCTTTTCTTTTAGTGTATCCAATGTAATGAGTAATTCTAAAAGTGGTATGACAGGACCACTTCCAAATAAATGCTACTTACAGGTCATGGGGTCAGGAATGATCTGTGTTTGCATAGCAGAGGCCTGGTCCAGGACTGGGATTCCTAAGTACTACTGCCAAATAAATAATTGGGGTGAGAGCCTTCCCTAATGGTTTAAGCTGGGATTCACTTTGATTATGAAGGATTGTTTATAAAGCACAGTGTGAGTGCTGGGTCTGTCCATACCCAAACAGAGACACAGTCCCTGCCCCAAGGCTCTTACAGTGTCAGTTAGTCTGGCAAATGATAATTGGTCCTTTCCCAGGCACATATGTTTGTCTGGCAACACTCAGGAGGGAGGGACACAGATTCCAGGTGCAGAAGACACTGTTTAAAATTCCTGTAAATCCTTTACAGGCCTGAGAAATGCTGTGTGAAAATGTGAACCAGAAACAGAACTCATCGCAGCCGCCCAAGAGGGGGCTGTGCAGCCTGGCTGGGGTTTAATCCCCCTGCTCCCAGCGATCAGCTCTGCAAGGGGGGCAGCTCCCAATGCAGAGCTCTGTGTCGGAGGCCAGGGGGCATGTGGGGGGGCATTGGCCCTTGTGACCCTAGTCACCAGGTAACCCCACAGGTGCTGGAACTGGGGGTGCAGGGCACCCCCCCCCGGCTGGACGTGGTTCCCAGAGAGCCCAGCCAGGGTCACAGTTTGTTTCAATGGCTGGCAGCGACCCCCCCCCCCCGCTTTGCACACATGGTTCCCGGGGTGCCCCCCCCCTGCACCCATGGCTCCCGCGCCGCCCCTTCGCCTTCCCCCGCGCGGCGGCTGCAGCAGGCCGGGCGGACGCGCGCCCCGCCACACGCCCGGGGCTCGCTCTGCCCGCGGCGGCGGGGGGGGGGGGGGGCTGCAGCGGGCCCCGGGCGCGCGGCCTGCGCGGGGACTGGGGCGGGGGCGGCTCCCCCCCGGCGCGGCCCCTCCCCCGGCGCGCATGGGCCCGCCCAGCCGGGTGGCCATGTTGCGGCGGCAGCCCAGCGGGGGCAGAGCGCGAGCGGGACCCGGAGCGGCGGCTGGAGCGCGGGGAGCCGGGCAGGCTGGAGCCGGAGCCCCGGCGGCGCAGCGCGGGGATGGCCGTGGCGGTGGGGAGGCCCGCGGTGAGTGAGATCCGGATCGGGCCCTTGCGCTTCGCCTGGAGCCCTCCTTTGCCCGGGTCGGGTCTGTGTCTGTACAGCCCCGAGCACGGCGGGGTCCTGGTCTGCCCCGGAGGGCTTCCAGCCCCGGGAGAGCATTCACCCCAGCAGGGCGATGGTTCCCCAGCCCAGGGCACAGACCTGGCGCCTGCCTTGGGCTTCCAGCGGGGCGGGCGGCGCCTCCTGGGTGGGAGATGCTTGGGGAGGTTTTCAAGCCGCCTGTGTCCGAGCAGCAGTGGCGGTGAATTGAGCCCCGCAGGGAGACGCCTTCAAGGCTTCCTCCCTTGCGACAGTTGGGCGAATAGTTTATTCTCTGGACAAAGCGTGTGGTGATGCGTGACCCGAGAAAGGGTGGCGTTGAACTGGAAAACAGAGGTGTTGGGGGAGAGCCGTGTAATGAATCTGGGTTAGCACGGCCGTGACCTGCCCTCTTTGCTTCCTCCCCAGCTATTCCCGAAAGAATAAAATAAATTAATAAATGGTGATGGTGACTCCATGTGGTCATTTGGCAGCTACAGCTTCTCCCCAGCAATTTCCCACAGTCAGAAAACCTACAGCTGCTGGATTTAAGTGCAACTGTAGACTGCGTCTAGGATTAACTAAGGAGGGAAAAACGCCCAGGATTTCAGATTTTTTTTTTAGGGGTTTTTGTTTGTTTTGATACTTTGCTGATGGATTATCACTGAGTTTAGAAACCATAAATGAAAATGATTTCTTAGGATGAGCTTATAGCTTTTGCAGGTTTTGATGTATACCAGTTTGTTTTGATCTCTGGTTCCCACCGAGTTTTTCATACATGTTGGGAAGTACAAAAGCATTAAAAGTGATCTTACAAAAAAAGCTTTTATTGTGTCGAACTCACAGAAATGGGGGAGAAATGAAATGTTGACCAGATGAATGCGCTTTCATACACTGTCGAGAGGGGGAAGGGAAAGAAACTTGATTGACTTTTTCCTGTGCCTACCAGTAAAACAGATGTTGCACATGGAGCTGAAGATTTTAAATGTGGTAACTTTCATAATGTGAAAATGGTGTCTGTGTTCAAGATGTGACCTGGATCACACAGTTTCTGTTAGCATTCATTATGTAATTATGGATCTAACAGGCTAATAAACTGCATATTCTGTGCATCAGAGTCAATGTATATGGTCCCTTAGCAGTGTTGCTGTAGAAGGGGAAGTTACACTGCTAAAGAAAACAAAACAAGAGTTGAAGTTTAATAACAGAACAACTATAATTTATGCTAGCTACTGGAGAGCCATAGCTGGCTGTGAAATGGGTCTCTAAGATCCCAGTTCAGCAAGGCGTTAAGCAGGTACTTACATTTAAGCTTGTACTTCAGCACAGGCTTAAATCCCACTGAAATCAGTGGGACGTAAGCGCAGGCCTAAATGTGTTGCTAAATGGGAGCCTACAGATCAGAGTCTTCCAGGGCCATCTCATTAAGTAGGCTCAGAGCTTGTCTACACACAGACTTGCACCAGTTCAATGTAAGGTGATATATAGAACTGATGTAGTTAAACTGATGCAAAAAGCTGTGGGGGGCATTCCTGTGTTGGTTTAATTTAAGTCCATGAGGAACAGGTGTCAGCTAAACCAAAATAAGCATTTCTTAAACCAGAATAATAGTGCCCCAGTGAAAATTTGCACCAGTTAAACTGGCTTCAAGTCTGTGTGTGTCGTGGAGCCCTCGTTGATTTCAATGGGACTGCTTGCAGAATAAATTCCTACTCAAGGGGAGAAGAGTGGGGAAAATCTTTGGTTTAGAGTTAAGGTTGCCTAAGTGCAAAGCCTAAGGCAGTGTCCAGTTAGGTAACCTGCTATATAGCACACAGTATGTTAACCAGCTGTACTGCTAGACTCTGCTACTCCTCTAGAATCTCAGTTTCTGGGCTCTGCTGCTGAACGAGAACAGAGTTCTGCTCTCCTGAGAGCATCTCTAGAGAGTTGAAGTCTCATAGCCATGGTGGACCATTCTGTATGTGCAACTCCTTTAATCTAATCTTCTCTTCCCTACGTTTACTCCTGTGTGGGTATTGGGTTGGTGGGAGGGAGAGCTGGAGAAATGGTTAATTGTTAACACATGGAGAGGGTGAAGTTCCTCTTGTTAAATGTTTGCCTTTCAAACTCTGAATTTGGCTAATTTGTGTGTGTGTGTGTGTGTGTTTTAAGTATTTGGGGGGGGGGAATGAAAGCAGAAGGAATGAAATTAAGAACAACTTAATCTGATTTAATGAGCCAAGATAGCATTCTTGAGGCGTAACATTTACTGCTGAGATGGCCTATGCAGGATATGATCTTTGTTACTTGTAAAACCTGCATTAAAAAAAATAACTAGAACAAATATCTAACCAACCACTCCAAAGGAACTATATTTAATGATAGTCTAGTAGGCTGGCTACGAGTACTGAAAAGATGAAAGATTTTAAGGCCCTGATCCAGCAAATGATGATAATTCAATTTATGCACTGCATTGCCTTTGGTGGTACTAATTACAATGTGTAAAGTTAAACATGGGCATATGTTTTTGCAAGATTAGGGTCAGGGACTCCTGTGGGACTTTGCATCTGCTTAATATTATGCATGTGCTTAAGTGTTTTCAGGATCGTGACTTGACTTTTGTAGGAAGACCAATAGCTTAAATCCAAGAATACTGCGCAGGATGAAGCGCTGGAGTGCAAGTTTTACACGTGGGCTTTGGAAGATGATGATATAATCTGAACAGTTTTAAAAATGGTATTATCTTTATCCTTGACAATATATTAAATATACAGGAAAAGGGCTACCAATCACACCCATTGGAGAAAAATGAGAGAGAAAACAAAAGCACGGCTAATGGACTACTCGAATTTGTGACCTCTTTTAGGATCTTTGAGTATTTGTTGTTGCTGGCAGAATGTCAGACTTTGTTTAAAAAAAATAAAAAGCCATTGAGTGGACCCCAGGTGCTGAGTGCCCCTGGCACCCACTGACATCAGTCAGAATTGTGGGTGCTCACCATCTTTGGAAAGCTAGGCCTCCTTGTGAATTAGCGGAAGGGTGCTCGTACCTGTGTGGCATCTTAGTTGTTTGGACAACTGGAAGAGTAGTTTATGGAAGGTGTTATGGAGTTGCGGATGGCTCGGAGACCTGGGAGTAGGGAGATGGGTTCAGAAGCAAATGTGGTTCACTCCTGCACCTTTGTATGGGGTGGGGTGTTCTGCTTCTGTCGTAGGTCCTTGTATGGCCCCATTACTGTGATAGCTGAGCACCTCGCAATCTTAGCACCCCTGTAAGGTAGGGAAGTGTTGTTATCCCCATTTTACAGAGGGGAGCTGAGGCCAAAAGAGATTAAGTGCCCAATATCACACAACAGGTCTGGCAGAGCAGGGAATTGAACCCAGGTCTCCTGAGCCCCAGGGAGTAGCACCTAACCACTAAATCAGTCTTCTCCCTGCTTGCAATCTTCTTTTTTTAATTCTTAGGGAAATTCATTCAAACCTTTCTCCTTGTTGCTCCCACTCTTCCAGCTGGGCCCTGGTGTGAACAGTGTGTCCTGTGTCCCGTCCCCCCGTCCCCCCCCACATTGTTGCCATTGCTATCTCAGGTTGAACTGCGAGTGATGTCGGCACCCAGCAGGCCATCTTCCCTAGGGCTAGTTGCTCGGTGAAGCAACTGTGGGAAACTCTTGAAAGATGTCCCTTGCCACAGAGCAGTTGGCTTTAAAGTCAAAGGAGGACCATTGAAATGCCAAGGCTCATTAAGCAGCTTCAGTCTGAGAAACAAATGTTTGCTTAGACAGGAGGCATTTTGAAATGTCCCCTCCCCCGCCCCCAGATTCTGCTTTTCTGGCTCATTGTCCACACTGGAAGCAATCTGGGTTTTTGTTGCTGCTTTGTCCTTGGAATCTTTGCTTCTCTAACAATTGCAAATGCAGGATGGGCACAAGGGTTTTATCTGTTTTGTTTTGTTTTGTTTTTTTAATTAGTGGCAGAAATCCTGTCGTGGGGGGGAGGGGCGGAGAGAGCAGGGGGAGGTGCTGGGAAGAGACAGGCTTACTCTTTCGTCTGACCCTCAGCAGACTTGTCTGCCTTTGCAACATCCATTGTCTTCTCTGGTTGGATCTGCTCTAGGTTCTGAACCATGGTAGCACAATGGTTCTTCCTGGAAAGGCGCTAAAACAATTTCAGGTCCCAGCATAGATGGGTCCCTCTCCTGGAAGTGCATAATGATGATCCAATCGAAATTCGCCTGTGCTAGTAGCATTCACAATTAATAGCAATGAAGCACCCTCTTGACTGGATGGGAAACGCACACAGACAAGCATGTTGCAGGGAGCCTTGTTCTCACAATAAATGAAGTGATAGCAAAAAGATTCCCAGATCACTAGTTACAACAGTGTTCTATAGACTGTGCAATCACATGGCTGATGGCCCAATGTGCACTGGGATTTGAAACAGACAGGGTATGCCTTCCTCAGAGGGGAGAGCTCAATGACTCTTCAGAGCACTCTTCCAAGGAGATTAGAAGGTTGCTGGGATATTGGCTTCCCTCCATTGCTTGCACCTTATTCCCCGCTCCTGGAGGGTGAAGGCCTATAGGCTAGCAGAAACCCAAATGGTGCATAGGAAAGCATGATGTGGAGAGTGACTGCTGCCCCTGCTCTGCCATCTGCCCTAGTCATCCTATGCCCATCGTCCGGGCCCTGAGCATGTGGTTCTTGTGCAAAGGGGGCCTGTTGGCTCAGGGGAGACCATGCCACTGAGATGCTGTTTCTTCTCTGCTCCATTGAGTGTCTGGAGGCTCTTCTAAGCCATGTTGCACTCCTCGACACGCCAGAGCACCGGGCAGCGTGTGGCCCAGGATTAGCATCATTCTAGAGTGAGTTTTACTCACAGTTCGGGTTAACATCATTTGGACTCTAGGATAGACAACGTCTGACTGACCACTGCGGTGTGCTGTGTTTAAAATATATATATATCTCCACAGAAGGGGGATCAATTCCCTGCAATTTTTTACAAGTATCACCATGTTTTTCCTGTAAATTTTTGTGTCTCTGCACCCCCACAGCATCTCTTTGGACTTCCATTGAAATTGCCTCAGCTGCGCCAAAGTGAATTCTAAAAACCAACTGTTGCAACAGCAGACAAGTAGCCAAGAGACTATTCTCACCATTTCACTGAAAGTACATTATCTTGCAGCTCTCTGACCTAATGTCCTAGGGATTTCTTATCCAAAAATCTAAACCCATTCTGTTTAGAAGAGAGTCCTTTTCTGTGAACGTGTATCCTAGCTCTGTTGAAGTCAATGGGACTCAGTGGGAGTTAGGACTAGTGCAGGTTGATCTGTTTGCAGGACTGGGCTTTCTATTTTCTGCTTTCATCTCCTGTAATCACTGATAAGATCGTGTCAGGGGGCACTCCAGGGATTTTCTCAACTGATTGCTTATTTCCTTAACTCTGTATGTGTTTTTGTACATGTGAATTCACCGTCTTTCTGTTTCTGCTTCCTTGTTTTAGTTTGATTCTATTTGCTATTTAAAATCTATTAGTAAAATCTTTTTTTAAAGAAACAGTCCATTTGCTCCAAAATCATAAATATTTTCTTTACCAGTTCCGGTCATGTGCCCTCCTCAACAGTTATATGCAAAGAGTTCATTTTAGAAATCTTTTTTTTTTTTTTTTTTTTTTTTTTTGATCCAAACATCCTCTTCTTTGGAAATTGGTTACTCAAAACTGATTCCTGAACAGCAGATGCAAAATCCTTTTGTAAATCTGTTTGTATTTGGTCCCTTGCATTCCTGAGGAACAGTAATTGCTCTTATCATAAGAATGTTCCATTTTTTTTTTAAATTCTTCCACTGAATCCATGTATTGAATCCTGAAGGGAGTCTTCAGAAATGGTTGACTAGTTCCAGGCTGATATTTTTCCCATTAGGTGGCTGATCTAGCTCTATTGAAGTTGGTGGGAGTTTTGCCATTGAGTTCAATGACAATAGGATCAGGCCGCAGTTACCTTTTGCAGTTGACAAGAGATTCAGTGTCTGGGCTGAGTATATCAAAAGCTTGACTCAAACAGTTGAACATAATTCCAGTCAGGTTTCCAAGATCTCTACCCATGGCATCATCCATTTATATTTTTAAATAGTATAAAGATGAGGCAGGGATCAGCCTTATGAAGACTGCTTTGATAATTACAAAGAAGCTTTCCACCTTTTTTTTTATTTGCAGTGATAAATTGCAGAGCGTAAGCTGCACTGAAGAGTGAACTGAAAATCCCTTATTACGTTGTTAGATGGTTGTACACACTGCTTCCTCCCACAACCTAGTCTTTGCATTTCATATCCTCTTCCTTAACTGATCTGAACACCCATCCCTTGGAATTTGAGTGTTAGTATCAGGCCGTAAAAATTATGGGTTGGGTTTTGTTGGGTTTTTTTGGTGTGTGTGTTTTTTTGTTTTTTTTGTTTGGGCCAAGCTCGCATGAATGAAGAATGCCATAGTTACAATTATGGCTTTTTTTCCAGTATGCTATTTGGCAGGCAACAGCCTGGTTTGGCAAGTGAGAGACTTGCAACCTGGAAAGGCACTGGCATCTGGCTATCATTGAATTGGCTGTCACCTTTTGGCACCCTACTGTAATAACAGCGATTACCCAAGATAGTTCAGACTTGTACAGGAAACAGGTTGTCACCTGGTAGCTACTGAGGCTCCACAAAACTGGAACTGTCTTTTCTCTTGTTTGTTGTTGCTTCATATCTTTGAGAGTCTCTTGTCTTGATTTTTTTCGATTGGTAGTATTTGATCTATAACACACATGTTTAAAAAGAAACTTTATTAGTAATTCGGGTCAAGATTTTAAAAAGTGGCTAGTTTTTGTTTTTGTCTAAGAGTTTTTTGGTTCCCAAGCTGAGATGTATTTTATTCAGAAAGTGGTGAGCACCCACCTTCAGAAAATTGGGCCCCTATAGACGCAAAGTTGAGATACCAAAATAATCCTCTAATTTGGCCAGCTGGGTTACACAGGCCGTATTTCACCCAGTGACCTCTGCATTAAGCCCACTAACCTGGGGTAGAAGGGGCAGTGTGTGTACGGGTGTAATATATTTATCTATCTTAGAGAGACCTCTGATCTGCTTTAAATGATGGAGACTTTACCACATCCTTTGATGATCTGTTCCATTGGTTAATTACACATACTGTTAAAAAAACAGAACACCCCTCTTCCCTGCCCACCATTACTACTTATTTCCAGATTGAACTTTGCTCAGCTCAGCTTTCGGCCATTGGATCTCTCTGTTTGATTAAAGAGGCCTCCAGATCTTCATCTGGGGCAGGTACTTTAAGGGTGTCTTAAATTGAGTACCTGAAATCACTAGTCACTTCAAAATCCAGGCCAACAATTTCAGTTTTGAACATTTTCCCATCTTGTGTCCAAACAAAATAATGAAGTTAAGGACTTTACCAAATTGGGGGTGGGGGATAGCTTTATCCCATGGTTTTAGGGTTTTTTTTTCAAGGCATTAGATTTCAGTTTAGTACTGACAGTGGCTTTTTTCAAGTATGTTTCCAATCTTCTGTAGGTAATACTGTATCTAATCTGAGAAATCCTTCATGCTTTGAATATTTAAAGGAATTCATGTCTGCCACAAAGTGTCTTTTATTACAGAAAGAGCAAACCTAGTCTTGCTGTGTTTCATCTGTCTCATTAATATTGAGTACGTGGCACTTTAATATGGCAGCTGAGGCAAAGCAGGAATTTCAGCAACTATCTGACAACTGCAAGCTGAGAATTAACTGGCATCCTAGTGCGATCTGCTATATATAAAATAATTTGCACTTTCCAGTAGCATTTGACCTAATTTACAATTCTCTTTTTAACCTGTTTTTGGAACCCTGGATTAGTCAGACACGAGAAGCCTAAGTGTTCAGTGTCTGCCACCCTATGGCACAATTTTCAAAGGTGCTGAGCACCCACAGATCCCGTTGAAGTCCATAAGAGTTGAGGGGGCCCAGCACTTTTGAATACTACCCCCCAGTACGGCCTGATTCGGCCGTGTATACTCCTGTTCAAGTGCTGACTCTCACAAGGAGTCTCAAAGCAATGGTGGAAAGAGCTGCACTGGCATGAAGGGGTGTGTGAACCCAGCGGATCTGTATGTCTTGTATGAAGTTGATATGGCTAGCGCGGAGGATATCATGGGGCATGGAGACTTGGCTGTTGTAACGGCCCCTAAGGGCAATCGGCAGCTGTGCAGAGCTAAGGTTGCTGAAGTGGTCCATAGCTGACCTAAGATAAGAGGACACAAAGGTTTCATGAAGCTCCATCTCCATCCCTGTGTGCCAAGCTCAGGGATCGGGATGAGCTTTTTATTTCGATGGGTGGAAAATGTCTTGACATGGACGCACTGATAGAAATTAGAACTGCAAGAACCCCTACTGCCTGCATCGGGTAGAACGTGCTTTCCGGGTTCGTGACTGTCTGTTGAGTTGCTCATTTAAAAGTTTGAGGTGAGCCCTCAATACACCCACAAGCTGTGGGCCCAGTCTCTGTAACAGGCTGAAATGAAGCTGGGGGGCTGTCATTGTGTTGCTGGTGGGCATGAGCAACCACCACTGACTTTAATGAGAGTTACTCACATCCCATGGAGGGGAAACGTGGGTCTGGATACGGCTTACCTGTGGGGAAAGTTCAGGTGTGGATCTGAACTTTGGCTTCGAGCCAAAGCAGTAATAAAGCCCTCCTGATGCTTTGAATTTACAAGGAAGCTGAACTGAAAGATGAAACCAAGCTGTTTCTCAGAGACGTGCCATACTTCCTGGACACGCACTGATTGTCACAGTGGCAAGGGATGCTGGTTAAGCAGACTTCACAAATCTAGAGTTTCTCATATTCTTGAGCCTATGTGTGTGTCCCCTCCTCCCCCCAAAGCAATTTATACCTTCCTGTTTGAAGCAGGAGTATCTAGTACTATGTGTTAAGAAGTATGTATTTACTCTTCCCTATGTAATTAGAGGCAGTGGGGCATAGTGGACAGTGCACTGACCTGGGATTCAGAAGGCCTAGGTTCTAGTCCCAGATCTGCCACTGGTTTACTGGGTGACCTTGGACAAAGTCATGTTGCCTCCTTGTGCCTCAGTTTTCCCCATCTGTAAAATGGAGACAATTGAACTCCTTTGTAAAATGCTTTGAGATCTATGGATGAAAAGCGCTATAATAAATTATTTAGAACCTGAGCCAGTTCCTATTGAACTTAATGGGAGTTTTGCCACTCAAATGTTTCATCAGCCTAATTCTAGTGATTACTTAATACTGGCACAAAACTAATATATTGTGCAACTGCTTTTTTGAGAAGACTAAATGAGTGATTTTAGCGAATAGCATAAATAAACCTGCTCTGTGAAAATCCAAGGTAACTCCACTAGTGGAACTGGTGGCAGGATTTGGCCAAACATTTCAACCATTTTGTTTGAAAAACATTTCAAATCTTTGAGCACTCATCTGCACGCTCTACGGAAGGGCATTCTTTTAAATACATAAATTATTCCACACCCCGTCTGCTGCAACATCCATTAGCTGTCAGTGGAGCCCTGCAGAAAGGTTACACGAGAGCCAGCGACCAGCCCTGCAGCTGCACTGTAGAGCTTGCCACCAAATTCTGCTTTGAATGCCCAACCCAGTCTTTGCTTTACTTCTTTAAAAAAAAAAAAAAAAAAGTCTCTATACCGAATTATTTATTATTGTCCCTTTGCCAAGGCTTGTTGTGAGGTCGCAGGCTGTAACCACTGCTCTTAGTAAGGAAACATGAAAATAAACTCCGCCATTTTTAATATAACATTTTTTGTGATTTATCCCCGAGAGAGAGAGAATTTTCAAGCTATTTTTCGGATGCTTCCAAACACGTATTCCAGCTACCACAACATGCAGAAGGAAAAATCTAGAGCAGCTATTCGGATTCTCTTCCTGGATACTTCAGCTAAACACATACCTGCCAGCATCTGAAATCTTATGACCTTATTTATGAGACAAAAATAGGGCCAAACCTCCTCACTTCGTTGAAATATGCTGTAAAAGGAGGAGAGATTTTTCGAAGGATGAAATGGAAAAGACTGCAGCTCTACTGCCAAACAAGAACAAAAAAACCCAGGGTGCTTGATCCTCCATTGCTTTGTGCGTCTATAGTCATCTACTCCTGTGCAAAGCAAGTCTCGTATATTATACCCACTTTGCATGGAGTAAAGTCATGGAATCACAGAAATATAGGGCTGGAAGGGACCTAGAGAGGTCATCTGTCCATCCCCCCCATGCTGAGACAGGACCAAATATACCTAGACCAGCCTTGGGAGCTGTTTGTCTCTCTAACCTAGTATTTTAAATCTCCAGTGAGGAGGTCATGGCCTCCTTAGGTGCGGGGTTAGCTGAGAACCTCAGGGACTCTTACACAATGACAGCTTCATGTGGTGAGCATTACAGCATGCGACCTATGTTATCAGGATAAGCTTGTAATCTCAAACAACACCGTTTCAGTAGAGATGCTGGAGACAGACAGCCCAAGCCGGGTCGCAGTCCCGCAAACTGCATCCACACGGACAGAGTCAGGTCCTTGTGCCTGGGCAGAGTCCCATGTGGCTCCAGCTAGGTGTCAAGATATTCCTAGCTGACTCCAGCTGCCCAGCCTGGGCCTCGCTCTGTAAAAATTAGATACTAAAGTAGGTAACCAACACAACAGGTCATGGCAATTCATTTTCTAGCTTGGCCATCGACAGCTCAAGCAGATAATTGTGAAGCGGGTAGTGGCCTAGCCAAAAAACAAACACAAAAGGCTGTCACAGAGACTGAGTCAGACAAGACAAGATGCACAAAGTTAGTAGGGGCAGACACTAGTCTATTATGTTTCATCTCCTCACAACAGGGTAGATTAAAGGACCTGATAAAGAGGCACAATAAATCCACAGCTTTATGAGCCATACCAGTCCTAGAAGACAAACCCACCCAGCGGAAAGTTCAGCTTGCTCCAGAAAGATACGGAGAGGGGCAGAGTAGCTCAGTAGAAGTCATACAAATGAGCTCCCTGCATCCCATGGTCACAGGCTTACTAGTTCTCTGTCCCCATAACTAGGGCACAATTCTCATGTGTGGCCCAAGCTTTACCGTGGCTTATTAAAGACAGATATAGATGTTACTAAAGTAAATTATCTGTAGTTAAATGTTTCTTACTATTTGGAAACGAGTAAACTTGCAAATAAAGTCCACACGTCTGTATTAGCACAGTCAAGGGCAAGTAAACTCAATTGCAGATTCTTCTCTAGCTGGCTGAGTTTCATCAGCTGACTGAAGAGCCTGGCTAAGCATCAGGAAGTCAATGTAGGTTCCTGTGGTCCTTTCCAAGAACAAAGCTCCAAAGATTACCATATATGGCAACGGGCAGGGTGATTCCCAGATGATGCTCTTAGGAATGTGGAATGCCATGTTAGGTGGTCCATGGCATCTCCAGTCAGGATAGAGGCATGGACATTCTTCCCTCAAGATAGGGGACTGTGGACCATGTTCTCTAGCAGCTGTGGAGACTCATCTCAGCTAGATCATGCCCAGAGCACCAGCCTTGATTGTAACGTTTCCTGGGTTTGAGCTCAATCTGAAAACATCTACTCCCAGGGCTAGTCCCTACAGTGTGACTGGTCCCGTTGATTCCCATGGGAAACAAGCCCCATTTTTAAATGGGGGGTGGGATGGGGAGGGGAGTATTTTGTTCTCATTTCAGAAATTTCTTTTTAAAAAAAAAAAAACCTATACAAACCAGTTACGAATGGGTCTCAAACATTTATGCAAGAGATGGCAGCAGCCCCAGCCATTGGTTACATACAGGCAGGTAATGGGAGATAATTTTAAATGTATGTGATTTACTACTTATACGCTGGACCATAACTGCTTGGGTCTAGTGTACAGAGTTACTTTGGACACTTATTGTGCATTTAGAAGGGCACACAAGTTCCTTATTGAGGGCCTGATTCTGTTCCCCTTCCCCACATCCAGCTGTGCTTTTTATTATGCAGGTAAGTCCCACTGAAATCAGGAGGAGTGCTTGTAGTAGCCACATCCTAAAGTCTCATTTCCCTACTCATGGCACTCATTATTTACTGTAGTTTAGTTGTTATAATCATCACATCAAAGTGCTTGATGGTGCCACTTAAGCAGCGGCCGGCAGGCACGCTGTGACTCAGAGGGACAGAATGCTGCTGGAGATGCCTGGCGTGCAGATAGAGTGAGCTCCTCAACACCCTCCAAATGGCCAGTCCGCTCCGCTGCCCAAGGCAGTGCCATCCATAGCTGCTCCCCATCCCCTTCAGAGCACGATGCAGCCCTGAGGGTGTAATGACGGATGCCCAGATCTTCCCACCTCCGTGTGGTTCAAACCCCCATTACTCCCGCACTGAGTAGGAGGCCCAGTCATGGAGCAGGACCCCATAGTGTTAGGTGCTGTACATCAGTGCTTCTCAAGGTATCTGATGCGGGGGACCGGCAGTTTTTTTTCCAGTGTGCACGCAGACTGGCAGGCGATGGCTCGTGGACTGGCACTGGTCTGCGGACCACCACTTTGAGTAGCACAACTGCTACAAATCCCAGCAAACTATTGTGTGAGAGCAGGGAGCACGACAGGGAAACGGTCAGAGGGGAAAGACGGCAATATCTGCAAATGTCACACCCCTACGCCTGGGGTCGGTTCCTTTCGCAGAGCAGTGAAGGGCTGTGGAAAGAATGCTCTGCAGCTGGAGGGTGGCAGGGACAGTAAGCGTGTTCAGAACCTTGCAGCCTTTGCATGCCGTAAGATGTGGGAAGCAAAGGCCTGAGTAGCTTGCAGGGAAAGACTTCAGCTGTTGGCCCCTCCCACGCAGCCTTCCTGACCCCACATTGTTCACTGTCCAGAAAATCTCCAGCTCTGAGTGCCCCACAGGCATTGAATCACTTCGTCTTGCCGCTGCTGAGGTTATGTCAGTCGTGTTCTCAGTGAAATGGGGATGAGTCGGCTGAGGGCTCATCTGCGCGCCCAGAAGTACAGGTGCAAGCTGAACTGGTCTAAGCCAGGTTTATACCAATGTAAGAGTGTCCACCTACAAAAGTGCACCTGGTCAACATCGCACCGTTCCTTCAACTGGTGCAGTGTTGGGTGTAGAGCAGGCCTGAAATACAGACGGGTTAAGGGCCAGGTTTACAAAGGGGTTGAGGCAGCTAAAGATGCAGATAGGTGGCTAGTGGGATTTTCAGACATGCCTAAGAAGGGCCCATTGACTTGTCCAGTGTTACTCAGAGTAACAGACCTAGGAATCGTGACAGTGGGAATTTTCGGCAATACTTTTATGACCCCCCATTCCCCACATGTGCCTCAGTTTCCCCAATATGCTGAATTGTTTCCCAGTGGGTGGAAAAGGACTGTTTGCTCTCAGGGCAGGCCAAGGAGCCACAGGTATGAATGTCACTTAGTTATTTGAGTTGGGATGGGTCATTAAAAGGGACTGGCCAAGGCCAATCTCATATCCGTGAAGACAATCACCAGGACATTGACACTTAGCAACCAGCGACCCAAAGGGAGAAGGATTTTCCCACCTCTCAGCAGGGAAGCTGAGCAGCATCCCCCCAGCTGGAGAAAAATGGACAGGGGAGATGCGAAGGGGGGAGTGGGGCACAAAAGAGTTGGCTGCTGGAAGGCGTCAGAGCTCTCACCTTGGATCTGATCAAAGAGGTCAGACAGAGACCCCTTGAACAGGGGGATTTACTACAGCTTGGCTGGGCTCTGGGCTAAGCAGAAAATACTAGAGCTGTGCATTTTTCTCTCTGCTAGCGTAAGGACTTCTTTTGCTGGGTTCCAGTTGATAAATAAAGAAGCCTGTTTTGACAATACTGTTTGAGTGTCACTGCAAATGTTTGGTGGAGAGCGTACAAGTCTCTGCCAGGCGGCTCTCTGTTGGAGTTGCTGAGTGGCGGTGTGAAGCCAGAGTGCTAGACCCCCAGAGGTTCAGTCTAAGGAGGCAGTGATGCCGCATGCCTTGCCTTGGAGGAAAAGTGAGACCCCTTGGGGGTCTGGTACACTGAAGGGGTTCCTCCTATGGACTGTGGACAAGCTGGGGGATCTTGTGGATCTGTGACATCAGGGTGGATTGATTTTTTTTTTTAATTTTTTTTAAATCAAGTTGATTTAAATCTGTGATTGAAATCATGGCATAAATCACCAAGTGGAAAGCCTTGAGTTGAATAATTGAATGTAATTAACTTTTCCCTTTGTGCATCAGTTATTTTCTAAAGAAAGGTGCATTCTCATTGGTAGACATAACCATTAAAACATCTTGACTGAGAGCTAAATGGATCCTTTACACTAGAATTGGTACATCTTTTTGCTACCTAGGAGGGTACACTATAATTATGCATTTATTTAAGGAATTATATAGCTTAATATTTTTCAATTCTTATTAGTTGTACAATTTTAATATGTTAGAAAATGGTGAATGATTGCTTATTTACTAGATAATTAACTTTTTGCTTATGATTTGTGTCAAGCTGCATTAGGATGGTAACTGGAATTTAATTAAACACAAAACATACACAATTTATTTTTATGAAACAAAACAACCTTACATCTTTTGGAAACATGAACTTCTCTTTTCAAAACTTGTTTCACATTTACAGTGAAATGATTTATGAAACAGAGGGATTAACTGTAGTCAGTGAATTAAATGGATTGTTTCAGGTCAGCCTGGGAAAATTTTCAAATATGCCCAAGTAAAAGTGACTGGGGCTTAAGTTTCTACTCACCTAAGTCTCTTGAAAATGAGGGAGTCTCCTAAGTTACTTAAGCTGAGCTATTGCTGCATATTTATAAAGTTTGACCTCAAAAGTTTGATGTTTCCCCCCCAATTCTTTTTTTACATGGCTAAGCAGCCTTTAAGACAGAGTTTTTGATACGGGTTCGTGGATTCAGCAAACTTTTTATTTAGAAGTTTTGAGAGATTATAAGTTCAGGATTTAACATGTTTTGTATTAAATTCAGATTGTGTTGCAAACAGGTTTGCTTTAGAAAAGAAAAACATAATTAATAACAGCATAAAAATCTAATTCAATAAAAAATTGATTCCTCCATTCCCCCCCCCCCCCCAATCTTTTTATTTTATTTGTATCCACCCTGCTAGAAACAGACCACAGGTCCTTAGGCTCCTGGCCTGGTGCATTACCCACAAAGCCATCCTTCATGTCCTCTTGTTTAGCTGCTTCAGGAGTGCCAGAGGTGGCAGCTGTCCGCACAACGCTTCCATGTGTCTTATTCAGCTTTTTGCCAAGTGCCTTCTACGTGACTGAGCTGTGTGAATAATTAATACTAGCATTACCTCGTGTGGCCAGCGGCCTTTAGGGGACTCGCTGTCATTTATTAGATGGTGCAATGTGCCCACTGACGTTGGCTGCAACCACCGAATAGAGCAGCCCCTGCCCTGCAGCGTGAGGGGTGAGTTTGAAGCTGTCAGGAGAGAACAGTTCAATGGGTTTTGGGGGTCAGAGAAGTTGGCCTCATAGGCCAGTATTTATTACTAGGTGATTATTTGCTGCTACTCTTCTTGTTACAAATAGCACTGCTTTCTGTTGCAGAAAGCCACCTGTGTTTGATGGGATAAAATGCAGTGCAACCCCAAAAGGTTCTTGAGCTTTGAAATGCATCATGAGATGGCCAGACTTATAACTCTAATCAAGTGTATTGCAAAACCAAGAGCCTTTCAAATATGCTTAAAGAGGCCACTTCTGTAACAACTGCTTGAACAAAACTGTAGTGGTAGCAAGACATATTGAAACAACCCAGTAACTTTTTTTAGAGAGAGGGGATGGGGGTGTGGGTGTTAAAGGAACCCACATAAATCTTATGTTGACTTTATTCATTAACTGCTTCAAATTGTAGATGTAGCTTGTATTTAATAACTGAAGAAAGGGAGTTTGGACCTGATTCTCCCCTCCAACTTGTGCAACAAAAGTTAGTGCAAAGTGCTACCAAATGAGAGGGGCAGTGTTCTGCACTCACTTTGCATAGTTGTTTACATCAGTACAAGGTGCAGAGCAATGAAGAAGCAAGCCTCTTGGGTTTTAGAGGGTGGTCAATGGAACTAAACCTCAAACATAATTCACAGAATAGCCTTGATTACTTTAAGTATGGCTGTATATGTCTGACATGGGCATAGAAACGTTAAATGTTCTGTCTGAGTGGTACCAGAACAGTCTCTGCAAATTCTAAGGGACTGCAGCGTAAGCCTAGTTGTTTGTCAGATCAAGTAGATGCCATGAAAGACTTTCTAAGTATAACTTGTGATGTTAGTAGTTCCTGATAGTCCTTTATGGAACATACAAACTCGATGAACTTACTACCAGGGATGGGTCCCAGCTAAATGCCTCAACCGTATATCTGCCATCTCACTGGAACACCTGGGTTGTATGCAGTAGTGATCTGGAGGGATACATGGAATTGAAACATGATGGGGGCTTGAGTCTCTGGCTCCCGATTTACACGACTGTAAGTAACACCCGTGAAGTCAATACTATCTCTCTTTCCAGCCCTCTGATTATTGGTTCATCCCCTGGGAATAGCAATCTTGCTGAGCATGAGTCTCAATTCTGGAAAGCCTTGAATTTTGTGACATTTCTGTGCAAGCTGTTTCCTTCCTGTTGTGTTGGTTGCAGGGTGGATTAATTAAAATCATCAAGTGGAAAGCCTCCATGTAAATTATCGATTTGAATCAACCTTTCCATTTGTACTTTAGTTGTTTTTCTGAAGAAAGGTGCATTCTCATTGGTTAGTATAATCATTAAGACATGTTCATTTACAATTAAGTAGAACCTTTACACTAGCTTTGGTACATCTTTTTGCTCTCTAGGCATGTACGCTATAAAAATATATATTTATGTAAGCTATTATATAGCATAATATTTTGCAGTTCTTATTAATTGTACATTTTTAGTGTGTGAGAAAATGGTGAATGATATATTGCTTATTCACTAGATAATTTACTTTTTGCTCATGTTTTGTGTCAATTCCAGTTACCATCTCAATGCAGCTTTAAGTAAACACACACAACAGCACATAATTTATTTTTATTCAACAAAACAACCTTGTGTGTTTTGGATACATAAAATTCTTTCTCAAAACATGTTTCATATTTACAACTAAATGGTTTATTAAACAGAGGGATCAACTGTAGTCAGTGAATTAGACTGGTTATTTCAGGTCAGCCTGGGAAAATTTTCAAATGTGCTTAAGTGAAAGTGACTGGAGCTTAAGTTACTTAGGCTGTCCTGTTGTGCCATATTTATAAAGCTTGACCTCAAAAATTAGATGTCTTCCTCCCCAATTCTTTCTTTATATAGAAAAACAGCCTTTAACTCAGTTTTTTTTAAGAGAGATTCATGGATTCAGCATCTTTATTTTTTATTTAAATGTTTTAAGAGATTATAATACATTTAGGCCGTAACATATTTTGTATTAAATTCAGATTTCATTTTGAAACAGGTTTATTTTTTTAAAAGAAAAACTTATTATAATTTAAATAACCAATTTTTCCCTAAAATCATCCATTTTTACCCATCCTGGTTTGTGGGATATTTTTATGTTTTGCGGGCTTTTTTTTTTTGGTTTTCTTAGGGATCATGTGCAACAGTTACTGCATATCTGAAAGAAGGATCAGCCACTTTGCAGTTGATGCTGTGCTTCAGATCAAGCTCTAAACATTATTTACTAAACAATATGAATATGGTTGCATAACTGTGTGACCACTGATCTCATTAGCTTTTGGAATATATCCATTAATTCGGGGTTAATTTTCCTGATGCTGTCAAGTGGAAATCAGACTTCACGTTTGAAACTTTTTTTACCTGCAATTGTTCAAATAACACTTAAGGTTACTCCAACTGAACAAAAATGGAGGAAAAAACCCTATTTATCTCTTTTTTTTTTTTTTCCTCTTCCCAGTTCAGGTACACTACATTTGAATGCTCTTGGTGTATAGTCAGTTTCATTGGGTCTCCCACACTCTCGGTCAGTTTCCCTTTGCAGGCATTAACAATAGAGAGAAAAATATTTAACAAAATAGGAAGATCTGGTTGTAAAAACCACAAAAAGTGCTTGGGAATTCCAGGGGTATGCATAGCATCTGAAACGATTTTTAATTTACTTGTTAAAAAAAGAATTAGATTTCAAGTTGGTGTCCCAGTTAAGAATGTATTTAGTGTGGCTGATTGTTCTGAAGAATGCTGGCATATAGTTGCTGGATTTTGTCAGCAGTTGAAGCAGAGTTCAAGAATTTGGTGAGCCTGAAGTGTTGAAAAAGGCTTCTCCTCTTTGAATCCTAGGTAAAGTTCTGAGCATCACGGGGAGGCCACTCGAACTGCACAGCTGCAGGAAAAGGCATGGTAGAAACTACAAGGGGGACTTGGACCCTTTAAGTACAAGAAAAGCCCAAACGAATGTTACGTCCACTATCGGTAGTGATCTAGTACTGCCGCCTAGCACTCGGCTACTGCAGAATAGTAGCCCAGAGGGCAGTCACATGTTACAGACAGAGCATTAAATGTAATTATGTTGTTCAGAAAACCCACAGTGCCGGATTGATTCTTGTGCAGCCGCAGCGCAAGGAGGGCAGGCTGTCACTCACCTCTTCCTGACGCTTCACTTCATCAATGTCAGTGAGTCAGAGCTATAGCTGGTGTAAATCAGTGCAGTTCCCTTGACTTCCCTGGACCTATGCTGACCTACACCAGCCGAGGATCTGGCCCAACAGCGTTACATCAGGGTAAAACTGGTGCAAGTTTGAGCAGGATTGTGCCCGATTTCTACTAAATAAGCAAAAAAGCTCATGCTCACCGAGCCACTGAGAGCAACGCTTCTCTTGTTTCAGCAGACCGTTGCTCTTTGCAGATCTAGCTTTTATTATAGGACTGTAACTGCTAACTGAGGTGGTGTTTCCTTTTTAGCACCTTAATCAGTGATTCGACTTCCTGCTACACGAAACGTCCATATTTTTAATTCTCCCAATTATGAAATAGTAGCTGGTCCCCCCTCAGTGTTACTGACTCTGATATTCTCTGCAGCTCAGAATCCCTAGCTGAGGCCATTGGGTGATGGAGAGGGAAAATGTAGGGGGCCTTTTGGGTTAAGTCAGTATCCGCCAAACAGAGGCTACAGGAGGTGGCCCTCTGTGTGTTGCGAAACCATTTAAAAATCCTGGAACCAGATTCACTCAGCTGGTATAAATCAGAGCAACGCTGATCTGCCCTAGCTGAGAATCAGCCCTTGCATTCTCAGAACTGGCTTTGTTGAGGCCGTAAATATTAAAGCTTTGCACCTTGTGTCATAAAACATTTTGGTCTTTGCATGAAGCTTTTAGCATAGAAAAACTGCCGTTTCTACTCATCCACTCCAGAGAAGAGAATTTCTCCAATGAGTGGGGCAGACTGTAAAGCTTCTGCTCTGTGCTAATGTTTTGTTTTTCTGATGGGTCCTCATCCACGGGTTAGCATTTATTTCAAGACTGACATTTGCCTTGATAATAGGCACTGGGGATTTTTACAGCACATGTAAAGTACAGACCATGCTGTAAAGTGCATAATTTTAACAGGACTTGTTTTCTCCGTGTGCAGATCAGAATGTTGTTGCAAAAATAAACATGCTCGATGTATAACCTTACTGCAGAGGTTCCCTGGACTGAGCTTCCCTGGACTGCACACCATATTGCTGCCACTCCAAGACACCCTGGCGATCCCTCTGCTCTTGCTTCAGCCTGTAACAATTCATGATCTCCATTGTACTGTTCCCGTTACTCGGGAGGGGGATTTTTGGGTGGTGCGTGTGATCGCTCATTGGCAAGAGTAGGGAGTCTGAATTGAATTAACTCGGTGCCTCTGTAAGATGGCGGTGGTGATGTGCCCTGTGTCTGTCATGCCTAGATCGTAGGCCCTTCGGGGCAGGAACCGAGTGTCAGAGCTGAAAATATAAATGGTTGATAGTTAGGTATAGAATTGGTTAAATCCCTTTTTGCTGTTACCAAAAGAGCCCTACTTACCATGGCAAGCCAGCACCTTTCAGCTTCTAAAGACGTGCCATTACATGGCTTTTTTTAAAATGGAAATTGGTCAAAATTTTAGGCTGTCCAAACCTGTGCGTGCATAAGTTTGGAGACCACATAAGTATCCTGGGGTAAATCTGAGACTGACTTGTGGGGCCTCCATTTTGCCACAGATGATTCAGAAATCTTTAGCCTCTGGGCTGACGGTCTGGCAGGAAGCTTGTCAATGCCTAGCAAAAGAGAGGGAGAGCAAAGAAAGGCAGACAGCTGTTAGAAACAGCTACCGCACTAAACTAAACCTGCTCTTAGTCATGATTGGGCCTGCACGTCCCACTGGGGTCAAATAGTCGTGTTGCTGCCCTGATCACTGCAAAATGCAGGTTCTGTCTGACCTGTCTGGGGGAGGTAGGGGGCAACATTTGTTGTGGAGGGTTTGGGTTTTGATTTGGCTAAATATAAATGGTCTGTGTTATTTAAGGGCAATAATGTATTGCTGATTCACTCTGTGAACGGCTTAGTAGGATTTTACAGTGCCCTTTTGTTATCTACGACCTATAATGTGCCCCCCTCACGCCCTCTTCCCCAGCTCCGTCCTCGGTTCACCGCCGTTTATGGATGACCTGTCCCATATCAAGCATGAGAGAAGACCCAGAGCCTGTGGCAGAAGTTTCATGCTGAGGCTGATCAGTTGCACTGTAAAGATTCTTTAGAATTCTTCTGCCCTGGCTGTGTGGGAGGCAGTGAAATGTTTCTTTGCCTCCACCATAGTATCTGCCTAGCATCACTCAGCTGATTTGTTCCAGGTGGTAGGTAGTCTGGTTAATCTAGGCTGTCTTCACTTGGTTGCTCATGTGTGCTCCTCCCGTTGTGAGTTAATTTGCAGATAAAATCGATCATAGCCAGACTTAACTGTCTGCAGCCATGGAGGTGGGTGAGTCTCTAAAGAGGAAAAACACTAGGTCTTCTCTGTGTGGATGTCAGCCAGTGTCACATCTGATAATTCTGGCTGGTCAGGGAGAATATCTGCTCTCGATCCTCTTTATTTCCTGGTTGGGGCTGTCCAGTAGGCAGGGCATCCTCTGTGCAGGCCCTATGACTGCAATTTACTCTTTTCCCCCACCAGTGCACTGCTACAGGCTGGGGACCGACTGGCTAAGCAGCAGTTCTGCAGAAAAGGACCTGAGGATTATGGTGGATGAGAAGCTGGATATGAGTCAGCAGTGTGCCCTTCTTGCCAAGAAGGCCAATGGCATATTGGGCTGCATTTAGGAGCATTGCCAGCAGATTGAGGGAAGTGATCATTCCCCTCTATTCGGCACTGGTGAGGCCACATCTGGAGTATTGTGTCCAGTTTTGGGCCCCCCACTACAGAAAGGATGTGGACAAATTGGAGAGAGTCCAGCAGAGGGCAGCGAAAATGATCAGGGGGCTGAGGCACATGATTTATGAGGAGAGGCTGAGAGAACTGGGCTTATTTAGTCTGCAGAAGAGACGAGTGAGGGGGGATTTGATAGCAGCCGTCAACTACCTGAAGGGGGGGTTCCAAAGAGGATGGAGCTAAGCTGTTCTCAGTGGTGGCAGATGACAGAACAAGGAGCAATGGTTTCAAGTTGCAGTGTGGGAGGTCTAGGCTGGATATTAGGAAAAACTATTTCACCAGGAAGGTGGTGAAGCACTGGAATGGGTTACCTAGGAAGGAGGTGGAATCTCCATCCTTAGAGGTTTTTAAGGTTTGGTGTGACAAAGCCCTGGCTGGGATGATTTAGTTGGAGTTGGTCCTGCTTTGAGCAGGGGGTTGGACTAGATGACCTCCTGAGGTCTCTTCCAACTCTAATCTTCTATGATTCTGTGAATGCATTAGAATGTCTTGACTTCTTGTAGCCTGTGTATCTGAGAGGGCTTCTGGGGAAGGCTGAAGACTGGGTTTTTTTTTGAGAGAGAGAGAGAGAGAGGGTGGAATGTGAAGGCAATTCTGCTGGTTTGTAAGATGTTCTAGTGGCTGGTATGTGGTGGAGCAGGCGAGGAGAGAAGTGTACAGCTATTGTGGTTCTGCAATGATTTATATATTGTTTTAATTGACATCAAGGTCACCTGTAGTCTAGGATGGGCCTTCTTTTATATTGCCCAGTACAAATCCAAATAAATAAAATGGAAAGACTGGAAAGAGAAAATCTACCTGATCATGGTTATTTTAGCACCATGCTATCTAAGGACAATGCCTCCAGCAATCCCAAAATGAGACTGTTTGCAGTGTCTGCATTGCCTGGTTATGAAAGTATTTATTTTTCTTCCTGTGGAGGTTTGATTATCAGTCTCATTATAAGATGTAATAGGAATTTAACATTTTACAGTGTCTGGTAAGCTTTCCCTAGTGCCCCATTCAAAAGTCGGAATATCAACATGATTAGAGTGCTGATCAAATGCTTCCTTTGCAAGTGACAAATGTGGGGAGTGCTGTGGGAACATTCCTTTTGTGCAGTTTGTATCTGAAAAGAATGTTTTGTCTTCTGCTGCTGGCGAAGTCCAGAAATGTTAAATATCTGTAACAATCTATCAGCACAGTAAAATTGGAGATGAGGAAGAATGTTATAATATGGCTTCTTGCTTCTGACTTTTTCTAAATATACCAATGTTATGACTATGCCACAGGAAGATCTCTTGTTGATGTGCCATTAACATTTTCAAATTGACAGAGTTATCCATCCAATTTTAAAGGCAACCACTGAAATCATAATTAGCACGCCCACAAAAAAAAAATAGTCTAAGGTTAGCACCTCACTCCTTCACACAATGATCTCATAACTAAAAACTTTTAAAAGAATATTCCAAGGAAAATATAAGTATACAAAAATTAGAAAATTCAAGACTGGTTGAGAATATTATATCTTGTTAAGGTAGCTTACAACTTTAATTCTAGAAAATGAACACTTTATGCCAAGGTAACTTGTGTCGGCAAAAGTTTGTAGTGTAGACGTGCCCACGGATTTACAAGAGATCCATATGAGCCACAAGACTTCCTAAATCAATCTCTCTCTCTCTCTGTGGCCAGCATTTCACCCTGGTTGTGTTTCACCCATGACTGATGTATGTGGTGTTGTGGAAAGCTGGCCAAGATTCAGACACTGCTTTCAAAATATCACTGGGAATTCTACACCAACACACATGACTATCGTATCGGGGCAAACTGCAAAATCCAAAGTCTTTGAAACAAACCAGATTTGCAGCTGCGGAGATCAAACTTTCCTCTGTGGGTTAATTTCTCATGGTGTTCTGACTCCACCTCTGGGTTTTTTGGTTTTTCTTTTTTAACAGAGGCTACCTCCATTTATTTGCAAGTATGTAATGTAGCTCTTTTGGGTGGGTGGCAGCGGTGTTTAGGAGGAAATGGTTCATATTTTTCTTGCCACTGACTTGCTGGCTGAAGTCTGCTCCTCTGATTACATGGGCTGAAGTACAGGAAGGGCTAGAAACGTGAATGGTGACCGAATAACTGAAAATAAATTGTTTTCCAAAGCTCCTGTTCTGAAAACTTGCTTTCCCCCCTGATTATGCTGCTTTCCTTCTAATTTGTTATTAGAAATTATTGTTATTGTAATTGTTGAACTCTAAGGGCCAGATCTTTAGCTGGTGTAAATTGGTGTAGCTGCACTATGCTGATGTGCACCAGCGGAGGATCTGGCCCAAACTGTGCATATCTTCGTAAAAAGTATTTGAATGAATGGTCCCACAGCTTTCTTCTGTGTTTTGTGTTGTGGGGGAAGGATGGGTGTGGGACATAATCCGAGAGGAGGTGTACTTGCTTTCTCCTCTTATGACACTTTGGAAGTCGGGGGGAAATTAATTTTTAAAAACAAACTGTAGGCTGTTGTGGAACAAAGTAATTTAGCATTCCTCCCCCCCCTAACCCCCCCCCCCCCCCAAAAAAAAAAAAGAAAACCTGGGAAGCTTGGAATTGACTGACTTCTGTTCTGTCTCATCAACTTAATGCAGCCGTTCAGAATGGTAGTGTTGCACATTATCTGCCTGACACTACAGACCCTGGGCCAGTGAGGGGAACAGCATCTGTTTCTTATTGGACTTTGTCTTTGGAAATTCCTCATGCTTGTTTGTCACATTACTGTCTCTTTCTCTCTCGTTCCCTTCAGTAAGTTTACAAGACTCGCCGGAATGCACATATGGTCCTTATCAATTCCCAAACTTCAGCTTTCTGCTGGTTAGCAATTTGTGACATTAGGGCTGTTAGAGGCATTAGTCACACTTACTCCAAATAGAAATGTTCGTGGTTTTTGGAAATCTAAGGAGGAAAATACTTTTTTATGTCCGTTCTTGGCGTAAAGGGAGATGTTACTGCTCCGAGTTTGCACTGACCTTTAAGCTAAACCATTTGCCTTGAAGATAAATGTTTGTTCCCACTCTACAGCCACTTGTGAATTGTCACATTTTGCTGACTCTTCTCCTACAGCTCATGTGAACTGTACTCTTTTCTCAGCCCCCCTCGCTCAGTTTTTACAGGATGCCATGGTAATCTATTCCCCTCCCAAGTGCCTTTATGCTGTAGGCCGCTGTCTGAGATAGTAGCAACATGGGCTCTATCAACTGCAGATGGGCGTGTGCGCGTCTCGCAGGCTGTGGTTCGGTCCTCAGCAGCCCCGATTGGCTCAGAATTCACTCTCACCAAATACAAATGAACAAGCCTCTTGATGCTGGGCTATTAGGGAGAGAGATAAATGTCTCTTGGTTCTTATTTTCTTTGGGGAAGGTGGTGGGGAGAATAATGGGTTTCAGTGGAAAGAGGAGGTGAAGAACTTGAAAATTAGAATAAAGGCCCCACCCTGCTGGGTTTTCCTGTTGTGGCTGCCTTTGTACATTTTGTCTATGTGGCAACTTGCAGTAACATTTAAAATGAGTATTAACTGAAGAGTGAGCCAGAATGGGAGTGTAGAGGGAAGAGCAGTCTGACACATGTAACAGGATGAACCACGAGGGGGGCCCTTTAGGAATGGCTACTGCAGAGAGGATGGATACTGGGCCCAATTGTGCTCTCTCGTAGCAGTGTCCACCTGGAATAACGCCACTGGACTGTAACAGCGAGCGGAACGTGGTGCATGAATTGTAACCATCCGTCAGTATGCACGGGGAGAGATTTTGGGGGAGAAATACATTATCACACTGCGCTAGCATTCAAAAGTCCAAATACTCCTAGCTTTTAAAATCGACACGAGATTACATTGGATATTTGTAGCCTGATTCCAAAGACGAGCTGAACCATTGATGGGCCTGATAGGTTGTTGCACTCGGTCTCGTGTCAGCCAGCTCTGGTAGTGCAAAGGGGCTGATCCAGCCACTGGAGAATTTTTGTATGTGAAAGAAGTCCCAGACCTCTGCCCTACACACAGCCCCATTGAACTCTGGCTGTTTCTGGCTGCCACTATGTCCTCCTGAGACCATACATAGCTGGGCACCTGCTCAGGCAGCCCTGAAGGTGTTTTAACTTGTGCCAGAGGCCAGAAGAGGGCGGTGGAAAGGGACCTATTTCCTGCTCCCTGGGTTCTGCCCCAAGCACACTCCAGCTGCACCTTGCCATTTATGTTCAGGAAAATGAGACTCTTTGCTAACAAGGAAACAGTGGGGGAGACTTCTGGAGAAAAATGGAGGCATTGCAGCCTTGGGATAGTCAGTGCATCAGAGAGGGAAAAGCAGGATTTGCTGATGGATGCTGTGGTAAAGATAACTAAGACTAGTAACCTGGGGTCTCCAGCCAGCTCCAAAGTTGCTGAGACTTTCTCTTCCAGGAGGCAGGAGCTGTTGAATGTCTAATTGTGCTTGTATCTTGCATGAGGGAACCCTCCCATTTTGTGTCCTACCCCCGGCTTCCATAGATACTCTTTGGCGAATATCGGTTATCTTAGGCTGATCCCAGTGCAAAACTGCAGCCATATTCTCATTGGAATATCACTGGTATAGTCAGCATTGGACAGACACTGAGGAAGTAAAGATCCCTGCCCTCAGGAGTTCATAATCCAAACAAAAAGAGAATCACGCCTTGCTAGGGTAAAAAGAGCCTCTCCACCAATCGCAAGCGCAATCTGTCCAGCTCTAACAATCACTCCCTGGTCATGTAGTTGTTGGCCTACCTGCTTGTCCAAGTTCTTGGAGCCTCCAAGCGTTCTTTCTTAAAACACGTCTCTGAAATGACCCGTTTGTGGAATTATTCGAAGAGTAACATCTCTGCAGCAGAGTTGCTTGTTTTGCCTGTTTGCAGCCTCCTAGGGCCAAAGGCTGCTCCAGTTTAAGCTGATGGAATTGGTGAGCAATTCTGTCTGCAGCCGAGACCAGTTTTGTCTCTTCGTCCCCACGGCTCTTGTTGGTCACACTATCTAACTATACACTGTGTGTGCTCGGGTCTGGCTATCGGCCAGCTCCCTTCCTGCCTCTCTTCCACAAAATAACAAATTTTTACTGTCCAAGTGCTCCAGGATAAACAGAGGAAACAGTAACTATATTCAAGGAGAAATGTCTCCCATCCCCCGAGGGCTCAGCGGCTGTGTTGAGATGGAGCCAACCGTAGCTTAATATTTTGCAATCCTCCTGTTTGGGAGCCTTAATTCTCACTAAGGTGGCTGAGACCTCTTTCCTCCCTTTCAGCTTAGAAAGCGGTAGTGGGGCTGTCCCCAGGGGAGGCTCACCCTATTGTTACATGCTTGTAGGGCGGCAGCAGCAGCATGGGCCAGCTGGGGGGTGTACAACTGATGAGCACTGTCTTGGCAAAGACAGGAGATGGCCACAGAAGTTCTAGAGGGAAAAGACCTGTTTATAGCAAATCGCTGCATGGGATTGTCATAGGGCGGAGATGCTGAATGTCTGGCTGGTATACCTGCTTCGTACGTCTGTATGGCCCATGTGGCATAATCCCAAACTGCAGAATGTTAAGTTTTTTCTTTTTTTTTTTAAATGGTGTTTGTAGCCCTCCTGGTTTCACAGAGAACCTTCCAAACAGAAAGCAAGTGTAACCATGCAGAGATGTCTGCATGAGTCTGCAGACAGCCTGCAACAGCTCTTAGCAGCACAAACTTCTCAGCCGCCATTAGTCTTTATGAGATGTTGACTCCAAATCCTTAATGAAGATGCTTTTCTTGTCATTGTTAATGAATGCATAACTGATTAGTTTTTCAGATGGCATGGGTGGATTTAAGCCCAAGTTGGAGAACTGAGAGTTTCTAGAAAGAAGGAATAGTAGTCTATTGGATGTTTTCTCCATAGTATTATGCATGGGTTCTCTTGTATGGAATACCCTCATGGTGCAAGGCTTTCAGCATCACTTAAGTCTGCATTGGGAACCAGTGGGGATCATCTGTGGGTCCTATTCCAAACATGCACAGCAGCCTGGCTAACTGTCCCTGTGTTGGGATGGTTGTGGATTCCTCCACACTCCACGTGTATAGTCCCTGAGTACTCTGGTTTTATGTAGTGGCGGATGAGAGCAGTGCTCCAGTCCTTAAAAAAAACAAAAACAAATAAAGAGTGCCAGGATGTAAGTACTGTCCCAGCTTGCCCCAAAAGTGCCAGAGCAGTGTTCTGGAGCATTCCCACTTGACCCAAGTGCTGGGTGACAGGTGGTGGTGGATTTCACCCTCTATTCCTCGCCTCTGTTCCCACAGCTCTCTCTCCAGACACCTCCAATGCACTTTCTGCCTGTGCAAGGTTCCCAGCTTTGGATCCAGCATCCTAAGTCACATCAGAATTTGGGAAATGTGCTTCCAGTCATGCAAAAATGTAGCCTGCTTGAAATGTTGACACTGATAAAAGCCTAAGAATATTTTTGAAGTTACTCCTAAAATGTGTGGCTTCGTATTTGTGGTTTATCTCAGTATTTTACGTGCTGGCAGTTTTCCCCTCCCCTTGAATTTGCAGCTCATTTGTCTTTTTTTAACTCTTAAAAGGCATGTGAAATCTCAGTCAAACCGATAAGTGAATGAGTCCCCCATTTAAGGCAGTTGTAAGGGGCCACACCTAAAAGAGAGCCTAATAGATTCTGCCCAGAAATGAGAGAGCGATGGGGTGGAGGGTTCGACTGGGTATAGTGAACCGGCGTGGGTGTTGGAAGGGGTGTGCGGCGCGGGGGGAAGAGAACACACATGGGAGAGAGAGACAGCCTGAAGGAGCCTCTGAAAATGGTGGCTGACTCTGGAAGAAGCCTGAGAAGAGGTTTTTGGGTCAGGGGTGCAGGCTGAAAAGAAGGCTTTTGGTGCTGTGAGCAAAAGAAGCTGTTTCCTGCTATCTGATTCTCTCTGCATTCAGAGACCCAGGGCATTCTACATTCTCTGTAAATAAATAAACCGCATCAAAGAAAACAGCAGACTCCATCTACTTCCCCTGGTCCTGAAATTTGACTCGCCGCTCGGATGGAAAAGGGGCAGCAGCAGGCTTAGTCAGACACAAGTCATTGGGCTCAGAACAGGGGTAACTAATGCAATTATTGCCCTGTCATAGACAGGAGGTCAGACTGGATGATCTAATGGTCCCTTCTGGCCTTCATCTCTATGAATCTATAAATTATCCACAGGGCCTCGGATTCAGCCGCACATTGGAGGCAGGGCTCCACTGCATGTGGGAAGAGAACAATATTCTCTGCTAAAATAAGTTCTTCCTCGTTACCTTATTCAATGAAGTGATGAGAAAAAATGCCACCTTCTCAATCCTCAGGTCAGACTTTTTTTCCCCGTCTGCATGGAGAATCATACCTGCTGTAATCGGGAAAATAAGTTTGTATTGCTTTTTATTCCTGTTAGCCCCGGAGAGCCAGCGCGGCTCAGAGGGAGTGAACTAGGGCCCCTTCCTTCACTCATCTCAGCAACCAAACAGTTTTACTAAGTTCCAATGAATTTTACCCATGCAAGCCCCTTGGCAACAACGAGAGGTCACTGAGGGTATTGTTTGATCTGCGGAATCGATGTTATGCTTGATGTATAAGAGAAGAACCCTGGTTGAGTTTTCAGGGCTAGCAGTCACAGACACTGCCCTGACTTTTTACTTGTAAATTGAACACATGGGATCTTGAAATTGAAAGGTTGTGACGGGAACAGAGACCATAAACTTAAGAACATAAGAACGGCCATGCTGGGTCAGACCAGTGGTCCACTTAGCCCAGTATCCTGCCTTCTAACAGTGGCCAGTACCAGATGTTTCAGAGGGAATGAACAGAATGAGACAATTATCAAGTAATCCATCCCTTGTTGTCCAGTCCCAGCTTCTGGCAGTCGGAGGTTTAGAGAGACACCCTGAGCATGGGGTTGCATCCCTGACCATCATGGCTAATAGCCATTGATGGACCTACCGTCCAGGAACGTATCGAATTCTTTTTTTGAACCCAATTTATATTTTTGGTCTTCATGGTGTCCACTGGTAAGGAGATCCACACGTTGACTGCGTTTTGTGAAAAAATACTTCCTTCTGTTTGTTCTTAAACCTGCTGCCTATTCATTTCATTGGGTGACCCTTGGTTCTTGTGTTATGTTAAGGGGTACATAACACTTTTTCTACATCATGAATGTCATTGACCTCTAGCATATTCCCCCCCCCCCCCTTAGTCATCTCTACTCTAAACTGCACAAACTCAGTCTTTTTAATCTCTGCTTTTTGTAGAAGTCCTTGACAAAGCCCTGGCTTTGTTGGGGATTGGTCCTGCTTTGAGCAGGGAGTTGGACTACATGACCTCCTGAGGTCTTTTCCAACCCTATTATTCATAGAATCATAGACTATTAGGGTTGGAAGGGACCTCAGGAGGTCATCTAGTCCAACCCCCTGCTCAAAGCAGGACCAATCCCCAATTTTTGCCCTAGATCCCTAAATGGCCCCCTCGAGGATTGAACTCACAACCCTGGGTTTAGCAGGCCAATGCTCAAACCACTGAGCTATCCCTTATTCTATGATTCTAAGTTGTTCCATACTCCAGATCATTTCTGTTGCCCTTCTCTATAACTTTTCCACTTCTACTACAGCTTTTTTGAGATTGGCGACCAGGACGGTACTCAGTATTCAAGGTGGGGGAGCACCATGGATTGATACAGTGGCATTTTGATATTTTCTGTTTTATTATCTCATTTTTACCTAATGGTTCCTAACATTCTGTTCGCTTTTTTGACTGTCGCTGCACGTGGAGGGGATGTTTTCAGAGAACTATTCACGATGATTCCAAGATCTTTCTTGAGTGGTAACAGCTAATTTGGATCCCATCACTTTATATGTATAGTTGGGATTATGTTTTCCAATGTTCATTACTTTGCATTTATCAACCTTGAATTTCATTTGCCATTTTGTTGCCCAGTTGCCCAGCAGGGCTTGGACTGCGGGGCTGTTTAACTGCAGTGTAGATGTTCCTGCTCAGACTGCAGCCGAGCTCTGGGACATCTTGCGTGGTCCTCGAGCCCAGGATGCAGCCCAAGCATGAACATCTACACTGCAGTTAAACAGCCCTGCAGCCCAAGCCCTGAGAGCTCAAATCAGCTGTTAGGGGTCAGGTGTGGGTTTTTAATTGCAGTGTAGATGTGCCCTGAAAGTCCTATTACACTAGATCAGCTGGATCACCCTTGTCCACATCCTTGTTCATTCCCTCAAAAAATTCTGATAGATTGGTGAGGCATGATCTCCCTTTACAAAAGTCGTGTTGACTTTTCCCTAATGTATCGTGATTATCTGTGCATCTGATACTTCTGTTCTTTACTGATTTCAGAGTAACAGCCGTGTTAGTCTGTATTCGTAAAAAGAAAAGGAGTACTTGTGGCACCTTAGAGACTAACCAATTTATTTGAGCATAAGCTTTCGTGAGCTACAGCTTATCGGATCCGATGAAGTGAGCTGTAGCTCACGAAAGTTTATGCTCAAATAAATTGGTTAGTCTCTAAGGTGCCACAAGTACTCCTTCTCTTTCTGTTCTTTACTATAGTTTCAACCATTTTGCCTAGTACTGAAGTTAGGCTTAGTGGCCTGTAATTGCCGGGATCGCCTCTGGAGCCTCTTTTAAAAATAGATATTATATTAGCTACCCTCCAGTCATCTGGTACAGAGGCTGATATTACAGTTAGTTCTGTAATTTCATATTTGAGTTCCTTCAGAACTCTTGGGTGAATACCATCTTGTCCTGGTGGTACTGTTAAATTTATCAATTTGTTCCCAAACCTCCTCTACCAACATCTCAGTCTGGGACAGTTCCTCAGATTTGTCACCCAAAAATAATGGCTCAGGTGTGGGAATCTCCCTCACCTCCTGTGCAGTGAAGACCGATGCGAAGAATTAATTGAGCTTCTCTGCAACAGCCTGATCTTCTCTGAGTGCTCCTTTAGTACCTCGATCATCATCCAGTGGCCCCCTGATTGTTTGGCAGACTTCCTGCTTCTGTTGATGTACTTACAAAAATTAACAGCAAACTTTTTTTTGTCTTTGGCTAGTTGCCCTTCAAATTCTTTTTTTGACCTGCCTAATTATACTTCTACACTTGACTTGCCAGAGTGTATGCTCTTTTCTATTGTCTTCCAATTTTTAAAGGATGCCTTTTTGCCTCTAACCTCCTCTTTTGTTCTGCTGGTTAGTCATGGCTATATAATATATATATATTAAAATATGGTTCTCTCACTTTTTTAAAATTTGGGATATACGTTTAATTTGAGCCTCTATTACGGTGTTTTTAAATAGTTTCCATGCAGTCATCCACTCACTGACACCCTGCAGTTCTGCCTCTCTAACTGGCTCTGTGTGTGTAACTGAAAGCATTTCAGAGAATGCTACCATGCAGGTCCTGGACTTAGCATCCTCAATTTGGCCTCCGGGACCTCTCTCCTTCCTTTCCCTATGTCCATTGTTACCTATTTGTACCATAAACACCAGCTTCTCTCCAGCACTGCACATAAGTCTCAAGAGGTCTTCAACCTTTGCACCCACCAGGCAAGTCACCATGTTGTTCTCCTAGTTGTTACAAACACAACTTTTCATTTGGTTTTAGTTTAAGTGCTATATAGAATGGAGCCTTGCTTTCTTCCCTGGTTAGATTGAATGTCTTACAGCCTCTGAAGGTTTGTGTGTGTCTGCCCCACTTAGCTTCAGCCTGCCAAAAGAAACACTGAAAGTTACAGTACCGAAGCCAGGAAGATCATCACTCATCAAAGTTTCTAGCTGTCATCCATTGTAGCTACATCACATTCCACCTTCCCAATAATATTAAGCATTTTGAATTTTGTCTCAATATTTATGTATCTCTCTCACTCTCCTCTACAACTGTTAATGGATAAGACAAAATAATGGCCTACAAATTGCATCATACAAATGTATACCCCATATGGGAGGGAAAAGCTTACACAAAAACAACTCAAGATGGCGAACAATAGAATGTTTAAGCAGTGACTCTGTCCCAAACCTACAGGAAGGACCAGTCTAAAAATGAAAATCCCCTTTACCTGCTCTTCAGATGACTTAAAAAGCCTACAACACATGAGATTTTCTAGATGTTAGAGGTGAGAACTTCAGCTTGTGTAAGCTGGTGTAACTACTGAAATCAGAGGAGCTCCATTGATTTAGACCAGCTGAGGATTTGACCTAATGATACACTTGGGGAAGGAGCCAGGTAGATGCCATTCCCTTAGCCTCGTGCCATAAGAATGAGAATAACTTTTGCAAATGGCTGTGTAGTAATAGGACCATCCCTTAATTCCAGGTCGTCATACTCCTCTGAGTCATCAGCATTAGTGATGTTAGAGGCATTGTTTTGAATCAGGGTGGGGAGGTAATACTAGCGATGATGTTGAGCAAGGAAAAAACTGAACGTGCATCCAGACTACCTTCAGCATCTTGCCAGGGATGGATCTGGGTGGCGCATGATTTGCAAAGAGGTCATGTCGCTTTGGGATTTGCTGTGGTGGTGATGAAAGGGAAAACTTAGGCTGAAACTCAAGAAGTTTCCTTGTGCTGAGATCTCTATATCACCTAATGGAAATGGTGGGAAGACGCATTCCTTGGCTTGGATGAAGTACTGGTGCATCTGATGTAGGGGAGAATCCTGCACCGGGAGAGAGGGGCCTTTCCATCTAGGAACAAACCCCTGCACTGCAGTGGTTCAGTGATGTCTTTTCACCCTTTGAAAGACTCTCGTTACATAAGAAAAAAGAATGATCCAGATTTTGATCCGAGTCGCACCAGCATTAAACTTGACTAACTCCAGGAACTTTAACAGAGAAAACATGTTTACACCAGGATAACGGGGATCAGAATGCCGGGATTTCTTTCTAGATGGAAAAACCTATCACAATAGGTCACATTGACAGTTTTCCCTCCCAAAGGCAGGAGTCTTTCCTATGTTCCTTGAACAGGTTTTACATAAGTGTACCTGAGAGCAGAATCTAGCCTACTGACTCCAGTGTGGCACACATCACGACAGCTAATTACAAGATAAGTGAGGCCATCTGAGTTGGCATCTTTGTGTTTAAAATATTTGTGCCGCACCCCACTGAATGAGTGAATCATCCTCCCAGTCTTATAATTATGTACTGAAATAGTCACACTTACTGCTCCACTGCAGTGGCTTCCTTTCCAGGCTCCAGATAAAATCTGCGGCCATAAACTGTTTTGTGCTAGAGGAGTTTTTCAGCAGTTTTTGCCTACCCCAGCCCCTTCTTCTGAGTGGAGGCAAGGGCCAGTGACTAAAGCACAGTTGTGTAGTTTCAGTGTATTCGCTCCAGTTAATGCAGCTTGGTTTGGTTTCTAAATAGCAGGAAAAGTGGGGAGAGTAATTCCAGACGTGGTTTTCGGCCCCAAGACAGATCTCATGCTGTTGGTCTGGATCATTCTGCAGGGAGCAGCTCTTCCCTGGCCTGGCTTTGGGGTGGAGTTTGTCTTCACACTGGAGTAATCATTCCCTTCTCTGCTGATATTGGTCTGTACTAATAATCCAAAGCTGCCTGCCTGTGTACCTGGGATTCCTAAGGGTCAGTAATTGGGACTACTGGATACTGATAGGGGGAGCCACATGCAAACACAAGGGACCACCCTGGGGTTTAACGTTCAGAGCCAGATCCTCAGCTGGTGTAAGCTGTTGTAGCTCCATTGGCAACCTGTGCTGATTTACCTAGCTGAGGATCAGGCTCAGTGGCTACCCAGTGCCAGAATTGAAGTGGTAAAGTGCCTGAAAAAGGACCACAAAACCATTTCAAGGCTCTTCCCCTTCCCCTCCCCCTCCCACCTTCCCAACCTCTTTCACTATAATGAATGGCATTGGCCCAGACTGTACCCTCACCCTGCTCTCAGGTCTATGCGTCTTCCCCCTTCGCCTCTATCCTGTCCCATTTAAAGCACACAGGAACAGTCTGGCCCAATATAGAGAGGAAAATAGATCCAGCTTCTTCTTTGTTTAAGCTTAATGCATAGCTTCAGCATTAGACATCGGGCCAGTATTTACTCCTCCCTTTCTCTTTTCTCCACCCCTGCAAGACTAATTGCTGTTGTCGTTGGCTTTTCCCAAATATAAATGGCAACTAATGTCTCATTGCACAGACCAGCCCCCTGTAGGATTCCCGGTGCACAGCAGAATCGGTCGTGTTTCCATGCGGTATGGTCCCGTTTGTCCAGGAGGGGTTCAGACTCTGCAGACCAGTGACCCCGTTGGCATCTAATGCACAGAAAAGCGGAGATTTTTAATGTAGGTCTCCCATGCTGTTGAGTAGAATTGGCTGGCCCTGCGGAGAGCACCAGCTGCAAAGAGTGGCCGCTGATTGGCTTTGTCCTCTCCTTGCTGTTGCAGGGAGGCAGTGGCTCTGGGATCTTGGCCCAGCCCTGCAGTACGACCTGAAGGTTCTAGTGTGTTCCAGGCTGGCTCTGCCTTGGGCTTCCTCCAGGCTAAGATGTAGCATGAGTTATGACAAATGTTTGGATTACTATGGCGTTCAACTCTGGTGATAGATAACTCTTTTTGGTAGATAATTGCCATTTCCAGCACACACATACAATTTGCAGTAGAATAAACCAGTTGTGCAGCATGATTCTGTTATGAAATTCTTATCTCCTGGATCTGCTGAATAACTCATTTACAAACAAACTATCACTTTCCTAAAATACTCCACTGAAAGAGCTACGGGCCTGTTCTTGAGGAGTACTTAACACCCACCTTTCTTGGTGGGTCAGGCCTTAGCTTCCACTGCTTCATTAAATACTTAATTCAATGGACACTTAAAAAATGTCTAGCATCCACAGAATGTTAGTCACCCCATTCGTGTTCCGGTAAATGCTCAGGGCTCCAGTCCCGCTTTGAATTATACTTGCATAAGTATCGGTAGGAGATTCCTGTGACCTGCAGTTAATTGAATGTCTTAGGGATTCTTCCTTCAGGTTGTCAGTGTACTTGGCTATCCACAGAAGAAGGCAGGGGGTCAGCGTCCAGATCTAGCACTTGAAGACGCATCTAGCTCTTGGGATCTACATGAGGTCAGAATTGAGTGTGGAGGCCCTGTGTCCATGCCCTGATGCTGATTTTCCCTGCTCTTTCGCTGATAGGGACATTCCTGCCAGTAGTTACCCCCGAAGTGCACCTCCTAACGGGAGATGTCCAGAGGACAGGGGTGTGGTGAGGATAAAAGGCATTAATGATTCTCTGCTGCTGAGGTACTAGAGTGAAGGGTGATTGACAGATACCTGCATTCTGGTATTTGGGTTGCGGGGGGAGGGGGCCTAAAGCCCGTCAGCATGCAAAGAAAGAAAAGGCAGTCATTGCCTGTGTGTACCATGTGTCAACCTAATTTGGGGATGGCCAAGAGAGCCCCTAGATACCAGGCTTCTAATGGAAATGACAGTTTTTACATCTATAGTGCTTTCCCCCGCAGCTCTCCATAAACATTAAGGGAAGGGTTTTCAGAAGCACTCAGCCTTCACCTAACTCTGCTCCTATTGGCGTCAATGGTAAAACTCCCCCTTGCTTCAGTGGGAGTAGGTCAGTGCTGAGCTCCTTTGAAAAACCCACCCTTAGACCTGGCCTGCGTGTAGCAGGTTTGCTGGCATAGCTACATCAGTCAAGGGAGTGACTTTCTCTCTCTCCATCCCCAGTGGATGTATCTGTGCTGGCAAATACAGTAATACTGGCAAAAAAGTCCTTTTGCTGGTAAATCTTGGGCCTGGTTTACACTAGAAAATTAAGTCCGTTTAACTGCGTTGGTCAGGGTGTGAGTTAAGTGTAGACAAGACCTTACTCTCTTCAGAAAACTGGCTTAAGTTTCACTGGGAAACCCTTTCAAGTATATGGTAACAGGGTTTGCCGGTATACCTCCGCCAGTATATCTGTGCCAGCAAACCCTTGGAAGTGTAGACGAGGCCCTGGTCTCACAGACCCTGAGCAATAGGGCTGCTGTTTTTCTGGATGGGAAATGGGCACGGGAAAGGTCAATGACTTGCCCCTTGTTGCGCAGCAAATCACTGGCAAATAGGAGAACAGAACACAAAGCAGCAAACAAGGATGATCCCTAAGAACTAGATTAAACACCATTTCTCTAAGGACTTGATCCAAACCCAGTTGGAGTCAAGGGAAAGACTCCCACTGAGTTCAGTGGGTTTTGGATCAGGCCCAGGCTATACAGGATTATAATTTAGTTGCAAACATACAACATACATTGAGTAGCTCCTGTGCAAATGTCTGGCGTTGGAAAACATTTAAAGGTCCGAAGTCTGGGGCACCCAACACAAGCTGCAGGGAATGACCTCTTTTTCTGTTTCATGGAGTTCTGTAATCTGTTTTCAAGGTATTTGTGTCGATGTGATTTGGCAGAAGAGCTAACTAGTGTGGCTGCTTTTTTCTAGACTAAAATGTAAGTTATTACACAGCTGTTGTGGAAAACTCTCTAAATAGAACATTGGACTTGCTCCAACTCTTCATCCTGCGAGGTCTTTGCTGGTACAATAAACCCCATGGAAATATCTGTTGGTGTGTCTTTCAGTTCAGGGTGCCCGACCAAGTCAGCAGAGGCAAATGGATGGGGAGGGAACTACTGGTTAAACCTTCCCAGGTGCTTAAAGTGACCCTGAATGAGGACTAGAATGCATCTGATTCGGGTGACTGTACTGTTCCTTCAAGGCTATGGAATATGAGATGTACTCTGTACGGGAAATTGTGCATCACGTTAAAAAGCCAAGGGATGATTGCCCTGCTTTCTCACCTTACGACGATGTTATGTGTAAACCAAACCACCCATAGAGCAGCGCGCACATGGTCCTTGTCAGAACGCGGCATCCAAAGCCTTTCAAAGCCAGGGGTTTAGCTGGCTTTAGCAGCATTATCTGAACAATGCGAACAATGCCCTGCTGCTGTCGTAAAACAATAGTCAGCACTGAAGCACAAAGTGTCCCCTTTCTGCTATGTTGCTGTGCTGATTAGTAGAGTTCTGGGAAGTTCCTTTTTCCATGACAAATGTAACGGAATAGCGAGCTGGGTTCTCCAATGTCGGGAGTCCTGATTTAAATAAGTGAAGTCAAAATCCCAAGGGGCCAGCTGGGGCTAGCCAGATGTCAGCATGATCCAGCCACAGCCCCTTCTCAGCCCAACACATCCCCTATTGAAGGGTTGCAGGGGCAGTGGTGGAGAAGCTGCCTATCGTTCTGCACCAGACGGGAAATCCTCAACAAGGGAGAGGTAACCAGCTTCCATCGCCTCTGCACCACCGGAGCGGCCCAATGGTAACAAAGCAAGGCAGAGAATCTGTCTCGCCAGGTGCACCGTAGTGGGGGCTTGTCTGATCACAGCTAAAATTGAAGCGTGGTCGGGTGTGGTCACATCATTACTACTCTTGAGTGAAGTCCTGCAGTACCTAGTTGTCTGACTGTGTATGTCGCTTCCTAACTTTTTTCTTCTATGGCTACAGGAATGGTGGAAACTGGGGCACAGAACTTCAGTTTCATCCTCTGCAATTTGCTAATGCTTGCTGATCTGCCAGTCACTGGCACGGAACTACCTACTTCCTGTGGTTTGGGGGCATTGTAGATAGCTACCCCCCCAGGAGAGTTGGATAGATCACACACAAGGAAGACATTGAGGGTTGGGGAGGAAAATGATCCAGAATAAGTGGTTGAGAATCTACTCTGTCTATTCCTTCCCTCCTGCCCTCAACCACCTTGACTAAAATGGGTCCCAGTGAGAGATTATTCTCCTCTCCTTTGAGAGTGGCGGGTACTCCTATATCTTTCACCTGCATACGTTGTTGTTCTACATCTTTGTTACAAATATTTCTGTTTGGGATTTTCAGAATGACGAGCTTCGAAACCTGTCCCTCTCTGGTCATGTGGGCTTTGACAGTCTTCCAGATCAGCTGGTCAACAAATCAACCTCTCAAGGGTTCTGCTTCAACATTCTTTGTGTTGGTAAGTGATGCTGCACTGCTGAGAAAATGGCTTTTCACATCAAGACATCATGTGACAAGAAAATTATTAATTTAAACAAAGAGGGGTGGGTGGGTATGTTTGTGAATAAATAAAAACAAAAAAACCCTTCCATTCAATAACATGGATAAGATATAAACCAATAGGGTGAGCATTATAAAAGTATCAGGACCCAGGGAGGGACTGATTTAAATCACTAAGTGGAAAGCCTTGATTTTAATCAACTTTTCCATTTGTGCTTCAGTTATTTTCTAAGGAAAGGTGCATTCTCATTGGTTGACATAATCATTAAAACAAGTTGATTTACAACTAAATAGAGCCTTTACACTAGTGTTGGTACGTCTTTTCCTTACCTAGGAGGGCATGCTATCACTATATACATTTATTTCAGCAACATATAGCTTTAATATTCACTGATTCTTTCTTGTACATTTTAGTATGTTAGAAAATGGTGAGTGCTATATATTGCTTATTCACTAGATGATTAACTTTTTGCTCATGATTTGTGTCAAGGTATATTAAGATAACTGGAATTTAATGAAAGCACGCGTTTATTTTTGGAATTTGAAGAGGGAATATGTTTGGGCCTTAATATATTTTGTATTAAACCCAGATTTCATTTTAAACAAGTTTGTTTTTTTTTAAATGATGATATAAATTGCTTTTCCCCCTCCCCCGGGGGTGAGGTTGACCGTAGGCTGTACGTACAGACTTCAGGCCTGCTTCTGTCAACATTTTAATATATGAGTCACGTTACGTTTGAGAGTAAGGCCAAGAGATTTCTCATGTGCCTGTGTTGGAACAGGGTGGGCTTGGGCCTGATTCTGTGTTATAATAAGGCCCTATTATAGACTCTAAGGTTAGAAGGGACCATTATGATCATCTAGTCTGACCACCTGCACAACGCAGGCCACAGAATCTCCCCCACCCACTCCTGCAATAAACCTCTCACCTATGTCTGAGCTATTGAAGTCCTCAAATTGTGGTTTAAAGACGTTAAGGTGCAGAGAATCCTCCAGCAAGTGACCCGTGCCTCACGCTGCAGGGGAAGGCGAAAAACCCCCAGGGCTTCTGCTAATCTGCCCTGGAGGAAAATTCCTTCCTGACCCCAAGTGTGGTGATCAGCTAAACCCTGAGCATGTGGGCAAGACTCACCAGCCATACACCCAGGAAAGAATTCTCTGTAGTAACTCAGATCCCACCCCATCTAACATCCCATCACAGGCCATTGGGCCTATTTACCACTAATAGTCAAGATCAATTAATTGCCCAAATCATGTTATCCCATCATACGATCTCCTCCATAAACTTATCAAGTTTAATCTTGAAGCCAGATAGGTCTTTTGCCCCCACTGCTTCCCTCGCTCTGACAATGCCGGGGGGCCTTAAGGTGGGTGTGAATGAGAATCAGGCCTACCACCTCATTTATATCATATTTAATCGGGGTACTGCAGGTACAGCATCTGTTCACTTGCCTTAGTTACTTTGTTTCTCCCAATTATTCAGAGCTGAAATCCCAAATCCTATTGTCTCGGGGAGACACACATCTGTGGGTTGGAAAACAACCTTGCCTCTTCCCCCTCCCATCCCCCACCCGTCCTCCAGTGATTAGTACTTTCAAGCTATACCAAATAAAAAAAAAAAGTACATGGCTCAAACTCGGGGAACCATGTGTCAAAACAGTTTTAACATCTTGGTTGTCTTCAAGATATCATCTAAAATTGCTCAAACATTGAATGCACTTCTGTGTGCAAACAAAACACTTAGCTTGGCAGAACGTTCCAGAAACTATTTCCATTGCTCATGTGTTGAAGCAAAATGTTTTCTCTTTTTTTCTGATTAAGGACTTGAGGTTTATTTTTTTTTAAAATGCTTTGACTGGATTTTCATGTCATGTTTAGAATATTGTCCACAGTGCAGTTTCAGCTATCTGAATCCACATCTGGCGAACCAGACTAGACTGCACTCGCAGCATTAGGTGTTCAGGAGCTAGACAGGAGAATGAGCATGGAGAAATATGACCAGAGCGACTGACCATCTCTTAGCAGCATGAAGCTGTTTAAAATTCAGCAGGGAGCTTCCCGATTAGCAAGCAGTTGGATGATCAAAATGGCATAAATTGGTTGCTTTTTTTCCTCCTGCGGTAAACATTCCTAGCCTAGCGTGACTCAATTTGTCTTCATTAACGTGGCAATTTGCTCCACGTTTTTTCTTTTTCAAAGTGTGCCGGTCAACTTTTGTTAAGCTCCAAATAGAAATTTCACACACACGTTGCTGCTATTGTCCAAAGGAAGGAGAAAAAAACCTGGCATCTCTTTGAGGGAAAGCACACAATTGGCTCCTGCATGGTGACGTAACGCTTCTAAATGTAGCATGTCTTGAGCCACAGAGAACAGTATGCAATGATGGCTATGTTTGCTTTAGCAGCTCGCCATCAAACACTGCTCTAGTGATTTACAGTAGAACTGTTTAATAATAGTAATTCCATGCACAGTGCATTCCTCATGGGGACCACATTGAGCTGGTCTGTGGCTATGATATAGATACATATTTTTAAAAGCCTTATTGCTTTGAGCTTTGCGAGCTGGGATTCAAGCTGCTCTTGGTTTGGAGAAAGTATTGCTTTCCAGCTGTAACAGTTTGAGAGACTGGCAGCTAAAACCAGGCGGGAAGTGAAGCAAAAGGGAAAGCCAGATGGCTATGAGAATGACATGATTTTAAGGCTCCCTGTATATCGTGCAACTTTCCAGGATAGGAGCGCCTTGAAAATCTGTAAATCCCAGCATTTCTAGCCTCCATGGTTACTGGCCCCTTAAGATGATCATTGATCCCACAGGCTAGGAGTGGGCTTTTGGACACTGATCCACGTTTAAATATTGTTAGTTTTAGGCCCCAAACCAATGTTTCATTCCTTGCCTGTATATGTTTGCAAGCATCAAGACTTATTCATGTGGCGTGTGAATCAATGCAAGAAAAGCAGGAGCTGTGGTATTGTTCCAATGAGAAAACAATAATGAATAGGTATAGATATCTTAGGCTCCCTTGGTGGAAGGATTACGGCTAGGAGAAAACGGTTCCGCTAGAAAGCTGAGCATGCCAAACCAGCCCTGTGAGGGATGGAATGAAACCAAAGGTGTACAAGTCTGGGTTCAGCTGGGTGGTGTGATTCTGACCTGGAGCAGCTCTGCAATTTGGGACCCTTCCTTAGAGCACAGTGAGAAGGGAAGGATCAGCTGCTTTGAGAGTGGGCTCTTGAATGTTAGCGTTGGGCAGGTTGCTGGAATGTGGGCTGTCTAGTGCTAGCGCTGAATGGGCAGAGACCCTGGGTATGTCTAGCCTGCAACAGCTGGTGGTGATTGCCACCGGAGCCAGCAAATCCAAGCTAGCTTTAATCTAGCTCGCTCGGCACCCAGAGCTGTGAAGCTATGGCATGGCTCAGTGCAGGCTGTACAGACCCGTCTGGGTCGCTGGGTAATTACATGTGGGGTTAGCCCACACGCTCGTGGCATCACTGCTCCAGTACCCGAGCCAGCCAGATGAAATCTGGTTCAGGTATGTTGGCCGCAGCTGCAGTCACAGTCAGTGATTGTAGTCTGGACGCCCCCCCTGTGACGCAGTGTCGGTTCAACGCATGCTGTTCTCATGGAACCCAATCTTTCTTTCCATAGTCCATGCCAAATAGAGACAGTGATCTTTTGTTATTTAAAGGGGACACTGTATTACTATATGTGAACGGAGTGGACCCTGGCGAATAAACCGGTCCTTACTTAAAAATAGGCTGATCATCTTTGGTTATTAAATGGAAACAGCCATCGCAGACGGGTTACTCTTTGCTGCTGGCCTCTTACAAGGAGGTCTCTCACATTACCACCTTTACTTTCAGAAAGACACCATTCCTCAGTACTGCCTTCCCTCAAGGTATCTTAGTGGTGACTTGAAAACAAATTGGGCCCATAGATTCCCTTTTTGCTTGTTTAATATATTTAAAATGGTTTTGCTTTTAACAATTTTTCTCCCTTTCCTGCTTGTGTTTTTACATTAGAAATTCATGTCTAGTCTGCCCTGGAATGCTCTGTGATAACCAGTGCAATGATGAGGTCACAAGAATGCAAGTTGAGCGTTTGAGAAAAGAGATTGGTAGTCACTCTTTTAAATTCTTGGTTTCTGTGGTTTGTTTTTAGTTTTGTTTTGTCAATACCTACTTACTGTTAACTTCCATGACTAACATTTTGGTTAAAGGAATTCTTTAATGGAAGGGAGTGCTGATTCTTTACCAATGTGTTAGTGCTTACAATGAGCAGACTTTGAAGCCCTCCAGCAAAACTAAAGAAGACCAAGTTTTGCTATTCTTGTCCCCTTTAAGTTTAAAAAGCAAGTAGAAAAGCAGTTTCAAGAACAAAAAACAAACAAACAAAAAAACCCCAACCTTCCCATCCTTCTGTACACATCAGGCTTGGAAGAATTAGATTTTTACTGGTGAAAGTCAATTTCACTGTACACAAACTGGTCAAAAAATATTTCCATGGATAACCACTGATATTTACAGATAGGCAAAGTAAGAGAAATGCTGCTTCAGAACTTAGTTTGATTTAAGGCTATTTACTTTGTATATTTTGACATGCAGTGTAGGCAATTTGTGTGTTTAATAGGTGCAAAACTTTTTAATTTTTTGAATCTTAACGTTTGCTGTCGTTAAATAATTGTTGTCCGCCCCCCTCCCATAACTTTGGAGAACTGTAAAAATTAAAATAGATGGAAAACGATGCTTAAATAAACATTTCTATTATCCATCAAAATTATTATATACAAAACATTGAATTCTGCCAGGCCTAACCATAAATTAGCTAAAACTGCACAAACCTGATTTTTAATATTTATAATCCTTTGCCTTTTAAGTTGCCTTTAAGAAATAACTTGCATTTCTATGTATCTATATCCTGGCTTCCTCATTAAGGCCTCAATCCTGCAGTTAGATCTAAATCCAGACCTTGAACCTATGCAGAGTCCCATTGACTTCAAACAATATAATTACTGATTTCTGTGGGGATCTACATGGATGCGGGGGTTTGCCTACTTTGATTTGATTGCCACAACAGGACCTAGACCAGCGATATACACCTCCCTCCATTTACTATCTTGTGTGGAATGATGATAAAGTCTTGGAGCTTGTACATTTGAACAGATCCTTCCACTTAATCCTGTTTTAAACATTCATTTACCTGTGTTACTAATTACATCTCAAATTAATAAAATTGAAAGAATTTTAAAAGTCAATATTTATGCCACACATTTGGATTCTTTACTTTTTTGCCTTTCTCTCAGCTGAGACTGTGAAAATCAAGTCATCTAATTTTTATTGATTTTTTTCATTATTTGATTCTACAGTGATTTAGTTTGAAAAATACTGCAGGAGAATTGAATTTACTGTATGTTTGACTAATGCAACAGCTTCCATTGGAATTTTTAAAAAATGTAAAAGTCTATAAATCTGAGTTTGGAGGGTCCCTTTGCTTTGTTTCTTTGTAAGAAAAATGCTGTTAAGATTAGTGTCTAGCTCATAATAAGAGGGAATTTGAGCATGGTTATTTCTCGAGACAGCATTCTGAATACTGTACCAGGGTTATGTACAAGTTAGGAGTATTTGGGACGCACATGTCCTATAAACAGTGTGTGAGGAGTGTCTGGGCAAAGAATTAACTTCTTCATGAGTTTGTAGAGAGGATATTACATAAACAATCAGTCTAGTGTGAAAATAATCAGCAATGGCAGAAGAAAACACGAAGGAAAAGTGTACTTAGGAATGTAGGATTTGCCATATTTACATCTTGGGTCTAACAAGTCTAATAACCTGCTTCCAGCAATGGCTGATTCCCGCTCCTTCAGCGGAAGGCAACTCTTGTTTTCCCCCATCTAGAAAACTCACCTGGTCTGTTGACCAGTGCTGCACATTTCAGCTTCCTACCCAGCCCACAACACTTCCAATCTCTTCTCTAAGAAGACCTAGTCCAGGAGACCTATAAAGCCTAATTCACCCCCTCCCCAAGAGGGGTGTTAACAAAATTGTTGTCAGGAAAGTATATTTATTAACCCTTTGCTCCTCCTAAAAATGATGAAACATAATTGTGCCGGTTACTTATGTATTTGCGGTATCCCATCTGTTGTCTATACATCGTCTATAACTGTAAATGTAACCCAGGGGTTGATAGGTAGGCGGGGTGTGTGTGTGTGTGTGTGGTGCTCCCCTCTGGACCCGATCCATACAGAATGGGAGTCAGTTACAGCTCTCAGCCACAGAACGTGGCTGAAGCGGTAGAAATTCATGCGTATAGCTCTAGAGGTACCTGGTGTCTGCCAAACTGGCAGCCATCACATAGTGGATTGGGGCGCTCACTTGGGCTGAGTTTCCTTTGATCAGAAGATGTAGGTAGTCCAATGATGAGCATGTCTTACAGATCCCCCTCACTGCCTGATCTGCAGGGGAAATGAGTCTGTTACAACCCCAGCTCAAGCTGTTGCAGAACTCTGAAAGTCCCCAGTTCAAAACCCGGTGGCTGACCAAGATGTCTGCCATCTTATAAGGCATCTAGGCCTGAAGAGCTTATCTCACTGTCTGAGAACCATCCACTGTGTTTTTGGTGCGACAGAAGTAACAATGTCTCTCTCTCTCTCTGCTCTAAAGAGAGCTTTGGACAGAATGGTAGGGGGGCGAAGTGGTCTCTAGCTCTAACCCATTTTCTGCCTGCTTAGGTGAAACCGGCATTGGCAAGTCAACCTTAATGGACACTCTGTTTAACACAAAGTTTGAAAGTGACCCAGCCACCCACAATGAGCCCGGTGTGAGGTTGAAAGCAAGAAGCTATGAACTCCAGGAGAGCAACGTCCGTCTGAAGCTGACCATTGTTGACACAGTTGGATTTGGAGATCAGATTAATAAAGATGACAGGTAAAGTCCCTTTTGCATAGGAAGGGGGTCTTGCATTGATTCCTCCTCAGGCTGGAAGGGCTTGAACGTACTACAGGAATATTCAGTATCCAATGTCCTCAAGGACTGCAGCATCAAACCTGGTGCTGTTGTAGCAGTTGGGTTTAGTGGCACTCTGATTAAGGAAACCGTATAGTCCAGCAGATAGAACACTGGACTGGGACTTGGGAGACCTTGGTTCTATTCCCTGACCTGCTGTGTGACCATGCATAGGTCCCGTCAGCTCTCTCTGGGTATGGCTACACAGCAAAGAAAAACCTACAGCTAGCCCCTACCAGCTGACTCAGGCTCAGGCTGTGGGGCTGTTTAATTGCTTTGTAGACTTCTATGCTCAGGCTGGAGCCTGGGCTCTGGGACCCTACAAGGTGGGAGCAAAGAAACAGCCCCGTGAGCCCAAGTCAGCTGGCACAGGCCAGCCCTGGGTGTCTAGTTGCTGTGTAGACCTACCCTAAGCTTTTTTCTCCTCCCATCCTTTGTCAGTCTTGTCTATTTAGAATGTAAGCTCTTCAAAGTGGAGACTGTATCTTCTTATGTGCACGTGTAGTGCCAAGTGTAATGAAGCCCTGATTTTGATTGGGGGCCTCTAGGCACTGCTATAATAGAAATAATAATGCAGAATAATAATGCAGTGGATTGTGGAGATTTATTATGCCAAGCAAAAGTCAAGTTGCTTCTGAAAACTGTTGGTTTGACAGATGAGCTTATTAAATTGTGTAGGTTTTTAATTTGTATTAAATAATATTACTTAATTAGATAATGCTTTGCATGCTGAAAGCACTGTTTCGTCATCAACTAGGGAATCAACACGTGTAAAGCAGGTAGATACTATCACTCTTTGATGAATGGGAACCTGATATGGTGAGTGAAGTGACTTGCGGAAAGGTCATTCAAATCCGTGACAAAGTTGGGACTAGAATTTAGGCATTCCTGACTCGGCGTTCATTCCTCCAGACCTCAGCAAGAGAGAACTCACTGATCACCTTGTTCTTAAGGTGATGTTGGGATGTGGATGGGTTTTAGTCTGGATGCAGATTTTCCCATTTCAGACTAGAAGTAAACATTCTGCATGTACGTTCCAACATACTATGTAGACTGTTGTTTAATATTTCTAGGCTGCCCAACTGCGCTGTCCGAATAGACATTCTTACACTTAAACAACACGTCTGCCTTCCCCTGGGATCGCCTAATCCCAGTCAGTATTTTAAGATTGTTGGGCTTGTCTTAATATTTCTATCCCTTGATGGAAAACTTCTCGAGATTCATGGCATTGGTTGGTTGTTCTTGTTTTTGGACAGCCATTGCTGTTTTAAAAAGCATCCCCATTGGCTGCGATTGCACCAAAATGCTGTGTGTGTTGTGAACTATCCAAGCTTCGCTCTTCCTGCTCTGCAGCAGCTTTTAACTAACGCACCGTGTGCCTTCCCGCAAAGGAGAAATGAAAAGTGAAGTGTGTGTTGACCGTAAGCAGCTCTGTGCTTTGAGCGATGCCATATGCTCTCAAGCTAGAAGGAAGGCAAGTCAGAGAAGGAGCAGGTGTTCAGCATGGGAACATGGCAGCTTGTTACTGCTGGGTCACTTTGTGTTTGATTCATTCAACAGACAGCAAGAGCAGGCAGTATTGTTATTGGAGTCCCTCAGACTTCACTCTCCAGAGCTCCTTTAGAGAGGCAGCCACAGCGTGACGGGCACAGGAAAGCCATTATTCCAACTCTGCCGCAGAACAGTCCGAGACTTGTCACCTGTGACTGCAGCAACGGGGCTACCAGACTAGGGCTTTCCAGACCATTTTGGTGACCCTTTTGTACAGCATCTTCTCTAATTTCAGACAACGACAGGCCCCAAGCAGATGGCCACAGCCTCTTCTACAATACACTATTGTCTGAGGCCTCCTTGGATCCTCTGTGTCAGATCAGACAGTGTTACTCAGGGGTTGGAGACTGGAGGGAGGACTGTGTTCTGAGCACTCACAGTGAGGTGTTTGACCGCTGTTTTGTAAGCCATGTGGTTAACAGTGCTGACCACCGTGCGCCCTGCACAGGTGGTTGTTAGATCTGGGCCGTATTCTGCACCAATCTACACTCCCAAGAGCTAAACCAGGGAGGAATGTGGTGGATCACACACCCAATCATGCGCTGCTGCATACAGCCTTCAAATAGCTGCCCTGCAGTCTGGAGCCGGACTTGGTTCCCTGCTCTGGATTCAGATACTGGATGCATTTCTGGCTACCTGCACAGGGAATGTTCTCAGCTCCTCCACCTGTGACCCCTAACGGGCTCATCTTCATCCTGTCCGCTCTTATCACCATGAGGCTGCTGTGAGACCTGAAGTGTTGGGAACATCTCATGGCTTTATGCTCCTGTCGCTTCTCTGAGTGTTTTTTCTTGTGCCCAAGAGTGCAGTGGGATGAGGAGATGGCAGGAAAGCAGCAGAATTTCAATGTAACTCCACTTAACAGAACTAATACCCACTCCTTGCATTGCTCTCTGGCCCCGGGGCAGGTTAAACAGCAGAACATTAAATGGAGCAGACCCTTGTCCTTTGTTTAATCTGGGCAGTGTCTTCTAAATAGCTGACTCTAATTTCAGTCTCGAAGGAGCTCTAAAATGTGAATATAAAGCTGGGATTTTGAAGCTGTATTTCCTGTGAATGAATGTCAGTGGGTTCGAACAGGGGACCTGCTAATGAGCCACAGCTTTTAAAGCCCAGGAGGGAGCCAACCAGGGTAGGGGGAGGGTGGGAAAATAGGCTGAGGCATTATTTTTGCTGGGGTCTGGCAAATGAGGCCCAGAATCTCAGCTGGTGTAAACTGGCCTCATTCTGTTGAAGTCGCAGATTTACAGCAGCTCGGGATTTGGATTTGGACACTGTGTCCAACGGACTGAGTGCACATTAGCTGCAGGAAAGATTGTTTAGTTGACTTCATTTAAAGTTTTCTAACCAGGGGATAAGAATTTGGACAATTGCTCTCTTAGCATGCACTGTGTTGTGGGTGGAGAGGGGGAATCCAATGAATGCCTGCTGTTCGAGGGCCTGACCCTGCATATGCTGTGGGTTACCAACTTTTGTTGGCTTTATTGGGAACTAGGGGTGCTCAGAACCTCAAAGGATCAATCCCCAACTTAGAAACCTATCGGCAACAGGCTTGCATTAAGCTCAGCTTTCGGCGGATGGTGGCTAGCGCTCAGCAACAAACAGTTTGAACGGCACGAACTACAGAGCTGGGACCATGACACCCTTCTCTGAAGGCTGAGTCAATTAATGAATCAGATCGCATCTCCAGTAAAGCTGTCAAAAAAAAAAAAAATTAGCAGCTTTGCTCTGCAATCTAAACTCCTGAGAACTGGTTATCCCAGGTAAGTCTCTCTTCCCTTTAAAATAACAGCCCGGAGTTTGGAACAGCTGGTATTTTTTTTGCATCACACGTATCTGGTCGCTCTTGATGATACAGACAAGCAAATGGTTTGTGCTGTAGTGTGTGTCGAGGCTGTTGTGGCCTCCGTGATTTGAAAGCCTAGGCTCTCTTCCATCCACCATTGCTGAAATCTTGTATGATGCGTTTTCTTCTGGTCTAAGATAAAACACATGGTCATTCAGAAAGGCGTATGGGCTGGGGACGGGGCTTGGCTCCAGAAGTAGAAAATCTCATGGTGAACATGAAGGTGGTCGATGGCAGTGTCTTAAAATTAGACATGCCCCCACCCCCAAAAAAGGCAATGAGACGTCATGCGTGTCTGCCAGTTAGACTGTAACTTACCAATAGCGAATGCCCTGATCTGAAAAGAACTGTTCCTTCCAAATTTTCAGCTATAAGCCCATAGTTGAATATATCGACACTCAGTTTGAAGCCTATCTGCAGGAGGAACTGAAGATCAAGCGTTCCCTGTTTAATTACCATGACACAAGGATTCACGCCTGCCTATATTTCATCGCACCTACGGGACACTCACTGAAGTCTCTTGACCTAGTCACCATGAAGAAGCTCGACAGTAAGGTATGCACTACCCATGTCATGCCCCTGTGATTCTCTCCTGCTGCCACTTAATTTGGTGACCGTGCCAAGGATCTAGCAGAAGGTGGAAGGAAAATACCCATTCTCTCTAGCAGCTGTGAATGGATAGGAGTGCAGAGAAGGCTTAAAAGAGCTTATCAGATTTCTCGACAGCAAGAGCAGGTTAGCACTAATGAATTTTCAAAGGCTCTCCCCATTAACTGGGATTTGGGCAAAAATCTGGGTTCTTTTTCATCCAAACTGGTCCACCATGTCCAGTTAGAATGATAACATCACCCACTTTACTCCACACCAGCCCCAAATGAGCAGCAATCCTGAAACAGGCTGCTGCAAATGAAACTGTAGTGTGTGCTCACAAGGATGGCCCTCGTTTCATACCAATAGAGCCACATTTATGGCATTTGGGGGTCAAAACTCCTCTGTGCTTTGCTGCAAATGCCCCCACCACAGCCAAACACTGTTTGATATAGTTGATCAGCAATTCTGCACTGCAGGCAAAACTATCCTTACTGATGATATAGCCAGTGGATCTAGCAGTGGGTGGAGCGCTGATTTAGCCCTCAGATGGGTAAAGAGAAGCTCCTGTTCAAATGTTTCATGTTCAAGAGCATCTTTTAGCAGAGAAAAGTTAGCTGAAAACCCAAGCCCCTTGAAAGGAAGCTGGTATTCCTAAATACTTAAATGCCCTCTGCCCACCAGCACTGTGACATGGTCAGCTGCTTGCATTCTGGTTTGAAATACGTGCAGGACAGTAAAGCGGGCAGCTGGAGCTCTTCATTTCATATGCGTAGAACGTTCCACGTCTATTGAGTGACTCTGGAGCCCAAGAGCCATGAAGAATTCGTAACAGGTTGCCTGATGATGATGATGATGTTGTGGGTAAAGCTTCGAGTCGTCTTGTTCTGTAGTTGCAGAGATTTGCTGAGAATTTGCCTGTAATTGGCACTAGTCTTAACTTCTCCCTGGACAGGGATTAGTTGCTGTTACAGGGCCATCCTCAGAAAGGAATTAGTCTATATAATTTAAGAGGATTTTCAAGTACTGTAGTTAAAATGTCTCCATATAGGTCCATATTAACGTCTTCCTTACTGTAGCAGCATTTTATATTGCCACAGGGCAGAATAAATGAAGGAAGGCTACTAATCAACCCTAGATCACACCTCGCAGTCTGGTCTTTTCAGAGTTGGTTTAAAAGGCACTGTTGAGCAAGAGCTACATTAACCTATGGCTGTGGTGAGCTGGATAGGCCAGACCCTTGGGGACCATAAGCAAGTTACAACAGCCAGCAATCTAGGGCGAGAGAGAGACCAAGAAAGGATACACAGATGATCTTCATTTGTCACAGCAGAGCTGTGGCCTGCATGAAGCTCCCTGATCCCTATCGCCCCATGGTCCTCAGCCAATGTAAATTAGTGTAGCTCCATCTGAGGATCTGGCTCTGCGTCCAGTTTCTTCCTGTATGTACTTGAAGTTTGCCACATTTGGTGCGATTCCCCTAAGCAGTATAGGGGGGATGCAAGCTTCTTTAATGGGGGAGGACAAGGTTGCTCATTTCAGGCCAATGCAATAAAGGGACAATTCATCTCTGTCCAATCCCTACACTTTGTTCATCTTATATGAACATTTCCTTTTAATACTAGGCTGTAGAGGTGCTCAAGGATAAATCTCTAGGCTGTTTTCTGAAGGTGAGCTCTAGAGTAGTTAAGCATGCTACACCTCTGAAGAGGATGAGTGCCTAGATGGTAATTTCCTTTGGAACTGTTTGGATAGTCTGTCTGACAGCATTTCCTCTCCGCCCTAGTTAGAAAAGTAAACAACTGCTACAGAAGAGGAAATAACATGTTGCCAAATTGCATTTGACTTTTAATGGAGCCCTTCTCTACACATGAAAAGCGATTGGCGCAATCCTGTCTCAGCCAACGTTGCTTGCTTCACCACCCCCCCAAAAATATCAAATGCAGTGGATGGACTGGCAATTTCTGTTCTAGTAGAAAGTTTGTATTGCATCACTGTTTTTATGTGCCATGTTCTTTGTCCTCTTCTGGTTGAATATATTGAGGGAGGTGTCCTTTATGAGGCCATTGGCAAAGTAAAATGACAGCGCTCTCTTTGCCTCGCAGGTTAACATTATCCCTATAATAGCCAAAGCTGATACGATTGCAAAAAACGAGTTGCATAAATTCAAGAGTAAAATCATGAGTGAGCTGGTCAGCAATGGTGTCCAGATCTATCAGTTCCCCACAGATGAAGAGACAGTGGCTGAGATAAATGCTACAATGAGTGTAAGTATTGTTTTTCTGAACCCATCCATCCCCACCCCCAGGGCAGGGGGATGCTGCATCCTTTTGCTTTTCCAACTGAAACTCAAACATGAGCCAATAAATAGAGTTTGATGGAAGCCCCCCCTCCGCTCTGGTCAGCAGGACTTAATAAAACGGGGTGGGCTTGGGCTTGAAAATATTTCTTCTCTGCTGAGCGTGTCCTTTCCCATGTGCTTTCCCCCTTACTAAATATTCATATCCCCGGAGGGCAGAGTGATCAGGGCAGAGGACTTGGAGCAAGGCCTCCTATTCCCACTCATTGCTTGTTGCTGGGTGATCCACTTCACCTTCCTTTGATTCAGTTTCTGGGGGAGGGCTAGAATCAGGCAGCTGGTGCTCTGGTCCCGTGTGGAGCAGTTCTGGGTAGTGCGGTGGTTAAAGTGGTGGGGACTGCTAGCACAAACTGCACCAGTGGTAGCAATAAGAGAGATTTTAGGGAAATAAAGCTAGTGTAGGCAGGTCTTTACACAAGGGTTACGCAGGGAGAGATGAATTGCACCCCGGGAGGCTTGTTTGAAAAAGCAGAGGAGGAATCTAAGCCCTTTGCCTCTAACTGTATTACAGTAGCACATAGAGGTCCCCAACCAAGATCAGGGCCCCATTGTGCTAGGAGCTGTACTGCATATAGTGATCCATCTATCCAGTCCAGAGCTTCCGGCTGTCCAAGGGTAGGGACACCTGGAGCCGGGGGTTGCATCCCTGCCTATCTTGGCTAATAGCCATTGATGGACCTACCCCCCATGAATTTATCTAGTTCTTTTTTGAACCCAGTTATTCTTTGTTCTCTTTAGTGAAAGCAAAGGTTCAACACTCCCCCACTGCTCTTCCCCAGGTGAAGTCCCGGGCTGACTGGCTGCTTGGAACACAGATTTTATTTGTTCTCGTTTTTGGTCATTCGAACCATTGAATTGAGGAGATCAGCCATTTTTGCCATTCTAACAACATAGCTCATGGTTACGACTTGGGCCACCTAGAATCACATTAGCTGTGCTTGGTTGAGAGGAGAGTATATTTCTCGCCACACTTAGTGCAAGAAAACTATTTCTATTTTGTTGTATTTTTAAAAAATATATATTGAAGTTTGTTTCTTGGGAATCTCTCTGGTGCCTGCTGCTGTCTTAACAGCACCTCACAAACATGAAGGACCATGTTGTGTCTAGCTGCCTTCCCAGAGGCACAAGCTGAACCCAGGCAGTGCCTTAAACAGCAGGCTGTCCCTGCTGTCTGTGGTGCCAGCACTAAACTGTGAGTTGTCCTCTGAGGGTCCATCCTGGAGCTCTGGTCATGTGGTTGCACAGAGACGTGACCTGAGGCTATGTCTGCTCTGCAGCTGGCAGCAAGCATCCCAGCACAGGGTAGAGCAACATGCACGAGCTCAGGGGGAGCACAGGCAGCCGCTCGGGCTAGCTGGCCAAGGATGTATGAGCCCACACCCCTGGGTAGGTACTCGGGTGGCTCGCAGAGCTAGCGTATGTCCGTCTGTCCATGCTGGGAAGCACACTCGTGGCTGCAGTGTGGATGTAGCCTGAGAGTTTGGATGCTCCAGGAAAGCAGGAGTGGGTGAGCAGCATGAAATCCAGCCCCTATGTCTCTGGGGTAGCAGAACTCCGAGAGGGAAGGCGGGCAAAATTCCAGTGGGTGCGTGCCTGGCACAATGCATAGCTCAGCCCTGCAATCAACCCGCATGGCAGTGAGGGAGGGAGAGGCAGGCACGTGGGGTGGGCTAGGGGAGGAGAAGCACATCCTGCTTCTCTGACTTGCACCCTTTTGGGGCTGAGTGGAAGGGCCAGTGGAAGTTTGTTTTATGAGGGAGCTGCAGCTGCTCCATGGCCAGGCGGGGATGATTTCTCCTCCCATCCATCTGCCTCATTCTTGGCTTGGCTGGGCACTGGTCTCTGGACTCACCCGTTGGTCCATACCAGCCCTTTCAAAGGACAGGCTATGAAAATACCACCTGGCCAAGCTCTCCAGAGGCTGGCGTGCAGGCCTAGCTTCCTCTTGGCAGGGGTTCTGAGCATCTCTTCCAGCTGCTGGGACTGTCTCAAATCCCCTTGCAGGGCTTTGATCAGCTGCCTTCGTCCTGGTCTCTCTGCTCCGTTCTCCCAGAGCAGCTGGGCAGTGGGAAATGGGTGGAGCCTCACTCCATCTCTTCTCCCTACCTTCTCCCCACTCATACTCAGGCTCTCTCCTTACTGGCTAGCACAACTGGCCATAGTGGGTCCCAAGTGTGCTGCTGGTGTGGGCCAACTGCAAATTAATACCCACCCACCCACCCAGTAGGAAGCCAGGGATGAGTTGTGAGGAAGGCTGCCTCTGGTGGTGGTGCAGTTTACACACCACCTCTTGCTTAGGGCTGTGTCTGCAGTCACCGCCTGGCCCTTTGCCTGGGAGATCGAACAGTTACTTCTAGCTACTGCAAATGGCTGGATTAAAAAGCTTTTGGCAAATGTTTAATTTTTAACTATTTTTTTTTTTAAATGGCCCCTTCTTTTGAGAAGCATAGTTGTTTTTACTGTGTGACATTTGATTTTTTAACATTCAAATCCGTTTCCATTTTGATTGCCTTGTGCAAAAGACACCGGTTCCGGGTTTAACATTTGTACAGTCATCCGATAGACACAGATATAGAAGAAAACTCATTACTCTCCCATTTGCAGGATTTCATCTCTATCCCATCTCAAAAAACAAGGGGGTTAAATTTGTTCTGAAAATGAATGTGTTGGGCATTAAGCTGCAGTGAAGTGCACTGACCTTTATATTTAAAGTCCATGTTGTAATGAAATGCAAGTGCTGTAGTTGACTAAGACTTTTTTGTAGGAGGTGGCTCATCTGCTTTAGATTTTTCCTTTCTGAAGTCCGAGCATGCCTCTGATCTAGAGCCTCCATTGATCATCCAAAGACACCAGCTGGATTGCAAAGGCATTTTAGTAACTTTAAATAAAAAATCACAGCTGCTATAGTAAATAGAGCTTTCTTCGAAAACACTCCCTGGCAAAGCAACACAGGAAATCCCTAATCTCTTTGTCTCTTTGCTTTTGTAGGTCCATCTTCCATTTGCTGTTGTTGGCAGTACTGAAGAAGTGAAGATTGGCAATAAGATGAGCAAGGCCAGGCAGTATCCATGGGGGGTTGTGCAGGGTATGTCCAAAGACAAACAAAAACTCCTTGTTTTATGCCATCCAGTTTTTAAAAAATTGCTGATCTGTTGAGGCTGTCTGCCAATTTCTGGCGTTGGGCGGGAAGAACTTTGCAGTGGTCAGGGGCAAAAAGGCCATTTAAAAAGCAAAACAAAACAGGGCTTCGTAAGCACTTCTTAACCTTGAGATTGGTCTCTTGGTCACTTGTGAAAGGCGTGAATCCACAACCTGACTCTCTGATCTGGGGAAGAGCAGGTTAGAATTCAGAGACGTTGGCAAATATTTCGTTTGTAACTTCTTTTTCTTTTTGTGTTCCTGACATTTCTGTGCCAGTAAACTAACTCCGATAACAGGGAATGGTCAGACAGGTGAATGGTTTGCTTTATTTTCAAGGAATATGCAGCACGTGCCTTACTCTTCTCTGATGAAAGTCAATGGGAGTTTTCTCATTGATTGAAATGGGATCAGAGTTGAGCAAATGCTGAGTGCTTGTGAAAATCTCATCCTGAAATTCTAACAAAATGCCAATGAAGGCCAAATTCTTCCCTTGGATGTGCTGGTTCCTCTGGAAGTCAATGGAAACCCTGCATCTACCTGCGACTAGAACTTGTCTCTGAGGGCATGTCTACATTGCATGCTAAGCCTGGGTGTGTGGGAGCTGGGCTTGTGGATTTGTTGCTTCCATGCCCATACTTGTGTCCACACTGCATTGTAAACCTGGGCTTACAACTGCTGGCCCCTGGTCTCACGGCTGTGCTAGTGCGTCCATGCTGCACTACTCAGACCTTCTGACTCAGATCTGCAGCTTAAGCTGCATTCACACTGCAAAATAACAGGGGCTTGGACCCAAGTCTCAGCAGGAATTGGGCTCTGACCCACCTCCCTAGCCAGGTTTAAGGGACCCAGGTCCTGAGTTCTTGCTGATGTGAGGTAGACTGAATTGTGTGTGGACAGAAGGGGGGCTTGGACTCAAACCTGAGTCAGACCCCTGCTTTAGTGTGCAGTATAGACATACCCTTCATGTTTGAAAAACCAACCCAGAATGTATAGACACTGGCAAAGCCTAGGCCCTGCAATTCACCCCCACTGCAGCTCCCCAAGTGGTAGCAACAGTGGATGAGGTGAAATGGAGAGGGCCTAGTTATTTTTACCACTGTATTGTCTAATCCTGCCAGCACAGATAGTGCTGATGCCCTGCTCTTGGTACGCATTCAGGCAGGGGACGTAGAGGTACCTGACTGGAAAGCAGCATGTCAGAGACTCAGTGCAACAAACTGCAAGAGTGTTTGCAAAATAATTCTTCAGCTGTTCGAATATTTTTCGGCAGTTTTCTCACTGAGCAACTTGAAACTCGCCAGGCGCTCTATCATACAACACAAATCAGAGCAACATCTCTGAGTGAATTAGGGTTAGGAAATAAGCTAGCAACATTTGGAAATCTCATACTAGTCATGTGCCGTGTCAGTTTCCCCTCATTCCCAGGAAACCTAGTGCTTTATTCCCATTTACAGTGAACCCAGTTTACACTGCTGTAACATGGGCCCCTAATTTCTAACACTGCCTGACGTGTGGAACTCCAGACTAATACACAAGCTGCATAGACATGCACCTGTGCACAGTAAATACTAACCATGAAGAAAGAGGAATGGTGAAAACCCGCTGGATGTAACTTTTTTTCTTTCTTGATGGGCTGTTTTTCTTTTCGTTTCTTTTGCAGTTGAAAACGAAAACCATTGTGACTTTGTGAAGCTGCGTGAGATGTTGATCCGAGTGAACATGGAGGACTTGAGAGAGCAGACGCACACCCGGCACTATGAATTGTACAGGCGCTGTAAGCTAGAAGAAATGGGATTCAAAGACACTGACCCTGATAGTAAACCATTCAGGTATGAAAGCATAACAAAGCCCATATTTCTTTGCTGGTGTGAGTCACTAGTGAGTGACAGCACTTGTTTTTCCTTCTCTACCCTCCTACATTCTCCTTGGGGTTGTTTTTTTTTCCCTCATCCAAACATGTTGCCCCTTCAGCACCCCAAGTCTTTCCTGGCTGGAGTGAGTTAGATCCAAAATTAGACTCTGATTGCATTGCCACTATTATGCCACTAAGTCAGCCTGTGCCTAAATCTGTGGGGGGGTGTGTGCGTGTGCAATCCTTGAAATTGCAGATTGTCTGCTGGCACCAATCACTGCAAACAGGATTTCTTTCTGATCCTTGGCAACATTAAACCCAGGTGTGTTCCATAGCTCGAGGTAAAGATACGGCCTTGTTCTCCTCACACCAATGCTCATATAACCCCGGTATGGAAGGTCAAGTTTGCATCCCTCTCGCTTAGGCCAGACTGACACCAGTATTAAGCTTCAATGACTAGGCAAAGTTCCACCTGCATGAGTGAGAGGGGCGTTGGTCCCCTGCTCTCTAACCAGCTGAAGTTTGATTTCCTTTCCAGAGAGCAATGACTTAAGATGACAGGTTTCAGAGTAACAGCCCTGTTAGTCTGTATTCGCAAAAAGAAAAGGAGGACTTGTGGCACCTTAGAGACTAACCAATTTATTGGATTTGTGCTGGAAATGGCCCAACTTGATTATCATACACATTGTAAGGAGAGTGATCACTTTAGATAAGCTATTACCAGCAGGAGAGTGGGGTGGGAGGAGGTATTGTTTCATGGTCTCTGTGTGTGTAATGTCTGCTGCAGTTTCCACAGTATGCATCCAATGAAGTGAGCTGTAGCTCACGAAAGCTTATGCTCAAATAAACTGGTTAGTCTCTAAGGTGCCACAAGTACTCCTTTTCTTTTGACTTAAGATGGGCTCAGCCCTTCCCATTCAGGAATCCAAGGAATTTCCATTGCTTCCTGTGTACTTGAGGCCACTTTTGCTCAAGTTTATAAGTAGAAAGGAAATGGGGAAAGTACCTAATTTTATACATCGGGTGGATGCTAGTAGTTTAAAGTACCCCCACCCCCTTTTCCTGCAGTAGTTGTATTCCCAAAATGAGGGAAACTGTCGTGTAGGGAGGGTATCCATTATTTCTCCCAAGACAAGCAAGCAAATATGCATTCCCTTGAGTCTGAGTCGTGGTCTACAGAGAGCATGTCCGCAGCAATCCTAGCTCCTCAGCTGGTTTACATTACTCTGTCAGGAGCAGTAAGTATTCTATTAATCTTAAGCAAGCTGGATAAGACCGCAGCAAACTGTTTACACTAAACAGGATATTGCAGAAAGGAAGCATGTAAATGAGGCCAGTGTCAGTGAAATTAAGCTCGTTGCAAGAATGCAGGCCACTGCTCGTGCAGGCTCAAAGAGGTGCTAAAACAGGAGGAAGTGTCTGTGTTCCTAACAGAAGGTTTTTGGTTTTGTCTTTTTGTTTGAGAAGAGGTGGGTTGTACCCCACAAAAAACAGACAGCGTCTCTTTACTGTTGTACTCTCCTTGCTTCCCATGCATTTTCCTCCTCTTTGTGGAATCCTTTCTCCGTCGCTTGGGTTGTTAAGTGGCCTATCGATTTTTAAAATAAAAGCTAGAACGTTTTTTTTTTTTTTTTCAATTGACAGTAATTTGGAAACATGTTTTCCTTAATTGGATGTAAATGTTCAGATTCTGGGAGTTTTCTCTGGAATGTAGGTTTATGCCTCTTCGTTTGATAGCTGAAGTAACAGCATCTCTAGAGTGCTGTGACTGTAAGAAGTTCCTGAAATCCCAAATGGCCTTGCTTTTATACGCCTCCAGTGAGTTTTCCATATGTCATTTTGAATTCCTGGGCCAAATTCTCTGCTGGCATAACGGCCGAGAGGTCAGCGGTGTTGCCCCAGGAAAGAATTTGACCCAGACGAATTCTAGGGAAGTCATGGAATTCTACCAGCAGAGAATTTGGCCCAGACGAATTCCAAGAAAGTCAGTGGTATTACATCAACAAACAATGTAGCTTGCTGGCTTTCACGTATTTGAAAGTTTCGCACGAAGGGTGGGATTTCCAACTGTAGTTGAGGGCCTAACTTTGGTAGGCTCTTCTGCAAATGCCAGGCTAAAATAATAAGGTGATATCAGTAAAAATGAGTAATTTTGTCTGTCGCTGGAAAAAATCCTGCATCGGCTGGCCAGCCTTCCGCCTTCCACATCACCCTGCTCTTTTGTTTGTGACCAAGATGTGGGTTGCAAGGCAGGATATGATTAACTGAGTATGGAGTGCTTTCAGTTTGGTTTCGTAAGGCTCTGCTGCTCTCTAGGATACTATATTGCAACTGCAGTTTCTAATCTTCACTCAAACGAACAGATAAAACTGAAAGCACGCACAGGGTGCTAGCAGCTCTGTTGATGAAGAAGGTAGTGTATCCAGAGCCTATACTTGGACATTTACAGGATTTCGATTAGATATGGGCCACAAACAGAACCTTCCATCGAAAATTGAGTTTCAGGTAGATTCTGATTCGTTTGTCTGGATCTTTACCTATTACCACCAGTCTGGGACTGTTTCCAGTCCAGATCCAAAAGAAGCTCATTTTCATTTTTCCATTCTCAGATGGTGAGAATCTCACGAGAACTGAACCCTATGAGACTTCCACCATTCAAGTGCTGGGAACCCAGCTAGGTCAGCTGGCATCATGAGACTGTCTCTGTCTGTGGTTGATAGTGCAGAAGAGCAGCTCATGAGAGACCCATTCCTGCAAGGGGCTGTGGGGAAATTGGTGGGAGCTGGGGTTACTCAGCACTGTGTGCAAGATTAAGCCTGAGATGTAGCAATCTGAAGGCTATGTTTGATTGGGATTGCAGGAGGAACTAACAAAGAAAATCACTGCACGCAATGAAGAATAAAGCACTGGCCTGAAGCAGGGGCAAATGTTTCACTAACTCAGTTTTAATTGTCCTCATTGTGCCTACGCATAGAAAGTAGCCTGGGTGTAAACACAAAATCCATATCAATGGAGCTTTAATTGGGATTGTTTGTTCTCAGGAATGTAACCTGGGAAAAGAGTTGCTGGCAAACTCCAGCTATCCTTTTGACTGAGATTTTCAAAGCCACCAAAGGAATAAAATAAATGGGAATTTGGCTTCCAAATCCCCTGAGCGACTCTGAAAATCGCAGCTCTTTGTGTACGTGTGTGTTGGCCCATTTTATCCCCCAGAGGTCTGCTGCAGCATCTCCTCGTTGGGTAGTAAATCAGTGTCAAGAAACAGATTCCTTTGTGTTGATGGAGGAATGAAGAAATTAAAGCTGTAAAAGATGGTGATTCAGAGGAAGAATAATAGTGTTTTACCAAACATACCAGCCCAGAATCTGTGTTCTGTTAACCCTGGATCCTATGTAGGCTAGATGCAGGACAAACAGAAGATGAGGCAAGCAGATTGGGAGCAGACAGAAATGTATAACTGATCAGGCGTGGAAGGCTGTGTTAGCTGCTGAATTGCAGTAAATGCATATGCAGTAGCTGGTTTTGAAGCTGAGTCACTCTTGCTGCCTGTTAACTGACTTGCAGACTCTGAAAGCCTTTTATATAACTTCCCAAACCGCGGCCTTCCAGAAAACGGGAATGGAGATCCGGACAATGCGATCAGGTCTCTTCTCTGAAATTCCATGGCGATGCTGAGTGAGGGGTGACATGCCAAGAGGCCCAAAGCCTGGGTGAATATCTCTGGTCCATGCACGAAGCGTAATCTTGACTGTGTTTTCCCTTGTGTATTTTTAATAGTCTCCAAGAGACCTATGAAGCGAAGAGGAATGAATTCCTGGGTGAGCTGCAGAAGAAGGAGGAAGAAATGAGACAGATGTTTGTCATGAGAGTGAAGGAGAAAGAAGCAGAGTTGAAAGAAGCGGAGAAAGATGTGAGTGATTTCTAACCAAAAGGATTAGTGCGGGGGTTTACGCTGGGAGCTTGAAAGGGGCCTAAAGGATTTTGACATTTGGATCCCACTGGTAGTCTGAGAGAAAGGATGGCCCACTTGTTAGGGCATGTGCCTAGGTGTTGGGAGACCTGGGTTCAAGTCCCTGCTCTGCCGTAGACTTCCTGTGGGACCTAGGGCAAGTCACTTAGGGCCAGATTTTTAAAGGTGTCCAGGCACCTACATTGATTTTCAATGGGAGTTAGATACCTAAACGCTTTTAAACACCTGGCCGAAGGTCCCTGTGCCTCAGTTCCCCCATTTGGACAGTGGGGATAATAGCGCTTCCCGGCTTCTCAGGGGTGTTATGAAGATACAGACATTGAAGATTGTGAGGGGTTCAGATAGGGGGAAGGGGGGCAGCAGATAAATACCATAGGCACAGAGAACTCCCTCAGGCTTCTTGATAAAACCCCAGCCACCATGTCATGCTGGCTCTGCAGATGGGAATCCTTCCTGCCCAATGAAAGGCGCATACTTGCTAGGTCATACAGCTCAGTGGTTCCCCTTCGCCCAAAATACTGGGGACAGCTGCAGTCTGGGGAGCTGATGGCTTTGCAGGATGGCACCCAGCGCTACAGACTATCTGTCTTTGAAGGGGCCACGTTTCAACCATTACAGTTCTTTGAAACCTGGCTGCTGCATAGAGCCTTTCAGCAGCTCAGCACTGTTCTCTGGACTGCCACCCCCCACTGCAGAGTCGGGGTTTTTCAGAGTGCAGCCCCAAAGGGCACAGCCGAACTGTCATAATCCAAGAGGGCCATTTCAACAGGAGCTGCTCTAAGACCGATTCCCTGCCTCCCTGCACCTTGTCGTCCCATTATATCTCTGCAAAGGGGGTGTAACATGCCACCGGGTCAGAGTGGTAGTGTTTTGCACCCACTGTCTACTCGCTTTGTGCAAATGTAGCTGTCCCCACATGGTGCTGGGCAGAGGAGAATCAAGCCCTGAGCGTGTAAGTGCACAGACACCTGTGGATGTTCCGAGAGCATGAGAGAGTTTCTGGAGGGCTTTTCATCAGGTGGTCACGTAGCAGTTTTGCTGGTCACCAATGTAGAACAGTTTGTCACTACACAAACGAAAACACAAATTGTATGAGTCTGTTCGTTAAAGTGAACAAGACACATCATTGTAACCTTCCCAGTGCTTGGAATTGGGAATGAGTTATCTAGCAGTCCCCAGAAAGCCAGAAGATATGGTGGAGGAGAAATGCGAGCTGGCTTGGGTCTTTCATGCAGTCATCTCAAATTCATGTCAATACGTGAATGAAATAGATGTTTAAGGCAGTTCTCTTCACACGTAGCTTTCCTGCAGCGAAAGGTGAAATCCTAACTTTCCCTGAAGCCCGTTGGCAGAATAACTAGTACATAAGCACCCAGCGATACCTCTCCATACTTTGCTCCTCCTTGTAGAATACCAGGATTGTTTAAAATCCCTTTAGGAAAATTTCTTTTTGAGATCAGTAAAGCTTGGTTTTGTGGTGAAGGCCCTGGACTGGGAAGATCTGCCTTCAATTCCCAACTCTACCACAGCTGTCTTGTGTGACCTCAGGCAAAATTTTCAAAAGTGCCTCAATGACTTAGGCTTCTTCATGCATTAGAAACGGGATTTAGGCTCGTAAGTCCCACTGATTTTCAATCTGACCCTTATTTCTTTCTCTACTTCAGTTATAGACTACTTCCTTTGGCCGTCGTGTCTGCTTAGATTGGGAGCTCTTCAGGGCAGGCACTGCAGTTTTGCTATAGTTCTGCTTTACGTGTGTGGAGAGCATCTAGAGCTGTGGGACCCCTGTAGGAAGTGCTGTAATTCACACAAATAACAAAAAGCAATATTCTCTCCCCCTCTCCTCCAACTCCATCATCCCCTCCCTGTCTGGGCAGCTCCATGAAAAGTTCGATCATCTCAAGCGGACACACCAAGAAGAGAAGAAAAAAGTGGAAGACAAAAAGAAGGAGCTTGAGGAGGAGCTGAGCAACTTCCAGAAGAAGAAGGCAGCCACTCAGCTACTACAGTCACAGGCTCAACAGGCTGGTTCCCAACAAACCAAGAAAGACAAGGACAAGAAAAAGTAAGGGGCTGTCGCACTACAACCTTGTGGCCTTATTCCAGTGTGTGTGGTTTTTTTCTGTTGCATGTCTGTATTTGCTTTTCCCCATCATCAGACTGGAAACTGGGCTTTTTACCAGACTGATCAAATAAAATATCTCCAAGGGGTGGGCCAGGGAGATGATTTTAATGTTTCATTAAAAGGGTACCGTAAAGTTTAATTTATCCCTCTGGCTGGTTTGAGAGAGCAGTCAGAAAGTAGAGGTCTAATCTGTGATTTTTCAAGTATATTCTGAACCAACTTTGGGACACTCAGGTCACAGACTTATTCTCCTGAGCCCAATAAGAGTGTCTCTAATTGTACTTCCCTTCCCCATTTATACTTTAACTATAGTTCCTAAGTCTAAATACTTTAGGGTTGCGGTTATAGCTGTAAACACCTTTAAAACCAAAAGCTTAACAACCATGTCATTTTGACATGGAACATCCTAGTGCCAAAAAGTGAACACTTGGAAGGGTTTTTTTTGTTTTTTAAACTATGGTACCTATAATTACAGGTTAATTTAATTCACGTAGTATCAATTCAACATAATAAGATAGCACAACTGATACATCTAGCAAAAGATAAATGGCATTATATTTTCTACTATTATGTATTTACACTTGTGAGGCAAATTCTACTCTCAAATACTTATGGGGCTTCCGAATGGCATGCTCATGCTCAAATAAATTGGTTAGTCTCTAAGGTGCCACCAGTACTCCTTTTCTTTTTGCGAATGGCAGAATGTATCCAAGGGCAGAATTTTTCCCTTTATTGGCTTTAAAAAACCCCAAACTGTCTCGGGATTGGAGACTTACAATGAAACCAAACAAGTTTGACAGAGCTGAAGTAGAATAAGAATGGATTGTCTGTATAGCAGAATGGGACAACCTATTCTGAGGGCAGTCTTGGGTAAAAAGTACCAATATTTCCTCTCTGCCATTCTCAGATAGGGTAGGGTTCCCCTGGGATTTCTTCCCAGGTTGCCTGCGATAAAAACACACATTCATTTTACTGAAATCATATACCCTATAAAGAGAGTGATACTGTAGAAGCTGAGTAACACACACAAAACTTTGTTGTCTCCAGACCTCAGCAAACGTTTAATAGCCAATGATCCAGCAAGGTCTTGCATTATACATATGGCATAGGGCATTTCCTGGTATTCTATGAAATACGGTCATAAATAACGAACACTAAGCTGTCATTGACAAAAGAAAAATGGTTGAAGTGCAATTAATGATGTGGCAGTTTTTGCTTTTTATTTGGTCACCTAGGGCTTGTCTGCACGTGGAGTTATTCAGGAATGGCTGGTGTGCTTTAAATTCCCATCCTACCTTAATCTGAATTAACTCTCAAGTGTGGGCAAGACCTTACTTGCTAATTGACTAACTTCAACTATTCATAAGAGGACTCGAGCGAGCTAGTGAGCTTCTACTTTATTTCATGTACACTAGTATATTTTTCTACAATGGGCAGCGGCACCGTGCTCTCGTCCTTGTACCAGCAGAAGCCAGAGTGTCTGTCTCTGGTTTCTGCTGCTGGATCAGTGCTCTGAAAGTCATGCCCAATGAAGACATTTAAAATAATGAAGGGCCAGTTCCTCACCTGATGTAAATCAATGTAGCTCCTATGGAGCCATGCTGGCTTACTCTAGCTGAGAATCTGTCTCTAAAAGCTTATGCAAAGACCATAGAGAAAATACAGCATTTTCATGTGTACTGGAAACTCATTTAATTAAAATAATTCAAAAAGCAGATCAGCACAGAACTAATAATATCTGGCAGTAACCTTCCTAGAATGCTGAGATTTCTCCCTTGTGCGTTTTCAGTAAATAGGATAGACTGGAACAAGGGTCCTGCCTGGCATGGCTGTTCCCACATTGTGTTCCCCTAGTATGGTCTTTTTTCTAAGTAACTTGGAACTTTTGATGACCTTTTCCTACTCGGAAATCTTTGAAATGGCGCTGCTAACTTAATATTTATATAAAATCTGCAATAGGCTTCTTCATCTCTTCTGTATCAGACTGAAGCTATATGCAGTGAGGTTTGGTTTTGTAACTTTTAATAGTAGATGTTAGCTACTAGTTATTCCTGTGAATTTTTCGGGCACCTGCATGGAATTGGTGTATTATATACATCATGTTTCTAGTTGCCATTACAAATCACATGGTTTCTATTCTGCCACAGAAATCCAGTCATGAGGAACATGCACTTTTGCTTTGTAAATATGTTTAAAATAGTCTCGGCTCTCAGTATCATTCCACACCAGCTGTTGGGAGTTGCTCAAATTGTTTTATGATGTTCAAATTGGTAACAGAAGCTGGAAGGGAAAATGCGGATGCATCTGCATTGTAGCATATCTTGGTTCCTAAAACCTTTAAATTTCCTCTTGCACTCTAATGAAATGCTACAGTTTTAATAGGTAAGGTTTTTTATTCTTATCGTTGAGCTGTGGTGACATGACTGTGATGTTTTATACAATTACCAGTGGAAGTCAGGCTAATCCCTGAAATGCTCTTTGCCGAATTTCCCTTGTAGCTTCCCCAGAATGCAATTTATTGGACTGCTTCTTTTTAAAGGTGGAATTACACATCTGTAACTTGGACCGCTGAGAACTTATCAGAATTCTGCACAAGCCAGAATGATGAAACAGGGCCAAATTCTCTGCTGGCCTAACTCCACTGGAGAGAATTTGGTCCCATCCCATGAGACTAAACCACTGTCCTTATTACTTCCTTTTTACTGTGTTTTTTCTGATGGATTCATGAGTGGAATTGAACATCTACAGTTTAGACATTTTTCTAACTTTTGTTGATGTTGATAGCCCTGATTGAGGAAAGAATTTTGAGTGGGGACAGCACTTAAGCATGGGCATAAGTCCCCTTGGAGTTCGAGGTATATTAACTTTTTCATTACCACAGCACCTAGGGGCCCTATTTGTAGACCAGGCCCCACTGTGCTAGGTGCTGTACAGCCATGTGCTTAAGTGCTTGCCTAAATCCCATCCTGATCCCATAATCTTAGTTGTGGCCTTGGCATTTCTTCATACCTGAATGTTCCAGAGGCATTTGCTGGCAACGAGTGTGGTCATGGCACATGTCTAACCAGAGTGGGTCCTTTTTAATAAGATCAGTGAAATGCTTCTTGGCTCTTGCCTGTTCCATTGAATAGGTCGTCAGCTGCGTACCTAGATGTGTGCATTGTACTACCTGCCATTTCTCAGACCGGCACAGGAGTTGGAACTCTTTTGTTTGGCTTCTTTAATGTAAAGTCACTTTGTAAAACAGTACAAGAAACGTCTCTTCCTTTAATGAAAGGAATTTTCAAACGGGTGCAAATATACTAGGCCGTATTCAGTCATGGTAGAAGTCCTTAAACTGCACCATGCAGGGTGTTCAATGGGGGCCTGGGACGACACCCACTGAAGAGAGACTAGCTGATTTCAGTGGGATCGGGATCAGACCGGTCGGCTACATTTTCAAAGTGATGATTGACCTTAAAGTGCCCAACTTGAGATGCCTTAAAGGGGCCTGGTTTTCAGAAAATGTGAAGCATCCGCTCTCAGAATCCCTTTTAAGATGTCTTAGGTTGGGCATGCAAAATCACTAGCCACTTCTGAAAATATTGGCCTAAGTCACTATCAAACAGTAACCTAGTTTGGACTAACTATGTGGTTGGTTTGTTTTTCTCCACTCAGTTTTTCTTTGCTTTTGCTTGTCATATAGAATAGAATTGACTCCAATTTTAAGGTTTGTTTCACTCCTTTTTAATTTCATAATCCATTTGCATGGGCGTCCACCGAAGCAGAATGCTGGTGTCAGCTCTCCCATTTTTCTTTCTTTCTTTTGGGTTTCTATTATTTCTAATGTTTTTTGTTTTTGTTTTTTTAACTTGCAGTGCAAGCTTCACATAAAGCCTGGCAAGCCAAGGATGTTCCTGCATTCACCTGCTTTTGCAGTAACGTGTGTCTGCCATCTGTTTGGTTTTTGTTTTAAACACAAATAACTATTAACTCATTTAATAATGGAGTGGGTGGGAGAAAGGTGGGTGAAGCAGTGAGCATCTGGAAATTGAGTGTGTGCGGGGGGAGAGGTGTGTTCTTGTTTGAAAAGTTGATGCCATTTCTCTCTTTGGTAAGGACAGCAGCAATAGATCAGACCTGCCACTTGGCTTTGAATTGAGAGCAAGACTTGTGCGTCATTGGCTTGATCCAAGGGCACTTAAAGACATTGGAAGGGTTTCAGGATCAGGCCTTAAATGCTGCTGTTACTCGTTTGCACACACTGCTCTCAACAGGCCAAACTGTGATTCCCTTTACTCACACAGAATAGCACGAGTACTCCCATGGAAATCTGGGGGCTAAGTTATGAGTGAGTTACTATTCAGTGCGAATAAAATCAATGCAGACTTAGCCAGAGTCTCCCCAGTGTATTGCTAAACCCAGAAGTCCACTTAAATGAGTGTTTCTTTGATAGCTTGACTTGTAAGACTAGGAATCCCACTGTTAGGTTTTTGTGTGTGTAGGTAACAAAAGAGCAACTGACCTTGCATGCTTTTATTCTTGCATGACTTTTTTACCTTATGGATAATGACTTTTGGCCTGGCTTTTTGTAATTCACCCAACAGGTTAAATATTTTTGGAATAACTCTTCTCTATTAAGTGTTGTGGCTAATCACTAAAAGCTGTACAGTATGCATCAAAAGGAGCTGCAAATTCCCAAGACAGGAGGTTCCCCCTCCCCTATTGCTTTGAAATCAAGAGTCCCCCATCAAAAACTAACCAGGTGACGAATCCCATCCCAAAACTTGAATACACTTTTTCCACAGATTGCCTGAGTAAAAGTGTCACCCCTCCACACTTCGTTGATTCCTGCAGGGCCCCATCCAGCAAATGCATAAGCAAAGAGTAACTTTACTCATGCAATATAGTTCAATTGACTTTAGTAGGAGTCCTTACAGGAGTAAATTTTTGCACATGCTTATGTGGTTGCAGGATCAGTCTTGGAACATAGTGTCTTCTGTTGGTAAGTGCCAGTGAACCATTAAAGGAGTTAATTAAAACTCCATTAACTTCAGTTTCTCTGGGCTCCTAAAGTGGAGAATAAGGCTGTTCGCTCTCTTTACCGGGCTAAGATATAGCTATCTTGCTTGACAAAGGCAACATCAATGCACTGATCAGCTCTGCGCAGCCGGCTGAGGCTTGGGATGCAAACAATAGTTTGCATTAAAAAACGGTGACTGAACGTCTAGCATAAGCCAGGCCTTTTTTTAGGGCGTCCTTGGTGTGAAAATTGACCTAACTGTTTAATTTGTATTTTCTATGCCATTCCTTTTTGGACAGAGTCTTTTCCTTTCTGATACATTCCAAGAAGTGGCGACCCATGTTTACTCTATGACTTCTGGATTTCTTTCTCTGCTGCTGCTGATCTGCCAGCTTTCCCTCTGCTCCTAGCTAGGTAGTCTCCTGTTTTTCTTTAAAGCACTCTTGAAATTAACCCTCTTCACCTGATCCCACACATTCCAACTTTGCTTGTTTCTACCCAAGCACAGGGGTCATGTAACTACAGTCACAAAGGCAGGTTTGTGGGGGGTTGTTTTGTTCTTTTTCCCCCCACCCCCCACTGTGTAAACATGGCTCTTAGGGAGGGGAAAGGGTGGCTGGACAAACTGCATAAATTTAAGCAGAGGAAAAGCAGGGAAGAAACTTTTGAAATTCAAGCTAAGTTGTCATGTGAACACAATCATTGGAAGGACTGACAGTTGCAGTAGCCAGGTTAAATAGCAGTAAAAATCAGAGATCCTTGCAGTTTTGCTTCAGCTTAACCTTATAAACTCACTTGGTATTGAACACATGAAACCAGTTTCCTAACCATGGGCTGCATTTGATCATGCAATATGCTCAAGTTTAAAGCTTGTGTAGTGTGCTTCCATCAGCTGTGTCTGTGCGTGTCCTATTTTTAATTAACACAGGTGGGGTTTTTTTGTGCCAAGTAAGAGAACTTAATTTTAACATTAGTTTTTCCTGTTCAGTTTAAAAACCCTTTCAAGGGAAGCTTGGCAGAGAAAATTAGCTGAGACTAGGTATTTTTATTTTGGACACAAAGCTGTTGCCAAATGTATTAAATGCTGGGGGGAGGGATTGGTTTGTTTCTCTTTTTAGCAAAAAACAAAACAAAAACCATCGTTTTGGAGAAGCTGGGAATAAAATTTTAAATTTAATTTTTTTTTTTTTTTTTTGCCCAATAGCACACTAACTTTTAAAAATCCCTGGGCCATGTTTAGCTTGTTACTGCTGCACTTCTTTCCTTTCTGTATCTATGCCTTTTTTCACAGTAGTCCCTGGCTCTGCACGGAGTAAGTGATACCCTCAAATCTAGTTGGATGTGCTTTCTTTCACCTTTGCATGTAAGTACAGCAGCAAGAGACCTCTCTGCCCACTTTTGAAATGTAGAAAACTCAACTTTCATTCAAGTGGCAATGCTGAGGGGTTTTTAAAAACTTTTTATTAAACAATAACCATCTTCAGCTGGGATTTTCAAAGGAGCCAGAGGGAGTTAAGCACCAGCTCCTACTGGCTATTAGGGACCCCTAACTCATTTGAAAATTCCAGCTTAAGGTAGCGTTAGCTTTTGATGACAGCTACGTAACCCTAAATCTTGCTTGTGAGGATCTGCAAATGGTACGATGTTTAAACAGCAATGACTAGTCACTGATAATGCTGCATTTCCCAGAGGTGCTGGGATGTCCATTTTTAGGATGTTATAAATGAGCAGGAACAAACAATGGAGAGTGCAGATCTGCACATTAAAGCACTCCCTGGATGTGGAGTAAAACCCATAGGCGAAGTCTGAATGACATACTGGCCACCTGGGAAGGGTGATACTTGTTCCAAAATGCACTGTTGTGAGTATTGGGGGTTGACTTTCAAAAGCACAGATTAGGCATGTGATTCCCACTGACTTAACATCTCCTTGGTTATAAAGGGGTTTGTTCAAGAGTGCTCAATATTGGCGTCACTGCTCCTCTTTAAATCCATGGGGAAACTCCCCTTCATGCTTTAAGGAGCAGAGTTAGGCCAACACTGAGGGCTCTGGAAAATCCCACTCTGTTATATAAGAACCTTGACTGTGCTTATCCTCAGTAGTAACTATGGCGACCTGAGTATATCCAATCATGCCCAGAGTTGTAAAACAAAACCAAACGTTACCATTGGACCAAAATCCATGTCATCTTTCAGTATGGGGTGACATGTCATCTTTGTGGCTGATGGGAAAGGGGGAATTACAAGGTATTCCACTCAGTGGTGTCTCCAAGCTGGAATTTGAACCAGCTAGTGAAAACTGGCCAAGGTACTGATCTGCAGAATGCATCCTCTCAGCTGCCAAGCCAGACTCTGTGTTCCTAGCTACTGGGAGATTTCCTAAATACAAGATCACTTATCCTTTTGCTGCCTTGTATATTATAACCCTGTCAAGAAGACTCTTGTAATTTGTGTCTTTAAAAAAAAAAAAAGCCTTATTTTATTTAACACAATCAATGGGTTTTTTTCAAGTAGTTCTCATTCTACTTTTAAACTGTTGTGACGGAATACAGCAATGTCTTGTGTGTGTTATCAAATCTGTCCATTTGAATCATGTTCTGATTTGCCATTCTCAAGGTGTCAGAAACAGCTTATTCCTGTCACATCCTTTCTCCAAGGAGCCCAACCGCATTTACAGTATCTATCATCTATGAGGCCCTAAGGGCCAGGGTGTGACAGTATGGGATTATACAAATATGAAGGCTGTTTTTTTTTAAACTAACTGAAAATAAAGCTGTGAACAGCAGTAGGAATATTTTGTGTACTTATTTTTAAATATATGCTGATGGCCTTAAACTAGAGGTGTAGAACATTGTTACCTTGCTCTTTGAAAATAACCCATGTTTTTGTCCAAATGACTGTATACCTTCAGCCAGTGTTAATGCAGAATTATGTATGTATGCCTCTTAGATGTCTTATTGATGTCAAAATGAATCATAGCCTTCCACTATAGTTCAGTTCCTTTTTTTGTATGTGCTCTGGGGTGCAAATGTGAATAATGCCAACACAAAGCGGGAAAGGGGAAATATATTTTTACCCAAACACTCTAGTTTTTGTGTGGCCTTTGTAATTTTCTTTTGTTGTGGTTGTTAGATGTTGGGTGAAAAAGAAGTGGACGTGTGTGAATGCCAAGGGTGACGTTTTTATACTTGCTTGATGTTGACATAGACATTTCTTGTTCTTTGGTTGATTGCTTTTGGGCTGTGCTAAGGCGGTTCACAATGGGAGCGTTCATTTTACCTTTTTTAAAACCCCATTCCTTGCTCCTCTTCCCCTGTTCACTAAAGAGGGGCTTGGTAGGCCAAGCCCCTTGCACTGCTCCTGCTGCATATTAAACCCTTCACATATGCACGCTCTCTCCCCTTCACAACTTACTTCCTTTAAAATGTTTCATTTTCTCTTTTCCTTTGCGGTTGAATTCTGAACTTTTTCTTCTTCTTCCTTCTGTAGCTTCTTCTTTATGTAATGGTCACCTTGCCAAGCCCCCACTCCCTTTCTCCTAATGGGCATTAGAAGAGCCAGCGGGACATGTACACACCCGTTGGGAGAAGAGTTACCTCATTCTTCCATCATCTCCACCTTGCTCTTTAAAGCGTGGGTCAGGGAAGTGCGTAGCTCTAAGGGTCTGTTTGCTTCCCAGTATGTCTTCTACAGGATTTTCATTACCACAAAGAGACAGAATAAGTGGAACAGAGAACTTAGATGCTATCACAGATATTACATTGGGAACTTTTCTTTTGCCTTCACCTGCACGCTGCTCTTGATAAATAAGAAGATTACGGACAGAATGAATGTGCAATAATAAAGGATTGCTGAGTAGTAGACTTAAGCTAGAACTGACTTTAATGCTGACAAACATCCTGATCTGGCTACTCTGAAAGCTGTGCGCTCCTGTGCATTTTAAACCAGTTCCTTGGACAGGGATCACTATTTTTAAGTATGAAGTGGCATGAGCAGAGAGCGCTGCTATTTGATACTGTCAGGTTGATGGAATTTGTTCAGTTGTTTTCAGCTGATCTTCTGCCTCTTCGTGTGCAAAATGAGATCTTTTCCTATGAAGTCCAGCCACGCAGATTGCTGCTTGAGGAGAAGACTATTTAAGTATGTGAAGCCCATCCAGTAACTGTTTTTACATGCTTTATGTAGTCTTGCTGTGGGACATGTGCATAAACTTTTTCACTTGTCTACTTCAGAAGCAGATTCAACAGCAAAGAGCTTGAAAAGTGCCAAAAAGTAAGCTTGTAACTTAGTTTACACATGTAAGTCAAGTGCCCTCTAGTGTCAGTGGCTCGGTTCATTATGATTGTCATTTTTAGGTGTATTGTGGGGAGGTTTTTTTAATCACTTGCTGCCAAACTGTGGCTGTTCATTGCTCCTGACCACAAATCAATGCCGTATTTCAGTGTGGAGTGACAAAGGGAATGCAGAGTATTTTACATTGCCTCCTTTCTTGTTTAAAGAATAAAAGCCACTGTCGTTCCTAAACTTGCTTACGTGCTTTTTCGGAAGTACAGGTTTTTTTGGCAGTAGTAGAGGATTTGGACTCCTGCTGCAAGAGAGAGGGCTGGATTTGGAGTGACAAAACAACCCTTTCTTCAATCTGATTAAGTAGATTTGTGCTTATACATCAAGGAAATATTTAAATCAGCTGTACAAAATTGTCATGAATGTTTACCAGTCCTGGTATTAAGTTTAGCTGGCTGAAATTGTACTCTCCTCCTACTGAAGGAGTGGTAGAAGATGGGGAGAGAACCTGAGGGTGGAGTTAAAGCCCTGTACCTGGAACAGACTTGCTCAGAAGCAACCGCCTATAGAAAACATTTGAAATATATTAAGTTTAGAACACCAGGCCTCAATCCAGGAAGTGTTTAAACACAGGGTTAGTCCATTGCTGGATTAAGGCCTGACTCCATTAATATTTCATTTCTTCCACAGATTTTTGTTACCACTTTAGTAAAACGTGACTGTTACTGATTAGCAGAGATGAACCCAATTTTCTAGCACTATGTGGTCAGGCTGTGATGTTTCAAGGGTAAGAGGATACTGCTCTGATCTATATGAAGCATAGGATGAGAGATTCTCATTGTGCTGCTAATGGCACACCTTGCCCTCACTTCAATGGGAACAGGATCATGGCCTATGTGACTTCAGTAGAAGTAGGTGATCCCAGCTGAAAGTCACCTCTGGGCAGAAGGTCAGCTAGTGGCTTAGGCCTTACTTAACTCCCTCTCAAGCCCTCATTTGAGAATAAAATTTATGCATGTGCTTAAGCATCAAGGCCCTGCCACCACTGGATGATGTCTCACCCAGGGAGTTTATAAGGGCCATGCCTTCCAAACAAGTTAAGCTACTTAGCCCCCAATCCATTTGTGCCTCATTCCTTAATGCACTGCTGCATGCTCTGAGTCCCTATGATGGGTTAATCAGGTGTGAGTATTTTTAAAATCAAACAGTAGTTAGGAACCCAACTTTGGCTTCTGAAAATGTATGGTCAGAACTGCTCCCCTGCCTGCATAGTCCTGAAGCCTACAGTCTGCCTAAGGCACAGTGAGTTCACTGCTGTCCTGTGCACAAGGAGTTGAGATTCAATTAAGTTTGTATACATGGTTATACAGCCAGGCAGCTGGATGAGCTTAGACCAAGGGTTGGCAATCTTTCAGAAGTGGTGGGTCTAGTCTTCATTTAGGCACATGCCAGTAAAAAATTATATATTTTAGAGACCTTCTAAAAATGTTAACTAAATGAGTATTGTAAATAAGACTCTTCATTTAAAATTAAATTAAAATGCAGAACCCCCCCGACCAGGACCCAGGCAGCATGGGTGCTACTGAAAATAAGCTTGTGTGCACCATAGGTTGCCTGCCCTGGCTTAGACCATCACAGAAACATGAGTGCTTCATGAGGTGGGGCCTGTGGTGTTTTATTTTCACTTGATTGCCTTGCAAGTGTTATGTAATGCCCACAAAAGGCTGAGCACCTGTGTTACAAACCTATTAGCAGCCCCTTAGGGAAGAAGATATGATACAGCTGAGGAGCTGCTGTTTGGTAAGGGGCACACACTTATTTGGGTTCTTTATATGAAGTGCAAGCCTTTGAATTACTTATGTTGGCCATATGCCTAGAGAGAGGGGCTCTTCTAATGTTTGAAACAGAAACCCACCACTTTCTTGTTAAACACGTTTAAAGTTTCCCCCCTTGTTTTTGTCAAGGAATTTTGAAAAGGGAAGGATGGTGTTGACTCACTTTCCCCCCTCACACCCAGCTGTTAAGAAAAGTAATAGATACCACTTCTGTTAACACAGGGAGAGATGACAACATAAGTCATCCAAAGCAGTTACATATTACTCACCAGGCAGGGTGCTCTTCCCCATAGATTATGGAAGCGATCTATTAATTTAAAGGTACCAAACACTTTGGTGTAAGAGAAAAAGCAAAACAGGATCAGCTCCAGAAATGAGGTAAATGCATTAGAGGGCCATGGGCCAGATACGCAGCTGCTGCGTATCACTACAACTCCATTGACCTACACTGAGGTGCTGCCATACAATAGTGTCTCTATCCAAAGAGCTAAATAATAGTGCCTACCTGTATCCAGCTTGGTTTTCCCTGAGTTAGTGCCCTTCATGGGTGTGTCCCTTCTACAGCTGGCCTGCCTTGCCCTGCTAGCTAAGTCTCCTGAAGTTTTCCTTGCACATCACCTACTGTTCAGATAAGAGCCTGTTCCCCAGAATAAAACAAGTTGACTTGTTACTATGCCTGCAAGAAAAGAGAGGAGAGTCAACATTTACTCAGCCCATGTGAAGAACAGTGTCATACCAATGGTAATTAACACATCTTCACAGCTATGGAGGATTCCTCCTCCTCCGGTCACTGCTGCTAGCTGCACTTCACAGAGTAAAAGGGAGACTTGGGGACAGACTGAACTGGCTCAACATGAGGTAGTTCTGTCACCTCCCCTTGAGCTGTGGAGATTTACAGCTGCTGAGATGCTCCAATCTTCACCCTTACATCTCATGAAGTAGTGTGGTCTGGGATTAGGAACTCCCTCCCCTTACATGCTGTAGATCAATTTGTATTTTGGGGTACAGTACTTGAACCCCATCTGCCTCCAGGCCAGCTCCTTGTAGCTCCCACAATTCCCATTCACAGAGTGTGCTGTAGGGGAGGGAATGTAGAATGCAGTGATGAGAGAAAGCACAACTCCTTCACAACATCACATGTAAGCTCTTAGGGACCGTCTTTTTGTTCTGCGTTTGTACAGCACCTAACACAATGGGGCCCTGCTCTGTGACCAGGCTTCCTAAGCACTGCTGCAACACAACCAAGGAGAGAGAACTTAACACTGGGAAACCAGTCTTACCCCAGTATCTAACAGTGGATTCTGCTGGATTCTCTGCTTGCTGTGGTTTTATAAGCAGTGTAACTCCACTGACCTCAGTGGAACAACGCCTAAGGGAGAGACACATTGTGCTCTCTGGGGTTAGCTGCAGTGGTCCGCAACCAGTCAGTGCTGCAGGTTCTCAGCGCCTTTGGGAAAAACAATGGATTTAAATGTCTAAATTTAAAAGCCTCCGAGGGTGGGACTTGTACCCATTTTGAGTACCCCTTCCCACCCTTTAGTTTGCGCAGGACACATAGCCAGCCCATCTAGTGAAGCAGCCTGTACAGGGTCAGTGATAGGAGATGCTCACCTGTTCTCTTCCAGAGTAACCACCATCTCGTGCTCTGCTGTATTGGAATCCCTAGGCTTGATGAGCTCAGCAGCCAAAAAACCTGAGGCAAGGAAGAAGTGGAATGATGATTAATTTGTTGTCCATTATTACTAATGTTAATGTTAATCACAGTAGTGGCTAAGGACCAACCAACAATAGGGCCAGGCACTGAACAATCATGACATGACGGTTTGATGTTGTAATGGGAGCTGAATGTAGTAGCCTCATGGGAACATGGTGAACAGTGCAACAGGCTGCCATGAGGTTGTGACTCCATTCAGTGACTGGCTTGGCAAGGCTGGAGCTCCAAGCAACGTGCAGGTTCCTCTGGGCATTTGTATCCGTGTCCACAAGGCACCTCCTCCTGTGTGATATTCAGGCGTAACATTTAAATAATAAAAATGTGTTCTTGGTCTCATGTGGTCTTTTAAATGCTCCATTTTCCCATGCACAGTGGTAAAGTGCGGCCAGGCCACCACCCAGAACATAAAAGATGAAGTTGGGCCTCACACATTAGCAGCACCTGCCTTCCAGTGGGCTGCCCTGCCTCCCCTGGGTTTAGCAGGGGGTCACAGGCACGCAAGGACTTCATTGCTCACACGTTGTGGGGACGGAGCTGGAGGAAGACTGGACCAAAAAGCGATGCATCGTTGCCCGTTAAAAGAGTTATTACTTTCTTGGAGCTGCTGCAGCACATTAGTAGACGCAGATGGTACTGAGACATTTGGCACGGTCCCTCTGTTGGACGCGTGCTGGTCGGCGTGACAAACACGAGCTTGGATTTGGCTAACTTTTAGGGCATAAAAATGTACTTTTCAGCCGCACTAAGGCCTCAGTCAAAAAACCCTTGAGCCCAGTGAAAAGACTCCCATTGACTGCAGTAGATTTTGAGTCAGGCCCCAGATGAGGAAGAAAATACCCCCCCACCCCCAAAAAAGAATTAAATGGCCACAGGAAAAGCAAGTTGGGCCCGTGCCCATCCAGTGTGGTTCAGAGCTGACACGCCCGTCTGCTGGAGGAAGTAGATGGTGAATCATTCACTAAGCAACCATGTCCATAACACAATTTGATTGACATCAGTGTGTGTGACATCACCACAACACTGCACTGTGGGAGACAAACTTCATGAAGGGAGGGGAATTTGGTTTTTAAATGAAGGATTTATACTGTTAACACAATAAATAAAAGGCAAGTATCCAAGTAGAGAGAAGCAAAGATCATTTCCCTAGAGACCTTGGAGAAGTGGCAAAGGACTAGAGGATAATTGCTTTCCCCTTACATCCGTTTCCTCTGCTGCCTCTACAAGACTGAGAACCTGGGGCAGGCTGGATATGTGCAGACAGAAATTGGGAAACATCTGGAGGGAATTTTTTAAAATATTAGGATTCAAATCACCTAAAGGCAGAGCCTACTTTATGCACACAGCTCACCGTTGCCATATACACGTGGTTGTGCACATCAGCAGGGACTTGCCTACAGGAAGCACAAGGCACCAATGAATCAGGACCTATAATTCTACACACCATTGTCTGTTCCCTCTCCACCTGCATGTTCAGCGCCAGACTCAACTGTAGCCCTGTTCAGTCCTGCCGCACCATCCTAGCAAGACGGTTCCTTGGTATGAGAGCAGCTGTCCTTTTCATTCGTCAGACAGCTCCAAGGCACTTTTTCAGCCTGAAGCATTTGGCTTTGTAAACTCGCAGGGCTGCCATATAATTATGGTTAAAGTGGCACCGCACCATTTTGCCCTCTGGACAACAAGCATTCACGCCAAGTCAAAATAATCTGCAGCTTTCATGCCCCAAAAAAATCCAAAACAGAGTGTAACAGCTACATCAGCCACAAGAGGGAGGCAGAGGCTGCAAAAGACACCTTCCATGACTCATTTCAGAGTAACAGCCCTGTTAGTCTGTATTCGCAAAAAGAAAAGGAGTACGTGTGGCAGCTGAGCGACTAACCAATTTATTTGAGCACAAGCTTTCGTGAGCTACAGCTCACTTCATCGGATGCATACTGTGGAAAGTGTAGAAGATATTATATACACACAAAGCATGAAACAATACCTCCTCCCACCCCACTCTCCTGCTGGTAATAGCTTATCTAAAGTGATCACTCTCAGTGATCACTTTAGATAAGCTATTACCAGCAGGAGAGTGGGGTGGGAGGAGGTATTGTTTCATGCTTTGTGTGTATATAATAAGATCTTCTACACTTTCCACAGTATGCATCCGATGAAGTGAGCTGTAGCTCACGAAAGCTTATGCTCAAATAAATTGGTTAGTCTCTAAGGTGCCACAAGTACTCCTTTTCTTCCATGACTCAGTGACTGCTTGTGTACTCTAGGGCAGTGGTTCCCAAACTTTAACAACCCACGAACGCCTTTCACTAAAATGTCAAGTCTCGTGAACCTCCTCCTAAAAATGAGTATTTCCAGGGATTTTCTCCCTTACCTCAGCATAAATTATAAAAGCAGTGATCTTGGAAATATAAAATCTGTTTTTATGACATGCTTATTACACATTATTATTTATCATTACAGTATTTTTATTACATTACAAAAACGACACTCTTCCAAGATCTCACTTTTATAGTTGGTATCACTGTTGATTAAGCCTGTTATAAGACGAGGCTCCTATCAGAGGTGCCAGTAGAAGAAAGGGGTGCAAGGGCAAAGCCCCCATGCCCCCCCCCCAGGGAGGGGGCATTGCTGGAAAAGTGGAGGGGCCCCCGCAGGGGCCACTGGAAAAAAAGGGAAGGTACCCGTGGGGGGGTCACCGATGCAGGGACAGCACTTGACCCTCATCGCCCCCCCTCCCCCATACACACTGGCGCTTCTGGCTCCTAAGGAGTATCTGATGTGGAACAGCATGAAGGTATTTAAGAAGCCAACTCAAAGAGCTCCTCCTACATGAGCATTCAGATCTTGAGCAGTCCAGGCAAACACCACACAGTACAAAAAAGCTTAAAACTTGATCATAATTTTAAAAACACTAGCCGCCTATTTAATTTTAAAAACAGCAAAAAATATCCACCTCCCTTTCTATTTTGTACAAGTCTAAGTTTAAATCTCCTCGGTGTGATAGATAATCCTTGCTTTGATCTACTTAGTTCTTGGAAGTCCCCAAGGCTCCGGGCTGCTGGCCCCATGCTGCCCCGGGTCCCGAGGGACAGCTCTGTGGGCCATTAGCGAATTCTCCCCCCCCCCCCCCCCGCTCCAAGAATCCCCTGTAACATTTCGTGAACTTCATTTTGGGAACCACTGGTCTAGGGTCAGGGTATGTCAAACATGGCAATTGGCGGTGTGACTGCAATGCAGGTAGGCAGGCCCATGCTGACTGACTGAGCTCGTTCTGCTAGCCCTAGCAGTAAAGATGCAGTGGTGTGGGCTGTCCAAGCGTGCCCAGACCCTGGACTTTAGCCCACATCTCTGCATCGTCGCTACTAGTCTTAGCTTGCTAGCTAGATTAAGGCTCCTGTGGGTATGACTACCTGAGCTACAATCACCCCTCTGACTGCCCTGGAGACGTACCCGCAGCCCTGCACTTCCTCCTGCAGCTGGCCGGTCCCGGGAAGGGGGGAAAAACGGGACACTTCATCGGAGGAAGGATTGCAGGATCTGGCTCAACGCTGGGAGCAGCTCACTACAGCCATGCTGGCAGGGAGCCGGCGGCCAAGCTGCAGAGGACTCTGAGCAGACACACAGGCACTGGGCCTCCATGGAGCTGGCCCTGACCCCAGCAGCCCTTGTGGGCCAGAGTCCTGAGAGCAGGATCTCATGGAGTTTCCTGACCCCTATGCCGGTGGGCCCAATAGGGGCACAGTCTAACCGTGTGAAACACTGACATCCTGTCCTTATAATTCCCTGTGCTCAGCCAGAAGAGCAGAGGCTACACATCACTAAAACACTTCAGCATTTGCTTAACTTGCAGCAGGTGCAAGGCCTGGTGAAGTCCATGGGCTTTATTTAAGCATGTGTTTCCAGATGGGCTTTTCAAAAGAGCACATGTCCCCTTGGCAACCATTGGGCTTTGTACTCCTAAGTCAGGTGCTTCTCAGAAGTCACAGCCCAGCTGCTTCACTGAATCAGGGCCATTAAACTCTTGAGCCAAAGAACAGGGATCTGCACTCAGCCCACGAAAGCAAGGCAGTTTAATTCAGGAGTTAATATCGAACACAGCTCTGTGCACAGATACTGGAGGGTCACTAGTTCTGCGTTTCCCTGCTGTTGAGTTACACGAACGTAGGTCTTTTCAGAATATCGTGCCATTCACACTAGCTGGTCCCGAATTGCCCTGCCCAATAGGCATAGAACTGGTTTCCACGTGCAAACCAGAGAACTCTACGACGGCGCCTGCTAATCACTACATTTAATTCTGCCTTCCTTACAGTGAAAATTGACTTTCTGGCTTGAGTAGACTTATTTTTACATATTGAGAACTCTGTTCTCCGTCACCCAGAAGCAGAAACACCTAAGGCAACATGCTTTGTAAGGAAAAAAATATCAGCGGATCTTTTACTTAAATAATCACCAACATTTTTAGAATTCTTAAGTATTCTGGGCATTGCCAATTTATCCAATCCGAGCACACGGCCCATAGCCTCATCACTGAACTGACGGGGATTTTCATATAGATTTGATAAAACAATGTGTTCAAGTGATGAAATTTCAACACACAATGCTTCACTTACCACCCCTCCAACAAAATTATACCATCCTGAAAAATAGTGCCATGAAAGGACCAGCCCTAAGGAGATGAACTGGAAAAGCATCTACCATTGTGGCTGTTTGGGCTGGGATTTGCAAAGGTGTTTAGGAGAATTAGGTGTCCAACTCCCAGTGATGTCCCTAACTCCCTTAGGTTCCTCCAACAGTCCCAGCCATTGTAACCTAAAGTTTGGCTGCTCAGCAAGGCACTGCCCTGTTTTTCAGAAAGGGCCGAGCACCCCCAGTTCCCAATGGTCTCTGGCTGGAGCTGCTGGGTGCGCTGAACCTTTGAAAATCAGGCCACTGAGTAGCTTCAATAATACTAAAGTTTAGCTCATTGATAGCATTTTTCCATCAGTAGATCTTAAAGCACTTAAAGGAGGTCAATGCCATCAGCCCTATTTTACATATGGGGAAATAAAGGCACAGAACGAGGCAATGACTTGCGCAGGGTCACCCAATAGGCCAGTGGCAGAGCCGGGAACCAAACCCAGCTCTCCTGAGGCCACACTAGATTTTAAGCCCCCATTTTTGAAAATCTTGGCCATAAAAGACACAGACTGAAAAAGCCTGAATCGTATTGCTGCAGAACGACAGAAAGATTCACCCGGCTTCAAATAAGCATTGCTTATTACCAGTATTCTAACACACACGGAAGAGCCAGTGGGGAACAACTGGGTGCAGGGGGATTGGGAGAAGCTCAATGGGGCTGAGTCTATGACTACGTCTACACTTACAGCGACATGGAGAGGACAGCCACTGCATACCCCCCAGCACCAGTATAAAGAGCGGTGTAGACGGTGAGGCATTGCTTAGGCAAGTAAAGACACACCAGAACGACAGCTCTCAAGCAACGCCTGCCAAATCTACATTGCAATTTGTACTTTTCATTTACTTTTACTTTGCTTTTCACTGTGGCACGGAGCGACACACACCCTACATGGTGCCGCCAATGTAGACGAAGTCTATACTGAAGCACTCTCTACACTGTCAATATTTAACTTACTTTGTAATCACATAGTGCCCTGGCTGGCTCTGAACAATTTGTATCTATAGGAGTCTCAACCACACAGTAACCATGGCAGCTAGCAAGATGCACTCCCCCTCCCTGCTCTGCACAGAACCTGGCGCCCTCCCAGGTGGCACTCTCTCACCACTCTGCCTCTTTAGCTTGTCAATTTGGTTTCTGGACCTCACATCACCTTTTCCAGGTTGTTGGGTGTTTGTCAAGTGTCCGGCAGCATCGAGAAAGAGTAACACGTGTTTTTTTGGCCCCTTCACGTCCTCCATCTATTGGCTCGGAAAAACATTTCCCCAAGGCTCCACAAATCAGTAAAAGGTCACGAGAAGGGAACGAGGTGGCTAAGAAATCGAGAGAAGGGGTGTCCTAAGGCCCAATCCCAAAGGCTGTATCGACAGGTGTGCCGATACGGAATCTGCTCCTACTCAGCCTCTTGGAAAGATGTGAGACACCTTCAGCCTTGCATTTAAGGGACAATCCATGACACAGTGAGAGCACGTCGTGTTTCTCTCTAGCAACTTCCTTTGGAAGCCTCAGCAAGATACTTTTGGTGGTTCTCAAGACAATTACATCCAGCTAGGTAAGGGCTTATCCACACTGGCCAGCTTTGGGAACTCACTCACAACTGCAGCTGCACCAATGCGAGCATTCATGTCAACTGGCCACCGGCATTCTTACCTCTGTCCCAGCAAGGCCTGCTCAGAGAGGGCACGTGTCCAGAAGGAGCGCATTAGTTCCAAAGCAGCTGAGAAGTCCAGGAGAGCAAGGATGGACTAAAGACCTTGAGATGTGGCCCAAGAGTAGGTTATTAGAAACCTCATTTTCAATGGAGAGGAGGAAGGGGAATCCAGATTGGAGCTGATACAGAGAAACTTGAGTCAATAGCTGTAAACAGCTTGTTCAATGAGTTTGGAGGGGAAGAGAAGAAGGAAGACGGTAGTTGGAGGGGCAGATGTGGTTGGGAGAGAGACATTGATAATGGAAGAGACAGGATTGCACCTGTATTTGGAGAGAGAGGAACCAGAGGGTGGGAGGGTAAGGAGTAACAAGAGGGATGGTCTGAGGAGTAAAGATGAAGGAGGAATGGATGGAATAAAATCCAGGTGGCATGTGGCTGCAGTTGGCATCCTGGATCCTTGGCAACTCTGAAAAAAATCAGGACTATAGTGTATTAAAACATACGCTTCCTTTTCTCTCAGGTGCTCTGCTTGGAAGAGTCCACCTGGCAGTGGCTTGTCAGCATTGCTGCAGCCCCAGCATAACACTCACCTTTGTCCAGTGCAAAAAGTGAAAGCAAAACACAACTCACAAATTAAAGGACAACATTTTTTTTATTGCTACCAGAAGGCTATCATCAGTACAATGGCTCTGAACACCATGCGTTCTTCAGGGCTGCAGCGAGAGCTAAAGATCCAGGATAGGTCGTTCTGAGAAATAGGTATTGGTTAAAAGTTACATAAACACAAAACTTGGGGTATTTTGTGGCTTATAATTACACACGTTCCAAAACTCAGAATCACAGAACTGTCCCAGCACCTAAATGAGCAGCATTGATCTCATGCTAAAATTTACGAACATATGAATCAAAATCAATTGCAGAATTTACGGTTTGCATTTGACGCACACATTAATTTAAACTTTTGTGAGCACCTACCAGAGAGCTGATTGACTGCAAAAATCCTTGTGTGGGTGTGAAAAAAACCCAATATTTTAGTTAAATTGGCCTAATCATTTGACTGCTTTCACTTTTTAAAATCAAAACCACAATCACTTAGTTTCTAATCACAATGACTTCTTACTTATGCAAGACTCTAAACACAGTCTCCCTCTTGCTACCTGAATGCTTTTCAATAGCATATTCACACTGCTTTGGCTTTTTAAATGCAGGGCAGTTTGCAAACACTGTAGGATTTTTTTTTCCAAATCTTATTTAAAGCCAGTTTGAAATATTCTTACATTAAGACACCAAAGTGGCTAATGAAATAAAGAAGGATTTTTGGTTAAGGAAAAAAAAATATCTGTGGTGAAGGTCAGAATACAGAGAATCACACACAAGACTTGCAGAGTGTTAAAGGAAGAGCAAGCAGGAAGAGGAAATCGGAACAGAAAGAAATGGGATGGCTGAAAAACCTGGAACAATTTTGCACAATCAATGTGAGCTCTTGGACATGGATGATAGATTATAATACACAGTAGCAGAAAAACAGGGGAACCAATGACACTAGAAAGAAAAAAATTTTTTGCTACTTTTTTTGTTGGTTTTTTGGGTCTTTTGTAAATTTTTTATACTTTTTTGTGTTTTTAAGTGCTTAAATAATAGTTGAACTATAATTAGCCACACAAAGGGGGGAAAAAAATCTTCAAAAAAAAAAAATAAAGGTTTTCTTGGCTCTCTTCAGTTCAGCCTGATGAGATACAGCTTCTTTCACAGCCCCCTCCCACATCATAGCCTGATTTTGCATGGTTTAAAAAGTAGCTTTCCTCTGAATGCTTGCGCAGGCGGTAGCTACATAACAGAGACCGGCTGTAAAGGTGGGCAAGGGGAACTCTTGCCCTCTTGCCTCGACACATCAGCACCACAAACAGACCCCACGTTTTCTAGTGCCACCGCCTCTGGAGCACTGTCTTCATTATAGAGCCGCTTGATTCCATCGTAGAAGTCATCCACTTCCATCTCTTCCACTTTGCGCTTGGCGGAGGCTTGCTTGCACCCGGGGGGAGCTGGCAGACAATGGTAGAACCCCCCGGCTGTACCTTTGATTGGCACTTCTGGTCGGCTGTTGTCCTTGGAGAATTCTGGCCCTGGGACAGAGGAGGGGTTGAATCTGAACGCTCCTCTGTTACAGGTCACAAGGGTACGCTTGAGGGGACTGTAGACGTATACAGAATTGGGTGGCAGAGCAGACTGCAGAGTGGAAAGGTGACGGGCCACAAGCTCCCGACAGTGGATCAGCTGGGAGCTGTCCATCTAGATGGAAGAAACAGACACAGGCATTGCAAAACAAGGTGAGTCACTGCAATTCTGGCTCCCGACACATGTCTATTGTCCCCATACCTAGCTGCTTCTTGTTTTTCTGCTGAATGTGGGGGAAGTGATCACTTTAGGGGTGAAAATTATTCTGCTTAAAGGCCAAGATTTTTCATAACTGCCAAGAGATTTGGACACCTGGTTCCCTTTACAACTCATGGGAATTGGGTGTCCAAATCCCCTACGTGGCTTTGCAAATGTCATCCAAAATGTTTATCAATGGCCTATGTGTTCCTACCTCTTACATATCTATCCGTATGCAGCAGAAAAAAAAATTAACCCTTCCACAGAGCCTTCCTAGTTAGGACACTTAACGTATTTAAGTGCTATAACCACTTTAATCTCCGGCCTATCAAGGGAATATTTCATACCTTCCCTTGTTACGCTGGCAACGATTGCATCCTTCTGATTAGTTTAACCCCTTGTGGCCAGGCCAGTTGGGCATTCTCTGCTGAAAACACTTTTGATTTGTACATTATCTCATGCATTAGGCTCCCTCTATCAAGAAGCGAGCATACAGATCGTCAAACAATGCAAAGTATTTGCAGAGATATGTCTCAAAGACTCAACCCTTAAGGCTGTAGCCTGAGCATCTTTGCAAAACATAGAACCACCACCCTTCCCACCTTGCCAAAAAGAGAGAAAACAAAAAATCCCAACCACAAAACCTTGCATCCAAAACTCAGAGGCTGGGAATCAGACAGCTCTCGAGGCCTTATCCACACCACTGTGCTCACAGAAAAAATGCTATTTTCAATCCTATTTCAGATATAGATCCAGAGCATAGCTCCACTGAGGCTGACACAGTTACAACCAGCTAAAGATTTGTGCCGTAAAATCAGATCAGCCAAAGTCTAGGCTTATTTCCACTTTCTAATCTGGGGGCTCAGTTCTATTCAAGCCCATTTGACACTATGGGGGATATTCCTTTGATTTATACCAGCATAAGCAAGAGAGCAATCAGCCCCTCAGTCTGTCTCTGTGCCATGGACATATATCATTAAAGGTACATGTATCTTCTTGTAACTTGCTTATTACTTGACTCAGCTTTTATTGGATGGGTGTGTTACACTGACTGCAGCAACAACTACTCCACCGGCGTCAAAGATTTCCTGGAGCCTAGGGATACAAATCAACTTGAATGAACAAGAAGTAGGTCTATGTTCATCTTCAGTAAAGTGGGGAGAGATGGTGTGCAAGAGACATGAAGGGGGAGGAAAAACCGCCTGTCCTGCTGAATTTCAACCTATTCAGCTCTCTCCATTAGCTTGATGATTCACTTCCTGGCCTATGGCTAACCCAAGTGATTATCTATCAATTGCCAGCTGCCAGAGTAATGGTCACAAGACGAGAGCGGTTTCGTAACCACAGCTGGCTGTTTAGTGCAGACCATCAGCTTCTCCTCCTCCTCCTCCTTTCAGTGGCTGTCCCAGAAACACGGGACCTTTCTCCTACCCAGAATGCCAGTTAGCTGGGATGTCCAGAAGACCTCTGCCCAGGCCTCACCTGTGCTTTCTGGAGCAATTCAATGATGAGCGAGAGCCAATCAGGAATCAGCTTCTCCAGTTCCAGACTGATGATGGCCAGTGCCAGCATGGAGCCCTTGAACTGCAGCAGCTGGTAACAGGCCATACAGTGCAGTAACTGCTTGGTGAGAACAGCCACATGCTGAGATGGGTTCATCTTGGGCAGGACGGTCAGTAACTGAGGCCTGGTTGACACAGCAACTGCATGGAACTGAGGAAAAAGACAAGCAAACCAGTCGGTATGTTACTGACAGAGTTTAGCACACTGCTTCATGAGCACATGCAAAGGCACGAGCAGCCATTCGTTCCTGTGCCTGGGGGGTTCAAGTGGGCTATGTTATTCCAAACAGCTCACATGGAGTGAGATTCTCTCCCCCCCCCAGAGATTTCCCATCCCATGCTCTGCTTCACCCCAGCCAGGCACTGTCCCCTAAGGCAGACAGCGAGGAGTGGGAAGCCTCTTGCTGGGTTGAGATAGGGCCAGGGGATGCACACTGTCCCCTCGTTGGCCCTTCGGCGATACCCCAGGAAAGGTGACACAGCCAGGGGAGCCCTGTCCATGGTGGAGACTGCCTTGTAAGGGATGGGGGAGCAGGGTCCCAGGGCAGCCATGGCCAGGGGGAGTCCTGGATAGAGCAGTTCTACAGGTGCAGTGCTGCCAGGGAGGGGCACGAAGCCCCTGTATGGATGATCCTGCCTTCTTCCTGAACTGCAGGCTCAATGGTTCAATTGGCCCTGGACAAACAGGGCTCTCTCCTGGGATGAAACCACTGAGGAGAGATTCTGTGAGGGGACACAAAGTTTTCCTTGCCACTATCCCCCTGCCATGGATTTCACCACACGAAAGGGCTCTCTGGCCCCAGTTGTTAACAGGTAAACCAAAACTTGGGTCAGTTAAGGACACACTGAAACATGTTTCACATCCACCAATTATGTGGCCCCTCTTCCCCCCCCCCCAGCCACTCCTTAATGCCTTTGTGTTCTATTGTTGTCTTACTTTGATCCTGGAGCAGATATACTGACAGTTAACATTTAGGGCCAAGATTTTCAAGAGGGACTAATGGTTTTGGGTGCTCAACTCAAGACACAGGGACAGAACTGGAAGGGACCCTCTGTGTCACCAAGTCCAGTCTTGTGCTACCACAGGCAAACCCATCAGATAATCCTGTTCATAAACTCATCAAGCTCCATCTTAAAACTAGTTGGAGGATGTTTGCCCCCACTACTCCTTTTGGAAGGCTGTTCCAGGAACACACTCTTCTGATGGTTAGAAGCCTTCTAATTTTCCAGCCTGAATTTATACATGGGCCGTTTATATCTTAAAGGGGCCCGATTTTCAGAGGATGCGAGCTCAGCACATTTTGAAAATCAGGCAACTTTAAAGTGTCTAAAGTTGGTCCGCAAAAAATCACGAGTCACTTTTGAAAGTCTTTGTCTCGATTTTTGTTTAGGCCAAGTTTATGAACATACGACCAAATCCTGGAATCCTTACCCACCCCAGCAGTAGGGATTTTTGCCCAAGTAAAATCTGAGTAAGTCCCTCAAGATTTGGCACATACTCACATTAATACCAATGAACCAAAAAAACAAACAAGGACGAGCACCGGAAAGAAGGTAACTAGCAACATATTTACAATGTGAAGGAAATCCAGTGGCGTAGCCATGTGAAGATCCCAGTGCAGTTTATCCAGAATAATCTTTTCCATTCTGCGAATTTCAGCTGGAGAACAGCCGCAAAAGCTGTCTCTGGCCAACACCTTCAGTACTGGAACCCTCTGCAGAAACAGATGATAAAAAACAAAAAGAAAAGAAAAGCAAGAACAATCATCAGTCACAAAAGCCGTTTCCTTCCTGTCCTGGCAAGTGCCAACCCCCCTGCTCAAGCAACCAAAGAATTAGATGAGCATAAAATTTAAAGCAGATGCTAGGCCTTTGGAGAAAGTATTACCTCATCTTCCTCAACGGTTTTGGCAGCAAGGAAGAAGCAGCTGATCGCAATACAATTCAAGTATTTTGGACGGGCCTAGGAAACAGAAAAAAAGTCAGAGTACAATGCAGAAACGGATTTGTGACCCTTTGGCTCTAACTCCCTTGCCCTGTGATCTCAGGATGCCAAAACAATGCAGACAGGATCAATGGGCCGACCTCCAACTCCACTGCTACTATTGTGAGCCACAGAAAGGAAAAATCCATACTCCATTACATGAGGCAGGATGGAAGTTAGTCAGCCCCAGCGTCCTAACTGGCATCCAGTGATGCGCATCACTGGAGAGGAACAGGAGCTTGTTTTTAGTGGGAGCAGTGGTACTTGGAAGGAGAAAAAACAGGAGGCTGGATCCTCCGTTGGCAAAACTCAGCACAGCTCCACCTACTTCAATGGAGTCAGGCCGATTTCCACCAGCTGCGGATCAGGCCCAGAGAACAACACGGGTTAGATGTGACGCAAGGAAGAAGATAAAGCTGAGGCGTTGACACTGTATCTAGTTAGAAACAAACACCAAGAGAGAATTATGTTTTACGGCAACAGCTTTCAAACGAGGGTAGCCGAGCCCTTTCCGGTGAAATGTTTTGGGGTTAAGCGAGCAGTGGAGTGCAGGGAGAGGTGGTGACTAGGAGTGACCGTAGGGTGACCAAACAGCAAGTGTGAAAAAAAAAAAATCGGGAGAGGGAGCGTTAATAGTTGTTTATATAAGACAAAGCCCCTAATATTGAGACAGTCCCCGATAATATCGGGACATCCAGTCACTCTAAGAGAACCTCTCTTGCAGAGTGACAACAACAAAGAACCTTGTTATGGGCCCCAATTCTGCAAATGCACTTAAGCATGTGCTTAACTTTAGGCACATAGGTAGTCAATTAAAATCAACAGAACTCATGGGTGTGCTTCAAGCTAAGCACATGCTTAAGAGTTTGGCTGAATCGGGACCTTAGTGGCTCTATTAACGTGATTCAGGACTTTGTTTCCCGTGCCAGTGAAGTAGGAGAGCGAGAAAGAAAGATGCGTCACTCTATTCAGTATGCACAGAGTACAGTATTCAGTCCTGTGAAAACCAGGAGCAATGTCTGTGCACAAACTGAGCAGCGCAATGATGTCCTTTCCCCCCCAGCCACTTCCAAACAGCTAGCTGACAATTTCTCTCACGCTGTCTATACTGACAAAAATTTAAATATCCTTGTGGAACATGGAACCGAAAGAAGCCACAGGGCAAGGAAGAGAGATAAATAAGTAAAAGCCCTGCTGAGAACACAAAATCAGTTTTTAACCTAGAGCACTTCCATGATTAATTCCAGGCGGATTAATTCCAGCAGACAGAATGGAGCTACAGGGCAGTTCCAAGGCCCAATCCTGGAATCCACACTCTAGGTCCTTAACAGTCAACATGACTCCTCCCAGCAGGGAGCGAGGGGGAAGGGGTGCAGGGTCAAGGACAAACACGGCCTCTAACAGGTTCCAGTTCCTGTTACACAAAAGGAATCGCTGATCCCCAGGGACTTTGACTTCTACTGGCGAGGCACCGGGAGGTTTGAATTAAATAGCTGTATAAAACAGCTGTTTCAACGTGTCCAGGTACTGCTGACAGTGAGGAGAACAATGTCCCTGAGGGTGAATCTGTGGTTTGTGCTACATGCCCACACAAGGAAATAAGGCGGGGTGGAAGTACCCACTCCACAGGTGACCATGCAGGAGGAAGGAGCGGCCTCCCCGGGCCCACAAGTGGGAGGAGTCTTGATTCAGCCCCTCTCCCACACAGCACAGCTTAGCCGGCACAGAGCGTAGCCGGCACAGAGCGGGAAGTAATCTGCACAAGGTAAAGGGCTAGCACCAATAATTTTCCCTTGGTGCAAGTGTGGAAAAAACCAGGCAGCAGAGAGGATCCCAGAGTTCCCTGGTCTGTTCCAGGGGCATCACAATGACATGCTGCCCCTTAGTCAGGGCCCTGGGTAACTCCCTCCTGAGAGCGCTCAGTGAGTATCCCCTAAATCCACAACATCCATCCACACACTGTACAGCACCGACTGTCACCTGACACGACTTCAGTCAGTTACACTAGTAAATGCAGCCAGGCCAGAGATAAAATCTATTCATTTCTACTACAAACCTAGGTCCCTTTCATGGTAGGCAGGCAAATCCTCTTCAACTAATATTAACTTACTAAAATGGAGAGAAGAACCCAAAGTCTTTATCCCACATCAGTCAGCCAGCTCTGTAAAAGACCAATAGCTAATCTCCTGGAAAACCTACCTAACAACTGCCATCTTCAATAGGAAACCAGGTTCTACTCCCATTTTGGCTAGAGATTCACTGCAAGACCTTGGCCAAATCACCTCGGGCCACTGACTTCAACGGGCTTTGGATCAGGCTGACAATTCATGCCTCAGTTTCCCCATCTATATAATAGGGACAAAATTTTATTGCATTACAGGGATGTGGCAAGGCTTAGTTAAAGATGTGAAGTGCTTGGACATCTCTGGATGGAAGGGGCTGGAGAAGGGCGCAGTGGAGCAAGAGGAAAGGATGTGTGAGAAACAGTAAATTTAATTCGCTGGGCTAAAGACAAATCCCTGCATACAGAAAATGGAAAAGGAGCCACTGAAGACAGCTTGTAGGAGAGTTTCAATGTTTATTGAAAAATTCCCCCATAACGTCCTGCATTATTGTAATAGAAACTGTCCCCCTGCTCACCCTCCCGTCCTCACCCCTGACATCATCTGAGTCCGTTTGTGAGACAGTATTAAAATACAGTCACACTGCTTTGGCTCCCACACCACCCCCTCTGTGCTCCCTCTTTATTGGCAACTGCCACACAGTTAAACCAAGACTGTAATTATGTTGAGGATTAATTATTTAGTGAAGTGACCTACAGCAAAAGCCACTGCTGGTATGTGAAAGAACCAGAGCATGGCAGGGCAATAGGACGGGACATAGAACAGTCTGAACTATTTCAAGGCACATTCGAATTCAAGGGAAGGTGTTAGTAGAACAATCCCAGGCTGTGGCTAAGATTCTCCCTTCACACTACTGTACATCGGGAGTGATCCCACGCCAATGGAGTTACCCTTTTGTAAATCCGGTTTAACGGCAGGGAGAATAAGGCCCAGTTTATTTGCAGCAGGGAGAGAAAAAGGACATGTTTAAATGAACAATGCTATACCGGGCGGGGGGCACGTTACCTGAAACTCCTCCCCAAACTGCTTTCAGTGTTTTCTATTATCACCATTCCTTGAAGTACAGGATGGAGTTTCTTTTAGTCCTAGTCTATGCCACTTCATTTCACAGTAGTAGCCTCTGTAGAACAGTCAGAGCCTTTGACTGCTACAGAAATACTGAAACAATCACCATTTCCTAAGGGCATTAGCTATTTAGGGGTTTCAATCATACATTTTCTATCCCTTCAACATCTGACCCCATCACTAAGATGTCATAATGGTTAGAGGTCAGGATTTCTTTAAAAACAAAACTTTTCAGTGTCTTGCAGTTTAAGCACTAGCAATAATTCACCACATATCCAAGACTTACAGTAAGTCCAGACAGCCCACGTTAAAACGTTGCCATGGCAGCACTTTAAGGTGGCTGTGTAGTTACGGCTCCAGCGTTGGGCAAGGGGAAGGGCTCCCAGCACTGGAGCACTGTCCACACTGCCATTTTACAACGCTGAAACTTGCAGCGCTCAGGGGGGTGTTTTTTCACACCCCGGAGCGAAGAAAGTTTCCGTGCTGTAAAATGGCAGCGTAGACAAGGCCTTACTGGAAGATCCAATTTGTACTTTAGTGAGGCAAGCTATGTTAATGATGTAACCACGGGGGTAAAATTTTAAACTCCTCTGACCTCTGTTTTAGTAATGTTTGTAATAGGATTAAAAACCTCACAAACAGAGGAGACTGACCATTTAATGAGACCTGAGCTTAACAGAGCAAACAGAAAAAGGATTATGTTAGCCAAAGGCAAGACTGCCAGATTCTAGAACTCAAGGCCAGGGGGACATGTTTTTCCACTACCCTGCACCTTGTGCAGTTACTTACAGAGGGTGCAAAGCCTCCGCAGAGCACTACCATTTCAATTTGGTGGCGTTTTAGACCCGCTTACTCTGCAAGCTGTAAGTGACTGCACCAGGGTTGGGCAGGACAGCACAGACTCGGAGGCCAAGAGTCATGGTACCATGTATGCCCCAAAGGCTGATATTTAAAATATTTTAATCAGTCGTGTGGAATTTTATTCCTTAAACCACTGTGTTCACCATACTCTTATGAGCACACGCACAGCTCCACTCCAATAGACAATATGGTAGGCCTGTTTGGACTACCACTCCTCCCTTTATGGTCTTCACTGATAATCTCCTGGATTTCTTTTTATTATTATAATTATTTATATTATTGCAGCACTCTTGGAGCCCTAGCTGTGGGCCAGGACCCACCTGAATTAGGTGCTGTCTTTTGCCCTACCATCTTCATATAGCCCTCCCTTCCAGACCCACCCCTTGATGCTCGGCCCATTGACTTCAATCAGGCTCCTGGCATTGAAAGTCTCTACACTTCCCTCCCTCCCTCCTACCTGTGTCACCCTGCTCCTGAAGCCCTTTCTGTCATACTGCTTTCTTTTCCTAGCCTGGCTCCAGCCTTCCCAAACATTCTTCTATCACCTCAGACTCCAGGAATTATTTTGGGAAGGTTATCTGGCCTGTGTAATACAGGAGGTCAGACTAAACGATCACAATGCTGCCTTGGAATCTATGAATCCTGTTCCTTGCTATACTTCTGGCTAAGCCATGGCCATCCCACTACTCCTACGTCCCTAGCCCTTGGGTAACAGCAATTTCAGGTGATACAAACAAGACAAACGCAGACCTACCCAATGTCTGAATTAAATATTATAGAAACACAGATCCTCCGTGTCATGCCATAGGACATACGAGTATGGAAAGGGCTTACCACAAAGGCAGTTGCATTTCAGAATCTATTTAGTTTAACAAGCTTTTTTGTATATTTTAAGCTAGAGATTTCAGATTTCTATGTAGATCCTCCGCCCCCCGCCCCGGACTTGCCAGGGGCAATATTTGGATACAGTTTGGAAGACAAATGGCTAGGTGAGGCTAATTCAACATTTACACCAGGTTAGCAGAGACAGCATGAACATGGACAGCTTCTAGGTAGGTGGAGTGATTATCTCCTCTCTTCGGTTAAACTGATGAGCTGCAGCATGTCAATGGAAGCTGGCAGAACAGGGAAGAGAGCAAGTATTCCCGACATGGACATGCACTGGGCCAGATTCTCAGCTGAGGTAAGTTGGCATGTCTCCACTGCAATCAATGCAACTATGTTGATTTGCATCAGGTGAATATCTGACCCATTAACTAAAAAATAAAACTGTTCCAGAAAGCCATCTATTATTTGTATTACTGTAGCACCTAGGTGCCCTAGTCAGAGACCAGGCCCACAGTGCTCTCATGATAACAGGGGGTTTCCACAGACCCAGCTGCACTGTTCAGGCATAGTCAGGAAGGGATATACTGAAGACACTAATCTCGTTCAGCAGCTGAAATCTAAGGCATCATGCAGTGTGTAAAGCGGAAGTACACACACTCATACACTGAGCCTGCTTGGGTTTGGCCCAGCAGCAAGGAGAGTCACTTCCAAAGCCATGAGCTGGTGGTATAAATCCACTGCAGGATACAGATCCTGAAATTATTTACCTTTACCGTAGCTAAAAACCGGTCCAAGAGACTGACGGCCAGGGCGAGTGTTTCTGGATAAAGGTGGAACTGGTACTTGAGTTTGGCCAGCCACTGAATCACCTCATCCCGCTGCGCTGGAGAAATGGCTACATCCTGTTGGGGGGGGGGGGGGGGGAACAAAAAAAACAAGCTGTACTCACACCCAGAACCTGAAGGCTGAGAGAATTGAGAGAAGGCAAAATATTAACATATGCAGAAACAAAGCCCTATGTGGCTGTTCAAGGGAAGGGGGACCAAGGGGATGCTTTTAACACAGACTGAAGCCACTTTCTATGTTTGCACCTGGAGTTCTTCGTGGTCATATTGACTTCTCCTGACCTGATTTGTGGGTGCACCCATGGAGTTAGAAGTCTAGCAGGCTGAAGCTGCGGCATGCCTGCAAAAATGTAGGATCTACTTTTAGAATGTGGCCCCATAACACTGCTGTCTAAACGTAGGCGTATGAAAATTGGAAAGCTCCAGTCAGGTAGTGTTATGGATGAAAAGGCTACGTTAGATGATGCTAGTCTCATGTTCAACAAAAAATATTACAGAACGAAGAACGCACTATCCAAGTGAAGATGCAATTCAATATGAAACCTGTTCTTTATGGTAACCACAGGCTACATCCTGTATAATACTGAGCACCCTCTGCGCTGACCTGCGTCAGTAGGAATCAAGAACATTCAGAAACTTGCAGGATCAAGCCCTCGGCCCTTATCCAAGCTGACCTATGAGAGACACCTATGCCTGCAGTGACCCCCTCAACTACAACAGGGGTCCCCCCACAAGGAGCTTAGGATTCAGTCCTATTTAAGTTCCAAGAGAATATTTCCACCACCAACCATAAACTCTGTACGATCTTGTTTGTGGGGCTTGTGGTTTTAGTGTGTCTAGGGCAGTGGTTCCCACATTTTAACAACCTGTGAACCCCTTTCACTGAAATGTCAAGTCTCGCAAACCCTCTCCTAAAAATGAATATTTCCAGGGATTTTCTCCTTTACCCGAGTATAAATTATAAAAGCAATGATCTTGGAAATATAAAATTTGGTTTTATGACATGCTTATTACACACTATTATTAATTATTTATCATTACAGTATTTTTATTACATTATGAAAACGGCAACACTCTTCCAAGATCTCACTTTTGTAGCTTGTATCACTTTGAATAAGCCTGTTATAAGACAAGGCTCCTCTGTTTCATCAAGGAGTATCAGATGTGAAACAGCATGAAGGTATTTAAGAAGCTAAATCAAAGAGTTCCTCGTACACCAGCATTCAGGTCTTGAGCAGTCCAGGCAAACAACGCACGGTACAACAAAGCTTAAACTTGTTCTTCATAATAATTTTAAAAACAATATGAGCTGCCTATTTAATTTTAAAAACAGCAAAAAATATCCACCTCCCTTTCCATTTCTTATAAGAATTCTTGAAGTTTAAATCTCCTCTGTGTAACAGAATCATAGAATATCAGGTTGGAAGGGACCTCAGGAGATCATCTAGTCCAACCCCCTGCTCAAAGCAGGACCAATCCCCAATTTTTGCCCCAGATCCCTAAATGGCCCCCTCAAGCAGTGAACTCACAACCCAGAGTTTAGCAGGCCAATGCTCAAACCACTGAGTTATCCCTCCCCCAATATGATATGCTTGCTTTGATCTGCTTAGCTCTTCAAAGTCCAAGGGCTCCAGGCTGCTGGCCCCGTGCTACCCAGGGTCCCTAGGGACAACTCTGTCTGCCATTAGGGAATTTCCCCCCCCCCCCCCCCCCCCAAGAACCCCCTGTAACATTTTGAAAACCCCAGTTTAGGAACCACTGGTCTAGGGAACAGCCTTTTATGACTGATCTAAACAGTAATACCTCCTCTAGCTTAGTTTAGGCTTAAACAAAGAAAACCCAAAACTGAACACACACAACCTTCTGTGTGTCACTGAAATGTGATTTGGAAGCTCAAGAGACCCTCTGTGCAGCTCCCACTGTGAAAAAGATGACAAAGTGTGCTCCCGTGAAAGTTACTGAAGTTCCACCAACTTGGAGAACACAGTCAAAGCCTGATTTTCCAAAAACCTCTTGCATATAAAAAAGGAGGCCATGCCCTCTGATACATATTCATTTCCTATTATCTGCACTGTTTATTGTCTGAAATAATTTGATCCCTCCTTTCCAGGCAGATGACAGATGTGACCGTAACTAAAAAGAACTATTATTGTTCAGCCTCGCTGGAAGTGTCCCAGGAGAGCTAAAATAACTATGTAATTCACAGTTGTGTTCTTGTTGCAACAGTGGTTCCTTGGGAACTGTCAGATACTCCTGGCCTCATTTTAAAATATGCTCCGGATAGTTGCCATGCTGCTGCAGCCTGTGCTGGCAAGAGGGGTGAATTTTATGATCAAGCTGGTCTTTTCCATCTCTAATTACTAAGACTTTGGTATTTTACATCTTACAGTATCTAAGTGAATGCAGGATTTGGTAACATGTTAGGTGTAATTATCTCTGAGGAGGGGGAGACTTGGAAAGGCATTTTAAGGCTTAGCAAGCAAGTCTCCCCCTTTGAATGAACTTACCAATTACTGAGCTGTGTGGATTTAAAAAACAAAAACAAACCTATTAAGAGACCAATCCCTTGCCATCCCTGATCATGTGAATTCTGGAAAACCTGAAACACTATGTCTTTTGGCTGTAGCGGTGAAGCACCAACCCCTTGGGCATCAGCCATCTACAGTTCATTGTGTTCATACCGCAACATGAGATCAACCACAGTGTTAACCCGTAGATCCCTGGTGTTTTCCAGAGCACCAGCAAACTGAAGGCATTAGGTAAATATATGGCCACAAGTTTAAGGTATAATAATCCACTCCTGTAATATTTACTCTAATATACATTGCCCTAATCAACATCTGGCAGATGTCCTAAGAATCAATGAAATCTTATTTTTGGACTAACCACAGCAGGTGTTATAAGGTACATCCATGCTGTTTCTCCGCCCCTCCCCACCCCGCCACCCTCAATCTACTTCTCCAAATTCAAACCCAGCAATAGTGGGGCCTGATTTTCAGAGGCATTGAATACCCACAGATCCCAATTGTCTGAGGCCCTGAGCCCAGGGTGAGAGGGGCAGCTGGATAGTCATTTATACATCAGTTTGTGCAACAGATTGCGAGCAGTATCTGGACTTCTGGAAAGGGAATCAGCAGAGTGTGGCATCTTACTGCAGTACTGAACCTCCCAGTCCAAGTTTACTTTCCCAGAGGTGATCCAGCAGTTGCACTCATACATATGAAATCCCCATCACTGGAGGTTTTTAAGAACAGGTTAAACAAATACCTGTCAGGGATAGTCTAGGTTCACTTGGTTCTGCCTCAGCGCAGGTGAATGAACTAGATGACCTTTTAAGGTCCCTTCCAGCCCTGTATTTCTATGATTCTGTAGTTCCAGTCTGAACAACTGGTCCACCACAACTTCTGGGGGGATGAATTTTCTCCCCCCATCTACCCAAGATACCCAAAGAGAACTGTCAGCAGATCAAGGAGGAGCTTTGCATTAAGCAAGGGGTCCATGAGGAGGGGTATGAGCACATCTGTGAGGTAGGGAAGCACTCTCATCAACATGAGGCAGGTAGCAATAGTGCTCAGGAGTGCTCAGCCCCAACCCCAGTGCTTTTTCTCTAGCCCACAAGGGCTCCTGGAACCAGCACTCCCACAACGTTGTCGTCATCGTAGCTTCCCTGTGTTTGTCAAGTTTTCTGCACTTTCTGGGTGGGATTTTCGATGAGTGACAAAGGGAGTTAGACAGCTGATTCCCATTGAAAGTCTGCCTTTGCAGGGAAAAAACCCCTTACAAGTCTGGATAGAACTAGAGCACTCTGCAGCACTCCTGACCTAGCCACTAACCAACCGAAAATCTTACAGCACATGGGTGAGGAGAAAACTCAGCATTCTTAACTTACAAGGTACTGATCCAATTGCCTTCAAGCCTGGCTCCAGTTTTTTCAAAGATATCACTAACACGAACAAACCAGGTCTGAACAAAACGGATTAAAACACTGGGACTAGGCATGCACACAATTTTGCTAGCAGCACGCATGGGACGAGGGTTTTGTTTTGTTTTTAAATTCAACATACACTTACTGAACTCAAAAACACATTTCACTGAAGATTTCAACAACCAAATTACCTATGGCCCCCGCCCAAGAATTGAAAGAGTCAGCCTCAAAAGAGCTTGTTGGCTGAAGTTACAAGTAACTGAAAATGAGGGTTTATGGCTGAAGTTACACATCAACCTTAACTACAGTAGTCACCCGCATTACCATTAAAACATTCTGTTCTGCTTGTATGCGGAGCCTCATTTCCTCTTCTGCAATATTTACAGTACGTCTGCCTAACATTTGGAGGCATGTGGCTGTTCCCATTTCAACTCTAGTCACTGCAACTTGCTGAGCTAGAAGGGAAGCAGCCATCAGGTGTGCTTGTTCTGTCCTTGACAGCCCTTCACCCCTCAGTGCTGCTGCTAATGTGGTTTCAAAATGTGGAATCGAATGATGGCTGCCAAGACACTGTGGGGCAAGAGAGAGCTAACAGCTTGCACAACAAAACACCACGCTGCTCTGAGTTGTTGTGGGTTGCTTTCCTTTTCAGCAGAAGACCGAAAGAAAACCAATTCAAAAATAAAATAAAAATAAATACCCACCACTGATGCAATACCTAGTTTAGAGATCTGTTCCACTAACCAACAAGGCCTTCAAAAGGGATTAATGTATACAAGGGACCAACCTGATTATGCAGCCTCCTGCCTTAGGTCTGGGTCTACACAGTTTTTGTACTGATTTAACTATTTCATGGGAGAGGGAGAGATATTTACACTGAAACAGTTAAATCAATACATACCATCATATCACATTTATGCCAGTATCACTGTCAATGCTGGGGTTGTACCGATTTAACTATTCCAGTTTCAAATAGATATAGTGAAGGGGTGCCCAACCTACGGCCCGCGCGGGCTGTATACAGCCTACCACAGCATTTCATAAAGCCTGTTTCAACACAATATATTAACGGTCGATTCATTAGTGTTTTGTCAGGTTTACATCATTTTAGTTAACACCACTGTGTAAATAAACAATACTGTACATAGGTTGTTTCTATCTAAACACATACGAAATAAGCTGAACTTAAAATATAAATCAATAAGGGTGACTTTAAATCTTACTAAAATATGCAGTATCTGTTTGGCCCACACAAGGTTGTGTTTAGGTTAGTGTGGCCCTCCTGTGTAATAAGGGTGAGCACCACTGAACTGAGTGTAGACTAGCCCTTTGGATACCTCCCCACATGGGCGGTGCATATCATAGGCTGGGGGAGACTGTGCCTTCCTGAACAGCCCAGCATGGCCCCACCCACGCTCTGCCCAGAAGGCCCCCTCAGAGAAGCATGCTGGGGCTGCCCAATACTGGGGGGGAGGCCCAGGGTGCTGGGGCCACACCGCCCAGGCGTGGAGGGGCTGCCAGCACTGCCTGCCCATGCTTCGGGGAGACTGCCCACCCAGCGCTTGGGGGGCTACCTCCCTGAGCCGGCAGGTCACCCACGGCCCTTGCCTCCCCACAGGCAGTGGCCAGATTCACCAACACTCCAGCACCCAGAATAGAAGCCAAGTCTTCAGAAGAACTCAGCTCAGTTCAAATTCAAATTCAAAAGCAAAACTCAGTTAACCTACCCACCCCAACAGCTGGCCGGGTCAGAACAAGCTGAGCCACCTAGAAGTCAGAACCATGTCTGAGACTCCTCCGCAGAAGTAGCTGCAGTGCTGACAAAAAAAAAGGCAAATTACTTTTAAACTCATGTTAACTTTCCAAAGACTGTTTTAAACTGCGGGTTAAACCAGTTATTGGCTTTGAGACACATTTCCTACATTTTACAAAAGTTTAAGAAAACAGCGAGAGGCATGGGTTCAATGTTTTGCTCTGCCACAGCTTTTGGGTGTATCCTTGGTAAGTCACCTGCTTAATTTTATGCATGTACCCAAGTCCCACTGAAGTCAAATGATCCTTAACTTGTCAATCTTCTCAATGTATTTAACCACATGCTTACGCGTTTTGTTCAATACTTCCATTTTGCCACTCTGTCCTGTTTATTTAGGCCCCAATCTTGCAAAAACTTTGCATGAGCTTAACTTTACAATGAACTCAAAAGATCCATTTCACTGGGCATGAAGCTAAACATACGCTTAAGTCTTTGCAAGATCTTTGGGGCTGGGAATATTTCTTACTATGTATATGTACAGCATCTGGCATAAACAGGGCCCTGATCTCAGTTGAGACCTCTGTGCACTTCTGTAATACAAATAAAACATACTAATAACAGTACCGTTTTAAAAATAAATCTGCTTTATGGAGAGAAAGTAAATAGATTTATTTCTAGAACATTATATAATTTTAGCAAGTGTCATTATGCTGTGTGAGTGAAATCCTGGCCCCACTGAAATCAACAGCAAAACTCCCATTGACTTCATATGGGGTCAGAATTTCACTCACTCTGGAAATGCCAGTTGTCATGTAATATAAAGTATTTAGTAACTCTGCTAAAAAAATAATGAAGAGTTTTGGTAATGGTGGGGTAGGGAACATAAAGTTTATCTGGGGAGAAAAATGGGAAACAAGATATTAATATTGGGTGATATTATAAGGAACATATATCACATTGTTAATGTGACAGATGAAACTGTACACCAAATAAAATATTATAAATCCACCTACTTCTAAACAATACCCCAAGGTGAAAAGTGACAGAATGAACTTCACTATCCTTTTATCTGGTGCTAATTTTAATACAACAAGGCAAAATACACAAAGGGAGACAAACACAACCAGGTTTGGACAGTGTCATAAATATAAAGGGAAGGGTAAACCCCTTTGAAATCCCTCCTGGCCAGGGGAAAGCTCCTCTCACCTGTAAAGGGTTAAGAAGCTAAAGGTAACCTCGCTGGCACCTGACCAAAATGACCAATGAGGAGACAAGATACTTTCAAAAGCTGGGAGGAGGGAGAGAAAAAAGGGTCTGTGTCTCTCGGTATGCTGGTTTCTGCCAGAGATAGACCAGGAATGGAGTCTTAGAACTTTTAGTAAGTAATCTAGCTAGGTATGTGTTAGATTATGATTTCTTTAAATGGCTGAGAAAAGAATTGTGCTGAATAGAATAACTATTTCTGTCTGTGTATCTTTTTTGTAACTTAAGGGTTTGCCTAGAGGGGTTCTCTATGTTTTTGAATCTAATTACCCTGTAAGATATCTACCATCCTGATTTTACAGGGGGGATTTCTTTATTTCTATTTACTTCTATTTTTTATTAAAAGTCTTCTTGTAAAAAACTGAATGCTTTTTCATTGTTCTCAGATCCAAGGGTTTGGGTCTGTGGTCACCTATGCAAATTGGTGAGGCTTTTTATCCAACATTTCCCAGGAAAGGGGGGGTGCAAGTGTTGGGAGGATTGTTCATTGTTCTTAAGATCCAAGGGTCTGGGTCTGTAGTCACCTAGGCAAATTGGTGAGGCTTTTTACCAAACCTTGTCCAGGAAGTGGGGTGCAAGGTTTTGGGAAGTATTTTGGGGGGAAAGACGCGTCCAAACAGCTCTTCCCCAGTAACCAGTATTAGTTTGGTGGTGGTAGCGGCCATTCCAAGGATAACGGGTGTAATATTTTGTACCTTGGGGAAGTTTTGACCTAAGCTGGTAAAGATAAGCTTAGGAGGTTTTTCATGCAGGTCCCCACATCTGTACCCTAGAGTTCAGAGTGGGGGAGGAACCTTGACAGACAGTATTGTCAACTTAGATGGTTTCAAGTAGCTTAAAGGCTTAGTTTGAACATGTGGTATCTGGGCGAATCTGGAAGCTAAGCTCCAGATGTAAAATGCATCAACGCTGAACCAAACTGCTTCTTCAGACAAACCAAACACTTTTAAAAACCTGATCCCCAATCATTGCCGGAATATTAAGCCGGTCCTGTCAACAGGAGTTTTGCCAGTGACTCCAATGGCAACAGGCCTGAGGCTTTTACAGGCAAAAGGAAAGATTAAAAATAGATACTACTGAAAATAGAACAGCAGTGTCACTTTCTGAAGCATTTCTTCTTGCTGTGTGCGTCTGTGTACAAGGGAAGGAGGGAGGAAGTGGAGGCTCTTGCAACCGTTGCTGACAGGAGGCGGCATCTCCTGGCAGTTGGCCAGGAAAATGCTCAGAAGACAGCACCTTCCCTGCCATTCTCCGACCCCAACCCTGTACAACTGAGCAGGGTCTCATCTGCCTCCTCCACTGAATTCTTCCGTTGGGGAAGAGGTCTCCGTTCCAGCTAGGTCCCTAAAGGAGCAGGCAGTGGGAGATCACTTGCCTATACAGTAGCCTGGAGCTTATGTGCCTGTATCTGCTTCTGCAGTTTTGCAATACTTCCCTGAACCATCCCCTAAGCTATAGGTCTCTGGCCACATCCCTCCCAAAAGCTGGGTCCATATGATGTGGCAGGGGAAGAGCACACTTCCCAAGCTGGGATTCGGCCTCTAAACCCCTCAGGCTGCTAAGGGGACTTCTGACAGACCTCAGAGTGACAGTCCCAGGCCTTCAACCGGACAGGAGGCTAGGAAGTCACATATTCAGTCTTAGAGTAATAGGAAGCAAAAGGGCTGCACTTTGTGGACGCTGTTTCTTGTTAAACCTCAGGAATGGGCAGAGGTTATTAGACCGAACATTTGTTTTGTGAGGTGTTCTTGAGGGGCGGAAAAAGGTGAGCTCAGTACAGGAAGGCTGTGCTGGGAGAAACGTTTGGAATCTTGAAATTTCCTACTCTAAAATTTGAAGAAGTGTTTTTTATTTCCCAAAGGCAAATCCCCATTTCTCACTCACCCCCATTCAAAGGTTAAAAGTGACCTGCAGAGGAAAGCAAATTGGGTTTGGGCTTTTGTTTTTGTTTTTTTTTAAAATGCTCTACACAGAAAATGTGAGGGTTTTTATTTATTTCCCACCCCCACCCCCCCCCGGTTTGATTTTTTACATCTGAAATTCAAGTCAGGTCTCATTTTCCCTTGGAGACTCCAGACATCAGGTGTGCGACATCACAGGCACTTAAGAAATGAAACCCAAGAAACAGAGGGGAAGGGATTTTTAGTCAAAACGTTAACTCCTCTTTGGGTTTCATTAGTAGTTTTAACTTTAAAAAGGAGATTTTTTTCCTCTCACCTGTTTAGAGACTCACTCTCTCCCCTTCAACTAAGAGCAAAGAAAGCACCCATTCCAGCACTCAGTTCCTCTACCTGTGGGTAAGACTGGCATGTGTGCAAACTGCAAACAGTGCAACAAAGAAATGAAAGGCCTTGTTACCCGAATGAAACAACATCATGAGAAGTGTTCCTTCTCGGGAGGAAGCTGCGTTGAAGATGATGAAAGGAACATGTCTGAACATGCAGGATCTTCAGGTTGGTAAATTTTTTTATTTCATACTTCTTTCTTAAGGACTGACTGTCTTCCTTCTGGACTATTCTTGAATTCTCACGTTTGCAAAAAATATAGTTGTTACTCTATGGTATTAGCATTTTAGACGCAGTTGTGATAAAAATTAAATAGCTGAAACAGGCAGATCTTCCTTTTACAATTTCACCTTTAAAGTAGTACTGAGTGACAGTGAATGCAATGAGTAATACTAAATGAGCAGTATAGTAATAATAATTAAAATAACCGCATTGACTTATTTTGTTTGGGAGAATCCATCCTCAACATACAGGATTCTGAAGAATATCCACTTTCAAGATCACCATCATTTTCTATAGTTTCAGAGTTATCTGCCAATGATAGTGTTTCAGTCACATCATGTATGTCACATAGCCACAGTATAGCACCTTTAGCAAAAAGAAAAAAAAATCTCCATCATCCAGAAACTACCACAGATAAGTCTGTGATAAGAACCAGCAGATTACAAAAAGATGTAATGGATGAAAAAATTGCCCGGTTTGTTTATGCAACAAACTCTCCTTTCCGTATGATTAAGAACCCACATGTCATTAAAATCAGGATACAGTCCATCCAACAGAGCAGATGTCGCAGGCAAGTTGCTGGATAAAGTGTATGAAAGAGAAATTGAGCAGTGGGCAAAAGATCTAGAGGGTGAAATTGTTAACCCGAGTCCTAATGGGTGGAACAATGTCCACAATGATCAGGTTGTATGTGCTTGTGTGACAACAGAAGGAGGAATGTCTTCCTTACAGAAACAACTGATACATCAGGAAATGCACACACAGTAGAATACTTACAAGTAGCAGCAGTAAAAGCTATAACAAACTGGAAAAAAAAATTTCAAATGTCTAGTACACAGCTTGGTCACAGACAATGCTGCAAATGTATCCAAGATGAGAAGAAATTATTTAGAAGAGTGTCCCAAGCTAACAACATACAGTTGCAGTGCTCGTTTGATGCACTTCCTAGCCAAAGACTTCAGTGCTCTAGAAATAAAGGCTAGTTGTTGAAATTGCAAAATACTTCCATGACAACCACTTCGCAGCAGCTGCTCTGAAAAAAGTGGGAGGAACCAGGCTAACTCTCCCACAAGACATGCGATGGAACTCAGTAGTGGACTGTTTTGAGCACTGTATCAAGAACTGGCCTAATCTGATGACAGTTTGTGAACCAAATGGTGGAAAAAATAGATGGCCCTGTCACAGCCAAAGTGCTCAACACTGGGCTTAAGAGAAATGTTGAACACATGCTGAGTACCTTATGTAGCCTTGAGCAGAATGCAGGGAAATAGCTGGTTTATTGCTGACGCTGTTGAAGTTTGGAAGGAACTGAGTGAGATCTTAAAAAGAGAAATATGCAATAACAGAGTTAAATTACAAGCATTAAAAAAAACAAATGGGACAAGCACCATCTCCAGCTCATTTTCTTGCAAATATTCTCAATACTCGGTACCAGAGTCAAACTTTAAGTGCTGAAGAAGAGGAGTTGGCTATGATATGGCCATCCAGCAATCATCCCTCCATAATGCCAACTATAATACACTTCAGAGCTAAGGGTGAACCCTTCAAGAACTATATGTTTGCTGATGTTTCAAAAAAAAGTCACACCAGTGAACTGGTGGAAGTCACTTCATCAGTCTCGGAATCCAAGTGCTTAAGTGATAATCTCACTTTCAACAGCAGTAGCTTCTTCTGCCAGTGTAGAAAGAATATTTTCTTCCTTTGGACTAATTCATTCCAAATTGAGAAATGGTTTGGGACCTGAAAAAGCAGGAAAGCTTGTTTTTCTTTTCCAGATTATGAACAAAGAGGAAAATGAAGGTGAAGACGACTGAGTTAGCTGCAGAAGCCAATATTTTAAGTTTCTCGTGTTGACCTGGCTGACAAAGTTGATTTAATTTTTGGTTGTTTTTTGTTGTTTTTTTTAAATATTTCATTTAACTAAAAACAATTTTAACAAAAACAAACCGGATTTTAAAAAACTTGAATGTTTAACTAAATTCAAACATTCATATGCTTGTTTTGTTAAAATATTATTGTTTGCTGTTGAAGAAAAAAATCCGGAACACATCATGTTGTTATTTTAGTTAAATAAAACAATTTAAATATCTGTCTGGTGATGTTCTCCTCCTAATACAGCATGGCAAGAAAATCCTCCAAATATTAATGATTAACCAGTTGAACTGGAGATAGTTCAACTCCCAATGACTTCATAAATATCAGCTTCAATTACCTTTGGTAAATGAAATAACCAAACAATCATTCATTTTCTGATATAGCTGTAAAACTAATCTGAAAAGTTTTCAAATTAAATCACTTAAAAAAATGCATAGTGTGTACCTCCTAAAAATGAAACCTACATCTATCGCTGAGTTGTGAAGAACATGTATTAAGGTTATAACAACCACTTTTATGTAGAAAGCCATGATTAAATCGAGTCTTCCTGACGAGTGATTTAAATCATGATTTAAATAAAATCCACCTGCCGGCAGTTCATGCCTCTTCATATTGAGATGGGGAAAATTCACTATTTTCCACAGAGAAAGCAACACTCCCATCACCGGAGAAGATGCCCAGGCTCTCAAATAGGGCAGGGACCCACTTGTAGAGGAGTGGCCGATCAGACTGCCGCACGGTTTGTGTTTGTGAAATGCCCAAGGAGGTTTGCATTTCACATAATCCCAACGGCACACGCAATAAGTAGGAAGCTATAAAACTAAACAAACAGCAGGGTCATAATTTCTTGAGCTATGTGAGTTAAACTGAAAGCAAAGCAAGGTATTTTTGTTCCTTAGACTAAAAAGTCCCTTTCAGTTGCAACAGTGAAGTCCCTTCCTAGACTCCAAAGTGCTTCCCCTTAGACATTTTCTCACACCACAAGCCCATCACATGTCAGGGTTTTGTTTGTTTTGTTGCCACATGCCAATTGGACACTTACGTAACAGTCCAGTGTCACTGCTTTAATTACAGCCCCCCCCGTGCCAGGGAAAATGACAGGAGGCATGGCACTCGCAGGGTTCGCTTTAATTTCCTACAAAGCAACAGCACACTGAAGCAGCCCTACTGCATTCTGCGCTCAAGCAACACTAACAATGGGCTTCAAGATTAAGGCACAGTTCGGCTTGCCCCATGATTTTCGAAGGGACATTTTTCATGTTAAAAAGGAGGAGTCCAAGGGCCAGATTCTCAGCTGGGCAACATGACTTACAACCAGCAGAGGAATCAGCTGTATGTCTCTACAGGCCTGCCCTAGACCAATGATCTATGGAAACGTGCCACGACTGAAGTCAGTGAGAGCTGGGGGCGCTCTCCACCCCTCACCAAAAGCACTGGCAGGATCAAGCAACTGACCAAGCCATTATAACCATCCCGGTTATGGCTGGCTGCCTCGGATGCATACCTCCTGCAAAAGTAACTATTCCTCCCCATGACGGCCAATGACTGAGGGGCCATACACAGAGCCACATGCACTCCCCTCCTTGTGTAGCACAGGGCTAGCACGAGGAGCCCAGTGTGGGGAACGGGGCTGTGTACAAACAGCGTACCCTGCAAGGCGCTGAGCAGTCTGGCCCTGACACACCCAAGCCCTTAAATACGCTCTCAACTGTAGGCATGTGAGCACTGGATTCCATGAGACTACTCACATGCTGAAGTTATGCATGTGCTTTAGTGCTTCACTGTCTTGGAGCCAGAGTGCTCAAATATCCTGCAGGATCAAGCCCTATGACGCAGATCAGGGCCAAGGCAGATATTGGCACAGGCTGCAAGAAGCCAGAAGGCATCTGTGGGGCTCGACAGACCTCAAAACAGCTTGCTACATGGAAAGCGTGAAGAGGGCAGAAATGCTCCTTACCAGCTTCTCACAGGGGTTTACCAACACTGGCAGAGATGCATTTAAAGAATTTTTACATTCTCCCGCTAAAACAGTTGTCAGTGCCTTTTTTAAACGGTCCACAGAGAACTACAGTTAGCAACACGGCCATATGTTGACAGGAGTTCAGAGCAGTATGAAAACCCATAGAGAAGAGAATAGCTGTCTAGCCACTGATTTCCTGGACGTGCACACAGCTGTGATGACATGTGTAACATGGCACTAAGATTAACACTGCTATTTAAAAGCCTTAATTCCTCCCACTAGAACCTGCTCACTCCTGTTTGGCACCTCTGCACACCAGTCCTACAGGAAGAGGCCACTACAATGCTCCTGCTTCTAGAACATTAACAATGCACCTCTACTAATAGATTCTATGAAACCAATGGGGAGAGGCCTTTAAAAAAAAACATAATAATAATACATGCTTACCCTTTCCCCATCCCTCCTCTGAAGAGTAAGCAGTCCCCTCTATCAAAGGAGCACAGTGGTTCAATGGAGAGGGCACTGTACTGGGAATCAAGAGACGAGTATTAGGAGGTAAAACTAGATGATAATGGTCCTTTCTTACCTTAAAATCTATTAATATAATCCAAGGTCCATGCAATTACTGTGGCTGGAAATGCTGCTCTAGTTCCGAGTTTCCCCGAGTGCAGCGAGATAGTGAACTGATCACCAGCCGCATATCAGAGGTGTATAAAAACAGGGATCTTACTGGAATTGCAGAACTGAACTTGGCACGTTTTAGGAAAGAGGCTGGCTCAGAAGGGGGTCATCTCATGCACATCCCACAATATTTTTTTCTGCGAATACTTATCTAACTCCATGTAGGAAACTCTCGCAGTTGCGGATTCTTAGATGCTCTTTCAAGGGGTGTACATCTGAAGAACCGGATGTTCCTCTGAAAGGTTTAAGACTAGACATTTTAACTTACTGGATGGCAGAATACAAAATAAACTCAACTACACGGCTGATATGCTATAACGTGTTGGTGGAAGTGCTGCCTCTGATGGCACGATTCTATCGCCTCAAAATGAGAAACAGCAGAGGAAAGTAAGTATCCTTAAGACAGGGAAGAGCAGCACCAGTTATGACCGTTAGCTACTGGCTACGTCACAGGTCCTACTTAGACATTCAGGTGTTGGTGTGAATTAAGAAGTTGTTATTCTGATTTCCAATTTAACCAAAAATCCATTTACATGACACCCGGGGAGGCCTGAAGTTATTGGCTTGGAAATGGCGAGGGCGGAAAGGGGCTTTTTCTACTGCTTTGATACTGACCGGCTGAACTGACTTATTACTGTATCCAACTGCTTAATGCTTCCAGCAGGCTGGGTTTTTCAGGTTTGTAGGTGGTTATTAACAGATGTAAGATTAACTGCTAAAATGCCTAGAACTTGTATGGGTGGTTATTTTTTTATACTATTGTTTAAATCTAAAGCTAGATTTAAAAAAAACAAAAAAAAACAGTTACCCTTCCCTCCGTGTCCCCAGATCTTAGCCAGCACCAGCAGAGGCCCATTCCCTACCTGCTCTCAAACCTGGATCTCCTCTAGAGCGGAGTCATGCTATTGCTAGCTACGTGGACTTTTTGCCATCCTCCCTCACTCCAACCTCACAAATACACACTTTACAGCTGGGGCCTCACAGGAACTGAGGGGAGTCAGGTGCCCAAATCTCTGGACCAACTCCCCACCCAAAAGCTTGCCCACGGTTAGGCTGCTGATGTGCCAGGACCACATGCTGATCAGTATTGCCTCATTGTTTCCTTGTGTTCCCCGACTGTCGTCTCCAGTCCTACACTTAGATAGTAAGCCCCTTGGAACTAGGACTGTCTTGTTCTGTGTTTGTACAGTGCCAAGCACAATGGGGCCTGGGGATCGTAGGTGCCGACTGCAACACAAATAATAAATAGAACCCCACTGAACACTCCTTAGGTGCCTTTGAACACCCATCGTATTACATTCTGGGCAAACTCAATGCTATTAAATTTTTATGTCTCAAATTCAGGTAAATTTTACTGGTTGAAATTTAGTCAGTGAATTCCTGGGTTTTGTTCTTTCCCCATTTGTTTTTTCTTCTTCTCTTTCCAGGCTATTCTGCGAGCAGCAGTAACCTTTATCAGGACTGGCATACTTAAAGGGCAGCTACAGCACTGCGGAATTAGGACCAATATCCAACCTCAGGTACACTGGTTTTACACTGGTGTAACTCCACTGATTTCAGTGGGGTTGTTTCTCAATTGCACCAACGTGAAATCGGATGCAGGCATCTCTCTGAAGTCTCCAACAGTGCTAATTTATGTTTAGTTCCAGTTTAGTGAAAGCTACAAAATTCATAAGCAGTACAATTTCCTTTTTGTGCATGGCCACATTTGGAAACAGACATCTGGAGAGGCAAAAAATACTATTTTGCACTTAGAGCATTCCATCCAGAAATCTCTCAGGGCTTTACAAAGTTGGGTAAAGATGATAATCTCCATTTTGTCTTGTCCAAGGTGACATGACAAGGCAGTGGGGAAAAAATGGGAATGAACTGAAGACTCCTGATTCCCATTGTCATGAGGAATGGAAAAAGAAAACAGAACAAGCAGGGAAAGGAAAAAGGAAGATGAAATGGCATCAAGTTTCTAAAAAAAATTTTCCTGGCCCATGAATGTAACTGCCACAGAGAGGGTTACTTGTTAACGAGAAAACTAACCTCTGACAGACTTTCCAACTTTATATCTCAGATCTTATCCACATGCCAGTCACCCCCCTTTCACCTGACCATCATAAGCAATATACATACACTATTTTACTGTGTGTGTGTATATATGTATAATTTATGTGAACAAACAACTTAATAGTGCTAACAAAATGCAAAGTGGTCCTAAACACACAAGCCAGATGACTCTTCAAGACTGAAAAACCCCTTTAACCTTTGGTTTAGAGCTATCAAACACGGGCAGAGTCAGTGTGTCACAAGTCAGAAAAGGAAAACTGAAAGCAATACACTTATTGTCAGGGACTGGGGCTTTCCAAAACATACCCGGACAGAAATTCCCACCAAACTGCGGCAGACTGCAGTACACATATGTTTCACCTTTATCATATACTATTTCCAAGGATCTAAACTGGGGGGGGGTGGGGGGGGGAATTTTTGGCCTGAGGGCCACATCAGGTTTTGAAAATTGTATGGAGGACCGGTTAGGGGAGGGGGTCGTGGCCCGGCCCCCACCTCCTATCTGGCCTGCCCCCCCTCCCCCGGACTCCTGCCCCATCCAACCCCCCAGTTCCCTGACAGCCCCCCCCCCCCCCGAAACCGTGCCCCATCCACACACACACCCCTCCCTGTCCCATGACCGCCCCTGGAACCCCTGCCCCTGACTGCCCCGTGCCTCCCCATCCAACCCCCCCCTCCTTCCTGACTGCCCCTCCCGGGACCCCCGCACCCATTCAACCCCTGTTCCCGCCCCGACCCCATCCACACCCCTGCCCTCTGACCACCACCCCGAACTCCCCTGCCCTCTGTCCAACCCACTCTGCTCCGTGCCCCCTTACCACACTGCCTGGAGCACCAGTGGCTGGTGGTGCTACAACCGTGCTGCCCAGCGGGAGCCAGGCCACGCCGCCGCCGCCATCACCATGCAGCACAGAGCACCGGGTCAGGCCGGGCGCTGCAGCCGCACTGCCCCAGGAGCTCACAGCCCCGCCGCCCCGAGCATGGCGCCGACGGTGAGGTGAGGCTGTGGAGGAGAGGGGGCAGCAGGGGAAGGGCCGGGGGCTAGCCTCCCCGGCCAGGAGCAGCCTGCGAGCCAGATGTGGCCCGTGGGCCATAGTTTGCCCACCTCTGATCTAAACTAGAGCACAATAAGGTCTAGAAAGAGAGTGTGTTTTCCCCCTTTAGAATTTAAAAAACAGCCAAGAACCTAGCTGAACTTTCATTAGTAGGAAAAAAAACGAGAAATATACTTTCAGTTTTGATCATTAGATTTTCCTTGTGTGTTTCTTCATTTGGAAACCAGAGTACCAAGTCAAAATAGAGTTTATACTTATAACAGGCAATGAAAATTAAGTGCTCACAGAGTCCCAGGATTGGCTATCCAGTACATCTTAGATTTTCTGAAGGTCAAGGGAGACAAATGATTTTGTGTTATTGGATGTTTCAGGCTATTGAGAACATTTTCAATGAAGTGAATAGATGCTAAGGAATAATATCCCTGTTTCAGATAACAGGGGGGTTAGGGTAATAATATGGGTTGAACTTTATGACATGAAACAGTGCCAAAATGAGCACTGATAAAATGAAATGATCTGTGACAGTCTGAAGTCCAGTGTCTCATGAACAATAAGCACTAGAAAAGAATATTTTATACCACTACAAAGCTGGTTATCAGTTACTGAGTACCTATAAAAATTGTGTAGTTTTACATGTCAGCATGTGCTCGCTCTCTTTTTATTCATTTAAATCTAATTACCATGTATTTTTACCCCCACATGCTTAAATTTCAACCTGATTTAGTGATTATTTTCTCTGGAGTCGCTAATGCTAGAAAACAATATTTCATATTGTGTCAAAGCAGTCTGGCATTCCAGCTGATAGAATCATGTGTGAATTGAAGTATGGAAAGATGCAAGATAATCATTAAAATGATGTGATTTTAATGACCTACCAAGATTGGAAGTGCTTGGATGGACCAGTACAAAAACCTTTTCAAGGCCAGTAAACTTTTCCAAGCATGAATCCTAACTCAGCAATCAGAATGTAAAAAGTCAACCTTATGTGTAATGGCATTATGGCATAGTAGAATCCCAAACCTGAATCAGTCAATTCTGAAACTAGACTTTCTACTGAAAAGGAACACTGTAGGATTTTTGCAGATACCACAAATATTAATCAAGACTGTTTCCATGACTTTATACCACTCTGACCTTTCACAGAATCTGGTAACGCTGCCTCCCCGTTTTCATATCTGCAGATGGCCAGACACATTACAACGTCAAATTAATGTCACTGACTACGTACCTATCCTGTGGGTAGCTGAGTACCCTTCGCCCCACTGAAGTCAACCTCACAGGACAAGGTCCTGAAATATCCACTGACTAACACAGAAGAGTTCCAAAGACGACCCAGAGCAAGACTGCAGCCATAGCAAGGTGTAAAGACTGAATTCAAACAACCACTACCACCTAAACATACCATGGTTGGAGAACCTGTACTTCAGTGGGTACTAAACCAATTTTACAATGCAATAGTTGTTACAAAGAATGACTGATGCTTTGAATGCAAATAACCAATTCTTGGGCACATCTGTAATTAAGTGCCCTGGATATTGTCAGCATAGAGATACAGATCTGTGGCTACAATACTGGTTTCCGGTAAATATTTGAAGTCAATGGAAGCTACTGAGTGCCCGCACTCCTGTGTTTTCTGTGTACCAAGCTAAGCAAGGATGGACCTTTTTCCCCTTCCAGAGCCCATCAATACTGTTCTCTCTCTGTGTCAGCCACAAAGAGGCCCAAGAGTAGGACTTGATGCGCTCCCAGCCTCTAGGAGTAAAGAATGGGAAGGTCCAATCCCTCACCCTGACACTGGGATATTTTGTTTTAAATCAAACTACGCCGGTACGTAGCACGCAGGCCATTCATAAATAAATATGCTAGGTGGGGTTTTTCGATACACAGAACACAAGCGGGAACTCACTGTTTACCAATGCCAATTCTGTGCCCAGTTCTGCCATCTTTAGTTACACTAAGTAATACACTACTCTGAAATCAGTGGGACTACTCGTGGAGTAGGGTATTATTCACGATGCCAGATCCTCAGGTAGGGTAAACTGGAGTGACTCCATTTAAGTCAATGGAGTAACACCAATATACGATATCGGAAAATCTGGCCCAATATGAGTAAGGGTGGCAGAAAAGGCCCTACGTTTGAATAAGAAAATTCAGAAGGGAGTGACCGCACACCAAGCTAATGTCAGCAGTAACACACAGAGCAGCAATAGGATGCTTCATGTAGAAAATTGCCCAGGATTTCAACAACAATATATTGTAAGTCAAACTTAACCTAACACAATTGAGTTGCCTTTCAAATTGACTGTATAGCAGCAAACGTGTATTAATTATCAGGGCAATTCACAGTGTCAGTTTAATGAAACCAAATGTGTGTGAGTACTTCTAGAAGAAATAGCAGTGATTTAACACTGTATTCCGTACACCACGTTCTGTACCTCAGACTGTGGGTATGTTCCTGAAACAAAGCATTAGTCACTACATTGAATTAAAGGTTAACCTCCCTCCCCCAGGCAGTAGGATCACTTCTCATGTAACGGGTTCAGTTATTCACTGAAAAATATGCCAGAAAATATTCCCATAGAGTAAAAAAATGTACATAAGAGACTTTACCTGATTGGGCTGAATTTTGGGCATATGCACTTTCCACATCTGAGCTTCTCTAGAGATTGCCATCTCCAAGAGGAGAGACAATCTCTGGCTCTCCAGGGACCCCGAAAACTTCATGATAATCCTTGGATCCGCTTACCACCCAACTGGATACAGCTACCTGCAAAAGCAAATACAAACCAGTGACACAACTGTGTCAGGCCTACGTACTTAAAACAAGAATAAAGACTGCTACAGCTCAAGAGTTGCACAGAATGGAACTACATACACATCAAGGATAAAGACAAGAACAATTTACCATTCAGCCCCTGACAAATATTTGAAATGAATGCTTTAAAAATTATATATATGGTGAAAATGAGAGGACAAACAGCAGTGACCATTAAATGCAATTCTGTCTACCAAATACTTTGGATGATTATTAAAAACATTTTATGATAGATCATAAAGTAGATTAAAGTCTGGGAACCACTGTGAGGCACTACACCCAGACACTAGGATCTTCCTAAAGCGGTTAACATGATAATCAAACTGCTTTAACCAATCAGTACTCCCATCAAGAACATATTTAGAAAGAAAAATCGTATCTATCTGAGATCCATTGTCAGGAATTCTTGATGCTTACACACTGCTCCATAGACATGGTCTATTGTGTAAATAATGCACTATTGAATTTAGGAACAGATCCTGAAAGCTGATCCACAAGGGCAAAACACCCAACGTCAGCTGGATTCCTAAGTCACTTCAGCACTTTTGAAAGTTTTACCCATAATGTGGTTTATAATTCACAGAAATTGCAACTGGCTTCACATACCCTGCAATGATACCTAGGAGGACAGGAAAGCTATTCTTGGATGTAATTAAAGTAGGTTAGAGTCAACAACTGTGGAGGGGAACTTGACTGAACATGTCAATTTTTAAGGCCATATCTACACTAGGGAACATTTTTAAAATACAAAAAACCCAACCAGTGTTTATTTCAAGGCAGCTGAACCTGCGTTACCCCTACTGCAGACCAGGCTCCTCTAACCTGAAGCCACCCATCACTAATTCCAATTCAGCTGGAGCATTAGTGGGAATCTATACAAAACTCATTAGCACAGAAAAGGCATAAATGCCCTGCAATCTAGATAACCAAGGAGGAAAATTTTCCCACAGAAGCCTACAGAATTTAGGAGCACAAGTCCCATTTACCTGTAAAATCTTCCCACAAATGCACCAAGTAAACAAATGAAAAGGGGTTGGGGGGGGCACAGAAGCATGCCCTCTCCTTCAATAGCTTTCAGAACTAAAACTTAGATGTTATTTGTTACAATTTTAAGCAAAAAAAATTGTTTTTTAAATGGACCCTCTAATATAGTTGAATCAGAGAAAAGATGTTTTCAAGAGAAAAAGATTTAAGTTTGTTATTTAAGTCAGCTAGATATCACCTGCCACTTTTTGTGAGCACAGATTTCTTGATTGTACTAAGGCATTTCGGCAAAACGATTCATGCTGTAAATGTAAGTCCATGGGAAAGTATTTAAACTTTGAACTATTTGTGTGCTCTCTTGTGAAATCTGAAACACGATACGAAGGAGGCTGGCCAGGCTGTTTACAAAGACTGCAGTTCTTAGATTTATGAATATAATGTAGTTCATGCTTCTGTCAAATTGTACAGTAAATAAGATACCCTGCTACTATTTCCGTCAACGTAACAGCACAGGTAGCAACGACAAGAGAAAATTGATTCTCCCAGACCAAAAATGGTTTTGTTGTTTTTTTGTTTGTTTGTTTTAAAAAGGCAGATTCAGTACGCTGTATCACAAATTTAAGGGAGACTAAACCAAGTTTTTTATCTGTTGCTAAGATTCCTGCAGTTCTTAATAGGTGCCATTCACCCCACTCGGACTTATGCACAAGGCCTAAACATCTCTTCAATCCCACTTAAGCCCTCAAGTACAGTTTAAGTGATGTATACACCTTGTGTGATCTCTGTGCATAGGTTGAATTTCACCTCTTCTGAGATTCTTCCAAAACAAGCACTTCAAAGTGAAGCGAACAAACTAAACCCCCAGCCTGTTAGCCAACCCTATGCCAGCCTAATACTAGAGTAACGAACCAGAGTGACAATGGATGGAACGATTTCCAGATTCAAGTTCCTAATGAATATTCTAAACCAGGGGTTGGCAACCTATGGCACGCAAGTCCATTTTTAATGGCACGCTGCTGCCTGTCAGGGTCCCGGCAGGCAGCAGCGTGCCATTAAAAATCCAGCCTGGCCCAGCCCGCTTTTCTCCGCTCCCTGCCCTCTCCCGCGGGGGCAAGGGGCAGAAGCTTGGTCCTGCCGGCTCCCCAGCCTCTTCCCGCAGTGTGCTGGGTTCCTACCCCTCCTCCTCCTCCTCCTCTCCGATCAGCTGATGAGCCGAGTCAGCATGCTGGGGGGAGGTGGGGGGGGGCAGAGAAGAAGCAGGGGCAGGGTCTTGGGGAAGCAGGGCATATCCCCTCCAGCCCCGTGCCGTGAGCAGCCCACGACCCCAGCCCTCTGCCCTGACCCCCCCACACACACACACACAAAGCCCTCTGCCCTGAGCCCTGCACACCCTCAAGGCCCCTGCCCTGAGCCCTGTATCCCCCTCACACACACCCAGCCCTCTGCTTGACTCCTTCACCCCCCCAAGACCCCAGCCCTGACTCTGGATCCCCCACACATGGCCCCAGCCCTGACTCTTGCACCCACCCCCACCCTGAGCACCAAACAGGAGCTCCTGCACCTTCCCCCACACACACATTCCCACCTGCAACCCTCCCACCAAATGGGAGCTGCCCAGGTAAGCACTCCACACCCAAACCTCCTGCCCCAACCCTGAGCCCCCCCTCATTCTAGCTCCAGGCCAGACCCTACACCCCAACCCCCAGCCTGCTCCTTCACCCCCAGCCCTGTGCTCAGTGCACTCCCACCCTCAGCTCAGTGCAGAGAGAGAGGAAGAGAATGGCCAGAACCAGGGAGAAGGTAGGTACCCACTGTATGTGGGCAGGGCTGGGACCCCAGACCGGCAGCGGGCTGAGCGGGTCCGGCAGCCAAGAGCCAACAGATGGAACCCCTGAGCGGCAGCGGGCTGAGCCGCTCAGCCCACTGCCAGTCTGGGGTTCTGGCTGCCAGCCCCTTGCCAGCCAGGGTCCCGGCCACAGGCCCCGCTCAGCCCGCTGCCGGCCTAGGTGAACAGAACCCCAGACTAGCAGTGGGCTGGCGGCGTAAGATCAACATTTTAATTTAATTTTAAATGAAGCTTCTTAAACAATTTTGAAAACCTTGTTTATTTTACAATATTACAATAGTTTAGTTATATAATATATAGACTTAGAGAGAGAGAGCGCGCGCGAGAGCGCGCTTCTAAAAAACATTAAAATGTGTTACCGCATGTGAAACTTTAAATTAGAGTGAGTAAATGAAGACTCAGCACACCACTTCTGAAAGGTTGCCAACCCCTGTTCTAAACGAATTCAAAATATTTTAAAATTTATGAAAAATACCTGATATTGGCTTCTAATGGATCAGCTAAGGATTTACACAGAATAAATCTTTATTTAAGTGCAGTACCCTTTTACCATTTTCACATGGGAAAGTTTCCTTTTAAAAGCAGAAGGGAAGTTGCCCTGTTACCCACATGGAACAAACCCAGAGAATGTAACTGCTGTACTTTTCATTTACTGCTTTTTCACAAGTACTTCTTCTCAGGGGGAGACAACAACAAACCTCACTAACACCAGGATAAGTCAGGAGTAATTCCACTAGAGTTACCCAGCTGTAAAACTAGTGAGAGATCGAATCAGGCCTGTAGACTTAATTCACACGGATGGGGTTCAATCCCACACCCACTGGCAAAACTCCCTCCGACTTCAAGGTGTGCAGAATTGGAACTGCTGGTTCCAAAAATATAGACCTGGGGCCTGATCCACCCTTGCCTTTCACAGTCATTCACACCTGCACAGATTGGGTGTATAACACCAGCAAGTCACAATAATGGTCTTCGACACTCACTTTGCACAGGTGAGTGTGACAACACAAGGGTCCAGGCAGGGGAGAATCTAGCTTCCTATATTGGTGGCTGTGATGACTACATTTAGGAAGCACGTTACAATAATTTAGGACCTGATCCAACTGCAATTAGAACAAGCCAATGGAAATACTCCCTTTAATTTCAACACCCATTGGATTTGGTCCTTACGAACAGATTTAGATAAAACATAACACTAGCTCCCACGTCACAGAAATCATTCTTCCACACCTCCTAAATAAAATTGGATTTTTTTCAGGGACTCCACAGCACAGCAGCTGGACATAACTTATTTTCAAATTCAATTAGACCCTTAGGAGTTCAGTTGCTATGTAACTGCTAAGTAATGAAACATTCTTTACACAGGTAATCCTAGCTGGGTAACATCCAACAGGATATCAACTGCAGCCTGTCAGACTGCACTGTAGGGTACAGAATTGGAAAAGACTGTAATTAAAGGCTTATGTGAACACTTAACTTTATAGGAGATAAAATAAGTACACGGGGAAAAAAAAAAGAGAATGAACGAGGCAGCGGGGGACGGGACAAGCAGTGCTTTTAGGATCTGATCCAAAGCCCACGAAAGCCAATGGAAAAACTTCACCGTCTTCCATAGGTTTTAGATCAGCCCCCTAAAGCACTGCCTAAACTCTGTTCTTATACCTCAAACCAGCAGCATCAAAGGCGTGAGTCCTGGGAACAAAATTCAAGGGCTGTTTTGGAAGCACAGAGGTCCTTTCTCCTCATGCTTCACAAGAAGCATGAGTGAACGTTACCCTGAACATCATGTCCCTTTATTTAAAATATTTGTGAATATCATACCTTGATTTCCTAGCACAGAAAACATAATTAGCCAGGCCTTAAACTCCAGACCTAAAATATCAAAAGGGGCTACAGATTTCAAGCAAAAGTCAATCTTTCACGATTTTACTCCTCCAGTTATTTTGTTTAATATACACAATTCAGGCCATAACAGTCAGCTTTGATAACACAGGGCTCGATTCTGTTCCCATCACAGTTAATGGCAAGCCTCCCATTGTCTCTAATGGCGGAAGGTCTGGAACGCTTACAGATTTTTTTCCACTCAAGGCTGGATTCCATCCTTCAGAAGAAAAGGAGCACACACTTTGGCAAATCTTTGGATTCTAAGGAGAGCAAAATCTATACTCTTTTCTAGGCTGAGTTTTGAAAAAAAGTTAGTTTATACCAGCAGTTGTCGATTGTTTTTCCTATTTCATGACCAAAACACCCACTCCAACAATGTTTATAGCACAAATGGATTTCACTGCACTCTAGTCCAGTCACTCACTCTTGCCTAACCTCTTCTTTCAAAGGTCACGCTTTAAAGTGTGCTCCCAACCCCTTTGCACAAAGAAACCCTGAGCCAGTATCTCCTCGTTCCTCTCATGGAGACACTCTACACAGGGATTCTTCTGAGACAGTCAGTACTCCCACTGGTCTTCCCACTCCCGGCAAGAGATGTTTCTATGGGCACTACAGATAAGAGAGTGAGGAAATAACTGATGCAAGAGAAGAAAGCAATGGACTCAAGAGAACGTTTCTTCCTTTCAGCCCCCTTTTCTCCCAACAGTGACGCCTGGTTGGTGAAAAAAGGTCCAGCTCTTGCAACAGAAGGAAGCAGTCAGCGAGGGAGTGTATCGCATAAGATTTTAAGGGTAGTACTGGTCCTAGGGCAACGCAGGGCAGGCCAATCACTGCCTCTCCTCATGAGAAATCAACTGATGCAATGCAAGAGTCACACTGCAGTGTTTAAAAAAAAAAAAAAAAAAAAAAAAGCACAATTCTGGCTGCCCAAAGAGAGGTGTCTGACCCACGTCTTTAATAAATGTAGCAGACAAGATTAGCAGTGGGCTGAGCATTAAAACCTCCTTCTATTGAACCAGGAGAGTCTTAACAGCTTAGCGCAAACATGACCAGGTTATATCATATATGCCTTCATTTCTCTTTGACTACAACAGTCAATATGTAATGGAATGTAGGCTAGGTATATTTTAATAGATATATTTTACACACAGTTACACAAAAGGCACTAATATATTGTATGCTATCATTCACCCACTTGATCATGATTCACTTTTTGTATTGCCTTTTTCCACTGTATACAAGAGAATGCGACAAAATGTCAGTATGAAGACTATTTTCATAATTCTATTGTGGGCTTGTAATGTAGTGATACTTGGATGACTTATCCAATAGAGACAATTACAACAATTAATATCCATGCTGTGTCTTTGATGGATGAACAAACTACATACATGAACGAAAAAGATCTCTTGGTCATTTTATAAACCCAGACTTCAAGGGAAAGTCATAAACCCACCCTAGAGGGTTGACTCATCCCCAAGAGTGTAGACGAGGGGCAATCTGAATCTCTTCCCCCAGCTGAGTGGGCACCTACACCTGAGGGAGGGAGGGAGGGTTGACCAATACATGCTGGGGTTATACTTTATTCACATTGCATATAACTTCTATGCATTAAGCCCACAATATCAATATAACATTATACTGTGTATATATTTCTAGCTGTTACATGACCTGAATCAGCCTATGCCTTTTTATAACCGTGTTCACTTATGCTAAGTATCCAATAACACTTTACAAAACTGAAGTCAGCTTTGGCATTAGAAAATAGGTAACTCATCAAAGGCAAAAGTACATTAATGTCCTACCCTGGTACAAGCCAGGGAGGTACATTCATGGACCAGAGCGTGAAATGCTAGTCGCCAAAACCAAGATAAGGAAGATACAGAACAGGTTAAGGAGCTGGTAGGAACTGGTGGGGTGGATTTGAGTGATGTGTAAAGAGTTTTGTAACTTGTAAAATCATCCTCTAAAAAGCATTAGCTGAAATATGTCACTTCAGAAGCAAACCTTCTTGGTAAGCTGAATTCAACAATGCTACACAGGATAGGTTCCTGGAAACTGGCATCATATTGAACTTTTCCTGTACTATTCTATTATTGACTTTTAGCAATAAACCTCACTGATACGGGTTATCTGGTCTCTTGAGAATATTTAATTATGAACCAAAGTGTGACCAAGCCCTTGACAATACAATTTACCAGCAGGAGTGAGGAGGAGCAAGAGGTTAACGATTTATACAGAGGCAGCTGCTCCATTGCACAGAAGCACCAGGTGAACAGAGAGAGCACCTGTACCTCACTGAATAGCTTGACAGCAAAGGACTGAGGGACACTTTCAAAAGTGCCCTGAATTAATAACACAGGTGCAGCGAAGAAGGGTTAAATACCTCTGAGAATGTTGAATCTAGAGCCACCACTGGGACTAAGAGAAGGGGGGTGGAAAGTCAAAATTTGCCAAATGGAAGAGAGACATTTCGTTTCCAAACTCTGGAGGTAAATAAACTGGAAATGGGACGGGGAAAAAAAACTACAATAAAATTAAGCCCTTGAAAGTGTCCCTGTAAGCCAAAGTGGCACATAACCTTTGCAAAAAGAAAAGGAGTACTTGTGGCACCTTAGAGACTAACCAATTTATTTGAGCATGAGCTTTCGTGAGCTACAGCTCACTTCATCGGATGCATACCGATGAAGTGAGCTGTAGCTCACGAAAGCTCATGCTCAAATAAATTGGTTAGTCTCTAAGGTGCCACAAGTACTCCTTTTCTTTTTGCGAATACAGACTAACACGGCTGTTACTCTGAAACATAACCTTTGCAGCACTCAGAGCACCATGGGCAACTTGCCAAGGAGCCTGAAGGCTGAAACTAACTTGCATATAAATTAACATAGATTTTAACCAGATACATTCTCACTTAAAAAAGAAAAAATTATAGAGCACTGAAAGCATATACTATGCTTTATAAAGCACACAGACCAAATACACATGAAAGGGCTGTATGGGAAGGAAACAAACGGAAAGAGTGGAACTGCTTCTTTGAATCCAGCTTTATAAAAGTCGGGCTGGAGCCCATTAGGCAACCCTGTTGTTTTTATGTGCTCAGATTCGTAACAGACAAGCTCCCTCCACAAAAGACACTTTCCAAGGTCCCACCAGTGGTAATACTATCTGTACCACATCCAATTAAATGTGTGCATGCATGCACCTGAGGAACTATTGTGGCAATTGGGGGGGGGGGGGGCGCGAAGGAATGGGAACCTAGAGCGGACAAACCGGCTTGCCCAAAATGTCAGCCTTTGTAGGCAGTTGGATATCTGTCACCACAATCACCATAGAAATTCAATAAGCTTGGATCAGGGTGGATTGGACCACTGTAAAGCATTCAACTCCAGATTAATTTTGGCCTCCGCTTTCTTAGGGTTAGAATAAAATGGCTCCTTTAACAACTAGACTGATTTCTCTCCTTCCTCCTCCTCTACCCCCACCAAATCTTGGAAGTTTTTTAATTACTGCTCAAACATCTAGCAGCTTCTTAATCCATTCAGCATAGGCTCAACTGGCCACAGTCATATTTCTTGAGGAATTGCTGGCAAGTTGGAAAGGGGGAAAGTCAGCTGTGTGAAACCTTCAGTTTTGTTCTGAAGGCTGCTTTCTTCCAAACAAGGTCATAAGTTGGTGATTCTTGCCCTGAAATTAGAGGTTCAAGTCTTTTAGAGGTGATGCCTTCTCCATGTGTTCCCTCATGGCCACATGTCCCTCTGCCACATCCTCCCTCTTCAGGGCCCCTTACAGATTCCACACAGTCTCTCTCATGAGCACCATCGCCCTCCACCCGGGGCTGAATAATGATCACACGCAGTTCCAAAGAGTCCTTCATGTCCACAGAATAAAGTCCTTTTCTGAACCTGAAGGGTTTCACTTATCTCTGGCTCTTCACTTGTCTCTTATCTTCTGGCTTTATGACCATTACAACATAAATTGATATGTAACGGACAAACTATACAAAGTAAATATCCTTAAACCAAACTAGTAAGCTCTCAAGCAGTATTCTTCTTACTGTGCCAGTCTGTAAATTCCAACCAGCAATGGAAATATTTTTGTCCGGTTTGTGTGTGTACAGTGAAAAACAACATTTACTGACATTACCTAAAAATCGAATCCTTTCAAGCCTAGTTGTAAGTATTTTACAGACATGAGTAGTATGCTATAAGCACATTGATAGATGATGTTCTAGACGGTCATAAATCAAGATTACAAGCAACCAGTTAGACTAACAACCTATGACAACTGTTGGACTCTAAAACAATTGATTAATCAGCTATTAAAACATCTTCTGTTTACGAAAGAGTTCCCTTATGAAAAGGGGGACTGTGCGGTGGGGGGGGAATATCCATGCTGCAAAACTTTTCAAAAAGGCAAAACTGAGAACAGTGGGGAAATCTCTTCAGGGTAACAAGCTTCGGGATAAGAAGTCTTACAAATAATTAAAAAGACGACAGGCATGGTTGGCAGTAGCCCTAGACTTTTAGGAACAAAGCATCAGCCATTTTTAGAGATGAGGAAGAATGTTGAATCCCAGGTCCACCCACACGTATTCAAGGCAGGACTGCTGAGGACAGTAGTAAAAAGTTGCCTTTGTTCTGCTCACCCTCTTTCTACAGGCTGGCCTGTAGAGACAGGAAATAATTTGATAATGGTATAAACCAGTGGCAAATTTAGTCACAATTCCTTCTCCTGCACTGCTTCTAAGTCAGTACAAACACCCCCGCTTACTGTGGGCAACATGTAACTCACCGTTGAGATTAGCTGCAGCTGCAAAATTTATGCCCCCGATGCTCATTTTTTGACGAGTTTTGCTTTTAGGTTTTGGTTTATTTGTACCCACATTCAAAGCAAAACCACCACCTCCTTCCACTCACAAGTTAAGCAATCCACCCCCCCCCCCAAAAGCTTTGCATGAACTGCTACAAACCAAAACACGGCTGAATTTTACACTGCACCGTTGAGCTTTATACTGCCCTTATTTTATATGTCTATACGTTGTTACACATACAAGATGCTGTTTGAGATGTAAACTTTTATGACATTAGACTGTGCCCGTTTACTGGGCCCAATCCTGCAATTGTGGGCACTCAAATCTCATACACTAGTTAGGCTGACTTCCGTGCATGCCATGGACTACAAAGTCAGGATTATGTACATTTATTATTGCGGTAGCATCTACTGTGCCAGGCACTGTACGAACATAACAAAGATACGATCCCTGCCCTGATGAGCTTACCATTTACGCACAGGACTACAGATAAAATGTGGATACAGACAGGGAACCCTAGGAAATAAAACTGTTGTGACATATAAAAAACACTTTTTATTCCGGTACTAGTCAAAATGAAAGGCAAATATGAGACAGCAACTGCACCATACTGAGCAAATTGTATACACTCTTACACCAACACAACCCATTCTCTTCAGTCTCAAGACAACAGCTGCACCGGTTTAACATGTAAAAAGAAAAGGAGTACTTGTGGCACCTTAGAGACTAACCAATTTATTTGAGCATGAGCTTTCGTGAGCTACAGCTCACTTCATCAGATGTTTACCGTGGAAACTGCAGCAGACTTTATATACACACAGAGAATATGGCTCATAACATGTGGCTCATTACGACTAGGGACAGCATACACCTTCTGTACATGCTAAAGCACAGAGTGCCTAAGTTAAAACATCACCACACAGCATTACGAAATGGCTCTTTGCTCCCCTCATTACAAACATGCTAATGCAGCAGACGCAGAGTCCAAGTCACCTCTCAGTGACACCAATCTAACTCACTGACTTCACTTACGTTACTTCTGATTTACACTGATGTAGATGTAAGAAGAATCAAACCTGCAAAGATTGGGTAGTATATTTAGAATAAGGATCACTGGCTTTCACATTCATAAAATGCTAGTTTTTGATGTTTGTTTGTTACACATTCAGAAACAAAAATACTCTGCATTGCTTTACAATACAACCATCCAAACAAGAGGAGTGCAATACAGCTGCAGCTAGATACACATGGAACAGATTGAGCAACAGCTCCATTTTTTTGCAGCTCTAGCCAGTCATTAATATAATTGAACAGCGACAAAACAAAATTGGGTAAAAAAAATACTGTTCTTAAGTCTTATTTCTGACCAATTATGTTGTTTCTCTAACACCCACACGCGCACACAGAGCAATTACAATAATTTGGTTCCCCTTGACAACTGCGAACAGGATGTTAAGAGAAAGCAATCACCACCAGCCATTTATTAAAAACAAAACTAAACATGTAGTGAGTCCGATATTTCACAATGCACACTCAGAACACCTTCAGAGATAGCTATCAGAGATTACTGCTAACTTGTGGGTGCAGTTTAAGGCACTAAGAGGAGACAATTATAAGGAAATGAGAAATAAGCCACTTTTGGAACAACAGATCAAGTAGGAGATAGGGTACAGAAGATGTAGAACAGCATTCTTAGGCTCTGAGGGTACCATGCCCTCCTCATCATTAACTAAAGACAACCCAGTATTGCTAAGTTAAATCGTCTGCAAGGATCATGTGTTCTCTGTCTAGACCAGTGGTTCTCAAACCTTTTTTTTTTTTTTTTTTTTTTAAAAACGGGTGATCCCTTTCACATAGCAAGCCTCTGAGTGCAACCCCCCTTACAAATTAAGAATACTTTTTTACATATTTAACACCATTATAAATGCTGGAGGCAAAGCGGGGTTGGGATGGAGGTTGACAGCTCACAACCCTCCATGTAACAACCTCGTGACCCCCTGATAGGTTCCGACCCCCAATTTAAGAGCCCCTTCTCTCCAAGATGCCAATTAGAGAATGTAAATTATACAATTCCAAGTGTCCACTAATACAGGACTGTACAAGCACAGTTCTGGCTCTTCTCTGCAAACACCTGCCAAATTGGTGCAAATTTCAGTGTTAAGATGGCCCTCCTGTGCTGGTTGGTCCTGGGGCATCTGCACAGGTTACTCATGTCAGAAGCGCAAGTAACTCAAGCTGGGAAGGTCTCATGAAGCCACCAATGGATCAGAGTAAGTATTAAAACACATGGACTATTCTATCCCCAGAATGCCCACGCCACAGCTCAGAGGAGGTAAACTCTGCAGATTTGGGGAGTGCCAGCCTTTGCGTCTTGGAGTTCCCCTTCTGCTTGCTTTGCAAATGTTTAGTCTGAAGTCGCCATTTGTTCCCATACACTCGGTTACAGCAGTACATGCAGTTCTCTGTTCCAAATGTTTGCGTGCTTCCCGTTTTGTTTCACCAATAAAGAACAAGCTACAGCTGATGGTGAACTTGTTTATAGTAGTTTGATCCTTCAAGAACAGCGACCATCAGCTGGACGGTAGTACTTACAGAGAACAATCTGAGCACTTAAAATTCAAACTGTATTATGAAAGTAAAGCCTCAAGATTCTTGGGACCAAGTTCTCAGCTGGTGTAACTCCACTGAAGTCAACAGTTACATCAGCAGAGAATTTGGCTTGTGGTACAAAGGCAAAAATAATGTCACCATGGCACAGAACCTCTGGCAAATGGTTTAATTCAGCACCTCCCTTATCAAGTTAAAGAAAAGAAACATCTGATCTCTAGACTGATGAGCAAAACTGACTATTTGCCGTAACATGTTACTCATGAGTGAGCTTTTAGACCAGTTTATTGCATACTGTTACCAACTGCAGCTTTCCATTATGGTTAGTAAGACAGCACATCAATAACATCTGCAGTTAGTGAACAAACAGGAAAACAAGAGACTTGAGAAGCCTGAGATTTTCTTCCCATCTGATCCACCTCTAACCCACGGGTTTTATCATTTGAAAAAACAGACATTTTTAATTGATATTTGAAAAAACCTCTCAACTTCAGTGAAACTAGATGTCTGTGGAGCTCAAGCATACCTTCTTTGTGGCCTGCCTGAATTTTCAATTCACCCTCTATTCCATTCAGAGCCAGTTACATGGTTACAGCACTTATGGCTCTGACATCTCTGGCCCCACCGAAACTCCTGAGGGAGGGCCTAAAAAATCCTTCAAACCCTGTAAGCAGACAGGTGTGGCCTAGACACTCATTATTTTGCCTTCAACCAAAGACAACCCAGTATTACAAAGCTAAATTGTCTGCAACGATCAATTCAAGGGGACTTTTAGAACATGCGACCATGTTTCATCCAACCAGATTGTATTTATAAATCCTAGAATATAAAAGACTAGTATTATTCTTCTGGAATTTGAATGGTGGGACAGAGATCACAAAGTTTAGCACTTACAGGTATAACTATAAAAAGTTTTTCCAACCATGAGGGTTCTCAACAAAATTTTTGGTGGCCTCAGAGTGTGGCCACAAAGTCTTACTGGTGGCCGTGCTGACAATTTTTCCTAAAATATTTAATTAACTTTAGGAAAAACAAATAAACATGCACATACACATGTCCAAGACATTGTAATTTATTCACGTAGGAATTTGTTTTTGCAGACTCAATAATAAAAATAATGTACAGTTGTCTTTTCTTTACTGGACCTAAACAGAATAGAAACACAAATAAGACGCTTTGCACATTCTTCTCTTTGTTGTTGTTTCTTTTGCTTTTTTGGTTTTTTGTTTAAGGCTTGCTAGCTAGTAAGTCTGTTGCTGTAAAAAGTGATATTATGTATGTTTGTTAATATCACTCTTCACAGCAGACTTACTAAGCCCCAGTAAGCCTGAGGGCAAATCAAACCCTAGACAGGGAGGCTTCAGGGGCCAGAGATGATGGGGAAGGGGGGGAAGAGAGTAAGGCCTGTGGCTGAAGCCTGGAACCAGAGCCTGCCACTGCATGGACGGAGCCCAAAGTCTTGCAGCCAAAGCCTGCCCACCCACCCCCGCCACTCCAGGGCTGAAGCCCAAAGCCAGAGATCCACCCAGGAAAGTGAGGCATTTACCAGCTGCCTGCTCCACCAGCTTCCGTCTCTCTGGAGGGGAGCCAAGCCCAACCCCTGCTAGCAGCCATGGGAGAGGGACCACTGGTTTTTCCCCCCCATCACAGTCCAGCAGGCTGTGGCCGCAAGAAAAGCCCCCTGGTGGCCGCATGCGAGAAACGCTGGCTTACAGCACAAGCATTAATAATCTGCAGCAGGCTTCATGCCCATGATGCACTTCCCAACAAACTACAGAATGCAAATGCTCAGCAACGACTTTTACGATTCAAACATCAGTATGTAAATTCTCTAGCCAGAGAAAATAGTATGATATGGATAGCTATTAGGAATCAGCAAAGTTTAAGCCTGGTATCAATTACTTTTGCCCCTGAAAAATTCATTTTGTAGATCTCCACCTACGGGAATTATTCTGACATCATATAAGAATTTTGTAAACTTAACACGAATTTCCCTTTTCCGTGTATTTATAAAAAAAGCCACACCTATCTTTGCACACCCTAAACTGATACTGACGTTTCCCCCTCTGTAGAATTTTTAGCAACGGGTTGAACACTTAGTACAGTGGAAATGTTAGGAGAGAGCACCACATCCAAAACCTTGACAACTGGAAAAATGTATTCAATCTCCCCAAAACAATCGTTGCACGGGACTAAAAGCAGTTTAAGAACAGTACAAGCACCTCAACATTACTATAAACTGAATGATGATTAGGTCATAATCAAGGCCTTAAAAAAAAAAATCTACTTGCCAATGACAGTAGCAACAGGGACTCGGGCCCAGATCCTCAAAGGTATTTAGGATCAGAGCCTCAGTCCTCCACTGCTGAGGTTGGTGGACAATGGGGAGAAAGAACAGGGCTGCCCTCCACAATTCATTTCCTACCCCTGCTCTTTCCTTCCAAGACCCCCAGTGAAATTTACAAGCATCTGGTCAGTTCTGCTGCCCTTCAGAATTTGACAATGAGCAGAAGGGGAAGCATGAGCTAGTGACCTGAGCAGAGCCAGAAACTCCTGAGGGCTAATCCCAGCTCTGCCAGTGCTGTGTATGATCTCGTGAAAAATCATTAAAACCTTCCATCTCCTCTTTCAGTATTGTTAACTCCATTTTACTAATTAGCTACTGTTTACACACGGCTTTGGGAAAAAAAAAATCTAAATAAGGCCACCAATAAAAGGTTCACTTCTAAAGTACCCAACTTTCTTCTTCAATATAAGACTTTCTTGTGTAAAAATGCTATCTAGCAGAGAAGTTTTCATGATCAGCACCTCTGACAAAATATTCATCAGCTTTTTGGAACTTCAGAATAGTAGCAGCTTCGATGCAAAATGGTTTATATGTTTTAGGTTTGTTTGGGTTATTTGAAATACCTTCTATCCAAGCAGTGCAGCATCTGAAGTTTCAGAGAAAAAGGGAGAAACTGAACTTTCCCTACAAGAATTAAAAATCAGAGGTAAAAGAAAAGAAATCAATACATGGGCCTGATTCTCCTCTAATCAGATGAACTCCTGAGTTACACACGTGTAAGTGCCAGGTAAATCAGGTCAAATATCTTTAATAAATAATACCACTACCCAATTCCTGCATAGTGCTTCATCAGGAGACCTCAAAACACTTTACAAAGACTGTACAAATACTGAGGCAGGCAGAAGTGAAGTGACTTGCCCAAGGTAATACAGCAGGCCAGCGACAGACCCAGAAATAGCATCCTTATCTTCTGAGTTCCACTCCAGTGCTCTATGCACCACAATATTCTGCTTCTAAAAGCAGCTGAATACAGTATAAACCAAAAGGATTAAACCTGCAAAGATACATGCTTTTAAGGACTCCAGTCTGGTACCAGGTCAGGATTAGTAACCAGAGCCACAGTGAACTGTTAGGTGCAGACATGCAAAGAGAAGGATTCTTCCGTGGAAGGAAATCTCCCACGGGGGATTCTGAGCTGCTGAGTTCCACTGACCGAGCATTTCTCCGTTGTGGGAGTAAGTACATTTTTTGTTTCTCATCACTGCCACTGCACAAGGAAACCAGGCAATCAAAGGACACTGGAAGACCCAGCCCTCAAGGACAGGAGGATGACAGGAAAGAAAACAATTACGTGGGAGATTTTCCAAAAGGCATGAAGGGAAGTTAGGTACCCCATTGCCATTAACACCTTTGAAAGTTTATCCTATAATTAAAATAAATAAATAAAAAGTCTACACAAAATTAGTGGCACCAAAACTCAAAGCATGTTTAGAGTTCTGAAATGTATCTAAAACATATCTTTTAAAAGAGATTATTTGTATAGTTTGAGTTATTTTAGTAGCTATGAAAAATATTATTAAAACGTGCAGGTAAATTGCACTGCAGTCCTAGTTAAAGATGCCAGATTGCCAGCTCTGGAGACCGAAGCCAGTTATTTGTTCATAGAACAGATACAGCACTTGTACCTGTATGTTTTCTTCTATTGCCTCAACCCATACTCACACAACGCTCCCTGAGAAGCGAAAAGATAATTGGACCATAAAGATCCAACTATCAAATCCAGACTTCTGGGAACATGTACAAAATAGATCATTAAGAACTATACAATGCCAAACGAAAACACCCAATAGCTCAGTGATTTGAGCATTGGCCTGCTAAACCCAGGGTTATGAGTTCAATCCTTGAGGTGGCCATTTCGGGATATGGGGCAAAAATTGGGGATTGGTCCTGCTTTGAGCAGGGGGTTGGACTAGATGACCTCCTGAGGTCCCTTCCAACCCTGATATTCTATGAAGACTTTCCCCAACACTCAAGCCTAGAGAAACAGCTTAAGATCAATACATTTGGACTTGTGAATTCCAAAGTCATAGCCCCTCACAGAAACAGCCCAGCTGCCAGCCCCATCAATGACTTCAGAAGATAATACCGTGGCTGCTGAGTGCTGCGATCAAACAAGGAGAGAGAGTCTCTGAGATAGCCAGGACACAACCCATTTAAATCCTTAAAACCTGCACCTTAAATAGCATTTGGAATCAATGGTTAAGCAGTACAGATCACAGGTGTGACAAACTCTGGATGAGAGCCACCACTTCACAAGAGGGCAGCTGCATTCTGCACAAGCCATAATGAAGTAGTCCCAAAGGAGGATTAAGTTAAAGATAATTAAGATCCCTGTACTCCTGAACAAAAGCATCCACACAGTGTTTAATGCGCACTGACTTTACACCTTTAGTTCACTTGCCTTAACTTTCCTGAGTATAGCCCTGCTGCGTAGGTCACATTTCAGCCCTAGCCTCTTCAGAAACTGCTAGCAAAAGGGACAGTGAGAATGCAAAAGACACCACCACCAGACCTGGCTCTACTTAGACATCTGCACCATGCTCATCAACATAGGATCTGAGCACCTACTTCAAATCAGACTTGTCTGCTGTGAGCTGAACTGCGACCACCAAACTCATTTCACCTTGGCCACTTAACAACCATTAGTAATATCTTTCAGTCCCTTCCAATCTGGGCTGGATTCTTATATACCAAGTCTGTCAGCCATTGCCACTCTGACCCAAACCAACCCATCCCTACACTTCCACCCTTCCCTATCCCTCAGAAAGCCCTTTTGTAACCAAAGGCCAGATATGTGGATATTTGCAATGGAGACGTAGTTATTAACAATGTGAATTGCAATAGTACTAAGGGCCATGGACCAGGAACCTATTGTACTAGGCGCTGTCCAAACACAGACCAAAAAGCCATTTGCTACCCCTAAGTATTTACAATATTAAATCTCTAGCTGCCAGCAAGGCCCCATGGGGATTCACCCCAAAAGAAGAGAGGGGGTGTTATTGCAACAAGCCCCCATTCATGGTTCCCACCAGGTGTCAGGAGGTGGATATTGCTTTAAATTTTAATGCCCACCCCAAACTCCATGAGCAGGAGCTGCAGCTGGGAGACACTTGTATGCATATCCTGAAGCCATCCTGGCCAGACCCCATCCCAGACAGCACTGCTATGCAGGGGGCCAGCATTAACCCCACCTGGATACAAGGGAACTCCTAGGAGTTTTGTAGTGCCATTTCCCCTCCCTCTGACTTTCCATCTTGAAGGCCTTCACCAGGGTGTCCTCCAGCAGCAGCTGGAACAGACACAGGAGAGTATTTAGCCCCAGATAGTGCAATCTATACGCCTTCAAATAGCTACAGTGCAATATATTTTTGGAAAGGGCATTTAAGTGACCCAATGGATTTATACTAGCAGAGAAACATTTCATGCAAATGTCTCAGGTGTTTAAAATTAGATCCCGAACACACAAAAGGCAAGAATCTGTATGAATATATAAGGGCCAGATTAAGATCAGTCTCTTAATGGAGCCTTTCAAACCCCAGCTAAGAGAAAGTTCCAAATTTGGGGTGCAGGGCAATTAAAAGCACACACCCTAGAATGTTGAACTCCGACTGGGAAAAGCCAATAGATTAGCTTTGCAGAGTTCTAACCCCACGCTCATTCAGACACAGCATGTCGGAGCAAGGCACAGAACTGTGCGCTACCTTCACAAAAGCTTATGCTCAAATAAATTGGTTAGTCTCTAAGGTGCCACAAGTACTCCTTTTAACACTACAGTGCTAATAAACAATGGCCACACAAACACCACCCTATACCGGAAACCTACTGACCGCTATTCCTACCTGCATGCCTCCAGCTTTCACCCTGACCACACCACACGATCCATCGTCTACAGCCAAGCTCTGCGATACAACCGCATTTGCTCCAACCCCTCAGACAGAGACAAACACCTACAAGATCTCTGTCAAGCTTTCTTACAACTACAATACCCACCTGCAGAAGTAAAGAAACAGATTGATAGAGCCAGAAGAGTTCCCAGAAGTTACCTACTACAGGACAGGCCTAACAAAGAAAATAACAGAACGCCACTAGCCGTCACCTTCAGCCCCCAACTAAAACCCCTCCAACGCATTATTAAGGATCTACAACCTATCCTAAAGGATGACCCAACACTCTCACAAGTCTTGGGAGACAGGCCAGTCCTTGCCTACAGACAGCCCCGCAACCTGAAGCAAATACTCACCAACAACCACATACCACACAACAGAACCACTAACCCAGGAACTTATCCTTGCAACAAAGCCCGTTGCCAATTGTGCCCACATATCTATTCAGGGGACACCATCACAGGGCCTAATAACATCAGCCACACTATCAGAGGCTCGTTCACCTGCACATCCACCAATGTGATATATGCCATCATGTGCCAGCAATGCCCCTCTGCCATGTACATTGGTCAAACTGGACAGTCTCTACGTAAAAGAATAAATGGACACAAATCAGATGTCAAGAATTATAACATTCATAAACCAGTCGGAGAACACTTCAATCTCTCTGGTCACGCAATCACAGACATGAAGGTCGCTATCTTAAAACAAAAAAACTTCAAATCCAGACTCCAGCGAGAAACTGCTGAATTGGAATTCATTTGCAAATTGGATACTATTAATTTAGGCTTAAATAGAGACTGGGAGTGGCTAAGTCATTATGCAAGGTAGCCTGTTTCCTCTTGTTTTTTCCTACCCCCCCCCCCCAGATGTTCTGGTTTAACTTGGATTTAAACTTGGAGAGTGGTCAGTTTAGATGAGCTATTACCAGCAGGAGAGTGAGTTTGTGTGTGTATGGGGGTGGGGGGGATGTGAGAAAACCTGGATCTATGCAGGAAATAGCCCGACTTGATTATGTAAAGAGTTGTCACTTTGGATGGGCTAGCACCAGCAGGAGAGTGAATTTGTGGGGGGGGGTGGAGGGTGAGAAAACCTGGATTTGTGCTGGAAATGGCCCACCTGTTGATCACTTTAGATAAGCTATTACCAGCAGGACAGTGGGGTGGGAGGAGGTATTGTTTCATATTCTCTGTGTATATATAAAGTCTGCTGCAGTTTCCACGGTATGCATCTGATGAAGTGAGCTGTAGCTCACGAAAGCTCATGCTCAAATAAATTGGTTAGTCTCTAAGGTGCCACAAGTACTCCTTTTCTTATTGTAAAGAGAGTGGTCACTTTGGATGGGCTATTACCAGCAGGAGAGTGAGTTTGTGGGGGGAGGAGGGGGCGGAGGGTGAGAAAACCTGGATTTGTGCTGGAAATGGCCGAACTTGATTATCATACACATTGTAAGGAGAGTGATCACTTTAGATAAGCTATTACCAGCAGGAGAGTGGGGTGGGAGGGGGTATTGTTTCATGGTCTCTGTGTGTATATAATGTCTTCTGCAGTTTCCACAGTATGCATCCGATGAAGTGAGCTGTAGCTCACAAAAGCTCATGCTCAAATAAATTGGTTAGTCTCTAAGGTGCCACAAGTACTCCTTTTCTTTTTGCGAATACAGACTAACACGGCTGTTCCTCTGAAACCTGTCCTTTTCTTTTTGCAAATACAGACTAACACGGCTGTTACTCTGAAACCTGTCCTTTTCTTTTTGCGAATACAGACTAACACGGCTGTTACTCTGAAACCTACCTTCACAAAGCATCTGAACAATTTTAAAAGCAAATCTAATTGTTAGCAGGGATCCAAAGTAAATCCCCCAAATCTGGAATAAGGTGTGGCTTATTTGGGGCTGCTTTCAGAGAGCTAAACTTCTACCAGTCCTATGTTGCAAAACTTGGTGCCACATATATACATCCCGGAGGTGATGATAAACAAAGCACTGCAATCAACCTAAAGGTTGCAAAAGCCTACAGACTCATCACCATGACAGTGAGAACATTAGCCAAGCTTAAAAGGGAAAAACTAAAACCACAAGTAGCCGGAGAGACTTTGTACAATTTAAATATGAGAAAGGGGTTTAAAAAAAAAAAATCAAAACTCTGTGCCTATGTCAGAGATGCAGCCGCCTGTCACCCTAGGGATACAGACTAACACGGCTACCCCTCTGAAACCCAGGGAACGGGACATTATGAACTCTACAGCGGCTGAAAAAGCAATTGTTTAAATCAGCCTTCCAAAATTCTGCCTGCCTAGGGCAAGTAATAATTATTTTTTAAAGCAGGCAAATAAAGCATCATTAATTTTTTCATCATTAGGGTAAAAGTGGGGGAATGGATTTTTTTGCCCAAGGTGGCAAATTTTCATGAGAATTTTTGCAAAGACTTCTTTTACCAGTTGCACGAAATAACCTAAGATAATATTATCTGTTTATATCATCCCTTCTGGGACAGTTTTACATGAAAAAACATCAGCAATTCAGTCGTCTTTCAAGAAAACTCTCTCCAGGGGGAGGGAGGGGTCCATTCTATCGATGCAACCGATATAACAAAACAAGAACAAAAACATCCAAGAGAGCTACATGCACAAGTTTAGCAGTCAGATCAGAAGAGTCTGAAATGAAGTACAGTGGCAGTTTTTTTTAAAGCATACTTTTGATACAGAATAATCAACAATAACCCAAAGCAGCAGACAGAATTATGGACAACTGACCATATGGCCATAAAACAGGAGCTAAAGTACAAGAGACACTGGATACACTATTTGCAGCAAAATTACAGGACTGGGAACAAATATTCAAGTGGAATTATGCCCCTTTGGACAGCAATATTTAGAACATCTAAGGCCCCAAATCCTGAAATGACTTCTGCTCAGGTAGCCCCCTGAACCCCGAAGGTGCCCTAATGACTTCAGTGGAGCACCATGCAGCTGCAGGAGTGCTCCAAAGCAGAGCTTGTTGCAGGATTGAGGACCTACAAATAAAGAGTACATTCCAGGTGCTGGGTGTCCTCAGTCTTTTCCAGGAGTTGAGAACTCTAAGCGCCTTGCAGGAGGAGCTTGCAGGACTGGGCTAACACAGTATTTAGAAATATTACTCCCCAAAACAGAGAATAGAAGTGTGAACACTTGCACGCAAACTGAAATACACACAGTTAATTTCTTTATTGTATTTGACATGCCATAAACAAAAATTAAAGTAATGTATCTATGATTATTGCAAAAAACATATCTACATATGCAGTCACTTCCATGTAACAGTTCCCATATTTTACACATGGAAGTAAAAACAAAATGTATCACTAAAGTTTAAGATATAAAACAGCACTGTGTGTATATCTGCAAACAATGCTCTATATTGCAGAAGGAGTATCTACAAGTATATCAGCACCTATTCTATACTAAACCACACACACACACTGCATGTATTGTGTATGTAAACAATAACACTGGCAAACACTGATTAGAAGCGTATTTTATACATCTGTAGCCCTTGAAACCAGGACATTTGCAGCATAAAGAAGGCTGCTGTATACACAAACGTGCATTACGATGTACGGATTGTGCAAGTACGGTAGGCACGTTATACGCTGCAGAATTTGCACGTACGCACACACACAGTTGTTTGCAGCAGCGCGCGTTACTTAGCCAAACAAAGGCACACACGAAACCCCACAAGGTGACTGAGCTATTTCAACCCTGCAGGCACACAGGGGTGCGTTTGTGTCCCATACGCGCCGTTGCCCTAGTATCCCTTGCACCATGCAACGCACCCGCCTCACACCAACCCCCGGCGCTGTTCGCAGCGCAGGAGACCCCCCGCCCGAACAAAGGCGGCACGTGCCCCGGGCCGCGCGGGCACGACGGACCCCGGGGCGTGCCGCGCGCGCTCACCTCCCCCGCGGAGCTGTCGGGTTCCCGGTCGGGGCGGGCCAGCCTCCGGCCCATCAGAACCCCATGCCGGCGGCGCGGGCGCTGCACGCGGCTAGTTTCCCGCCCGGGCCATCTCGGCGGCGGCGGCGGCGGCGGCCGGCAGCGGCGGCGGCGCGGGGCTCACGTCTCCATGGCGGGCGGCTCGCTGTGCGGGGTGAGCGGGAGGGGAGCCCGGCCGGCCGGCCCGCCTGCTGCTGCTGCCACCCCCGGCCTGCGACGCGCGTCGTGCTGGGGAGGGGCGGGAACAAGGCGGGGAGCGAGCCGCGGCCCGGGCCGCAGGGCGGGGAAAGAAGGGCCGGCCGCCGCCGCCGCCGCCGCCTCCGCGCGCTGCCCCGCCCCGCGCAGCCCGCCTGAGGCGCGCCTGCCTCCCTCCCGCCCGGGCCGCGGCGCTGGTGGGGGGGATGTAAATACAGCGGCCGGTAGCCGGCTGCGTAGCGCGGCCCTGCGGCCCTCAGGCCGGGTGTGTCACCTCCGGAGCCGCGTGTGCGAGAGCGTATCTGTGCCCCCGGGGCAGCTGTGTCAGGCATCCGCTCTCGGGGTGCCCAGATACTCAGGGGCTAGTCTCTCCGGTGCCACGAGGGCCCCTGCCTTGTTTTTACTGATGCAGGCGAACCCGGCTACCGCTCTGAGACGCCTGTATAATGGCCGTGGCCCTTATGCTGGGTCCCATGCAGACCCGTACTTAGTTATGCCCTATAGAGGGGGGCACGCATCTGTCCCTAACACTGTGTCCCCCACAGGTCGCAGGTTCTCACCCCCTGACCATTGTGGGCCACGTATGCCGCTCTTTCTGTGTTACGTGGGCCACAGCCACACAATAGACATCAGTAGGGCGACCCGATAGCAAGTGTGAAAAATCGTGATGGGGTGAGAGGTCATAGGCGCCTATATCAGACAAAGCCCTGACTATCAGCACTGTCCCTATATAATTGGGACAGCTGATCACCCTAATATATATTACCTGTATGGCCCTGAGGATGGCACATGGGCTGTAGCTGTGTGCTGATTTGGCCACAGGTTGAGAACCACGGCCATAGGTATATATGTATATATGCCATTATATATACATGCCCACTAGTCATCTATATAATGCATACATATGTTCTTTACACTGTGTAGCCCCTATATACACACTATATATGTACATATTTATGCCCTACAGACATCTATATAATGCATGCATGTGTCCCTAACATAATGTATCCTATATATACACCCACCCACACACCAACGGTGCACCCCTAATTTTTTCCAAAAGAAATTAGTGATTTGAGATACCTTACAAGAACCATGCTATGAAAACCAGGTCCCATCAGGATGCCCCACTTTGGGCACCCAAAATCATTAGTCACTTTCGAAAGCATAGGCTGCTGTACATAGTGGAGTTGTGTGTTATTTACGTCAATAAAGAGAGGCCTGTATTCCTGGTATATTGGGCACACATGCATCTTGCATGTGCCACATCACAGATGGTGGGGAAGGGAATGTAGGTCATACATACAGTGTGTATATTATATATCTACACACCACCCAATTTAGCACCGAGTACAATGGGGTCATAGGCCAAGACTCCTAGGTGCTACTGCGATACAAATAATAACCAATAATAAGGGGGGGGGGTATTTTCAGAAAGTAACAAGCACTTGCCCCCTTAAAATCAGGCTCATTTAAGGTGTCTCAGGTTGGCATCCAAAATCACAAGTCACTTTTGAAAAATGTAAACCAGCATGTATGTGCTGTACGTGCCAACCCTACCTATGTATGCAGTGTTGTTGGAGCTGCAACAGGCCACTTCACCTTGAGTGGTCCCTTGAAATACATGTTAGCTACTTAGGCTAATCCATTTGTTCCACCTTGTATTTAGCTGTGCCACTGTGAGTTAATGGCCCAGGTCTGAAGAAGAGCTCTCTGTAAGATCGAAAGTTTTTCTCTCTCACTGAGGGATTTTCGTCCAATAAAATATTATCTCACCCACTTTGTTGCTCTAAAACCCTACCTGTGGACCTGAGGAATACAGATATATCAATAGATGTCTACCAAGGAGACACGTATGCCTATGGGTATAGGGAATAATATACCTTATAAGAGGGCTATATGCCCAGAGAATATATGTTTTTATACAGGAGATAAATAGTGGAAACATACTGATGGATGTGCAGAACATTCTGTGTACAGTGGATATAAATTTACCAGCCCAAACATGAAATCTACTTACTCACCCTTACAATAATGCAGATAATAATTTAAAAACAAATGATATTTTATCAGCATCTCAAAAAATATTACTTAAAGTTGAGTGGATGATTAAAAGATTGATTTTAATATTTAAATCCTACCTAACCTTATAGCTATAGCTGCAATATATGTCATGCGTACTGTGCGGGAGGGTGAACAAAGTGAGTTATGAGCACTGAGTGCTTTTTCTATTCCAATCTTTCATGGATATGTTGTGAAAAAGGGACTTGGTTTTCCTTTCACTGCTTGGCGGAAGCATCAGACCTCTGTGTTGTGATGTTCCTCATCCTTCCCTCTGTGCCCTCCTCCATTCTGGAGTGGCCTGACTGCGCATGCACCCCAGTGGCCAGCTGGAGGAGGCAGGGAAAGAAAACAGCAGAGAGCAGGGATGGGAGGAGAGTGGGAGAGCAGGTGGCAGATGGGTTAGGAAACAGGGAGGGCCAAGTGAGCAGGAGGTGTGGAAGTGGTGGGACTGGAGCATAAGGGTGAGGGAACATAAGGGAGGAGATGGCGGAGACTCACTGAGGAAAGAGGCCCTTGGCACTACCTTCCCTACTTTAGCCAATTTGGTCTCTTTTTTCTGCTTGGGCAATGTGTGACAACAGTCCCCTCTCCACCATCCTCTTTCTTAGTATAACTCCCCTCCTACCACGTTTTAAAATCACATATTTAAGCTTTAGGATTTTTGTCTTAAAAAAAAAAAAAACCACCACCAGGAATAGCAGAAACACACCACATTTCTTTCAATGAGACCTATGCAGTGAAAGTCTGACTATGGTTATAGGAATAATCCAGGAGTGTAGCTAGTGATTTGTATGCACTGGTTAGTTCATTTCCCACCCTCAGCCCCCATCCACTCCTTGCCCAGTATTGCAGTCATCTTCCGAGCTAGTCAATAGACCAAATTCCATCAAAGGCAGCAGAGTTACACAGGATGAATTTGACCTGATGGGTTCACTAATGCAACTCATGCGGTTAGACTAGGGTTGCCAACCCTCCAGGATTATCCTGGCTTCTCCAGGAATTAGAGATTAATCTTTTTAATTAAAGACTATGTCATGTGATGAAATCTCCAAGAATATGTCCAACCAAAATTGGCAACCCTCAATTAGCAAGAGATCTCTTGTAGTGTGTTAATAAAAGGCCTACCTGATGCAGTACAGAAAGCACCTGCAGTTACTCAAAGGTTCCCTCTAGGAAATGTTACACTATTGGCATACATAGCATGTGCTTGCCTATGCCCATAGAAACAGTTCCAGCACTGAGGAAAAATTTAGTTTGCCCCTATCTGTAATATGGGTGTGGGTATTGTGTAAGGTGCAGATTAAAACAATGCAGGCTCTTGGTGAAGAATGTGTATTTATTCCTTCTTGTCACTATATATGCACGCATACAGCAGTGGTAGAAGACAGCCTCTCACAGTCAGCTTTTTTACTACCACCTACATGGGAGCAAAGACTTAGGGAAGCTCTGTCATGGCTTCACTTCCCTCCCCAGCTGAGTGCAAGTGGTAAGCAGGAGTTTTTCCCTCTTGTGGCCCTGATCCTCCCTACTAGCTCAAAGGCCTCTCCTCTTCCTTCACCACAGCCCAGCAGTTACCAGAGAGGTCATGTCCTCCATCCTGTAGTCCCACTCATGAGAATTTCACTAGAGAGAGATTCTTGGAGGTTGAAGAGCATCACTATTGGCCAATATTCCATACTAGAGTGGAAACCTAGTTAAGATTTTCTCGTCGTTTGATTTTCTGTACATATCCTGCAGTGAAGAACTTGGGGGCAGGAGGGGAAAGGGGCATGTCGCAGGAAAATTTCACACACTGAAACAGACCTTGGGAGAGGAATAGCCTTCAGCAGTCTGTTCTCATGTGTGTCTAATTCTTCTCCATGTCCTCCCTCCCCCTACTGTGTTTTGCCATCTCAGTAAAGGTTGCCTGTGCAACCTTAATTCTGCCCCCTTGTGTGTGTGTGTATGTATTATGATATGCTCATTCATTACATGAGGTGAGGGAGACACATACTATTATGCCTCTTACACAGATAGGGAAATGGATAGAGATCAAATTGCAGCAGGACAACTGTTCAGGGCTAGACTTCATCTGCAATAAGGGCAGGTCTGTCTACACACTTCCTGCATGCTCTATTCTTGGGAGTAAAACAGGGTATTACTTTTCAAAATGCTTACACTTACATATCATGTTTGCTCTTAAAACTAAGCAATCATCTAAGCATAAATGTGATGTAACGTGCTCATGAACCAAAAAGAAAGGTGTTAGAGCTGCCAGATTTGACAGTGTTTCTTTAGCACAAACAACTTTATAATAATAAGGGTCTGAGATTATCTGACAAAATGCAAGGAAGTTCAGAGTGAAGGTAGCCCCTCTTCTTTAAGCTCTCTCCCCTACATGTAGGGATTAGAGCAAATAGTCTCAGCTATGTAGTTCACTCAATAGGGTAAATTCTCTATGAACACTGAATACCAGTAGGTCAAGAATAGGGGAACCTTAACTCAGAATTTCTTCCACTGATTGGCTGAAGTACAATATTTTAGATCAAACGAACAGGATGGACATTCTGTCTCTGTAGGACTGTAAGTAAAAACTCTTAAATCAGAAAGGGTAACTGTGCAGTTTCAGACTTTCATGATGGGGAATCTCAATTTGGCACCTGCTCTCTGCAAGATGAATTCTGATCACTGCACTGCACTCTCAGTCTGTCTTTCACTCCTATGACTTTAAAGGGACCCTTCCTCTACAGCAATCCAGCAGCAGAGCCAGACGTGTTCTTGAATAGTTTTTTGTTTCCCTTTTCAAAATGGAAGTTTAATTTTTAGAAAGCGGGGTTGGGAGGGGGGAGAAGGGGAGCATCAGTGGCCCTAATGGAAATTTCAGTAGACTCTATTGGAATCTTACATCTGGTCTCTTTTGTTCCTACTGATCACTTTTGGCTCCTGCTAGAGGATCAGCATCACAGGAACCTGTAGAACAGTAAATCTAGTGCGCTTTCCCAAAAATCTACTTTTCCAACTAGAACTAGCAGGAATCAGCTGTAAATAATTCAACTACTATTTCCAGTTGGGAAGGCAAAATAGAAGCTCTCATTAAAATTTCTGAAGTGGCTGGGATTCAGAAAGAAACATCACAATAAATGGTTTTCTGAGTATGCATGGCCAAAAATAGCAGAAAGATGTAAAAGTAGACAGACTAATTTAAGCAAGAAAGAGCACAGACATAGTGACTCCAGGAGAAATATGCCATAAAGAACAAAGAAGACCAAAAAAGTGTAGGAAAGAGACTTTATAGACTAAATGGCAACAGATGCCTAGATCACAGCAGCACAAAATGACATGTAGGAACTGTATGTCATCATTAATCAGTTGTCAGGAAAAACAAAAAGCAAATACCTACTGACGTTCAAGATCCCAAAGGTAACTTAATGAAGGCATCAAAACACCCAAGAAAACAAAAAACCAAAAAGAAACACCAGTCATACTTTCTGAGAGTGACATAGAAGAGGTCCAATATTTCATATATTTTGACAGCATTGTAAGTACAACAGGTGGAACAGATGAAGACATGGAAGCCAGAATAGCAAAAGCCAGGCATGCCTTTCTACTCTAAAGCCAATTTGCAAAAACAGAAATCTTGCCCTCAAAACTAAACATGGAATATTTAACACCATTGTAAACTTGGTCTTCCTATAGGGTGCTGAAACTTGGAGACTTAACACCTTACCAGCTAAACTCCAGATTTTCATAAATAGCTGCCTTAGACAAATCTTCAAAATCAGATGGCCAGGGGAAGTGGGGAGAACACAAAGAACTCTGGATGACAACAAAACAGAAACTGACAGGACAGGAAATTACAGAATGAAAATGGAGATGGCTAGGATACACATGGAGGAAAGAGCTTGTTGGATCATATTAAAGAAGTTCTGTATTAAAATCACAAATGAGTTTGATTCCCCAGAGTTTAAATTCCAGGGTATTACTAATTAAGAGGTCTCTTGGTTTTTGGTACTGTTTCTCTCCCTCTATGTGTGAAACTTGCAAGCTGCTAATTGTGTTAGTACATTCTAAGACAGAGTCTATTCTCAAAGCAATTCACAGAGAGAGAGACTCAAAGCAATACTCTAACAACAGAAACAGCACCCAGAGACTCCCCACCCTTTTGTTGTATTAACAATTGTGATTAAAATAGAGAGAGAGGATGTATGTGGATGGATGCTTGGTGTGGATAATAACTGAATGATCAGGGAGGTGCCAGCCTAAGAATCCAGTGTCCATCGGCTGAAGAAGGCGTCAAGTGGAAATAACCAAAGGACCCCACCCGGAGGGCAGACTGGAATCCACCCAACAGCCTCAAGAATAGGAGAACCAAAGAACAAGATAACATCTTGGAGCCGTCAGGAATGTGCTATCTGCTGATTGATTCAGCAACAGCATGATGAAGCAATTCCCATAGACTGGCATAGGAAGAAATTCCTATAAAAATAGACTCTAAAAAGTGAGAACTTTGGGGTCTGATTCTGCAAACCAACTTCCAGGAGCATCAGATGAGCATCTGACAAGGCCCTGCTCCCTCCTCATGTCCAGGCCACCTGGCCAGTGGTTTGGCATGAGCAACTCTAAGGCTGGTAACTATGATAACAACCTTGCAGAACCTGTGTGTGTGTTTGTATGAATGAATGTGTGAATAAATATGAGATTGAATGGAATGTTATAACTATAACTAACTGCTTACTATGATTCTTTCTGTATTCACAATAAATGTGGTATTTTGCCTTTTTCCCTTTAATAAGATCCTGCTGGTTTTTATTTTATTGGTACAACAAGCTGAACATCATAATATCGGTGTTGGACTAGAATCACCCCCCCATGACAAGAGCCAATTTGGTTAAACCAAGGATAACATGGAAAGTAGCTAATTGAAAGTTATTAAAATAACATGGGAAGAAGCTAAGACTGCTGCAGGAGACCAGCAAGGATGGAAAGTAATGTGAAGGCCCTATGTTCTGCATGGAATAGAAGGGCATGCAAGAGAGAGAGAGAGCTGGATGCACTGTGTCCCCAGACCAGATCGGGATTATGGCTGGCAGGCTCCCATAAACAAGAGACTGCCAGAGAGCAGGGCTGCTGGGGGGAGGGCACACGCAAGTGGGGCAATTTGCCCCAGACCCTGGGCCCCACAGGGGCCCCCACGAGAGTTTTCAGTGGCACTTCGGCAGCAGGTCCTTCAGTGCTGCTGAACACACCCAGAGTGAAGGGCCTGCCGCCGAAGACCCCAGGGCCCCTGAATACTCTGGGCATCCCTGCCCGAGAGCATGGGATTAAGAGATCACTGAGCAAGCGGCAGAGAAGCCCAGCAGCAAACTAGCCAGTAGAGGCTTGCAGCCCAGAGAGGAAGCACAAGAGGCAACATGGAGCCACCAAGGGCCTGGAGATGAGAAGCCCAGCAATTGTAGTGGAGAGGGCTTTAATGGCCTCCCTCCAGACCAGGCCTTCAGCACATAGGGAACCAGCTTGGGAAAGAATTGATGTGTCAAATCTGTTCTGTAGGACAAAGGGGGCTCCTTTCTCAAAGAGTAGGAATCAAAAAAGGCTGATGGCCTTTATCCTCTTTCAGGGCATTTTGGGACCATGGCAGCTGAGGAACTGTAGAGCTAGAATCAAACCAATGGTGATAGCTGTGGGGAACAAGGTTGCGGGAGAACATGCACACAGGAATGTCACTACCAGACGTGGGGAGAGGTTGTAGTCTGTCATCCACAGGAACAAGGGACACCAAGGCCAGGTCTACACTCTAAACTTACATTGGTATAACTACGTTGCTCAGGTGTGTGAAAGATTCACAACCCTGAGCAACGCCATTCTACTGTCCTAACCCCCGGTGTAGACAGTGCTATGTTGACAGGAAGGCTGGAGGTGGATTAACTACTCTGATGGGAGAAGCTCATGTTAGTGTATTCCCCGAAGCATTAAAGTGGTGCCGTTGCACTGCGTCACTGCAGTGTTTTAAGTGTAGAGCTGCACTAAGTGCAGGACATCAGGCTATTCGTGCAGCTAGGTGACAGGGAGACAGCATAGAACCCCACTGGTCCAGAGACAGAGGTTGAATCATTGGCTTAAGAGGACTAGAGTCAAAATGCTTGGACTTCCCCGAGAGGGACAGACTGAGGCCCTCTCTATTTTAAAGAGATTCACAGCGGTATCACTACATTTGTTTAGTTACCACATAGTGGAGACACGGTGCACGGACACGAAGCAGGACTTACACTGCTGCAGATTAATTTGGTAAGGCACCAACGTAAATTGCCCCAGCATTGTCCCAGTGCAGCATGTCTGCTGAATCTGGATGGGTGTAACCATGGTGATGTAGTCACACTGGTGACAGTTTCTTTAATGTAGACAGGGTCCTAGAATGACAATGTAGGTAGCTGAGCCTATCAGGCAAAGCATCTGACACACCTATGGTGCTTGCCTTCTTGCTCTTGGAATACCTGACCCTCCACCAGTGTCCAGAGGGTATGAAGGTGCACTGCTACACTCAGTTATCTTTTACCTGATTTGTTCACTAAATTGCCAACCCCAGAGAACATAATTTTCCCCTCCAAAACAATTTTCCTATGATTTGCCTTATTGTTAGCAAAGTATTTTTCAACACTCCAACTTGGTCTGTAAGCGTTGATACTCTTACCTGGCATCCCTCATCCTAGTAATTCCACCAGTAAATCATGGATTCTCTTTCAAAAACAGAGTCAGAAATGTACGTTGTAACACCTGAGGAAGGCAAACAGCAGATGAGACGTGTCTTTTTGTCCACAATATTTTTCATTTTATGTTCTTAGTGCTGTTACAATGAATTATATATTGGAGCTGTTAGTTGACATTAATATTTTATAGACTTTATCTAATTAGGTCTCATGCACACGCTCTAGATCAGTGGTTCTCAACCAGAGGTACATGTACCGCTGGCAGTATGCAGAGGTTTTCTGCAGGGGGTACAACAACTCATCTAGATATTTGCCTAGTTTTACTAGTGGCTACATAAAAAGCACTCGCAAAGTCAGTACAACTAAAATTTCATATAGACAATTACTTGTTTATACTGCTCTATATACTTTACACAGAAATTAAGTACAATATTTATATTCTAAATGATTTTATAATTATATGGTAAAAATGAGAAAGTACGCAATTTTTCCAGTCTTGGTGTGCTGTGGCACTTGTATTTTTAGGTCTGATTTTGTAAGCAAGTAGTTTAAGTGAGGTGAAACTTGGGGTACACAAGACAAATCAGACTCCTGAAAGGGGTCCAGTAGTCTGGAAAGATTGAGAACCACTGCTCTACATACCTAGATCTAAATAGTTTTGGAAGACTTCAACATTAGTTTAATGATCAGCATCCAAACATATTTTAGACTAATTTCTTGGATTAAAAAGAGTCCATAGTGACATGGCAACACAAAATAATCAGATCATTTATGAATATGTTGAACAGCACTGGTCCCAGTACAGACCCCCGGGGGACACCACTGTTCACCTCTCTCCATTTTGAAAATGGACCATTTTTTCCCTACCCTTTGTTTCCTATCTATGAGAGGACCTTCCCTCTTATCCCATAACTACTTAACTCTGTTAAGACCCTTTGGTGAGGCACTTTGACAAAGACTTTCTGAAAATATAAGTACACTACATCCACCGGATCACCCTTTTCCACATGCTTGTTGACCCCCCTCAAAGAATTCTACTAGATTGGTAAGGTGTGATTTCCCTTATAATAACCATGTTGACTTGCCCAACAAATCATGTTCGTCTATGTGTCTGATAATTCTGTTCTTTACTATAGTTTCAACCAATTTGCCTGGTACTGAAGTTAGGCTTACTGGCCTGTAATTGCCAGGATTGCCTCTGGAGCTTTTTAAAAAAAAATTTTTTTTTTTTTTTTAATGTATACAGCAGTCTGGTAGTACTGTACCAAATCTTAGTTATAGAACATTGGGAAATCACTTTACAAGATGCCCCAAAAGCCACAATCCCACCACTGAGGAAGAAGGCAGTGTTGGTTAAAAAACTTACCTCGTTGAGAGGAGAAGTGAAGGCAACTATAAAAACAACAAAAATGGAAGAAAGGGGAAATTGATAGGAATTGTAGAAAGTTGGTAAGGGAAGCAAAAGGACACAAGAAGAACTCTATGGCCAGCAGAGTTAAGGACAATAAGAAGTTGGGTTTTTTTAAAAGTATATTAGGATCTAACAGAATCCTGAAAATTATATTGGTCCATTACTAGATGGAAATGGTAGACTCATCAATAATAATGCAGAAGAGGCAAAACTGTTTGATAAATATTAGTGTTCTGTATTTGGGGGGAAAACAGGTGATATAGTCTCATCATATGTTGATAATACTCTTTCCATTCCACTAATATTTCTGGAGGATATTAAACAGGAGCTATTAAAGTGAGACATTTTCAAATTAGCAGGTCCAGATAACTTGCATCCAAGAGTTGTAAAAAGCTGGCTGAGGAGCTTGCTGGAGTGTTAATGTTGATTTTCAGTAAGTCTTAGATCACTTGAGACATTCCAGAAAATTGGAAGAAAGCTAATGTGCTACTTTTAAAAAGGGTAAATGGGATGACCTGGGTAATAGGCCTGGCAGCCTAACATCAATCCAGAGCAAGATAATGGAGTGGCTGATATGGGACTCAATAAATAAAGTATTAAAAGCAGAGAAACATAATTAATACCAATCAAATGGGCTTATGGAAAATAGATTCTGTCAAACTAACTTGATAACTTTTTTTAAATGAAATTACAAGTTTAGCCAATAAAGGTAATAGTGTTGATGTAATTTATGTAGACTTCTTTAAGAAGTTTGACTTGGTACTTCATGACATTTTGATTAAAAAAATTTAAATGGTATAAAATTAACACAGCACACATTAAATGGACTAAAATGGCTAACTGATAGGTCTCAAAATGTAATTGTAAATAGGATTTGTCATTGAGCGGGTGTGTTTTCCAGTGGGATCCTTCAGGGAACTGTTCTTACATTATTTAATATTACTACAATGACATGGAAGAAAATATAAAATCGCTGGTACAGTTTGTAGATGACACAAAGTTAAGGTTTTGGTAAATAATGAAGAGGAGAGGACACTGATTCAGAGCAATATGGCTCAATGTAAACACATTCATCTAGGAACAGAGCATGTAGGCCATACTTACATGATGGGGGATTCTAAACTAAGAAGCACAAACTCTTTAAAAGATTTTGGAGTCATGGTGGATAATTAGCGGAACATGAGCTCTCAATGTGACGCCATAGCCAAAAGAACTAATGTGATCCTGGGATGCATCAATGTGGGAATCTTGAGTAGAAAGAGAGGTGCTGGAATATTGTATTCAGTTCTGATGTCCACAATTCAAGAAGGATGTTGAAATTTGGAGAAGGTTCAGAAAAGATCCATGAGAATGACTGAAAGATTAGATTTCAGAGTAACAGCCATGTTAGTCTGTATTCGCAAATCCGATGAAGTGAGCCGTAGCTCACGAAAGCTTATGCTCAAATAAATTGGTTAGTCTTTAAGGTGCCACAAGTACTGCTTTTCTTTTTGAAAGATTAGAAAAAGTGTCTTATACTGATGAGCTCTTTGAGTCTAATCTATTTTGCTTGAACAAAGAAAAGGTTAATCAAGTCATCCATTTAAGACTAAGTATCTACATATGGAACAAATATTTAATAATGGGCTCTTCAGTCTAGGAGTGAAAGATGTAACATGACTCAGTGGCTGGAAGTTGAAACTAAACCAATTCAGAAATCAGGCATAATTTTTTAACTGTGTGAGTAATTCCACCATAACCCTTGGTAAATTGTTCCAATGGTTAGTCTCCATCACTGACAATTTTAAAATCAAGATTGGATGTTTTTCTAAAATATCTGCTCTAGGGATTATTTTGGGGGAAGTTCTATGGTCTGTGTTATACGGGAGGTCAGACCAAATGGTCACAGTGGTCCCTTCTGGTCTTGGAATCTATGAACATGAAATCAAAGAATACTAGGATCTGCCTTAGAGCACAGTTAAAAAAACTCTCAGCTCCTCAGACAGCAAAAGCTGCCTCTTTCTGACAAGATCTGCCCTGAAGGAGTCTGTAGTTAAGTAGTAGCATCATGGTTTTAGGTGCCAGTTGCTTTTTTCCATTTTCCTCGGGGGGGGGGGGGGGGGGGGAGAAGAGAAAAGGGTGAGAGATAATTCCTCCAAACTGCATACTTGTATTGAAGTTTCACTTGATGCAGCCTTTCTTGATTATGTTATTTCCTTCCCAAGACACCTCAAAAATCCCTTTTGTTCCTCTATTTTCATACTGAAGAGGAGGAGTTCAAATTAATTACCAATGTCTTGGTTTCCCCTGGACTGGTTTTACCAGAAACCATTATCTGTAATGTTTGACTTGACTTTCTTGATAGTTTTGCTTGGGCAATCAGTCTCATGAAGTTTACTGCATTCAGGGGCTTATTCCTTCACCCACTTACTTCCCTGGTCCTTCTCGCATGAGCAGAGAGCAACAATACCTGAAGTCCAAAGGTGCAAACAATTCGATGTTTATTGGGGTGAACTTCCAGCAAGCATGATTCCAGTTTCCTTCCTTAGTGTCCCCCTTCCCAGCTCTGACACCATAGAGCCTTACACCTGTGTCCCTGTTCCCATTCCTGCCCTTAGCCAAACAGGATTCCAATTTCCCCACCCCCATTCCACCCACCCACCCACTCACTCCCTTCCTGATTTACTATCTAGTCTGTAGTCAAACTTGAGTTCTGCTTAGCTATACCTTAACCAATCATTTTACTGAAATTTAACTAACCAATCCTAACATGATTTAACCAATTATCTCCCACCACCTTAATTAGTTTACACCCAGCAAAATTAATTGTACAGCAGACAGGAACAATCACAGAACTAGACAGAGATTATATAGACAAACAATAGCAAAGTGGGAACTATAATGACAAAACAATACAGAAGTGAGGATTTCACATCCCAGCTATAAGTGAGTTCTTACCAGACAGGATGCTATCAAACTAAGTTTCCTGTTCCAGAGAAAGGGAAGTGCCTAGAAAATGTAAGTGATAGGAATACAATAATGTCCTGATAATGCTTAACAGCCCAATAGCACCTTATTTCAAGGTGACTAGTTTGGAATGTGAGGATCTGACCATTTGCCTCCCAGCTTATGGCTGCCTCTGCTGCTTAGCCAAAGGCCTTAGTCTGAGGCCCTGTTCTTAGGCTGTCACTGTAAGAGAAGGCCCTTACGCTGGCAGAGAGTGATTTTGATTCTCTCTTTTATACCTCTATAACTCTCCTTTCCCCTCTCTTTTGGGATCCTCCTGCCCAGATATCCCTGGAAAAGCATACGACATATGACCACACATTTCCTGATACGGCCAGGCATCAAGGTGGAAGGTGTTGATATTCCATTTGTCCCACTGCCCCTTGTGTAGTATAGTGCCCTGCACCTTCTCTTGTATGGGCATACCACACCTATTCCAATTAGTGTTCCAGACTTCCCATTAGAGTGGGCCTGAGAAGGTTGGGTCTGGGTTGTCTAGCACACTGTAGGGTTTGGAGGGATTACTACATTACTTATAGGTTATCTCCATATGCAATGTAACACAAGTACAGTTAACAATACAAAATCCACAGCAACACTGATTCCTGACCACTGCAGTATGGTCCAACATCCAAGACACCTCCAAAACACTGCCTCTCCTCCTTCGACAGGGTCACGATCTTATGTGTCCAGTGGCTGGCAGTTGCAACAAGCTGCCCCTGCAGGTTTTGCTTGCTTTTGTCCATATCATAAGTCCATTGAATGTTCACAGAGAAATGGGATTGTCCAAACCAGCTTGACCACTTGGTATGGAATCAGGCAGTATGCCCTGGTTTGATTATTCACACCAATAAGATTCACAGATCCATTTGTGCACTAAAGTCCAGATAGCAGCATGTAGATGTGTGTAGTTTGGTTATGGGCTGGTGTAATTGTGCCCCCATTTCCAGGTACTACGGTAGCTATTACACAGGTGCTGGCTTCCTAGTTGAGCATCTCTTCCCCCACCTCCGTCGGTCAGCCTTTTGAAGCCATCCCCCACCCATGTCATGAGGTTTTCTGTTCATTAAAACACAACAATGCTCGCAACAAGACAAACACCACAGAAAAACACAAAACACAGATCCATGGTATTCTGGGTTATTTTTCCCCGCTGGCGCCAGCTTGCTTGTAGAGTGTCTGAAAAACAAAAAACAATTTTCACCCCCCTGGTGGGGACAGATTATTGCTTAATAATAATATCACTTTCTGTTTTTCCTGCAATTAGCAAGGAAATTTGTAAAAGAATTACCATCTCCAGGCTGTCCTTATTTTGTTCTATGGTCAGGCTAGTGAATTACCCCCACTCACTGATCATTTATGAAATTCATGAGGTGGTATACCTCAGTTTCCCCTCTTGTACAACAGGCCATGTTTGCAATAGTTTCTCTGCTGTACCAAGCTTTAAGTTTATTCTCAGGTAATAGCTGAGACACAACTTCAGATTTTAGTACTGTACACATTCTGGGAAAATGCACATTCCTTCCATAGTTTAATCTCCGTAACATTAGCCATATTAATTTTACACAAGGTGTACCTGCCTCCCCCATACCCACAGAGTTTTCATGCACACCCACCAAAGCAACAATCTGATCCCCCAGAGCCACCCCAAGTCTCAGTGTTCCCATCATTCCTCCTTTTCTTTTTCCTGTGCACACACAAAATTCCCTTTTGCCTAACATCCCTTGCACCGTGATTACTCTTTTTCACACAACTGTACCCCGATTACACTTCCATCTTGTACAACTAGACAACCAGGGGCAGCCAAGTTAAGTTCCAATAGAAACCCCTTATATCCTTTGGTAATTTTGATTACCCAATAGTTAAATAATTTTGATCAGATTCTCTCTCCTCCTGCTGCCTGCAGCAGTCCCTTATAGATTATTTCTGTGGGGAAAGGGCCCATTTTCCTTCAGAATAGCTGTAAAGGTTTCTGGAGACAGAAGCCTAGTGGTGGTAGTAGCCACTCTACCTAACCACCTTGGATAAATTAATTACCAAGCTTCCATCCAATGTGACTGCACAGAGTTGCACATACAGTTACATTTATATAACTGGGTTTTATCATTAAACAACTTTCTTCTTGTAACACCACAACTGTTACTCTTTTACCATTTCCACAACTCCCAAATGTTTACTTTCCTGCAAACCCTGTATCATCAATTTTTGCAGAAGCTATTTGTAACTTTTCACTCACTTCTAGGTGCCACAAGTACTCCTTTTCTTTTTGCAAATACAGACTAACACGGCTGTTACTTACTCCTACATTTAGTTCTTTAAGGTAGTGCAATTTGTCTAACAACTTAGCCACCAAGTACAATTATTGCCACACAGCTGCCTTAACCTGTGCAGTCTTTACCTGGAGACTGTTCCAAGAGGCAGTAAAACTTTTGTCTCCATGGATCTTTTACTCCAAAAATTCCAGTGGAATACAGCAGACCTCCATCATACTTTGTCCAAAATAACCAAAAACATCTCACATAAGTATCCAAAAGTACCCTCCATTAAAACTTCAGAAAAACAAAAGCGTGTGGAAAGGCAGGGGGAGAGGTGTAAAGAAACCAAGTAAGCCTGTCAGGTCAGTTTGAAGTATAGGCTACCAGCAGCCAATTGAGTAAACCGAGGAAAAGAAGAAAAGGATATAGTTAGCTCTGAGCCAAGAGTAGGCTCCCTGGGTTGAAACAGTTGAAAACCCTTATCCCCAGGTTCTCATTCCGGCTCTGGGGGAAGAGTGGGGGTTGTTACCTGCTCTGGCAAACCCTGCCATTTTGCACTTTGAAACTTTTTTTTTTTAAGAAAGGAAACTGGAATCATGCTCGCTGGAAGTTCACCCCAAACAAACATTAAATTGTTTGCACCTTTGGACTTTGGGTATTGTTGCTCTCTGTTCATGCAAGAAGGACCAGGGAAGTAAGTGGGTGAAGGAATAAGCCCCCTAACATACTGTATTTCTGCAACACCTGGCTACTGTGTATGTCTGGTCAAACAGGACTTTAGAAGGGGTAATTTGCTTTCAAATACACTTGTGTGTCACAGGATTTTTCCAGGTTGATAGATGGACCAGATGTTTTAGTACTTGACAGAGCAACAGTTTCAATACTGCAAATACAATTAAACACCATAGGCAACATTTTCAAAAGATCTCAGCACCCAGAAGTTCCCACTGTTCTCAACAGGAATTCCTGCATGCCAAGCACATTTGAAAATCTGTCACCAATTGTAGGTGATGTGCGCTTTCAAAAAAATCTGACCTCATAAGTGCAAATGGAAGCTGTTTCGACAATTTCCACAATCAGAAAATGCTTTTCAACTCTATAGCTATACTATCACTGAAATGCAGACAATTCTGGGGCATAGGACATCAACTCTAGGGTGGGGTTGGGAGGAGTTTTATCACAATAACCTATTGAGGCAAACCCATTCTTAAGTACCATAGACTCTAATGGCATTCAAAGCATATAGGACATAGATAAACTGCATGGACTTCAGGTTTCCTAACTCAGAAGAAAGAAGACATGAGTTGAGCTTCCACGGATTTGAACTTGATGTTCATTTCTTTTCAAACTGTTCAACTTTGTTATTGTTTCTTTACATCCAATTAGATAGTGTATAAAAAACAAGCAGTAAATGGAAGCAAAAGCTTGCTGTGACAAAACAGTTTAGCATTACTCCAACCACAGGATGAGTTGTGTCCACTTCTCACACAAGCTATTCTTAATTCACTGCAGTTACACAGATGTTATGAGAGGGTCTATAAAAACATGCATCAAAGTGCAAAACATATGATGATACTCCTGCATCTGGCTTGGGAACGTCTGGTATTCCATGTTAAGAGAAAGTATCAAAATGCCACTATATAAATCCATGATTCACTCACCTTGAATACTTTGTGCAATTATGGTTCCCTCATCTCAAAAAAAAAAATAAATAAATTATATATATATTAGAAGTGGAAAAAGTACAGAGAAGGGCAACAAAAATTATTAGGGGTATGAAACAGCTACTCTGTGAGGAGAGATTAAATAGACTGGGACTGTTGAGCTTGGAAAAAGATAGATGACTAGAGAGAGAGGGGAATATGATAAAGGGCCATTAAAAAAAAAATCACAAATCGTATAGAGAAAGCGAATGAGGAAGTGTTAATTACCCCTTCACGTAACACATGAAGAAGGGATCACACAATGAAATTAATTGGTGGCAGGTTTAAAACTAACATAAGGAAGAACTTCTTCACACAACGCACAGTCAACCTTTGGAGTTCATTGCCAGGGGTTGCTGTCAAGGCCAAAAGTATAACTGGGTTTTTAAAAGAATTAGATAAGTTTATGATGGATAGGTCTATCAATGGCTACTAGCCAAGATGGTCAGTGACACAACCCCATGCTCCAGGTATCCCTAACCCTCTGATGGCTAGAAACTGGGATTGGACGACAAGGGATGGATCACCCAATAAATTGCCTTGCTCTATTCACTCCCTCTGAAGCATCTGGTACTGGCCACTGTTGGAAGACAGGATACTAGGCAAGATGGACCATTGGTTTGACATAGTAAGGCTGTTCTTATGTTCTTCTTGATAGTTCTCCAAAACAAGTTCTTTGAATTAGAGTTAGTTACAGAAGCCAGAACATTGTCGTTCACTTTTATACCAAATGCCTTGGGGGCTTCTTACAGCAAAGTTGAAACTGCTTGTTATAATGCTTAATTGTGTGTGACCTGCAGTAGCCACACACAAATAAAATAAAACCAGTGAACTCCATGCTAGACTGAATGGATGTAAAAGCTACATGAATCTAGGAAATGGAGAAGCACATGTATAATAATAGGTCTTGGGTTCAGTACAATGTATGCAATGTAAGGCCCTGACTCTGTAAAGACTTTCCCATATGCTTAACTGTACAAATGGTGTAGATCCATTGGTAAGCTCACGAAAGCTCATGCTCAAATAAATTGGTTAGTCTCTAAGGTGCCACAAGTACTCCTTTTCTTCTTTCAGGTGAGAATGTCAGATAGAAATCTTGATCACTTTAATAAAAGTTCCCATGGCACTTGGACAGATTGAGGGTCCCAAATTTTAGTTAGGCAGTTACTTTTCACTTTCCTAACATTCCCCTTGAAGTTAGGATTGGGGAAGGTATTCTTCACTTCCTGTCCCAAAGCTCCTGATCATACTCCTGTTGAAATCATCAGGAACAAAAGGGCTAAAAACAGCCACATTTCAGTGTTGGATGAAGCGACTCCCTGTGAACACTGGAATGTTTGTCAGTCACTGTTGGGGAACTGCTCTTTCAATCTTACAGTATAGTAGACCTGTCTCCCTTTGGAATTACTGATGATTTGTTAACATCTATGTCTGTACATCCTGATAAAGGCAAGAGTATGTGGGATATGATAACTTGTTATTTATTATTAAATGCCAACCAACGTGGTTGTCCCAGTACAAAACAGAATGTCTCTGCCCCAAAGACTTCATTGAAACAAGGTAGATACAAATAGGTGAGGTGAAGAAATCCAGATGGAAGCACACCGTAGTTTTTGTTTATAAGATATATTGTTGACTCACTTTTCATAAGTTTTTGCCCTTTCTCCCTTCAAATCCTTGTTAAAATCTTTGTCGAACAGCTCAGGAATGGCTGTCTGTGAAAGTACAAAGAAAGTACAGAAATGGCTGTGGGAGTCTCCATCTCCTAATGTCTTCAGATCAAGACTGGATGCCTTTCTGGAAGTTATGTTTTAGTCAAGACACAAGATACTGGGCTCATTACAAGGGTAAGTACATGAAATTTAATGGCCTGAGATTCACTGATTGAATTAGATGATCTGTGCATCTATGAAAAACAAAACAAAACAGATGAATGGGGAATTGAGAATGGCATTATTAGCCAAGAGGAAAATGGCAAGAGAAGAGAAGAAATCCCAGCCCCTCTGACACAATGAGAGCTTTGCCATTGACTGCTGCAGGGGCAAGATTTCGTCCCATATCTGTGGGTCTGGAAGGATTATATTTTTATCAGCCAATGTCACTGGATATTGGGATTTCTTTTCCAGGACCTTTTCCACTTGCTTCCCAAGAAATTAGCTCAAATCCAGATTTGTTATTGGCATACAGCACCACTACGCTGAGGTGATTAAGTGTAAATGCAGTGGAGTGGGTATAGGGGTTTACCACAACTTCAAAAATAGATAGTCTATATAATGCACATGCCTGCATATAAACAAATTCTGAACAGTCCACAAGCTACAAAATATTCTAGTAAACAAAACTGCCGCTGCAAACTTATCACACATTCTTCTTACTATTTCTTTATTTACTAAATACATGTTATTTACAAGGCCACTTATGAATTCATGCTTAGTCCACCGTTAACCTCTGTTTCCTTACTTCTATTTTCTTTCGTTGTTCATGAAGGCATGAACTGGACACAAATGACAAAAAAAATTCATTGATAAACATCAAAAATTTACAGATCACATTTTTCTGACTTTGCCTGCTTGCTAGAGTTTGTTTTAAAGATATTTACTTTATATTTTGACAGGTGACGTTAACAATATGTGTTTTAATGGTTAGAGAGCTTTAACTTTTTGAATTGCACTATCTCCGGTCATTAAGTAGTTATTGTTCCACCCCCGCATAATTTCCCACAACTGTGAAAAGCTAAATAGATATTAGGGGGAAAATGCTTAACAAAAATCTATATTATCCATCAAAATTATAAAAAAAAAGTAAAAATCAAATTCTGCCAAGTCTAAATGATGTATTGTGGTGTACTATGGGATGATTTACATGACTGAATGCATGAAATCTCCGTGCGATACTTTTGTGCTATACAGTTTAGCTCTACAATAATGCCTGAATTCTCCTATAAATTTAATCAATATGTTTTCTGGTGGCTTGATCCAAAGGCTAGTGAAGTCAGCAAGGGAAGGTGACTTTCCATTGACTTCAGTGCGCTTTGGATTAGGCTCTTGATGCTTTTAGTTTCTGAGGTGAGAGTTGTATGTAATGGACTGAAATTGTAGATGGTTGTTAAATCTACAGAAATAAAAATCTCTTAATTTAGGTTCTCTACAGTTGAATGTCTTCCAGAAGATCATTTTACTCAGCAGTTGCCTGGTTGTAGTCAGAAAGGTGACTGGTTACTCTTGTCTTCAGACTTATTTAACTGCTTAATGACTATAATTTAAACTCCATTTTATTCAGATTCCATATGATTTTGAAAGCGGCTTTGAAAGAATGCACAGAAGTTTCCCCCTCTCCCCCTTTTAAACATACTTTAAAAAACACAAGTACAGCACTGCCTAGAATTATCTTGTCAATTAAATGAGCAAATCATTTTGAAATAAAGTGTCAAAAATGCACAGTGGATGAAAGATACCTTCAAGTGACAAGCCGTTATTAAAAGAGAAATGGAGAACTTCATGCAAACTGCTACTTACATGGCTATGATCAGACAAGTATATGACCATTGAAACATACAGCTCAGTCTCAGACAATTTAACTTGCAGTGAAGGGAAATCATTGCCAGGAAAGCACTGAGGCTGATTGTGCTGCCTTTTACACTGGCATAATTCTTTTCATTTTATAGGGTTAGTCCTGTTTCACACCAGTGAAAATGAGAAAATCAGACTTCGTGATCTTTAATTGCTAATATTATAAACTGCAAAAGAGACACTCAACTCAGCACAATCCCATGCAACACATTCCAAGGTATTTTCAAATGATACATAGAACATAGCTAGAGAGGGGTTTACTTTGTCAATTTAAGGGAGGAAAGGAAGTAGATTTGCAAAAAGGTTGTAGATGCAAAATAGATTTCTGATACTAGGACAGAAAATATCCTGTTGCCTCTATATAAATCCATGGTACACCCACATCTTTAATACTAGTGCAGATGTGGTCACCCCATCTCAAAAAAGATATTGGAATTGGAAAAGGTTCAGAAAAGGGCTACAAAAATTACTAGGGGTATAGAACGGCTTCTGTATGAGGACAGAATAATAAGACTGGGACTATTCAGCTTGGAAAAGAGACAGCTACAGGGAGATATGATGGAAGTCTATAAAATCATGAATCATGTAGAGAAAGTAGATAAGGAAGTGTTGTTTACTACTTCTCACAACACAAGAAATAGGGGTCACCAAATGAAATTAATAGGCAGCAGGTTTAAAACAAATAAAAGGAAGTATTTCTTCACACAACCTGTGGAACTCCTTGCCAGAGGATGTTGTGAAGGCCAAGACCATAACAGAGTTCAGAAAGAACTAGATAAATTCATGGAGGATAGGTGCATCAATGGCTATTAGCCAGGATGGGCAGGAATGATGTCCCTAGCCTCTGTTTGCCAGAAGCTGGGAATGGGTGACAGGGGATGGATCACTTGATTACCTGTTCTGTTCATTCCCTCTGGGGCACCTGGTACTGGCCACTGCCAGAAGACAGGATACTGGGCTAGATGGATCCTTGGTCTGACCCAGTATGGCCGTTCTTATACAGTAGCTATATCAACATCAGTGGAGTTGAGCCCACTCACAGCTGAGCTGAAATTGTACTACAGAATTCTAGTACAAAGAGCACATAAAATCCTCAAACAAAAGCAGTAAATCACAAACAATAGCCATACTCAATATGCCACATATTAAGACCAGCATGTACTACATGCTGTTTCCTGGTCCCCTCATCTTTCTTAATATGGAAGTAGAACCCGAGTAAGCTATTTGCCCTGCCAGCAAGCTTACTCAATAAAAACAGTAGGGCCAGCCTTACAAACGGTGTGAGTTCCAGGAGAAGAGTTTGTTTGTCGGGGGGAGAAAGGGCGTCAGAGGAAATCAGACCATAAATTGCCTCCTCTTCTAGTCCTGTTGTGGGGAGGACGTGAGTAGACTGGTGCTGAATTTTTTTCCTCCTCTTCCAGGGCCATTGCTGGAGAAGGAAACAGAGCTCAGCCATGGCCTCCAAAAACCTCAGCCCCAACTGATCACTAGGGTCCTGCATTCATTAGCATGACAGGGTGTATCCTTATGTTCACCATTTTTACAATACTGTGATAACTTTTGTACAAAGTATGCCTTGTGAGATATCATTTGAAAAACTCATAATCTGCTGAACATTAGTGTCCTGGTAAAATGTGTGTGGAAACACTGTATGTAAAGTTATAAAATTTTACTGTTTAAGACATATTCCAAGTCTGGGGAAAGAACTTCAAACCAGTTCCCCAGAGACAAAAGGCTAGCTAGCACCTCAGCCAGGTGTCTACAAAATCAAATGGACTATTACTTGGTTAAGTGGCCATTCTTTGGCAGGAATAAGGGTCTCAGCAAGACATTTACATATTGCCAGACAGACTTGCTGTCACCTGAACCCCCATTGGAAAAGATTCTCAAAGGAGAGAAACGCTATAAGAAGGGAAACAGAGGACACAAATCACCTCTCTCCCCTCATCTCTACTCACAGCATCAACAATATTTGAAAGATAAAGAAAGCATATTTGAACTGGAGGAGGAGTCCTGGCTAAGAAGTCCAGCCATACTGCCATAAGCATAAAACAAAGGGGTTTCTCCCACCGTAAGTTCACTTAGCTTGTTAAGTTAAGTATTAGTTTGCATTTTACCTTTTATTTCTATGGAACCTATTCTGACTTATGACTCATTACTTGTAATCACTTAAAATCTATCTTTCTGTAGTTAATAAGCTTGTTTTAGCTATATCAGTGTGTGTTTGGACTGAAGCGTTTGGAACCTCCATTTGAGAGAACAGGGCTTGTGCATATAAATTTCTATTAATAAAATGACAGGCTTTCTATGAGCTTGTCTTGTCCAGAAGGAAAGAACTGAGTAGTACAAGAAGCACATTTCTTCGGACAAATCTGAGGCTGGGAATTTGCTGGTTTCACTCTGCAATATAATTCAGGACTGGCTGACCTACAGCACTAGTATAACTCAGCTGGGAGTAATTGACATGCTAGAGGCCGTGTTTGAGCAGTTGTTCTCAGAGCACAGCAGTGTGAAAGGCACCCAAGGTTGGAGAATTGAGGTGACACTGCTCTTCAGCAGTCCAGATTGTATTCTGGGGAATGTCACAAATTGGAAAGTGGGTTTTGTTTAAAACCATGCTTGCCAGGATTGACGTTGACCAGCTAACACTTTTTTAAAGGTGTTAAGTCCTTTCTAGCAGTTGCGGTTAAAGATATGTAGTTAAAGTGCGTGCAGAGGGGATGCTCAGAGTCATACAGTGTGTATCTATGTGACAAATATGGCACTTTCCTGCAATATACTGGACAAACCTTACTGAATTAAAAGTATCTTAGGAGTTCATTGTATCAAAAAGAAATGTTTATGTATTATTGTGGAATTTTATGTAATGTTTCCAGGGGTGGAGACATGGCAAATGTAAGCCCTGGAAAGCATTAGGAGGTTCAAAAGACTATTGCAAATAGCATGCCAGACAAGAATGCACTTTAAAGTTGAATGGATTTCCTCAGGAAATCTTTAGGAATTGTATGTAAATGTACCCCCACCACAAATGCAACAACTCACCCTTTTGAAGCTTCACCTTAAGGTGGGGACCTTTGACTGCTGATCACCTGGTACATAAAGATGCAGTTAGAGGCCCAATGAACAATTAAAGGTGTGCTGGGTCTGAGCCAAGGCAGTTATGAACTTTGTAACCTCATAGAAAACCCTTGGTGAGGTTTGAAGGACTGACTCCGAGCCAAGCCCTTGTTGGAGTAGGGGTGATTACGGATAAGCTTTTTAGTATGCATGGAGGCTCTTATTTTTTCCTCTGTAATGCATTAACCTTATGAATAAGTGTGCTTGCTTAGGAAAAGCTGTGTGGTACCTTATAATTGTGAGCAATTATGCTGTTTGTAGCCTCTGAAGGGAATGCAAAGCTGGCCTGTTTAGGCAGTCTGACTTGCTAGAGGAATTCACAGCATAGGCAGAGAACCATGAGCCTGGAAGGACGCCGCTCAGTAGGGAAAGACACACAAATCTCCACCCAAGAGACGTGATGACTGAGGAGCCTGGAGCCTAGAGTGGACAGCCTTCCTGGACCACAATGGGGAAATAGAGGTGCATTTGCCCGTAGATGTGACAGCCTACATTAGCACTTTTCAGGAAGTCTCTCACTGGTAGGAGTGCTAGGTAAGCCATCAGTGTTTTTTCAGCATGTTGTCTAGGCACATTCTGAGTCACAAAAAATAATAACTATGGGTCTAAGCCTGAAGTCTTTACTTAAGCAAAATCCCATTGTATCAATGGAAATTCCCATTAAAGACAATGGGATGGACTTCTGCCTGAGCCAGGACCTTGAGACTAGGTCCTTGGCCCAGGCAACTTGACTCTTAGCTTTGGTCTTTACTGGTTTATCATGTGCTGTGCTAGATAGTTCTGGCAAGAAGTAGTTCTTGCCTTTGGACAGAGGATCCCAAGCAGGGGTAGATGTAAAGAGCGCTCTTCTTTCAGGACAAAGGTTAGTTGACCTATCCTGGAAAAGACTGAATTTCACAAAAGAACACAAACAGTCTTGCACAATAAGAATCTCTGTTAAAGCCAGCTTAGAAAAAGGGACAATTGTATTAAAACATCATAATATGGAAGCAGATTTAGCCTTAATTCAAATATTAATCTAGACAGCTGGAGACTTACTGGTATGAAAAGAGACGTTAGAAATAGCATGTTGCATCAGCAGGTCATGATCTACTAAAGTTTGGCCACAGCTTCCTTGCTGATAAGCTGCCATTCAGCACATCAGTCTCAAGCATGGCTCTACTAAAAAGCTATACTGCTTGAACTATAGTGGTATAGTTCAAGTGGCAAATTCCCCTCCTCTAATGTGGATGCAATTATATCAATATAAAATAGTATACTGGTATAACTTATTCCAGCCTGGGGAGCAAAATAAGCTATACAGTATGAGGCACATAATGTCAGGAGGGGGTGCCTTTGTCTGTCAGTGTCCCCTTGCAGGGGAATGGGGACCTACACCAATCTAAATCCATGCCACCACACCCAATTCTGGGTTTGTCAAGGCCCTGTTATGACCCAGCCCTCTAGCTGGGTCATTAATGGTCTCTGCCCCCTTCAAGGTGATGGAGGGTCAGAAGTCCCATGACTGTAGTGGGGGCTAGTCAGCCCCAGGTCTCCTGGGTTTAGTGCCTTCTTCTCCAGAGTCCTTGGCTAGAGCTGATAGGGGAGCCCAGTCCCACTCTCTCCACTGGGTTCCAGCTCAGGGCCCCTGTTGGGAGCTGCCAGAACTAATCCTTCTCAGCCCCTTTCTGCTCCCTGAGCTACTTCCTACCTTTCCTCCTCTGTAGGCCTCCCTCTTTGGAGTGTTGGCTTGTCCCTCAGCTTCTCCTCACGCAGCTGGAAGGACTCCCCTCTGACAGCTTCTATTCTCCTCAAGAGTCCCCCTCTAACAGAGGTCCTTAGCCTTTTATCAGACAAAGGTGCTTTCCTGCCTAATTAACTGCCTCCTAGTGACTCAGTGAGTTAATGACTCCCAGGAGAACCTGAACTACCTCATTCCCCCTTGTGGAGCCTGTCAGAGATGGGCTGGGCCCCTGACCCCTTCAGAGAGCCCACTGACGGACACCATTATACCAGTATAATTGCACCCACATTAGGGTTTGTAGTGGTATTACTGATACAGTTAAAAACACACATACTTTACTGACATCGCCACACCAGTATCACTTTTCTAGTGTCCACCAGGCCTGCGTCCCCCTATTGTAGAAAGTGCCAATAGCTTCCTTTTGTCAGAGAGACTTCCCTGGTATATCAACAAGTATTTTAAAACATTAGTTTTATTACAGTAGCACTTTATTGTGCTAGGCACTTGTTGCACTTGTGCTAGGCACTGTGCAAACATAACAAAAAGACAATCTCTGCCCCAAAGATCTTATAGTCAGTGCTAGCCTGCCTTTCCATTCTGATTATGTCATTATTAGGTTGTGCATATAGGATCCAAACACAGGTTACTGCCCCAAGATAAGTATATCTTGTTTTCCTTCTCCTCTACCTTCCCACTTTAATTTCAAAAGCTATACTGAACTCAGACTAGAGTCACTGAGCCACACATTCCATGGTCATTGCTTAATCTTGGCTCAGAGCAAAGGCCGCCTCTAGATCTATTCTTGTCCAGCCAAAACTAAACCCCTTTTCCACTCCCACCCCAGATATACCTGTCCTTCCTGGAAGAGAGCTTTTAGAATGCCGATTAGGCTTTCATGGACCTGTCTCAGGGTTTTACTTGAAGCAATTCGTCATACATCCTCTGTCGATCCTGAATTTACAGAGACAGGCACATACTTTTCAGTAACACCCTGAGCTTGATTCACCTCCACTAGCACAAGGGAGTGCACGTTACAGACCTCTGTGATAGATGCACCAGCAGGGACATTTAACTCAAAGAAGAGAACACCGGATTCACTGCTACCCTCCTTTGCGAGTTCAGCCAAGGGAGGGAGCTTTATATGCCAGCAGGGATCTGAATTAGTGCATTTTCCGGGTGCCCCTGCCATGATCCCGCTCCACCAAAGGGCCTAAAGCCCACTGAAGTTACGCAAAGATTCCCATTGAATTCAGTGGGATTGGATCATGTCCTTTGCTGGCAGCACTGCCTGGTCCTGGCCCTCTCCCTTTACAAGTTGCAAATACTACAGTAGAGTTCTCCAATAAAAACACACCGTATTTTATATGTAAATGAGTTTAATGAAACATTTTTATTCACATCAGGTTTGGAACAAAATTAACAAACTGAAATATGGAGCCTAACCTACACAGGCAAGGCACCTCTTTAAATGGTGCCTGCTAGAAACACTTTTCGTATGAAGTCTACTTACTGATTATAAAAAGAGGAAGAAGAAGTTTTCTGCATTATTACACAAACACAGGAAATGGAAATTCAGTCAGGGGCTCTTATCATACAACAGACAGACTCTCTTTGTATTGGATACTTTACCCACATTTTTCAGCTCAACTTGAATTACATTTGGAGAAAATACTGATTAACAGATGAGCTGTTCTCTGCTCGATCATTATAGAAATAAAGGGTGTTTTCAAACTAATGCATAGTTTTTCCAAAACCAAACATTAGCTTCCTAAATATAAAAAGGGAAGCAGCGTGGCATCGTCGACAGGGTTAATTAATGTTCATAAAGTGTCTAGAGATTGTTGGATAAGAGTTACATATGTATAAAGATTTCACACTGGACAACTTCTCTTATTATGCAAGAACACTGTTCGGTGATCAAAGGGCAATAATGTAGCTAAATTGGTAACCAGCAATGTAGCACTCAGCCAACACCTTTCAAAGTATACAACACAGAGCAATAACATATGGCAAAGCATAGAATTATGGGACATCTACCTGTGCTTGGTGGCTGCTGTAATAGGCCAAGGTTGAGAATAAGTTATAATCACAGTATGCCAAATAAATACTGTACTGCTTTGTGCAAACACAGTTTGCTTACACCAAAAACATGAGGGAACCTGGTAAAACCTGTTAAAGCTAATGTTGATAAGCCGTTTCTGTCTTCATCATAACTTTCCACATTTATCCTTGAGACTGAAATTTTCCATCCTTGGCCTCTGCACAAAAGTGAATCTCCCATCTTTTAAAAGTGATGGGAGAGTGGTAAAATATATCCATACTTCAAAAGTGGCTATAATAATAAAAGCAATTGGAGTTTGAAGCTTGGCAAGGACACAGTACTCAGTGAGGTCTACTACCATGCTAGTCTTTTAAGCAAAGATAACAAGCATTGAAAGTTTCTGCACAAGCTAAGGTTTTCCCCCTTATAAAGCCTAATGGAAGCTCCATCCTTTTTTGACATATCGACTTCAATGGGACTAGCATACTCACAAGCTTAAAGATAAGCACACACTAGAGTGCTTCCTCAAACTGGACCCTCTGGTAGGATGAGGGCATATCATCATTCCCCTGAGTGTGCCCTTGCAGCTGGTAGGCTTATTGTCTCCCTTTCTCCTCAAAGATTCCAACATAAGTTCTCTTCCATCCAAAATTACCTTGACTTGGAGTTGGTTTGTTATCCCACATAGTGCAAGCAGTCCTTGAAAGCCCAAGACACATTCTGTTTCTCCCACACAGTGCACATAATGTGTGTAGCTAAGAAACTGTTATAACTTTATTTCACTGTACTGAGCCTTTCAATTTCTAAGGAATATCCATCTCCAGGAGCAGCTGCTGTTCTATTAGGCACAGCATGTTACAGAGGAGATAAACTATGGTTTCCTACAGGATCTGAACTATGTTATATTCTTTTTTGTTGCATCCTTTCATCCAAAATAAGTCACTCAGAGTAAAAGAGCAGCAGTTGCTCTTTGAAAAAACTGTTGTTACTGAACTGTGTTACTGTATAAGTGCACTGACAGCTCCTGTCTGCCTGGGGAGCTAACCAAGATTTTGAGTTTTCCCTCATTACAATTCCAACGTTGAAGAGTAGGTCATTTATGTTGCTGAGGAGCAGTTGCTCTTGCAACCTTGCTCCACCATTTGCAGGGTCTCAGTCAATTAGGGAGGAGCAACTGAGAGTTACCAAAAGAAACTACAGCATTTGCTCAAGAAACTCCCTGAAAAAGCACAACATCAAATCCGCACAGACACACCCCTGGAACCTCGACCTGGGATATTCTACTATCTACTACCCAAGATCCATAAACATGGAAATCCTGGGCGCCCCATCATCTCAGCCATTGGCACCCTGACAGCAGGATTGTCTGGCTATGTAGACTCCCTCCTCAGGCCCTACGCTACCAGCACTCCCAGCTACCTTCGAGACCCCACTGACTTCCTGAGGAAACTACAATCCATCGGTGATCTTCCTGATAATACCATCCTGGCCACTATGGATGTAGAAGCCCTCTACACCAACATTCCACACAAAGATGGACTACAAGCCGTCAAGAACACTATCCCCGATAATGTCATAGCTAACCTGGTGGCTGAACTTTGTGACTTTGTCCTTACCCATAACTATTTTACATTTGGGGACAATGTATACCTTCAAATCAGCGGCACTGCTATGGGTACCCGCATGGCCCCACAGTATGCCAACATTTTTATGGCTGACTTAGAACAACGCTTCCTCAGCTCTCGTCCCCTAACGCCCCTGCTCTACTTGCGCTATATTGATGAGATCTTCATCATCTGGACCCATGGAAAAGAAGCCCTTGAGGAATTCCACCATGAATTCAACAATTTCCATCCCACCATCAACCTCAGCCTGGACCAGTCCACACAAGAGATCCACTTCCTGGACACTACAGTGCTAATAAACGATGGTCACATAAACACCACCCTATCCCGGAAACCTACTGACCGCTATTCCTACCTACACGCCTCCAGCTTTCACCCTGACCACACCACACGATCCATTGTCTACAGCCAAGCTCTGCGATACAACCGCATTTGCTCCAACCCCTCAGACAGAGACAAACCCCTACAAGATCTCTATCAAGCTTTCTTACAACTACAATACGCACCTGCGGAAGTGAAGAAAAAGATTGATAGAGCCAGAAGAGTTCCCAGAAGTCACCTACTACAGGACAGGCCTAACAAAGAAAATAACAGAACGCCACTAGCCGTCACCTTCAGCCCCAACTAAAACCCCTCCAACACATTATTAAGGATCTACAACCTATCCTGAAGGATGACCCAACACTCTCACAAATCTTAGGAGACAGGCCAGTCCTTGCCTACAGACAGCCCCCCAACCTGAAGCGAATACTCACCAGCAACCACATACCACACAACAGAACTACTAACCCAGGAACCTATCCTTGCAACAAAGCCCGTTGCCAACTGTGCCCACATATCTATTCAGGGGACACCATCAAAGCGCCTAATAACATCAGCCACACTATCAGAGGCTCGTTCACCTGTACATCCACCAATGTAATATATGCCATCATGTGCCAGCAATGCCCCTCTGCCATGTACATTGGTCAAACTGGACAGTCTCTACGTAAAAGAATAAATGGACACAAAATCAGATGTCAAGAATTATAACATTCATAAACCAGTCGGAGAATACTTCAATCTCTCTGGTCACGCGATTACAGACATGAAAGTTGCGATATTACAACAGAAAAACTTCAAAACCAGACTCCAGCGAGAGACTGTTGAATTAGAATTCATTTGCAAATTGGATACAATTAACTTAGGCTTGAATAGAGACTGGGAGTGGCTAAGTCATTATGCAAGGTAACCTATTTCCCCTTGTTTTTTCCTACCCCCCACCCCACGTTTTTGTTAAACACTGGATTTGTGCTGGAAATGGCCCACCTTGATTATCATACACATTGTAAGGAGAGTGATCACTTTAGATAAGCTATTACCAGCAGGAGAGTGGGGTGGGGGGAGAGAAAACCTTTTGTAGTGGTAAACACCCATTTTTTCATGGTTTGTATGTATAAAAGCATCTTCTGTATTTTCCACAGTATGCATCCGATGAAGTGAGCTGTAGCTCACGAAAGCTTATGCTCAAATAAATTGGTTAGTCTCTAAGGTGCCACAAGTACTCCTTTTCTTTTTGCAGATACAGTTTGTGATCCTCTTCTGCCGCACTGATGAGAAGGAGCCCTTCTCATGCAACATTGCATAGGAGAAACACAAGTGGTCCATGCTCTTTTAACCGGTTTTCTTCTTCAAATTATTTAGTTAGTTACATATATATGAATGATATTTGGGGAGTTTTTAATTAGGTTTAAATCATTGGGTGAAACAAAAGCAACTTCTATGTTCAGGTGGAAAGCCAAACCCGTATTTTTTAAAAATGAAATGTTTGGGTTTAATCGTTTAAAAAAAATGAATTACTGCAATTACTTAGGTTTATTACCGGAAGCAGTTGATATGCATGGCCTGTTATGCTATTTCATTCAGGGGCCTGAAAGTGTGTTTATATCTGTATTGTATGTTGACATTGCAAGATGCACTTCACCAAGTAAAGAGCATTGATGCCATTAATAATTTGAATAGAAATTGGAGTCAAGAGCCTTATTCTGCAAACGTTCACTAGTGTAAGCAGTGTTTGGTACTGTGCGTAGTTCATTTCAATGTAGCTAACAGTAAGCACTGCCCTTAGAAGAGGCTGATCATTGGAGGTGAGATCACTTTAGAGGCTGAAATTGGGTTTAATCCTTAAAGTACCGGCCCTAGTTATAATATAGTCAGTAGTCATTCCACATATCCCACTTTGCAGGAGTGCTGTGAGGATAAGGCTTGGGAGATGTTCAGATACCACAGTGATAAGGACGATATAAGTACTTAGATAGACACATTGGCAGAGAGCAATATAGGGAAGTTTGCAGTGCAGCTAACTGTCTTATGGAGTAGAAGGCTTTGTTTTATGAACCTGGGAAACTTCATAAACACTAGCATAATTTTAGCTATTGGTTAAAACCATTTCCTTTCTGTTTGCGAATCTTGTCTCCACCCTGCCACCTCCGCCCCGAAGTGTTATATATGAAAGCTGTACACTGAGGTCTTTGGCAGTGCCTGTAAATAACATGCTATGGAAAGATGCATAGGTACACTGATGCCAATGCTCGTGATATTAGGTTTGTCTTAAAGCCCCAGCTCCTGAATATATGTGACTACGACATCTCAATTTTAATTTAATTTTTTTTTCCAGCCCTTGTGGTGGCACAGAAAAGCTTGAAAACACAAACCTGAATGGCTCCAACACTGGAAGACAAACAAAAATGTTATTTTTCAACCAATCTTTTGATTTTCTGGGCCTGACTCATGATTTTTGAACATGTGGCATTGGTGTTATTGACCCACATAGAATAACAACACAGGGGGGTGGATAAGTCATAAATGTCCTGCAGCCGTGTTGAGGGAGAGACAGGGGTGCTGGAACAATTTGTATAGTGGAAGTTCTGAGAGCCATTGAACCAAACTGTAAACCCTGTATATGGTGGAAACCTCTTCAAGTCAGGGGGTGCTCCAGCACCCCTAGTTCCAGCACCTATGGGGAGAGATGTTTTTTAGGGGGGAGGTAAGTTTCCTCAAAGGACTGTGGGTTAATGGTGCTGTCCTGCAGTGTTATTTGGGAGGAAATGTGAGTGCTGCCTCTGACTTTACCCCGACGGGTGTGCACGTAGGGATGGGTGACAGTGAATCCTGTGCCACTCAGGCCTTGTCTACACTACAAATGCTTTACCAGTATAGCTATACCAGCAGATTCCCCCTAGTATAGACACAGCTTATGCCAGCATATGGAGTTTTTCCTGCTGGTCGAGTAACACCATCTCCCCGAACAAGGCTAGCTATGCGATGGGGGCACCCTCCTGTTGGCATGGCAGTGCCTACATTAGGGATGTTGCTGGCACAGCTGCTTCTACACTGGGCATGTTGCCACTGGGGGGGGGGGCGGTGTACGTGCGACGGCGGCAGGGCTGCGGCAGGCAGCGTAGCCTGGTCTCAGTCGTTTGTAGCACCAGCCTCGAGCTGCCTGATGGCCACTGTGGCCCCCCACCCCCAGTCCCTCAGCTGCACCTGGGACCAGGACTCAGGAGGGACCTGCCCCATTGGGCCTGATCCTGCAAAGGCGGGAGCTGGGGTTCACTCTGCACCTGTCAGGCCCGGGCCCCAGTGGGGCTCCCCCGCAGCAGTTCAGTGGGAGCTGGGCCCCGTTTCAGGATCGGGCCCATGGAAGCCAACGGCACAACAGGCAGTGCCCTCGCAGGGCGCAGGATCGGGCCCTGCACGAGCTAAAGCCCTCATCGCAGCGCGCCCCCGCCTCGCGGCTGCGCGCAGCAGTTGCTAAGGCCTGGAACTGGAGGTGTGTCCGTGTGTGTCCCCGGCCGGCCAATCGGAGGCAGCTGTCGTCACCGCCGACCAATCTCAGACTGAGAACAACAACAACATCGAGAAGGAAGGAGGGGGACGGCTCTATCCAATCAGCGAGCACGATTCACGGACCAATCAGCGCGCAGGATGATTTGGGCGGACTTTTCAAAACGGAAAAAAAAATCTCCGGTCCCTTTAAAAGTGTGATTCGATTTAGTTTCCGTCTCCTTCCGCGTCCCCACCTGGGTAAACACCCGGAGAAAGCTCTCTGCCAGGGAGGGAGTGGTGTGCACCCGGGCGCTGCCTGGGGACAGCTGACAGCCTCACTGAGCGCGGTGGTTGCCCTCTCGGCCTCTTTGTCTACCACTCCCCCAGGGGGACTCTTTAACCTCCCTTCCCCCTGCCTGACATTTCACCGGCCGGACCTGCCCGCGATCACTCCGCCCGGGAACATCTGCGACTCGGGAGAAACAAAAACAAGGGGGCGGGGCGGGTCACGTGACGGGGCTGAGCGGAGGGGACGGAGAGCCGGCCAGCCCAGCCGCCTCCATTTTGCTGTGGCCTCAGCTGCCCCTCGCTCGGCGCCCGCGGGGAAGGCGGCGGCGATGGTGCTGCTGCTGCCGCCGCCGCCCGTGCAGTGAGTGCGGGACGGGCGGCCGGGGCTGCGCGGGCCGCTCGCGGGTGACGGTCGCCGCCTGGATGCGGGGCCGGGATCGGGGCCGCTGCGCGATTCTGCGGTGACAAGAGGCTGGAATCGCCCCCCGCCCCGAGCTCCGCTTCACCCCCCCGCCCCCGGCCCCGCTTCTCCGGCCGGGGGGGAACAGCGCTGCGGAGAGGTATTAGGGGCCGCCCCGGGAGCGGTGGGGGGCCGGGGGGAGGGGCTGCGGCTGGTGGGGGGGGGAGCGAGCCGTTGGTGGTGGGGAGCAAGGGGGGGGCTGGGAGCAGTCGCGGGGGGCGGGAGAAAGGGGGAGCCGTTGGTGCTGGGGGGGGAGGGGGCTGGGAAGAGGGGGAGTGGGGGGGCTGGGAAGAGGGGGAGGGGGCTACTTATGTGTCTGAGAACTGGTGGCACCCTAGTCGGGACCCCTTTGTGCGGGGCACTGTGCGAAGGCAGAGCTGTCTGCCCCAGTGCCTCCTGCCCCATAGTGGGTCTGGCTTTCTTAGGGCTGCTGAGCCACCTCCCTTTGTTTTGTTTCTCTTTCCCTCTCCTCCTCTCTCCTTGTGATAAGTTTCAGTTGTTGAACAAAGACGCCCCCTCCCCCGCACGCCATGGTGGGTGACTGGTAATTTAAGTGTATAAAGAGCCTGATCATTTCAATGTACTGATTCAATGATTTCTAAAACATACCTAGATTAGATGGGGAGAGCCTGGCAAAAATTAAACCTTGAGATGGTTTGAGTAGAGAGGTTTCAGAGTGGCAGCCCTGTTAGTCTGTACTGGCAAAAAAACCAAAGCCTACTTGTGGCACCTTAGAAACTGACAAATTTATTTGGGCATAAGCTTTCATGGGCTAAAACCCACTTCATCGGATGCGTGCAGTGGAAAATACAGTAGGAAGATATCTATACACAGAGAACATGAAAAAATGGGTGTTACCATACCAGCTGTAAGGAGACTAATCCATTAAGGTGGGCTGTTGTCAGCAGGAGAAAAAAAACTTTTGTAGTGATAATGAGGATGGCCCATTTCAAACAGTTGACAAGAAGGTGTGAGTAACTTGTGGATGGGTCATTACACTCCCAGTCTTTATTCAAACCTAATTTAATGGTGTCCAGTTTGCAAATTAATTCCAATTTTGCAGTTTCTCGTTGGAGTCTGTTTTTGAAGTTTTTTTGTAGGAGAATTGCAACTTTTAGGTCTGAAATTGAGTGACCAGGGAGGTTGAAGTGTTCTCCGACTTATGCCCAATTAAATTTTTAGTCTCTAAGGTGCCACAAGTACTGCTGGTTTTTGGGGTTTTTTTTTTTGAGTAGAGAGTGGCCAGAAGCCATTGTGTGTCTCCAACCACCTAACTGAAATGCAGTGTGATTAATTTCTGTAAGGCATTGAACTGTTGCTGCTGAACGTCCCTCTCCAGTATTATTGTTTTGTTTAATAACAAATCAGATCAGAGATCTCCCTGGGTCAGTGTAGGAGACAACACCCCAAACCCAACAGCAATTGCCAAACCCACCCACACTGTCACAGGAGCGACTCCTCTCTTCTCTCCCCTCCCTCTTCAGGGTGGGAAGTGTATATCACCATCTTCTCCCAATTCATCCCAGTCTCCTTTCCCCACAGAAGGGTAGGACTAAGTACACCACCCTAAGCTTTTTCTCAAGTGAAGATAGAATGTTTCATTGGCAAGACAAGGGGAATAAGTGTTGCTAAAGTTGGACTTGGAATGTTTCACACTGGTATTTGTGTCTGTAGATCCTGTCTGACTCCATTGTCTAATTTTCATTCAGTGGCAAGCTACCTAACACTGAGATTTGTTTTCCTATTAAGATGAAGGATTTGGGGGCTGAAGAACAAATGAGCAATGAAGCTTTCTGGCTGTTCAAGCAGTTAAATCTACATTTGGAGCAAGAATTGAAGTTTCAACCTCGGGAGAAGGGGCTGAGCCTGATTGAGCGCACTGCTGAGGTGAGGAGCAGGAGGAGAGCTTTGACTCTAGGGGTGGAAGAGTTAATCATTCATGAGGTTGATCCATTGCAATGAGAACTAGCTGTGTAACTATCAAAAGCTCTGCTGTAGTTTTACACTAGGGAATTGCAGTACACGAAGATAAATAGTAAAGCAAAGCGATGCTGTTAGTTCAGATTTAATACACAACTTGGGTTTTATAGAAACAAACTTGTAGGAAACTGAATACCAGTAGAAACGCATGTCTTTAAAAATCCCATTATCATTTTTTTTCTATATAAACATCCTTTTTATGTGTTTGTGGAGGTATTTTAATTTAAAATAAATGTATATATTATGTGCCGTGAACTGTCTTTAAATTCCAACACTTAAATCCACTAGATATCTTCATTAATAGAAGAACTAGTTAAAAAAATAAGGTGAGTTTTGTATCTGCATCTGATCTGTGATCTGCAAAAATGGTCTGTGGATAGCTGTAGATTTGCAGGGCTCTAGTATATAAAATTTGGATCTGCATCCATCCGTAATCCACAAAAATGGTCCGTGGATAGCTGCAGATTTGCAAGGCTCTAGGGATGCTTTCCTGAGTTGGGGTCTAATGCCCTAATCCTACTGGGCAGACTCCTGCTGAACTCAGTCAGCAGGTACAGAGCCCCACTGATTTCAATATGAAGTTAATAGCTTAGGTAAAGAAACTTATTTTAATATTAATGTTTCTATCTTGTGTGCCTTCAGGTACAGAAGCTATTGTTGGATTCTTGTAGATTTTAATGATATGCTTACATTGTAGTGCTTTATGTCTTCAAAGCACTGTACAAACAACTAGAACAGTTCTTGAGGTTGTAAACTACTGGGGTATCTTGACAAATTAGGCAGTGGAGACAGATAATTAAGGGTAATGGGCTTCAAAAATACATTTAACCAAAGACATGTGAAGTGTCATCTCATGTAATTTAGTATTTTAATGATCTCCGTAGAAGTGACCCAATGAGCTTTTCTGAATTTCAGCTGAATATGGAATACTTTAATTGGATACTATAAAGAGGAATTTTGATGAGTAATCTGTATTATCCCACAGGTAGCTCCAGGGGCACCCCTATCTAGATGCCTACAAATCATATGTCTACAGTGGTCCCTCAATACAAGCAGGGCTCATAATGGGTTTAATTTTTGCATTCTGGTGGAGTGTAGAAGGAACTCCATTTAATACAGGAATTTTTCTGCAGCCTTTGCCCACACCCTGAGGTCAGGGCTTGTTCTGTTTATATATATTTTGGTAACAATTGTCTTTTAAAAACAAATGCATATTATAAATGTGGTTATACTGGATTTTGTACTAAGTTGACTTAGAAGGTTTGGCCTTCAGTCCAAACACCGTGGGTTTGTTGTGAGGCTCTGTAGGATAACTTACCCCCTGTTCGGTAAATTAAAAAATTCACTGTTTTCACAATGTACTTCTTTTAAGAGACTATTTGCCATCTGCTTGCCTACTTCTAAAACAGATGACACTGCATTATATAGTGTTGGTAAATGCTGATTTTGCTCATTTCATTGCAGAATGAAAACACTTTATGTCCAAGACTAAGGAATGCCAAGGTTGAAGATCTGTGGAGTCTGACCAGTTTTTTTGGATTTACAACTGAAACGTTTGTCCTGGCTGTCAACATTCTGGACAGATTCTTGGCTCTTATGAAGGTATCTTGAATGGGGAAGAAGTACTACTATGGCAAAGATCCTTGTGTTGAATATGCATACTTCCGTTTAGTTTTACATTCATGAGGTTTGCTTTGAACGAAGGTAAAAAACAATCGAGATTCTTTAATAAACAATTGTAATTCCTGTGTCCTGGTTAGCAACATCCTGTGATAGCTCCTACTTCCTAGATCAGAAGTGGGTAGGTCACTTCACGACAGATAAGATTCTTAGAGTGACTATCCGATATTTATATGTTATCATAACTTTGCACATAACTCTACATAGGTAAACAAAAAATATGGTTCTGGTTCTTGCCTTTAAAAGCCTATAATGTTCATGAAATAAGATGAGTCACAATATTTTGCAAACTAATCTTGGAGTATTGAGAAATCTGTATAACTATGGCCAACCTATATGTAGTATTAATGTATAGTCCAGTGGAACTGCTTCAAGAATGCATTGCTGGACTATTCTCAGTAGAGGGGGCTCAGATATGGAATTGGTTCCCCTCATGGCCTCTGGAAGTTGTGCATTTCAGGATTTGCATTAGTGAACTTTTTTTTTCTTCCTAATTTTCTTCCTTATTTTTCTGTTATACTGATATCACTTTGCAGGTACCTTTCTAGTGAAACTACCTTGACAAAGTGCATTTTATATATAGGATTTGGTTAGACAGGCATCATGTACCAGTAAATGCAGTCTAAATCTTTTACTTAATGTTTATATTGTAGTAGTGCCTAGAGGTCTCAACCAGGCTAAATCTCTGTTTAGCTGGGTGTTGTACAAACATACATGACAGTCCTACCCAAAAGAATTTGCAGCCTAAAACATGAAATGCTTCGTGTTTAACTGTAAAGGTTGTGTGGCTTTTAAACATGGTACTTCCATAGTAACATCATGTGGGTCACTAGGTTGTCACAGGTGTAACAATTGATAAATGTGTGGGTTTTTTTTTTTTCAGGTGAAACCTAAGCATTTATCTTGCATTGGAGTCTGTTGTTTTCAACTGGCTTCCCAAGTCATTGAAGAGGAATGCAATATTCCGTCCACTCATGATGTCATCCGGATTAGCCAATGTAAATGCACTGTTTCCGACCTGAAACGGATGGAAAAAATAATTTCGGAAAAACTGCACTTTGAATTTAAAGCTACTACTGCCTTAACCTTTTTGCACTTGTACCATACTATTGTACTCTGTCATACCTCAGAAAAGTAAGTGTAGTTATATATCCTATACCATTATCTCCAATGATCTGTCATGGTTATAAGACCCTTTTCCCCCCTTTTAGAAGTCTCATTAAATTCTGACTTTAGCTTAAAAATCGCCATCTTTTAATCTTAGTTTTTACTTGAGTACAAATGTTGTTCTCTTTTATTATTTGTAGGAAAGAAATCCTGAACCTTGACAAATTGGAAGCACAGCTGAAAGCTTGCAACTGCCGATTAGTCTTCTCTAAAGCAAAAGTATGTACATTTAAATTGTTTTGCTTAGTAATTCATAACTGGATTTTGATTTGTGTATGCTAAGTGTGTTTTTTGTACTTCCAGCCATCCATATTGGCCTTGTGTCTTCTCACTCTGGAAGTTCAGACTTTAAAATCCATTGAGCTGTTTGAAATTGTTCTGCGTGTTCAAAAGCATTCAAAGGTAAACTATTTTAAATGGCTTGTTTACCTGTTGGCTTTAGCACTGAATGATGAAGTACCACTTTCCTAACCATGGGCATCCTGAACACAACCATAAGATGTTGGATAATACCAGCACCCTTCCCCTTAGCATCTTGAGGTGTAAAACATACCATACCACTAAGACAAAATTACATGAATACACTTTGCGCTCTCTTCTTTACCAAGAAGCAATCTGATAGAAGGGTCTTATTGGATGCTTATATGATTAAGAACCTGTTAAGTTCTTCATCTTACCCAGTCTACTTAAATATGTGGATCCGAGGAAGCTCCCCTGTCGTCCTGCTTCTTACATGGAAAGGGGCTTAAACATGACACTTAAAATGTGGTCTATGTAAATGTACCTGTTGATTTTTTCTTCTCACACTAAAGATGTTAAATATATAGAAAAAGTCAAAGGTATTGTCTTAAAAGCATTAGTGAAACTAGTATAGCTGAGTGCTTTTGTCTTAACTTTAAGTGTACAATAAAACCAAGACTTTACAACAAACAAATCTACCCAGATTTATTTAACCTGAAATGATGATTATGGTGGTGATCTCAGCCCTGGAGAAATTATTTCATATTTCCTAGCTCTGAATAGTTTTGTCTGACATCCTTCATAAAATCATTGTCACTATACAATTTTAATGTTCTTAATAGACATTAAATAGTATAACAGATAACTCTACTGTTTTGTTACTGTGTGAAAATCCTAAGATTCAGGGTTCTGAGTTATACTGGCATGCATTGTGTGTTATGAGGCAGGGACTAACTGGCTCGTTTGCTTAAACCTGTCTTTAACTTAAAGGCAACATGAATTTTATTTGAACTGTCAGCTTCACGCTATATCGCACAAGATTGTCTTAGGCCATGCTAAAGGAGCTGAATTTGAAAAGTGAAAGACTGACTTTTTAGTCCATTACTTCAGCAGCATATCACTTGATTTACATGCCAGCATGTTTGTAAAGGTGAGGGGGCCTCATTCTAGACTGTCTGCAGTATAACTAATTAGATGTTTTTCTCACTCTTTTTTTTTTCTTTAAGATAAGTGATAGTGACTTACTCTACTGGCGAGAGTTGGTTTCCAAATGCCTAGCAGATTATTCTTCTCCTGAATGTTGCAAACCAGATCATAAGAAGTTAGTTTGGATTGTTTCAAGACGTACAGCCCAGAATCTACAAAGTAGTTACTGCAGTGTTCCTGAGTTGCCAACTATACCAGAGGTTGGATGTTTCAATGAAAGTGAGAGGTAAGTAACATTTCCTAAGTTGCTGGTTTTCACTGATTTGTTAGTTTCTGCAAGCATTGTGGTGACATGTAGTCATAAAAATAGATTTGATTCAGTAGTTCTTATTTGCATGAACAGTTGCTTAAGGAAGTGTAGTCTTTCTGGTTGCCGTCCAAACTGACTTAAATCTCCAAAACTATATATTGCTTGGGTAACTAGAAAATCACCTCAGTTTTCCCAAGCAGTTGAAGTCATGTGGCATGATCTAACTTAGCAGCTCCCAGAAATTTAATTTTAAGGACTGCAACCCAAATGTTCCATAAACAAATAGTTTTATTGTTGGCTTTTTGTCACTTTAGTCCATGTTAATTTTTGTTTCAACAGTTTCTTAAAGGACTGTAGCTAAAAAGTTAGCATGTTTGGGAATCAAATTTAAGGGAAGGTGAGGGACAGCAGAAGGAGAGGAAGGGACAGTGCTGGAGCAAACAGCCAATCAACATAGGGCAAAGGAAGTCCAGTCAAAATTGTAGAAAGGTGTTTGGCTGCTCCTACTGGCTGGAGTCTCTGGAGCAGTTTGGCTCCAAGTCCAGATGCTGATGAGGCACCATCTGTGTCCTTGTGCCCCCAGAGTTTGTGGGGTTCCCCTGCATAGCTTTGGGTCCATGTAATTGCTTGTGGAAGTGATTGCCCCTGCTGGGCCCCATTTTACAATATGCAGTAGTCCCTAACTAGATGAGTTCTTTGCACAGCAGTCTGATCCTACATCTGTTGACTTAAATGGCAGTCGTATAAAACCTTTAGTAACTTGGATGGTTGTCGATACTAAACATTTTAAAGAAACTAGTAGCAGTGCCATTTCACACAACAGTATAAATATAGTAATAAGACGTACAGTGCCTGTTCGTGTTAGTTAATAAGCAGTAGCATAATCATGCTAGTGGATTTAAAAACTAGGTCCAACGCTTGCGAATGTGCTGTGATTTGAGCATTGGGAGCACAGTAACTAGTAATACAAGCTTTTTTTTTCTAATATTTTTGAAATCTCTTTGCCAGTGGAATGAAATTCTGTAGAACTAAAAGTATGAAGAGCTTTTGAATTTCATTGGCACCTGACATTCCACAGCAACTCAATACGTCTATAGGAACAAAATATTTAATGAGAAAACGTGGGATCAAAAAAAAATAAAGGTTGCTATCTTCATGGCTGCTTGTGTAGTCGTCATTACTTGAGTAAATTACAAATAACTCTTCCTTCTCTTTTAGCGAAGACTCCTGTGAAGACATGAGCTGTGGAGAAGAAAGTCTTAGCAGTTCTCCTAGTGATCTAGAAGGCAACTTCTTCTTTGACCTCAAACCTAAATCTACATGAAAAGCTCTCAACTGTCAGTCTTAGCAATTTGATTGCACTAGAGTACAATTTTTAAATGTACCATAGGTTTTCTTGGCAATAATAAATGAGTAGGTGGTATCCAGGCAAGAGTTGCTGTGGAATACATAAGTGCTTATAAGGCCTGCCTTTTTTAGAATTCTGATTTAAACAGCCATTTAGGTGCCCGTTCAGCAAAATACTTAAACACAGCCACAGTCCTGAAGTGGACTACTCGTGTGAGTAAAATGATGCATGTGGAAAAGTACCTTGCTGAATTCGGTCTCACAGCATAATGGGCTAGTATTTCAAATGGTAAAACTGCTTTAGAGTGCGCACACAATCTTCAAGAAAAGAGGTTGTATGTGCTCTATTGTACTCATTTCTTTTGGGGCAGGAAGTATTTTAACCAAAATTATATATTTTAATGGTGTACTCTAAGGATTTTAAACAAGGATTCCTTAAGTTTAAAAAGCAAAGATTTTAATCAGGAGTATGCATGATCTATTTTGGGAGGAATATAGACTTAAATACCTTTAAACCCATTCATATGAATGATAGTCTAGTATGTATGTGCCAGGGTTTATTTTAGCATTTTCATTTTAAACTAATGCAGATAAGCTTATGCTGAATTTCATAATATGAACTTCAATGTTTAAAAACTTAGTGTGAACATGTCAATTCATACTATTAGACTAGAAGTATTAACATGTTAAATTTGGTAAATTTACATTCCTCTAAATATTTAATCCTTGTAGTTGATTTCAGTATTCTTCCACTGTCAAATGACTAAATCCATAATCAGACTGGTTTGCATGCTTATGTGAAAGCTGTTAGTGCAAGAAGAGTTGGTATTATGCAGAAATGTCAGGTAAATGTGAAGTTGATAAAGTGGTTGATATAATGGCAGAAACTTGGTAATTTTTTTGCATTTTTGTTCAAGCACACCGATTAGTATGATTGCATTTCACTCGAATATGGACAGCTAGCAAATGAGGAAATTCACTCCGTAGAATAACGGTAAATGCATGGTAGTGCCAATGTAAAAATGAAGGGGCAAAAAAATGACAAGCTAAAGTTTAACGTAGAAGTAAACATCTTTCTAGTATGGTGCGCAGATGTGAATGGGGACGTAAGTTCCTAAATGTGTTATGCTTTCAGTTTTATAAACTTATACAAAAGTTTACAAAATGTATAAAAAATGTAAATTTTAAAAATGTACAGAAAAATCTTAACTTTAAATGAACAAAAAAGGACTGTATTTTTTTACATTGTGTATGTAACTTTCTGTAGGTAGCATGCATGTGGATATTAATTTATTGTGTATTCTCTATGATACAAATACTGTATATTGAAGTCTTGCTTTTTCTACAGCAGGCCTTAACATCCAACAAGATATTTTCTGAACCCAACCTCTGATAAAGGTTATTAAACCTACTGTTTTGCTTCAGTTCAGAATAAAAATAAAGCAGTTGTATTTCTGTTTGTGTAAATCTACTGCAATCTAAGACTTCTCAGTAAAGTTATATCAGCTGCTCTATATACTGAAAACTGGCTTTGTCTGAAACTTTTCTACCGGGACTATTTAAGGCTTTTCTGAAAAATTTAAAGGAAAATGGTGTCCTTTATATGCTAGATTTTTATAGATTGGGTCTCTAGTAAGAGCCTAGCTAACTAGACTTTGATACTGTTTTTGATTCATGAATTGTAACATACTAGATAATTGTTTAAAAGATTTCTAAAATGGCTCTACATAGTGATTTTGCTTAACTAAGTTCTGATTTAATCACAGGAGAAAACCTAACCTATCTAGGCAAAATTTTCTGTTGCCTCCAACTAAGAAAATTCCTATCACAGATTGGCTTCTCCTTTGCCAAAGAAAATAAGATCAGCTAATTATACACTTTTGCTCAGTCTTTCCTTAATGTTTTTAGACTTTGTATGCCATTACATAAGTCAGATGGGGTCAGACCAATGATCTACCTAGCCTAGTAGCCTGTCTTCTGACAGTGGCCGGTGCCATGTGCTTCAGAAGGAATGAATAGAACTGGGCAATTATTAATTGATCCATTCCCTGTTGTTCAGTCCCAGCTTCTGGCCGTTGGAGGCTTAGGGATGCCTGAGCGTGGGGTTGCATCCTTGGCCATCTTGGCTAGTAGTCAGTGATGGACCTATTCTCCATGAATTTATCTAATTCTAGTTGCCGTCAGCCTACCACTAACTCCACTGCATCTCAGAGTCCTGGAACTGACACTATTACATGTTCTGGATGGAGTTGGGCATTCTTCCCTAGCACTGTAACTATCAACTTTACTATAGTTTGTCAGTTAACAGTATTAGGTTGTGATTACTGCTCTGTGCTAGGCTACTGGGGGGCTTGACTTCTACCATAAATTCCCTTTTCCCTCAGCAGTGTGTTGTATATTCACACCACATGTCACTTAGCCTGTCTTCTGAACAGTGGTTTTAGATGGCTCTAGCGTGAATTGCATGAGATGTCTGCTAGCCTATGTGCCTCAACCAAATTACTCAGAATATGGTAGCATTATTGCATATGACTGGCTCTCATTTTCTACATTAAAAAAAATTAAGATCTTGGTTTTCAATAACCTTCAACTCTTAAACACATGTCCTAAAGCTCAAGATAAGTTTAGCTCAAACCCAAGCCTTGGCATTAAAGACAACTAGTCCACTGGCCTTCAACCAGAGGCAGCTAGACTTACTGTCTTTGAACAGGTTTCAGAGTAGCAGCCGTGTTTAGTCTGTATTCGCAAAAAGAAAAGGAGTACTTGAGGCACCTTGGAGACTAACAAATTTATTTGAGCATAAGCTTTCGTGAACTACAGCTCACTTCATCGGATGTCTGACCCATGAAGTAAGCTTATTCATTCATGTAAGCTGTGAAAAAACCACCCCCAAGTGGCTATATTCTGTAGCCTCAAGTTCTTGGAATTTCAACAAAAATGGATTTTAAGTTTGCTGTGCATGTACATATACTCAGAACATTCGATAATGTTCTGAGTATATGTACATGCAAAAAGGAATAGTTAAATAGTAAAAAAATTACAGCATGAGCAGTGATTATGCTTCCTGATGTCACAGGAGTGAAGTAGTGGTAAACAACTGTTTTGAGATGCTCAGATCCATAGTTGCATCTGTTTGCAAGACTTCTCCAGTGTTGAGAAGGCTGCGTCTACTGCTGTTTCTACCACCCAAGGGAGAGAGCTTTGTACGGAAGAAATGACATTTTTAGAATTTTTGAGAAACATGTCAAAGGGAAACATACTTATACATGTGGTGGTTGTGGTCAGGAATTACAGTTTTGGGAGGAAATTAGAGGTTCATTTTATGACAAAATAGCAACTTCCTTAAGATCCCCGACTGCCTTACTTAATGCTGCAGTGAAGGATCTACGTTTTAAATAGAATGATTGATTTTATTGTTAGCAGCAAGACTTTCACCTTGGAAAAATGTGACTTCTCTTATGGAGTTGTGGTTAATAATATATGGACTGTTCTTGTAATGGAAAAGCTTTCACACCCAGGCACCTCATTGGCATCAACATTTCTCCCTTTGGCAGTGTGGGCCTGGAGTAAATCAGTTTGACTCTGGAGAGGGTTGTTGGTGGGGTATTTTGTGTGTTTAATTCCTCTCTGGTTTATTTTTCAGTATTTACAAAGTGGGCCTCACGTTAGGCCCAAGTTGTTTCTTTTGTTTAGCTGAGAAATACTCAGAGGGAATACCTTTCCCTGCCCATTCTCTGGGGTGTTGACTTATTATGCTGGCTTCTGGGTGCCAAACAGCAGTTAGCTTGGTTGCTTCCCCTATGGGAAAGAGACCAGCCTTTTCTCCCTGCTGCAGCTTCTTTCTCATTTCTCCTCCCCCTCTCACCAGGAGAGGGGTTTGTAAAGGTCACAAACAGGCCTTAATTGGACTCAGGTGGGCCTTGTTAACATGAAGTAACCTTTTCAGCTCATGGGGGTGGAAAGGGCCTTTACTACTCTAAGGCTGATATAGCAGCATTCCACCACTCTTCTCGGGGTCAGGTGTGGCTTTGTCACAGTGTGGACACAGAAGTGCCAAAAAAGAAGATAAGTATTTAGAAATTTACTCTTTTAGTGTACTCGGAGGAGGCAGCCTTCCCAGCCTGCAAGCCAGAAGCTTTAGCCAGGTTTGTTTAATATTAAACTGATTCTGAATACGTAAGGTAGGGTGTAGGTTAATGTTTTAGTGTAGCTTTGCCTTACTAAAAAAAACTTATGGAAAGTGAAGGCACTTTTCTTAAACATAGGATAGTGGTAGTTCTGGAAAGTAAAGTTCTATTTGTCAAGTGTCTGAGGGTGCTGCTTTAAACAATCTGCTTTAACCCACTTCGTAGTAAGCATATCTAAGGATCAAGAGAAGGCAGTACAGTCCCCATGCCAATTCAGCTCCTGGCAGAGACACGTTAGTGTGATTGTATTAGGAACAGAACAGCCATTTTCTCGGCCCCCGGCAGAAACACAGCCTGTAGTTTTCCTTCCTTTCTCCTAGCCCTGCTCTCGTCCGTTCAGAAAAAAAGCTGTTTTGGGCTAAGACCATCACTTCTGTGTGTATGTACAAGGCCTAGCACAGTAGCGTCCTGCTCTCAGCTAGGGCTTCTAGCTTCTGCTGTTCTACAAATAATGCTAATAATTTACTTGTATTGTGGAAATAGCAGTAACCCCCATCAGGGATCAGAGCCCTGTTGTCGTAGGGACTGTGTAACCAAATAGAAAATGCTGGCCAGCCCCAAAGGTCTTACAGTGTAATTACAAGCCAAAGTATGACAAAAAAGGCCAAGTCTCCCAAGGTGACACGAAAACTGGATTCCTTGTGCTGTACTACAATTGGTACCACCATCACGCTTCCCCTAATTCATTCATTCCAAACATGGTCTATCGCTGTAACTCCAAGCTTTACAACGGAGATCCAAGCTCTGGTCCTGTCTCTTCCTCGGGGCCAAGCGTTTGGAGCCGTACAACAGTGCAGGCCTATTTAGCTGACGTTCCCGAGGAAACTTCTTCCAAAGAAATTCAAAAGCTGATCTCTGCCATAACAATTATACACCAGTAAAAATTACATTCATCCCTATAATAATTAACACTTAGTACTGTTCATCTTTCAACCTTTGATCAATCTTAACACCTCTAAACAGTATAATGGCTCCTTAGGAACTTTATGGTACATCATGGCCACTCCAGCAATGGTGGGGACAACCAGACCTGTTCTGATTAAGAGCAGATGGTTTTGTGGTTCTACCCTGTCAGCTACTGGACTAACTGCCAGCTTTTTATGTAGACCAGTCACTGCAGGGGGGTGAGCACACACTGAAGTACATACATTTTGCATGTTTCAGAGTAGGAGCCATGTTAGTCTGTATCTGCAAAAAGAAAAGGAGAACTTGTGGCACCTTAGGGACTAACAAATTTTTTTGAGCATAAGCTTTCGTGAGCTACAGCTCAGCTGTAGCTCACGAAAGCTTATGCTCAAATAAAGGTGGTAGTCTCTTAGATGCCCCAAGTTCTCCTTTTCTTTTTGTGGATACATTTTGCACGTTCAGTTTCAAAGGCAGCATGACTAAGACTTTGGTTGTATAATCTCTACTCTGTCTGCAGTGATCTTCACCCGTCTCTGTTAAGATATTTGTAAGAGGGGGAGCACTAATATTTGATCACCTTCTGAGACAGATGAATATGATCTTACTCAGATTCACCACAGATGTGTAACATTCCATAAAATCCAGTGCACTTGAGAGCTGACGGTAACCGATTTTAAGCAACCACTCAAAGGGCCAGGAAAATGTCTGTCTAGGACAGGTGACATTTAAATGAAATAAGGGGAATGATCGGTTTGGCTTGTGACCACTTGAGTTTGTCTTGTGTGTTTTATATGATTGTAATGCAAGAGACTGGGCAATGTAGGTGGAACATTCAGCAAATTAAAAGCAAACCCTACTGAGCATGTGCAAATGGTATTTTCAGTGTTTTATATTTAGCCAAATCTGAATAAGTTTTCAAAAACAGCAAAGGGCATCTCTCTGACCCCAGTCTCTTGCCTACTAAATTTCAAGTGGCTACTCCAAGCCCCTGATGAGAAAAAAGCTATTCAAGAAAATGTTCAGACTATATAGTTGTATTTATTTAAAACACACTTGTAAGATTACCGTAACTAACTTCATTCTCAAAACTTGGTTGTCCAAAAAAAACCCCCATTCAGTCTTAAAAGAAAGTCACGAAACTTGGTTGTCCAAAAAAAAACCCCATTCAGTCTTAAAAGAAAGTCACGAAAGACCCAAACCCTGACCTAACCTAGAGGCAAAGCATAAAAATCATGTGTTTGATCAGTTGTCAGCAAATGAAAATAGAGCCTTGTAATTCTAGCCTTGATTTTTGTGTTCCCAATTAATAGTTTAAAGATAAGGAACAGAACCTAACTGAACTCTTTAAGGTTGGAGCCTGCAGATTAGTTAGAGACAATTTAATTTGGTGAAGGACTGCGAATGGCACGAGTGTTAAAGACTTGGTTTTAAATATAATAAGTTAAAGCAAACACACATTACAATATAACCATACACTGCATTGATACTCACATTCTAAGATGAAATGGTGCATGCAGGGGTATTCTGTCCCTGGATGAGAAAAATGGGCATATAATCCTTTCTCTAACAGTATGTTGATCATGGATGAGTGCGCTAATCAAAAATTAGCATATTACCCTTTTTATAATCCCTTATAACACCCCTTAATTATTTAGCATTTAGCCTACCTTTTACCATCTCTATATTTCCACTACCACTATTTTCTCCTTGGCTATTTAACATTAAATGTCTTCTTAATTAACATCTGCGTACATGTCATTCCAATAACTATCAATACAGATAACATTCACAGTGGGTCTAAAACCCTTGTTAAAACCAAAAACATGCTTACAACATGACCTGGGGTTATGTCCTAACTTATCTCTGAATTGTCTCACTTCACTGGTATCTTATTAGGCCTTAGCCCAAAAACCTCTTCTCTATTTATATTTCAGAACATTTCTATTTAACGTAAGCAAGCATCATCTCTGTAGGCTACATAATGGAGAATGTTAAGCAGACTTAATCCATTACTTCCCCTATAACACACACACACTATAATATATCTAGTGTTATATATTGTACGCCTGGTATGTCACATTGCCTCATTTTGTGAGCCCATAAGATCCTATTACAAGGCATATACTGAAAGGAGCAGGTTACAATAGTATCTGAATGAAATCAATTAAAATAAGCAATTAAAATTCTTATTCCACGGCAACTGAATTAAATCTATTAAAGTTATAAGCAATTAAAATCTCATCCTTAATGTTGCATAAATGCAGCATTTTGCTTAATTTATGTGTAATTTTGCCCTAGACATGTATGTTCTGTTCATGATTTGAAATCTCTAACCGTTTTTTAAACCAAGTACATTTTAGACAGCATGTCAGTTCCCCTTTAAAGAGAGGTGTTGTTTTGTTTTGCTGCTATTAGCATGTCTTCATCGGGAAGACATATTAAAAGCACTACAAAAGAGGCCACGTGGAGTCAATACTAAATGGCATTTTCAAGAGCACTCAGCACTGGCCTCATTGTCCAGTGACTGGGGCCCGGAAGAGCAGGTTCAATTCCATGTTCTGTCATGTGCTTCTTGTGTAACCTTTGGCATGTCACTTAGTTTTACTCTGCCTCAGTTTCACATCAGTTAAGGGGAGGATCATAGTCATACTCCCGTGCCCCTCAGAGCTACCAAGGATAAACAAATTGAAAATTGTATGGGGCTCTGATACTATAGGAACAGAGGACACATGTACATGAGGTGCTTAACACTCAGTTTTGGCTCCACTATGATCCACAAAACTCCCACCAAACCCTGTAGGCACCTAAACTCAGTCAGTGCCTATGTTTTCAGGGCAAAAATTCCTGTGGTGCCTATGTTTCTGCCTCTGGGCATGCATGCTGCTGTCTCCCTTCAGGTATTCAGATGTCTCTCTGCTGCCTAAGCCCCCGAGAGATTCTAAACTGCGGGAAGACAGGTGTTTGGCCACCCAAGTTACATGCAGGGCCCAATCCAGAAGCCATCTATTGGATTGGATCCATTCCCTATGTATAAATACTTATCTAGTCATTGGGCTTGGGGCAGGGGTAAATGACTCCATAGTCCAGTGGTTAGGTGAGGTGAGAGACCCAAGGTCCAGTCCCCCAGATCCAGTCACTCTCCCTATTTATCCACAATGGAACAGCTTCAGCAGGAGAGATGGAAGAAGCCCCACATCAGAATATCCCATAGCTCAGTGGTTAGAGCCCTCTGAGTGGTGGGAGACACCTGTTCAAATCCTTTCTCACCCACTAGCAGAAAGGGGATGGGGGTTGAATCTGGGTCTCCCACAGTCCAGGCAAGTGCTCTAACTAGGCTAAAAGTTGTAAGTTTGGCAGCAGCAGCTTCCATCACCTCCAGATGTCTTTGTGTAGAGCAAGGCAGGCACCTAACTCATTCCCATCAGAGGTGCCTAAGCTGCCTCACTCCACGCCGCTGGTTGCTGTGAAAGGGGCACCTCTAACACCCCTCTCCTGTCAGCATTGCCCAATGGCTAGTTTAGGCAGCTACCTTTTGTGGACCACACTCTAAGGCGCCTCCCCATTCCTTGTACAGGGAGCTTAGGCACTTAAACTGGCTTCGGTGCATTGCACGGTTGTTACTGTGAGTAAAAGCTAAGTCCTGGGACCATCACTGTTGCAATGCCAATGAAAGCCCCTTTGTGGATCCCATCCCAAATGCCTAAGAGAAGACTGTTTTACCCCAACTTCAAAGTTAGGGCAACACTCAGTGTTTTTTGCACTCCAGCGTTGCAGCGAAGCGCTCAAATGTCAGGAAATTCCTGCTTAGGAATGCAGGTGTAACTTAAATGCGGCCCCTTTGTGTCTACATTATATACCCCATCTCTGGTGCTTTATCACAAGTCCCAGTGATTTCCCTGAGCTCTGAAAGTGCTCAGCGGTTCTCAGGAGCAGATTGGCATGTAGCAGGAACAGGCAAGAGATTACCATTTTCAAGGGCGCAGCTACATGCTGTTCCTCACACAGATACAATGTAATGTTAATACCTTTCCCCCTGCAACTGGTTAGGCACATGCAGAATCTTCTGCACCCGTGTGATACATTTTGTACCCTGGTCCAAGATAACAAATGTAACTTCTAGAAAGGAGAGGTGGATCAAATGACGCTCTGTAGCCTCATTCACCGTTCATCTTGCAGTGTTGCAGGGGCAAAAAGAGCGTTTGCCATATTTGAGCAGTACGTGATCATGTATGTAGGACTGGGCCGTAATCCATACCCGGTGGCAGGGTTCGAAATGTAAGTGCACACTTCACATGGACATTTCTCACGGTCTTAGTGTCGATTTGGTAATGAACTTTCCTAGGTTTCTTTAAAAGAAAAAGATGCCAGAACCTAGAACAGTTTGCTTAGACACCACCCCAGCCTTATCTCCTACACAAGGTCTGCCCTGAGTGAGTGCCGACACTGTGCAACTGAAAACTCCAGGTGCTGGGCATATAAAGTTATCATGGAACACTTTGTGCTAAGTGCACAGAGTTTTCTGCTTTCCAAGGCAACGTGCAGCGAATGAGGCAGGGCTGTATTAAGGCACCAAGCCGGCAAAGCTGGACGTATCTGCTTAACTTTAACCATGATACGTTAGTAATTCCACTGACTTCAAGCTTACGAGTAAGATTTTCAGATGTGGACAAGTGATCACCAGCGCTGGAACAATTTGTACAGTGGGGGAACGGAGAGGCATTGCACCGAACTGCAAACCCTCTGTAGGGTGGAAACCATTTCAAGCCGGGGGTACGGGACCGCCCCTAGTTCCAGCACCTCTGCAAGTGACTTAGGATTTTAAGACCCCCGGCTGCTTTTGAAAAATGCTGGACTGGGGCCTCTGTGTGCACTTTAATAGGCAGTGACTGAGCCCACAGCTTGAGGAAGCACTGCCTCGTTCAGGACTAAATCGCCACACGCCGTACTCAGCTGCCCAGGGAAGCATGAGAGAGTTAGGGGACTTGCCCCCCACCCCCATCCCTGCTCAGGTTATGACTGGCTGTAGTGCGAAAAGCAAAAGCTACTCATCCAATATTGCCTGCTGTGAGTGAACAGAGGTGGAAGGTGCCACTCATTGGGCAGAGTAGCTGGCAGGCTGCGCGGTGAAGTGAGCTGCTCCAGGACAAGAGGAGTACAGAACTTCACCATCAGCAAAAGGGGAGACCGGGGAAGAAAGTGCTGAGCTTCTTCTGGGGCCATGCAGCTCCCTGCTGCCCCTTTGACAAGGTAGGTTGTAAAGTCGCAGCCTCATCTGACGTGCGCCTTAGACAGATGGCTCAGGAACCCAATAGCCAAAGTGATCCCCTCCACCCCAAAATCCCCCTTGAACATTCAGCGGCCACTCTGCTGATGAAGTGCCACCCATACTACTCAGAGGAAAGTAAAACAATGGGAGAGAGGGTTTATTTCCCAAAGAAAGGCTGGAAGAGGTAGAGATGGAGATGCTGCAGTAAGAAAACCCTCATCCTCACTGACTGACCTCCACCCAGCTCAGCAGTGCAGCCAGTGAAAATGAAGAGCAACCTTGGGCTCTAGCAGCTCCAAACGCCATGTTGTAGGGACTGGTTTATTCTAAGGAAGGCCGAGCACACTCGCGGTAGCACGTTTCCCCTCAAAGGACAATATGCGGTGGTCACAATTACTTAAAACCCACAGTCTTAATCTCCCCCATGCTTTTATTACACCATGAAATGTAATCCTGCCGTCTGCGTCCTGTGCTCTGCATGAGCAGCATCCTCTCAAGTCTTGAGTTACAGCATTAGGCAGCTTTTAACGGTGTTCAGGAAACCAAATGTGTCTATATTAGGGCGAGTTACTATTCATTCTATTCATAACACTTTTATGTGATGTCAGCCTGTTACTACCATTACCCTCCCATACACACATCCTGCTGTTGTGATTTAAGGAGTACGCGACTACTACAGTTTTACCCGTAAGATCATCATTTTAGTTAGCTAAAAAATTGCTTTTATAAGATGTAGCCCAGCGGCCCTCAACTTTTCCAGACCACTGCCCCCCTTTCAGGAGTCTGATTTGTCTGGGGTTGCCCCACGTTTTAACTGACTTGAAAAGGACTTGCTTATAAAATCAGACAAACAGACAAATGTGTCACAGCACACTATTACTGAAACATTGCTTATTTTCCCATTTTTACCATGTAATATAAATCTTGTACTTACATTTCAGTGTATGGTACACAGAGCAGTATAAACAAGTCATTGTCGGTATGAAATTGTAGTCTGTACTGACTTCGCGAGTGCTTTTTATGTAGCCTGTTGTAAAACTAGGCAAATATCTAGATGAGCTGATGTACCCAAACCCCTGGTTGAGAACCACTGATGTAGAAAACTGAGTTTTACCCTGGCCTGTTGCTGCTAACCATGACAGCCAGAAGAGTCCATGATGCAAAGGATTGGAGATTGAGATCATTGTCAGACAGCTAGGTTTATACACCACTGACATTTAGTGGATTAGCCACTGGGCCAAAGGGGCCCATGCCCAGGGTCTCTGGCCAACTGGGGGGGCCCCAGAAAATGGGCGCTCCCATGCCCCAACCTGCTCTGCCCGGCACTCCTGCTGGGGAGCAGGGGAAGCCCCCATACCCTGAGCCAGCTTCCCAACAGGAGTGCCGGGCGGGGGTGGGGCAGGGCAAGCCCCTGCATCCCAACCCCATTTCCCCGGCAGGAGCACAAGGGAGAGGGGGGACAAGGGGACTGCAGGTGAAAGGGGTGGGGAGGAGACCACCCGCGTGCTCTAGCCCAGGGCCCCACAAACCCCTAATCTGCTCCTGCATGTGAGCTACCTGCAGCCATGCCTCCTGAGGCTGTGGTCTGACATTTTAAAAGTACAGTTCTACAAAGGGCTCACTGCCTCTTGAAAAGGTACTGAGCAGCTTTACCTTGAAGTGAACGGGCATTAAGGGTGTTGAGCAGCTTCCAGCATCGGGGAAAAGGAAGATTTTCTTCTTAAGGCAACACATTGGTATTCTGGTCATGGGGATTCAAGTCACTGCTTTGCCACAGACATCCCGTATAATCTCAGGCTGGCAAGTGCCCTGTTTTGGATAAATCCAAGTAATCTGTAAACTAAGGAAAATACCTGTTCTCTCCCTTTGTCTTGTCTATTTAGATTGTGATTTAGTGAGGGAAAGGACTGTCCTACTACAGCTGTGTATAACAGCTAGCACAATAGGACCCTCCCTGATTTCAGCTAGCATTTTAGGTACTGCTGTGATATAAAAATAGCTGTTTTTAATACAACCCCTTTTTTTGCGAGTAACTCAGCTATCAGAATTGAATGGCAGACTTAAAGAGGAGGTAGCTTGAAGACCATGAAATTGCAGTCTCACAAGCTAGGTTCAGGACCAGTGGGTGAAGTAACAGGACCAGTACTTTAGCTCAGGACCAGCTCACAGAAATTGCAGGGTCAGCGTTTCTGAAAGCCTTTCAGATATTGCCTTTGTAGGCCGATGATCCTGAGTAACTTCAGCAAGATCGGTGACCAGGATTCCCTTGGAAAGAGAGCCTTGCAAACTGGCTGGCTGTACAGTGGATTGGCCATAGGAAGATGAGGGGTCAGTTCTGTTTCCTTCCTACAGAAAATTAGTTGTGCCTTACAGGGTATAAGTTTGCTTTACCGATTGTGGGTAATGTTCCCTTTCTTGATTACTCTGGCATTTTATGTCTGATACCACTCTTGATCCTTTTATTCTCTTATATTTCTCTTTTCCAAGTCTGGAATGAGTTGAATCAACAGAGGTTCAACTACACCTTTCCCAGGATTCATTTTCTGATTACACTGGGTCCAATTTTCAGCATAGCCTCAACCCAGTCTCCCTTTTAGTGCCCACAGTTTTGCAGATAATTGCAGTTGTGACCAGGGAGAGCAGAACCAGGTGGAAGGGGTGGGTAGCACCCCTGTAACAGAAATATTCTGGCCAGCTCACATGGTTGGGGGAGGGCTGAGGGGAGAGTGGCACCCAGAGGGAGTGGTGTGGCTGCTGTAAAGTCTGGGACTCAGACAGGGAGAAGGTAGGAAGCCCTGGAACCCTCCTTAGAATCATAGAATCATAGAATAACAGAGTTGGAAGGGACCTCTGGAGGCCATCTAGTCCAATCCCCTGCCCAGAGCAGGACCAATCCCAATTAAATCATTCCAGCCAGGGCTTTGTCAAGCCTGATCTTAAAAACTTCTAAGGAAGGGGATTCCACCACCTCCCTAGGTAACGCATTCCAGTGTTTCACCACCCTCCTAGTGAAAAAGTTTTTCCAAATATCCAACCTAAACCTCCCCCACTGCAACTTGAGACCATTACTCCTTGTTCTGTCATCTGCTATCACTGAGAATAGTCTAGATCCATCCTCTTTGGATCCACCTTTCAGGTAGTTGAAAGCAGCTATCAAATCCCCCCTCATTCTTCTCTTCCGTAGACTAAACAATCCCAGTTCCCTCAGCCTCTCCTCATAACTCCTGTGTTCCAGACCCCTAATCATTTTTGTTGCCCTTCGCTGGACTCTCTCCAATTTTTCCACATCCTTCTTGTAGTGTGGGGCCCAAAACTGGACACAGTACTCCAGATGAGGCCTCACCAATGTCAAATAGAGGGGAACGATCACATCCCTCGATCTGCTGGCAATGCCCCTACTTATACACCCCAACCTTCCCAACCTGGAGCCAGTTACTCCCCAGCTGACTCACTACCTTCCCTCCTGACCTATCCCCTCCACCTCCCCTGGTTGTGACTCCAGATATTTATGGGTCCAGCTGATACAATTGAACACCTAGAGTGGATTTGCAGAAGTACTCAGTGTTGAGCAAACTCTGCTTTCACTGAAGTCACTGGGAGCCTTCAGGCCAATGTTGAGCACTTTTGAAAACCCCACCCTTAATTATTCGACTGCCTAAATACCATAATTTAACTGCTAAATGACATCATTGCACACAAACTGTAGGCATAAAGAGGGAGACCAGGCTTTAAAATGTGATAGAAATCTAACCCTTCCAAGCCTATTGGTAAAAATCAATTTTCACCATACACCAAGCTGACAATCAATATTTCCACTGATAACTGAAATTAACAGATAGCATTTTTCTTACTCCACCTGCTTGAGAACTTAGTTTGATTTAAGGATACTTACTTTGTGTATTTTGACACGTGGTGTTTGTTTTAATGGCTTTAAAAAGTTTAACTTTTTGAATCTCAACATCTGTCATTTAACTATGGTCTGACATCCCTCCATAAGTCCAAAAAAATTATAAAACACTTAAAACACATGATGCATCAAAATGATACGCCTCAAGTTCTGCCAAGCCTATTAAGAGACCACAGTAATTTTTCTATTTTATTTTTAATCAGGCTAGAGAAATGGTCACAGAGTCTAGCAAGCAGCCCGCTGCTGGCCACCCACTAGGACTGCTGTGAGTGAGTCTCTGTTGTTCTGGACTCCCCCTCTGCCCGTGTTTCAAGCTTCTGTTGCAGCCCTGGCTTCTCTCTTCACATCTCTGGTTCACTTTGAGCTCTGACTCGCAGTCTGCTTCCCCTTTACAGAAAAGCCATATGAAGCACAGACCTCCAAGCCACTACAGTTACATAAACACACGCTCTCTCTCTCTCCCAGAACTCCACCCTAAAGGTGTGAAGCTTCTGGTTTACCATTTAAACCTCAGGGGCAGGCAGGAGTCAATTCTCTCTTTCTCACACACACACCCCCACACACTGAACAGAGTCTCTAACACCTTTATGTTCTCATACTTAATCACGTGAAGTACAGATCATACAGAAACAAAGATTACACACATCACTTTCTATTTCATCTTTCCCTTGGAAATCCTTCGGGATCGTCGGGATCCAGGAAGGCAGGTATACTGTCCCCTGCCCAATGCAAGCTGTTACGCACTGCGGTGATCTCTCCCTCCTAGAGCCCCTTACCCAGCTGCTTTTTGGAAAAAGTGGGGGGGTAGGAAAGGGGGGGGTGAGAAAACCTGGATTTGTGCTGGAAATGGCCCACCTTGATTATCATGCACATTGTAAAGAGAGTGGTCACTTTGGATGGGCTATTACCAGCAGGAGAGTGAGTTTGTGGGGGGGGGGGGGGGGGGACGGAGGGTGAGAAAACCTGGATTTGTGCTGGAAATGGCCCACCTTGATTTTCATACACATTGTAAGGAGAGTGATCACTTTAGATAAGCTATTACCAGCAGGCGAGTGGGGTGGGAGGAGGTATTGTTTCATGGTCTCTGTGTATATAATGTCTTCTGCAGTTTCCACAGTATGCATCCGATGAAGTGAGCTGTAGCTCACGAAAGCTTATGCTCAAATAAATTGGTTAGTCTCTAAGGTGCCACAAGTACTCCTTTTCTTTTTGCGAATACAGACTAACACGGCTGTTACTCTGTTACCCAGCTGCTGTGACTTTGCTTTCTCCTGCCCCAGGTTTCTTCTTTGGTTTGCTATTTCAACCCCCCAGCTTCCTTCATTCTGTCTTCAGGTAACTTTCCATTGCTCCCTTCAGGGAGTTAAGTTAAAACTGGTTTTCTGGGGAAGCAGGTCACCCATTGTCCAGGTATTCTCCCCTGAATAGCTTCACTGAGTCCTAAGCATCACCCCATTGTATCTGCCTGGTGCGTTGATGCTACAGGACCCATCAGCAATGGTGGATCCATATACATGTAGGCATTTATGACACAGCAATTTTTTTAATACGACTCCACAATATCAACCAGAATTAACCAGTTGTACAGACAAAGCCCCAGTTCATCACAGAAGCCAGTCAATAAGGATAGAATTCTGTATTCCGCTGGGTGCTTTAAAGAATGCTACACATAGAGGCTCAGGGCCTGATTCTCAGTCCTCTTTACACCACATTGGTAATGTTTAGTTATTTTAAGGTCCTTTTAAATTGCCAGAGTGATGTAAAAGGGCCTTGGTGTAAATGTCCTCTAGCCCTCATTCTCCATTATATATAGATTTTTTTACAATAATTTCTATAGAATTCTATTTGTTTTCTCAAAACCCCATTGAATTCATCCATTACAAGTCCAGCTGAATGTATCGGGAGGCTGAGTCCTCAGTGTTCGAGTCATAAGTCAGCTACGATTCAGTGTTGACGTGGCTGGTTTCTTTAGCTCTAACCATTCCCTGGTAAACCATGGAACTTCAGGCTGTGTGGAATTTTTATCCCTGATTAGCAGTGGCTTCACGTTGTGGCTGTCCTGTGATCAGTCTGTGCCCTGGGCAATGTTTCTTCAGCCGTCAACAAGAAAATAACTCCTTTGTGAATAAATAGTAATAATGATAATTACGTGTATCTGGCATCTAGCCATCAGCTAATGCCTCAGGTGCCTGGCATAATATAAAAGGCAAATAAAAAGCTCTGTAAAATATAGCGCATGTCAAAGGTGTAAGAGTGCCAGGCCTAGAGATCAAAGCCTCTTTTTTTAACCACAGAACAGCTATGGTAGGCATTTCTCCACGCTTTCTCCGCCGCCGCGTGCCTCGAACCTGGTGAGACTGCACATCTAACGGCTGGTCTACACTGTGGAAGCGTATCATGCTAAGTCAAGTTTGTTCCCCCTCCTACAATCCTAAAGCACCTCACATCTGCACAGAGAAGTGCTCCAAACAGTTTGCAGGGGGAACAGTAGCATTTGAAGCAGATGATGCTTCAGCAGGGCTAAAGACCATTTGGACATTGTTTCAGTATCATTTTTAATGAGAATCTGGGTACAGACTGGCTGAAACAATTCAACTAGTCGTCCCACAGTTAACCAGTGGCCTTTCAAAGTGTCCCAGAACATGCTGCTTCTAGGAGCGGAGCAATAGATGGCCAGAGGACATGGCAATTGAAATGGTTTAGAACAGTGTTAGTATGGACAACGTACAAGGGTTCTTAACTCCACTCAGCAGGGCTAGCATAGATACTTCTACTGCAACTACTGATTCAGCTCGTTCAGTTTATATAAGCCAGTTAGGCTGACAGATGGTAATAGCTTCCCCTCTCTACTAACACGGGCTGGGTTCAAACTGGTGACCTAGCTGTTAGAGGATGTTTCCCCATTACTACAATCCTTTAAGCCATGCGCCCTCTGTTAGGAAAGGTTTCCACTCACAGACAATATTGCTTGTGGGTAAAAATAATCAAGTAGGCTTGATTAGCTAACACAGGAGGAGTTCTCCTATACGCCAATGGTAATGGTATTTTTGCGCATAATCCTTTACTTTTAACGATAGCGAGTATATTGCTTCTAAGAGTCCCACAGATTGTTGTGTTGCATGTACAGGTGCCATTCTGGTTGCATCCGGCAGGTAATCAACCCATATCATCTTTGGACTCAGTACAACTTTGTTATCTTAGATTTGTTCCTGCTGCTAAGAGACTCGAGCTGTTTGAACTGCAGGTTGATTTCTAAAGCCAGAGCTTCCATGTGCTCGACCATTCCTCCCATTGTTAGTAGCAGCATGAGTCATAATTTTTTAGCTCTAGGCAGTAATATATAGAACCTAGTGGTATCAGCGACTTACCCTACCTGTCTTTGGGCCCATCTGCTTTCCTCTGTTTGTCTTCTAACTCACAAGGAAGTGACCAGATCTCATGTCTTCACAGTACTGCTTTTCTGGGTGTGGTTTGTTACCATAAAACACCCAAGGCCTCCCAAGCCCTCTTCCGTAAGCTTAGTTAGTCCTTTGCAGTTTATAATGGTCTTGAGAGGCCATACAACCCTCCGTCCTGGCTCAAAACCCTTTCCAGTGCTATATCATGGCTTCTCCTCCCTTATATTCCTCTCTCCAGGCTCACAGTCGTCTGTAGTCCTGCTAGCTAGGCCTACTCACCCAAAAGGCTCCCGACAGGTCTCTTTCCCAGGCCTTCTACTTGACTGCTCTAGAAAGTATCCACCTACCATTTTCCCAGCAACCTTCCTGTCTGAATGCACCCTGCCCTTATATCCCCAGCAGGCTTGGTTCTGAGTCCCATGCTCCCATCACCCCTGGACTCACTCCCTTCACCTGGGGATTGGGGCTAAAGCCTGGCACAGCTGAGTTTGAACTCCCTTAAGGACCCAGCTTGCCCTGTGACAGTATCCAAGTCTTGATCTAGCACAGCATTGGGACAGTGTTCTTCTTCTCTTGCTGAGAGTGGAAATGTGAACATCATGCTTCAGCAAAGGATGCCAATGGAAGCCAGCGGGGAGCTAGATGCTGACAGCGTTTCAATCTATGTACGGTGGGCTTGATTTTCAGTGTTGTTGAGCCCCTGCAGCTCCCATTGCCTGCCATGGGAGTCACAGATGCTTACCATCTCGGAAAGCCAGGCCTTGTGTGTATTGGAGATAGGCCACAATGAAAACCCTGGATATGAAGCACCTAATCCGGAGCCAAACTTTGCAAACAGTCCCTATCTCTATAACAACCCCTTTTTTATAAGGGACCAAACCTACAGCTAGGATTGAATGCCCCTGGACTTTAGGGAGTTTGAAATTCAGATCTGGACTTTGAGACTGGGGCCATCTTTCAGTTTCCAGCTCAAGTCAGGCAAAACACTACAGTGTGTGTTAAGCCAGGAGTGACAGTTTGTATCCAGAGTATTTTAATGGACAGATCTAAGTGAACAACCTAGAAAAATACCGATAAATATGTGTATTCTAAACTTTATTTCTAGTGGCCTACATTTTCAAAAGCGACTACTGAGTCTGGCTGCCTCCATTTTTGGGTGCCCAAGCTAAGACATCATAAAGGGGCCTGAGGTTCAGAGGCCTAGTGCTCAGCAGATGGTCATTTTGGGTCCCTACTGAGGAACTTCTATAGCAGGACTCTCAAATTATATTTTGGAGAGCAAAGCTACATGGTATTTGAAAGGATATTGGTATGTGAGGTCCATAAATATCTCTGAAACAATATGCCCTTGTTTGTAACCGTCCCTTGATGAGAAAGAATCTGGTCTATCATTCTTTACATCTTGGATAAGTTATTGCTAAAGCCTGCTAGCTGGATTGAAAAATGTTGCCAGATTTCAACTCATCCAAAATTCAACAGTATGGAACCTGCCATGTAATCAGGCTGACCCTCCAGTGCTCATGTGGATAGTGGAAGGAACCATTTTAGGCCAGATCCTCAGCTGGTGTAAATCAGCCTAACGCCACTGACTTCTGTGGAGGTATGTTAATACACACCAGCTGAGTATCTGGCCTTAGATGTCAACTGGGCATGCCCAATTTGTGTGTGTTAATCGTGTTACAATCTTGTTTTCAAAGCCACAATCCAGCAAATCACATGCACAATTCAACATGGCTTTACACGTGCTGAAGATCTTGCCCATTATTTCTTTCTTTGCAAAGCTACTGTGGGGGCCACTCATTCTTTACCTCTGCAAACCCTGCAATGTGCTACTGCAGTGTTAATATTCTTTACTTTCATCTCTCTTCCCTTCCACCTTGACTGTTAGTGTCTCCTGCTTGGATCTTGTACTTATTGTTGAAACTGATATAAATATTTCTTCCCCGTCCCATTTTAAATCTGTCCTAAAATCTATTGCTTTTATTGGTCCTCATTATCTAAGTTCTTATTTATCAGCAGCCTTCCATTATGGATTTACTGGAAAGCCTTGTGTAGAGAGCCATATATAATGAACAGAAAGGCAATATACATGAAAATCTTGGTTGTAAAATACCATAAATGTGTTCATATGTTTTCTTTTTATCAGTGTCCCCAGCTAACATAAATGATGTTGGAAAGCTTTAGAGCCATTGGAAATTTGTAAATATCTGAAAAAAATGAATTCCTATGGCTTTGATAGGTTTCAGAGGAACAGCCGTGTTAGTCTGTATTCGCAAAAAGAAAAGGAGTACTTGTGGCACCTTAGAGATGGCATTTGTTAGTCTCTAAGGTGCCACAAGTACTCCTGTTCTTATTACCGGACTGCTTGATGTCGTTTTTACAGCTTTATGGAAATAGACTCACATTACATCTTGTTTTAGAGCCAGCCAGTTTACAACCTCTTGCCTTTGAAAGGACTGGGGACAACAACATTAGCAAGATTTTCCCTTTGTTCCTTATTGCACTTATAGTCAAGCATGCGCTAACGAGCTTGCTTTGATGGGTCAGAGTTACTGCTTTGTCCCACTTCCAAGGAGACAAAGGATGCCATAGCATTTTGAATGAAATCTAATGTATATTTAAACTGGGTTTCTTTTAAATGCCTGTAAACCAGACATCCTAAAACGGACATCTAACAATATAATGCCACTATTAATCCGCTATACTTGAATCTGATTCTGATCTCACTAAAATCAGTGTAAATCAGGAGTAAAGCCACTGAAGACCACTTACTCACACTGGTGTAAAACAGTGATGTCAAAATCTGGGGTTTTTTTTGGTTTTTTATTTTTTTAAAGAAGCTCTGTCTTTCTTCTACCATTTCCCAAGAGAGCTAATTAATTGTAATTAAACCTATTTTTAAGGGCCCAATTGTGCTTAGCATGCAGTGAATAGCATCTCACTCTAGGAGTAGCCCTACTGAAATCAGTGGGACGGGGTGTATAGCGAGGAATGGGCGTAAGGGTTTTTCTGAGTTCTCTTCTATTCTGGTCAGGCTTTATATTGCCCTCATCACTGACATCTGAGTGCCTTCCAGACATGAACGAAGCGATGCGACTAACGTCTGTTGTATGAGTGAATGCAGTGGGGCTCAAAGATGTGAAGAGACGACACGAGAGAATGAAGTCCTTCAGGGAAAAGATACAGCATGGGCACTGGTGGTGGAGACTTCCCCGTCAGTGTGCTATGCCCTGAGCTGAATGACCTCGAGGAGTGAGAGATTCGTTCAGTCTTTATGTCTATTCAGTCAGAACTGCTAACAAGGAGGCCAGTTAAGGTCATTTAAGGTGGTTCTGGCCATATCTCTGGTAGACATTTGTCCCTTATGAATTAGTCTGAGGGGAACAACTCTTTCACAGCATTTAGAACTGAAATTATTTCTGATTACTACCAACCTGGGATAGCAGGAAATGATTCTCCATAGTGGGGCCTGAGTTGCCCAGTGACCATGGATAGATTGGCTGTATTTTCCACTGAATGCATCCGATGAAGTGAGCTGTAGCTCATGAAAGCTTATGCTCAAATAAATTGGTTAGTCTCTAAGGTGCCACAAGTACTCCTTTTCTTTTTGCAAATACAGACTAACACGGCTGCTGCTCTGAAACCATGGATAGATAGTTAATTTTGTGAAATTAATAAGGAGCAGCGATCACCTCCAATATTCTGTGCTTTTCTGCTGCAGAACCAGCTGCCAGTTAAGGAACACACCCAATGCCCAAAGCAGTGCTGCTGACTTCATTCATGATGCTAGTAGACTCACAAGAATTATAAATACAGCATGTCTGTGTGAGCTTGTGCTCTATAAAAAATTTAGAAAGTGGAAGTGATTCTTGCCAAATGAAACAAGACAAAAACACTAAGGAAACTGGAAAGAAATAATCATTTTTTCACCTCCCAAAAGAGTTTTGAAAATGATGGGGAACAAATGCCCACTCAGCTGATAACAAACCATCAGAAAGCATCTCATTAAAAGATTTTCACTATTTGCTTTGCTTGTCTTATGTCATTTACATGGTCATTATTCTATACTACATTGGCCGGCAGAAGAGTGAGGGTTATGGTTCTGGAGGAGTATATATGAGGACCATCCGAGAGGAGCTATTGTATGGATTTTCAGAATTGTTCCATTGGGAAGATTTCATATCTGTTAATAGACAAAAATGCAAAAGAACATAATGTGAAGTGTCAAGTTAATGAACAAAATAACTAATCACAGACTCACTTGCTACTGATTGTGTGTAGCTGGCGGACGTCAGGGGGCACGTGCGAACCACACAGGACATTGCTATTCTATTGCCAAGAGGATATTGCAACAAGCTGTAATTCAGTCAGGATGTAGTCCTGCACCACGGGAATCAGTGGGATATTTGCCATTGACTGCTGCGGGAGCAGGGCTGTGCTGGATGCAGCAAGGGATAGCTACAGCTTCAGAAAAACGACCAAGCACCTTGATCAGGAATACGGTAGTTGAGACCATTGGGGCGTGAGTGCAATATACAGACATGGCTTGGTGTAGAGGGGCGGATCGGAGGTGCCCCACTGTGGCGGGAGCCCACGGGAACCGTTCCGGATGACTTGGCTGGAATTCCTCCGGGACGCAAAGGCGGAAGCAGAAGCTGTGCTATCCTAGCAGCGCCTTCTCCCCTACATGCCAGGCCAATTCCAATGGCTGGTGGGGATGGCAGACCCTGGGTCCATCTTTGCCCCCCACTTTCAGAGACACCAGCGGCAATAGCCACGTACGGGCATCGTCCTCCCAGCTGGAGTGCGGCTGTCCTCGTACCTTCTCCCCAGTCTCGCCCCAGTGGCACTGTAGCTGTTCAGAACTGTCTTACTGTATCATCTGCTGTGGCCCACATTGTAAGTAGCATCTTTGTTAATGGAAACTGTACACAAACCTCTCCATCCGCCCAGGAGTCGCCTCCCATATCTAACGGCCACATTACCACCCTTATCCAACAGTCCCCAAAACCAATGGTCCCCATAATCTCCCCTAGCCAGTGACAACAATTTGGGCAAGAAATTTACTTTTTTACCCTAATAATAGAGCCTTGCCTGGGCAAAGGGATTATGTAAGAAAAACTGGCTGTCAGACATTGGCAAAGAGAATTTGCCAAGAGGAAACTTCAGGGATCAGATCTTGAATTTCTGATACCAGGACAATGTACATGTTTCTAACAAGACTTTCTGCCCCAAAATATTACCAGTGCTCAACTCTTCAGCCCATTCATGTTATTTATGGAACGGGGATTTTGAGTCAATCTAAAAATAATTCTATATTAAACAATGACACTCATAACATTATTAAGGTGGCAATGTTACACACTCAACACATAGGAAATGCCGGTATGAAGGCTGCCCGTGCAATCTTAATTCGGCCCCTTGTGTGTATGCATAATCGATACAATCTTTAACTACATGATCACAAACAATTTTTTTCCACAGATTTTTTTCCAAGAGATGGCTTCTGGCAATGTCGTGCTAGCAAAGGCACCATTACTCATAGGAATGCTCTAAGGACAGTCTATTTTGGAAGGAAGTTATCATAAGAATTAACCTAGCCCTGCAGCAAGATTTCCAGTGTCACCTTGAGGTTGTCGTACTTGGAGACACCAGCCACTTGAATTTAAAACAAACAAACACAAACAAAAAAAACAATGAAAGATTATTGTTCCTTAGCATCAGGATGTAAAGTGCTGGCTGCAAAGAAGCTCCTTCTGCCCACTTGGCAAAGTGCAGCAAGCCCAGGTATGTCATGCTGGGACAACACATTTTTAGAAATTATCACGTCCCAAGTAAGTACGATTTGTAAGGCTGGCAGACTTTACATCTGTCATTTCCCGAGATGTATACAGATGAAACACAGAGAACAGTAATTCCTGAAGGAAGAAGAATTCAGATTCCCTTGACTGCAACAACAATATTCATCCAACCGTGCTCCCGTTTCAGTCATTTGCAAGGTTCCCATTGTCTGAAGTGGAAATACGATTAGGCCCTTTTGACTACATTCTTAGCCTGTGTGCTGACTGCTTTCCAGGTGGAAAGACTGCTCTAAAGGGGTAGCTATTCAAAATGGGTTCTTATTAGGGCTGTCAAATGTTTAAAATAAATTACAATTAATTGCGAGATTAAAAAAAAAGTTGCAATTAGTTGCAGTTTTAATCGCACTGTTAAACAATAATAGAATACCAATTTAAATATATTATAAATATTTCTGAATGTTTTTCTACCTTTTCAAATATATTGATTTCAATTACAACACAGAATAAAAAGTATATAGTGCTCACTTTATATTATTTTTATTACAAATATTTGCACTGTAAAAAATCTACAAGTCGAAGCACGAAGGGGCATACAAATGTTTAGCATATCTGGCACATAAACACCTTGCACCATGTGAATGCCCATTCTCACTTTCTGGTGACGCTGTAAATAAGAAGTGGGCAGAATTATCTCCTGTAAATATAAACAAACTTGTCTTAGCGATTGACCGAATAAGAAGTAGGACTGAGAGGACTCGTAGGCTCTTTGTTGTGTTGTTGAGTGCAGTTATGCGGAAAAAAAATTCTACATTTGTAAGTTGCACATTCACTGTAAAGAGATTGCACTACCGTACTTGTATGAGATGAATTAAAAAATGCTATCTCTTTCGTTTATTTTTTTTACAGTGCAAATATTTGTAATGAAATATAATAATACAAAGTGAGCTTTGTATTTGTGTTCTGTGTTGTAACTGAAACCAATATATTTGAAAAGGTAGAAAAACATCCAAAAATGTTTATAATACATTTAAAGTGGTATTCTATTATTGTTTAACAGTGCGATTAATCACGACTATTTTTTTAATTTGTTTAGTGTTAATTGCTTGATTTAATTGTGATTAATTGATGCCCCTGGTTCTTATATCACCTTCACCACCAGGGTATCTATGCCGCCCGGGGACAGGGAATCCCCAGCTGGCACAAAGCCAGTATAGCAGGCTCTATGCCATACTCTCCTCACCCCTCTCTGTTGGGTAGCGCGGGGCCGTGGCAGGGCAGGGCTGGAGCACACAGCCTGTATTTATACGTATTCATTCCTTAGCTGTATAAACTAACATTAACAAGAGGCGCCTGGCTATCTAAACCCTCTAGCTAGTTCGGACACGTACTTAAAATCACAACAAATCACAGAAAGGAAGAGACCCCCCCAGGTCACATAGCAGCACTGAAAAAGCAGCAGTGTAATAATAAGCCAAATCCCTCATTTGTCTTTAAACACCTCCCAACCCAACAATATTCACTTCCTCCACCACCCTCGGAACAAGATGTGCCTTTCAGCATGCAGATCTGGGCTATTTCAAACTGGGGGAGGGGACAGCACAAGTCAAAGGTGTGGGGTCCTCCCAGAGAACATCTTGCCAGCACCCCCTTTTCCAGTGAGGCGGATCCAGCCCGAGCACCTCTGCAGATCTCTCAGGTAGGAAGGATGTGAGCCATCTAGGCTTTATATGTCAAAAGCAACACCTTAAACGCTTCCCCTGGGGTGCTGGGACAATGTTTATGGGGGGGTGGGAGTGCTGATGATGGAAACCAGGTATTTGATGTGTATTATTACTACTATATGTTCATATTGAGCACTCAATTAGCTAAGCATATAGTTACATTCTGCTCTAGCTTTAGCTTCCATGTGGATTTAATGTGTAGCCCCATGTAGAGTGTGCTACAGTCTTCTAGTCTCAAGGTGACAAAGGCATGGATCACAGTGACTGTTCTGCCAGCCTGCTGAGGGAGCAACAGGTGGCTTAGATCCACCTCTGCCCCCCTCTCCTTTGCAGCACTGAAGGTTTTAACTATTTCCATTCAATGCACATACCCTGCTCTGAGCCTACAGGTCTCCTTGCCCATGCTGTAAATTCTCCCCCTGGGTTGTTATCGGGCCAGATCGTGATCTCAGCTACATCAGGATAGATCCCAAGTACCTCATGTGAAATCTGGAAATCTGGATGTGGGCGTAACTGAGATCAGAATCTGGATCGTTCTTTAGGGATTCTGTGCTGGAGGATTAGATTTAGGGGAGGCATTTGCCTTGGGCCTGCACTGGGGAGGAAGGACTGTTGTGGTCTCCGTGGGCGTCTGCTGGGAGTGATGCATGGAGCACAGCACCCTGACCTGTGATCTAGCCAGCCTGCCCTGTGGTTGTGGCACGTTAATGGGGCAATGTGGGGGAAGCATGCCCTGTTCTGTAGATAAACAGCCATTTCCAGCGCTCTCAACCCCAGACCTTGCACTAGAACCAAAGTCACACACCAAGCACATTTCTGAAATGTTTCACCGCAGTTTGTTTCAAACATTTGGTTACCACATTGACAGTGTTCCTTTCACAGTCAGCAGAGCAGGGCGTACTAAAAAGGGGACAGGACACCTTTAAGCAGCAGAAGCCTGGGAGTGCAGCTTTCAGAGGACCACCCTTCTGTTATGTACTGAGTGACAGTCACCAAAAACCAATAGGAGGGAGCCTGATGGGACCCTAAGCATTCTCATTAGTTTAGATCCCAAAGGAGGTGGGCCTTAGTGCACAAAAAGGAAAGTGCAGCTAGCAGTCCCCCTTAAAGGATTTATGCTCTTAGGTGAAAGCTAAGATGGGTTTGAGGAAGGAAGAAAGCTGTTAGCTTCTCTTTAACTCTGTGCAGTTGACAGGAGATTTTGGGGGAACTTTTTAATGTGAGGAAACTTATCAGAAAAGGGGCTGTAGGGAAATAACAGAAGAACTTCAGTAGAGCAATCTCTTAAGTGGGGGCTGCAGGGGGAACAGTCTCTAATGGCCATCTCTCACTACGCAGACTAACTTCACTGATTCTAGCAGAATTAGAGCTTCCACAAACGCTTGTAGGCTGAGAGAAGAACATGCAAATGAATACAAGGAAAGAAGGCCTTAGTCCTTATCTAACAGATAAACTCCTGGCAATCTCAAGAGCTTTATGAAAACTTTTGGTTAAGGATAAACATTGTTCCTACTACCAAAAAACCCGAAGCTCCCTAACCATGATCCTGGACTAGGGAGAAAAACACTTGCTTTGAAATTACACTTTAAATTAAAAGCTAGTGTGTGTTAGTTTCCTGAGACCTAACAAACATACTAAGCTAGTTGTATCCTAAAGTCACTTAGATTCCTGAATGTGACTTATGTTAACCAGCTTACTTGACTTTATTCCTCCTTATTCCTGTTTTACAGCACAGAGCAACTCTGCTTGAGCAGTACTTTAAAGAACAACTGAGGCACTATGATTATTCTCTTGCATGTGGCAAATCTACCAGGAGTCTTATTACAGCATAGTAGAAAGCAGCCTAAAGACTGTAATTTAACTATTGTATGTAAAAACTGAAATGTTCTCTGGCTGGTTGCACAATCCCCTCTAGCCTTCAACCCTTAAAGGGGGCTGATTGGAAATACAGTGAGAGCTGGTCATAACTTGTCTTGCATCTAAATTCTTCAGCAAACAAGATGGTAAAGGAGATCCAATTTTTTTTAGTACCTAGAGCACAAGTTTAATATTAAATGATTTTTATCTGCTGGGGGAAGGGCCACCTAACTTAAAAGGTTTTTTGTTGCCTACATATACTCATTAGGAGAACACTCCCATGGGCATCCCCTTTAGAAAGTGAGTTGGAACAGGTTTTGGCACTTATATAAGATAAACAGATCAATTGTGTGTTAGATGTAGATAGGAGATGTTTCTTCTCCAAGGTTCTCCTGCATCATTGAGAGAGGGTTTAGGGCTACAAATTAGATGTTTATCTTCCCCTTCAAATGTAAGGGGAATGTATTAAAAGACCAAAACAGTTGTCCATATTTATCGACACAGACCACCCCCCAGTCCAGAATTATGGATCGGTGTAAAGGATTATAAAGCAAAAACCACAGGTTTCTCATGCAGACTGTTTAGGCTTCTGCACTTAGAGGGGCTATAAAATTCAGACTTAAAAGCTATCACTGAGGACCCTGGAGGGAAGTGGGGAAATAAATGCAACTTCTAGAGTTGATTTCTCCCCTGAATTAAGTTTAGCATTCCTCTACCCGTTGCCAATCACCCAGATTGCTGAGGCATATAGATAATTGGTCCTGTTTGCCACAGCTGTGTTAAAGCTCTTGTCAGCTCACTGGCTCTTGAGACCAGGTGCAGGCCCTTCCCCACAATGAAGCTCCATGCTAATCAAGTAAAACTGGCAGCTAAAATTCTGAAGCATCTGAAGGGGGAAAGCTGCAAAATCAGTGTGGTGCCTAGGATAGGGGAAACGCACATTTCTCCTCACCAGTATCTTGCTGGCAAAGACTGGCCTGCCCAGAGGGGTGGCTTTATAGATGGAAAGCACGAACCTCTTCCAGTAAGGGGTAGTGTCTGGTTTGGATAGGGAATTAGCTTAGTTCATCATAGCTCTGCCTCCATCTGGGGTTGGATGTGGAAATTTCCACCTACCTACTATGCAACCTCTCAATTTGCCATTGCAACTGTTTCATGTTTAATGCTGTGTGTTAGGATCAGACAGGCTGCAACCTACTCTAATAGATGCATCAGACCAGTGGTGGTCAGTGTTGCCTATGACCAATGATCAGAAAGGTTGGATTTAATTTATCTGTATACAGAATTGGATAACGCTTCAAGGAGGGTCTTCCTTGGGGGTCCAGAAGCAGCATCTATAGGAAGCTACAAGGGGCTCATTAATTAAGTCTCAGGCCCAACAAGAGACAAGATGTTAATGAGATCCTTGTTCATTGTTATAACATTAAAAAGTTAAATGTGGCTTGGGGTTTCATGTCAAATTATGGCTGGCTTACAAGGGGAGTAACAACCACCATTAAAACATGTTAACCTCTTACTAATGATACAGAAAGAAGGAAAAACAGAGAATGCATTTGAAATATGAATGTATGAAAGCTTTCATTTTAACTTATTCCCTTTCTCTTAGCTGTATAGTCTCTTAAAGGGGAACTCAATGTCAGACATTTTTAGATGGTATTCCTGGCCTTTGTGGGGGAAAAGGAGGGAAAAAAGGGGTGCTTAGATGGTCTGGAGCTGTAGAAGTCCGCTCTGTCATCCTTTCAGACCAATCCAGCTGTGTGCACATAAGGAAAGAAAGAATACAGCTTCTGAAGTGAGCTGTAGCTCACAAAAGCTCATGCTCAAATAAATTGGTTAGTCTCTAAGGTGCCACAAGTACTCCTTTTCTTTTTGTCTTTGGAGCTGACTCTTGCAGCTTCGCTGCTGGAGAAACAGGCCCAGCGCACATTCCTGGCAAACTTGTGCCAGCATTGGGTGGCTGGAGGGGTTGCTTTCAGCTGCTTCTCTGGTCACAGGCTCACAGCAATGTTGCAAAGGGTGTCTTGGCAGTGAAGCCAGATGCCCCTTAGAGGCAAAAGCAGAGCCAGACTTGGGAAACAGGAGAAATAAGGTGGGAGAAAAGTGACTCACGAGGGAGCGGTAACAGTTGGGGCCTAAGGCTCACATTCCAGGGGATAGTCAGGATTTAGCTGAAGTCTGTGGAGGAGGTGGTGTCAATTTCCCCTATGGCTACTTTTGCCTTCATAGTCCTGCTCCTGAAAGACATCTTGCCAACACAATGTCCCGGTGGGACCTCCAGGGTGGCAGTCATGATAGTAAAGCTCACTCCATTCAGTGTCTCATTTCACTGTTTAGATGGGAGCAACAGCAAAGAAGGGGGCAACCTAACCCATTAAAATCCATCAAAATACTTTCATGAGTTCAACTAGAAACTTTTCTTCCCATTCCTGGTGTCTTTCTTCCAGATATGCCAACCTTTTAAGGAGCCTCGAGGACCCCTCATCAGTTTCTTTAACTGAAACATTCCAGTTTGTACCAATCTCTCAGCTCTTGCTGACTTGCAATAACTTCATGTAGCCGGCTGAGATGGAATTACCTTGAATAACTTGGAGTACCAGCTTCTGCACCAAAGGAAGCAATACGCTTGCGTAAAAACACTGATTATCTGTATCACTTAACGCAGACTGTCCCTGCAAAGTGAGAACCAGACCAGGAAAATCTTCTCTGTAGATAAATTCAAATAGAGGTGGAAGTTCTGCCGTAGCTAGGTGGCTGTGCAGATGCAGGCTTCACCCTTGGAAAGCTCTGTGTGTATTTGTATGTATTCTTTCTCCACCAAGTGTCGGAGCTGGCCATGTCTCACTGGGGAAAGGAGAATGAGGAAGTGAGGAAAGGAACTGAGCTGCATGAGTGGAGTCAGAACTTCATTACTAGAACTGAGGGACAGACGGTGGTTAAAACCCTGTGACGCTGGCTGGATTTCCCTACAAAAGTTTAGAAACCTGAGTGTGGATCTCCGCAATTAGCATGTCAAAGTATTCAGTGTTCTCTTTCTAAACTTAGAGGGGGAGAGTCCTTGCTCGAATAACTTCCAGTAATGGGCATTAGCTAAACACAGCATGAACCCTGCTCCGAGGCCCTTTCAGCCTGGAGACCGTAGGGAGAGGTAGGAGGTAGAGGAACCAGATTTCCTATTCACACGTCAGTTTATGTATAGCCTGTTTCCAAATTTGCCACACTTCTCCTCTTCTACACCCTTTCACTAGACACCCTGGCCGAGGGTGAGGCTTCAGGATGGACTTTGTGAAGAAGGGGTATGAGACTTGTAGCATCAAAGGATTTTTCCTTTCATATTAACAAATTATGCTGAAAGTCAGATATGCGATTCTGCTTTTCCAGTGCCTGTCATGTAGATTTCCCACTTGCCTTTATCTCCAGGCCCTTCCCCCATAGAGGAGAAAACCTGTTCAGAACTACACATGGATGTTGGACTGAGTCTGTTCTTTTCCTGAGGGTTGTCAATAAGTAGCTGTTCTCAAAAGACAAACGTCATTTTCAGGAACTTCTAAACCAACCTTGCCCTCGCTGGGTGTACGTCTATGGTGCCATTAAACACCTGTGGCTGGCCTGTGCCAGCTGACTCAGGCTGGGGGGGTTTGGGCTGCGGGGCGGTTTCATTGCAGTGCAGACTTCCAAGCTCAAGCAGGACCCTGCAAAGAGGGAGAGTCCTAGAGTTTGTGCTGCACAAGCCTGGAAGTCTGCACTGCAATGAAACCGCCCCACAGCCCAAGCCCCATGAGCCTGAGTCAGCTGGCACAGGCCAGCTGTGGGTTTTTAATTGCAGTCAAGACATACCCAGTGACACAAAGTACAGTAACCCAAATTTCTAGCTGTCTCATGCCATCTAGCCACTTGTTACAGGTATCAAAAACAAATGCTGAATACATCATACAAGCTTTGGCTCACAGCTAATACAATATGGATGTTGTTGGACTAGATTTCACCGATTTGCTAGTCATGGTGCCCAGCTGCATTTTGAGACTACGTATAATAGATGTCAGAGAATAGATCACCCAACTGGTCTCCATCAGACAATCCTGTCCTGGCACATTATTTATGCTTTCTCCAGTCTATGTACTTCAAATGTATTCAGTGAGAGGGTGGTCAGTTGAAATTTCCCCTCAATTCTTATATCTAGCTAATACTTCACAATTCTAATATACCTGCCTTTGTAATGAAAATAAACCAAAAGGTGACCTTACAGTGTGTTGTGTGGGCGTTCAAACTCCACCTTGGGCCCAGAATGGAAAGAAATGTAGGGGATCCGGAGTCCTGTGCCATGAAACCTTACTCCCTAGTCTACCAACATGCAGCAAGAGTGCTCCAGGGGATCTAAATTGTGTGCATGGATTACAAGGAAGACCTACTAGACAGGCTGTGCAGAGCAAACCTAACCTTTTGCATTTTCCCTCTGAAACGTCATGATAACATTAGCCATTGACCTTGTATTAAACATCATGAACTGTTGAGCAGGGTCCCTGTCAGCCAATGCCCTGCTCTCCTAGAGATGAGGTCTGTTAGAAACACTCTACTTCATAAAACATGTTGAAGGTGGGTTTTATGAGCTGTAGACCCTAGTTGCACAACAGTAGGGGCAGACTATATATATATATATATATATATATTCTTGCAACTCTTTGCAGAGAAGACTGCCATGGTACAAATCTCAAACTACTTTAGGCTGGTATGAAACCTTGCAGACTGATAGTGTGTTGGAGACCCTATGCGCTTATCTTCCAGATTCTAAAAAAGCTATTTCCATAGTATTTCTGTACAGGATTCCTGGCTTGTCGGTTCTTCCTCTTGGTAGAAATATCAGTTCTTTCTGTAGGTCAAACTTGTTTTTAGTCTGGAAGCAGGCTAAAAACATGGCTGTCTCCCAGAGAACCATGTAACCAGCTCCACAGAGTTTTACAGCCTCGGCCTGGAACTAGGTGATTCTGGTTAGATTTTGATGAAAGTGAGGAACTTTTTGGCATGTTAAGAATAATGGCTTGTGGCTGAATTTCATGAGTAAGATATTTTAAGTGGATTTTTGCAGTCTTCATAACACTGAGGAGCTTCATCCTGAGGTAATGTGTCCTGCATCTTCCTCCAGCAATTGCTTAATGAAGTCAGAACCCTTTTTGAAACTGCACGCTACGAAGTGATGCCTGTGAGAACAAGGCTGTCAACCAAGGTCCTAAACTTGGAACAGCGATACAATTACACTCCAAAAGATGATCTTGCCTAACTAATCATTGCAAGATATGACTTGGCACATCTCTCATTCATACACTTTCAAGGGAGGCTGGTGGTGGTGAATGCCCTCAGTACAACCACCACACTACGAAAAATGTAGCCCTTATTTTTTTTTTAGGCTTTATGTTCATCATGGTGGCAGCTATTGCACAAGATTTCAGACCTGCACTCCGCTTTGACTTGTGATATCAAATCCTTGTGCCTAAGTACCTACCAAACATGCCCCACAATGGACAAGTGCCTGCAGCTTTTTATGTACTCCAGTTCAGACGGAGCAGCATGGAAACCTGCCTGAAGGCAGATACTTCACAAATGGTCGTATGCCATGTTGTTGTAGCCGTGTCGGTCCCAGGATATTAGAGACTAGGAGGGTGAGGTAACTTGTGAAAAGTGATCCCCCACAGGTGACCTGGTGTTAGCTGTGACACACTGAGTGCTTCCCAGACCTGAAGAAGAGCTCTGTGTAAACCCGAAAGCTTGTTTCTCTCTCTCTCTCTCTCCCCAACAGAAGTTGGTCCAATAAAAGATATTACCTCACCCATCTTGTCTCTAATATTTCACACAGGCATTCTTAGTTTCACTGCTTTTTTGCAAGCAGGCCAAAGCCAATCCACTACCACTTCTCTTTTCTTTACTGATATCAAAACAGTCCCAAACTCTCTCTTTGGGGTGTCCTCCTATAAACTTGATCAGTCAAATATCAAATCTCCTCATATAAAGGCTGCCAACAACTGTAGCCCAACCCAGTCCCTCTTCCTTCCTGACCCAGTGCGTCATGGTACAGGCACTGTTCTTGCAACTGGTCCAACAAACTGTGTAGCCCTATCCAAGCTGAAATGGGCTAGAGAAAATATTGTATCCTTTCAACACCCTTTTTTTTTTTTACTTCCAACACAGGCTTTGTGCTACCTGATAAACCCACAGGAAGACCCTTTAAGAGGATAAAAGTTACCAACAGAACCACTGACTACTTAATACTGGCATTAGGCTGGCTTGTTCTGCCTCTTTCCTCCTCCCCCTCCCCCCCCCCGATTTTTAGAAAGGGGGCTTTGGAACGGAAACTTGCTCTTTCAAATATATTGAGTTCAATTTGCGCTGGGCATAAATTCTGCCTTTTTCAAGTAAAATTAACTCCTCTGCACAGCAGCTGAGATGACTCCTTGTTTCTCTGACTGAAGTGACTTCAGTCTGTTAGGCTTTGGGAAAATGCTAGATTTGGCTAGCTTTGCCATCTGGTACCCATTCTCTGTGGTCGGACTAAATTCCATTGAGTGCCACATAGCTGATGCTCTTGTCTATTTGTGTGCGCAGTATACCTGTGGCTTGGTTTTCTTACAAGGCACAGCGAGAATAGTCTCTACATGAACTGGTAGCATGAGTACCTCTTGGAATACACTGGGAATCTAAAGAGATTCTGGAAGTGTTAAAAAATACCTGGCACCTAGATATTTAGGGAAGTTAACAGCATTTGTTCGTAAAATGAGAGTTTTAAGCCCTGTGCATGGCTACACAGACTGATGCCAGCATTTAATGCCTGGGAAAGAGTTTAGGTACTTTGACAGCATCTGAAGAAGTGGGTTTTTTACCCGCGAAAACTTTTATGCCCAAATAAATTAGTCTTAAAGGTGCCACCATGTTATATCAATAAAATAAAAAACAGCAGGATCTTATTAAAGGGGAAAAGGCAAAATACCACATTTATTGTGAATACAGAAAGAATCATAGTAAGCACTTATAGCTATAACATTCCATTCAATTTCATATTTATTCACACACACACACAGAGGTTCTGCAAGGTTGTTATCATAGTTACCAGCCTTAGAGTTGCTCATGCCAAGCCACTGGCCAGGTGGCCTGGACATGAGGAGGGAGCAGGGCTTGTCAGATGCTCATCTGATGCTCCTGGAAGTTGGTTTGCAGAATCAGACCCCAAAGTTCTCAGTTTCTAGAGTCCATTTTTATAGGAATTTATTCCTATGCCAGTCTATGGGAATTGCTTCATCATGCTGTTGCTGAATCAATCAGCAGATGGCACATTCCTGACGGCTCCATGCTGCCAGCTGTTATCTTGTTCTTTGGTTCTCCCATTCTTGAGGCTGTTGGGTGGATTCCAGTCTGCCCTCCGTGGGGGTCCTCTCGTTATTTCCACTTGACGCCTTCTTCAGCCGATGGACACTGGATTCTTAGGCTGGCACCTCCCTGATCATTCAGTTATTATCTGCACCAAGCATCCATCCACATACCTCCTCTATCTCTATTTTAATCACAATTGTTAACAAGGCGAGATGAATACAACAAAAGGATGGGGAGTCTCTGGGTGCTGTTTCTGTTGTTACAGAGTATTGCTTTGAGTCTCTCTGTGTGAGTAGTTGTTGTTACAAAGAATTGCTTTGAGAACAGACTCTGTCTTAGAATGTACTAACACAATTAGCAGCTTGCAAGTTTCACACAGAGAGGGAGAGAAGCAGTACCAAAAACCAAGAGACCTCTTAATTACTAATACCCTGGAATTTAAACTATGGGGAATCAAACTCATTTGTGATTTTAATACAGAACTTCTTTAATATGATCCAACAATCAGACTCCTTGTCTTTGACAGATGCTTGTTCTTGCCTACATTTGGAAAGGCTTTCTGATGCTTCTTTGTCATCTTGTACAAGATGGAGGGGGAAAGGGTCTGTCACAGACTTCTACAGCTTCCTAGAAATAGTGTTTGTCATCTGTAGGTCAAACTTGACTCCGATTCACGTTGTACTAGTCTAGAAATGCCAGGATTTGAAAAAGCCCCTCCCCAACTTTCCACACCAAATCCTCACCAGCATAAATGTAGGAGACGGCAAACCCAACTATCTAGTGAAATTGTCCTCATATTCTAACCAACGTATTGAGTACTTGAATAGGGAACTTAGGATGGGCAAGACCCACATCCTGAGTCCTAGAACACATTGGTCCGTTGGTGGTACAGTGTGGTAAATGGAAGAGACGTCCCAGCTTTCCACAGGGTTTAATCAATATTCAGTGAGCTTGAATACTAGGTAAATATACCAGAAAACCTCGCACTCCCTTCAGACTCATTTGGCATTGCTGTTAGTCTGCTCATAAGTCTTTTGTATACTAAGCCTTTCTCTTTAGTGATCTCATGGAGGGCCCCCGGGGCCTGCTCCAGGAGCAGCTGCCTTTTCTCTTTCTGTCTCTCTTTCTTCACTCTAGTTCTCTCCCACAGATTGTGGAGTCCTGCAGTGTTTACCCTGTCCCTTAATTCTTCTCACTGAGGTTGCTGTTGTCTGGGTGCCAGCTAAGGTCAGGGCATGCATTGACATGCAAACATTTATTGCTTCCAACTCTGTCTGAAAACCTGGCCCTTCAGCGTGCGGGCTGCTGCTGCCCGGTGGCTGACCTGTCCCTCTGACTCAAATGTTCACTTTGTGCTGGGGCGTATATCTGGCGAGGCTGGTTTATAAATGCATCTGTTTGGAATTTCGCACCGTGTGCTAATGACATCAGCTCTGCCAGCCAGTCCCTGCCTTGGTAGGCTTATCTTCCCTTTCTAAAAATTCCACAGGTAGGGACTTACAAGGCCCCCATGAGGTGAATGGGGAGATCAGTACTTGCATCACTTCCACAGTTCTGAAAACTGCTTGGTGGGTGGGACGCTTAGTGGGATAGCACAAAGTACCTTTAAAAACCTGGTCCCAGCTCACTTCCCAAACTCTCTCGTATGAATTCCTAGTAAATGTGTCTACCTCACGTAAGTCCTCAGAATGCGATCTATAATTGTCAGCAGTAATGTTGCTTGTAAAGACCCATAGTGTAGACCTAAACTACTTTCGAAGGCTTCTTCGTGTGTGAATGGGGTAGCGTGAGAGACGAGGGTTACAATGACTAATGGCTCAGCTAGTTTTGTCACTGACTCTAGCAGACAACTCTCATCCTTTATTCGCCCTGGAAATACAAATGAATCCCAAGGGGTTAGTTATCTTTAGAATACAACAGGTGGCCACAGACTCAGCAGAATGTAATGGATTCACTTTAACTAGCTAGCGAAGTGATCCTGAGGAACACATGTTAATCATAACTAAATTCATACAGGCCCAAATGCCACTTTCTTTCTTTTATAAGGCTTCAACACACCTTTTACAGCTGTGGCTATCTTCCAGCCAGCTGAAATCCTGTTTCTTTTGCAATTTACCAGGCCAGTCTTGGTCCACGTCCTGCTTCAGGCAGTAGCCAATACATGATGCTTCAGAGGAAGGTGAAAACCCTCATAATTCACTTGTGCAATGCTGCGTATGGGAGAGAGCACTTGATACCTGCAGTAGTAGGTTTGGAGCCTCAAATGGGACTTGGCTACCCTCTTCTTACCAGAAGCATAAATGGTAAAGTGAAGACAAATTATCATAATTCTCCGGACATGAAGCTTGAACACTGAGACTTACGTTGCTGGCCTATCAGCTCCTGCCTCCAATAGTAGGCTCTACATTAGAGTGCAGAAGTGCCAGACGCTCTTTTCCAAGATGGCAGATACATCTTAAAAAGTAAAAGATCTGGTTATTCAGAAAAAACTCTTTTGGCATATCGACTGTGTAGTCCGAGGCGCAAAGTGCCACAATCCTTTCAGCTCTACAGTAAGGAGCTCAGCTTGAATTTCTGGAAAAAAGTGTCCAGAATCTCAACTGCTCTTAAGAACATTTAGTCACTAGCAAGGGTACTGGAACCTTTGCAGATCTGGAAGGGCCAGAGTGGTGGCAGAATTAAAATGCTACTTAAATACCCTGTAGAGTACAACATAGAGAACCAGAGTACCATAATAACCACATAATTTTTAATGTATAATTATAGTATGAACAAACGGGGAAAAGACAACTTTTCTAGAATCAGGACTGCATTTTATTTTTGTACTTCATATACACTTGCATTTATCATTTTACAGTGTATACTCCACTACAAATACTGCACTACTTTCATTGAACTGTAACTTGCAATTCTGTAACATTACAATTGAATCATCCTCGTTTACATATAATGTATACTTTAACAATGGTAACCCTAAATTGTAAATCTCCTTGGAAAAAGGTGTCAGCAAAATAAAAAATAATAGTGAACAACTTTGAAGGGAGGTAAACGTGTCCCCATAAGAGCGAACATAAAATGATTTTTGGAATGTTTTATAAAAAAAATATATATTTTTTTGAAAATCTAACAAACACCATCAACAGCCTGTAGCAGATAGATATTGTATTCCTTCTGATAAGCAAAAAATGTAAACTTAATGTAATTTTATTTTTTACCTTTTTCAGATGTTTCTAGTATACTGACTGCATCTATCACCGGCAAAACAAATGCATCCGATGAAGTGAGCTGTAGCTCACGAAAGCTTATGCTCAAATAAATTGGTTAGTCTCTAAGGTGCCACAAGTCCTCCTGTTCTTTCGGCAAAACAAAAGTTGTGTAAAACATGTTTGAGATCCATAGACTCCATCAGATGTTTATGAATGTGGACGAAGAGCAGGTGGATTAGACGCTTTGTCTCCCCATGGATGAAAACATACCTACCATCCATGACTAAACACAGCTGTACTCAGAAGTAGCATTACACATTGGGGCTGTAAGATAGATCCTTGAAAGGATACTGACTTGTGAAAACAGCACATCTCGGATCTTTCTGTCAAGATTTCCATTATGGTGCCAGCCAATTTTTGTCATGTTTTTGATGCATGTCATTTGATCGTGAGTTTTCAAGAGATCTGGCAGCATTACAAGCTGTATGAAGTCTATAAAACACAATGTCACCAGAGTATGTATCCACAATCTTTCTTGGTATTTGGCTACATGGCTGACCATTGATAGTGGTTATGAGCATTTTTTTTGATGCTCGTAAGAAGCAACAAAGTGGGCCAGTTAATTACAGTGGTGAGCATGTCTATCCGCTCAAAGAACTGGTCAGATGAGCGTGCAGCATTTCAACAGTAGAATTGCATCTCGGACGCGATATCTAGTGTCTGCAGTACCTGAGCCGCTACTTCCGCTGCTGAGAAAATTTTGAAAGATGCTTTAAGACCAAGAAATGGATCAAAGCGCATCCTCAGAACTTGACGTCCAGGTGCTTTCTTTGCTGCTTCTGTGTCACCCCCAGCAGCAATTAGCTCCTCTAAAGAGCTTCGTTATTATACAATACTGATTCAAGTGTCTGACGACTTGCTCTCCAGCACGTGGGACAGAGAGGCTTCAGTGAATGAAAGCCATCAGATTGGGAGGAGTAGGACACTTGGATCTTCTCAAAAAGGGCAAGTCTTTTTCTGGTGATGAATCAATAATGTCATGAAGTTCGTACAGCAAGTTCAAAGCACTTCAAATCATGGCACACTTGCTACCAGCTTCCTGCAGAATAAGAGTCAAACTGTGGTTCATACAGTGAACTGGAACAGATTTTGGATTAATGTCTTTGATTAGTTTAGCTACGCCCAACATCTGGCCCTGGAGGGACTGATGCACCATTGTAAATTTTCCCCTCATGCAATCCATATTCAATCCGCAACATACTAATATATCCTGTATTGTCAAGAAGATTGATTCTGAGTCTGTTTTGGGGCAGTTGTGCATTCCAATGAAGTCTTCATGCACAAGGTAATCCTGCGACACCCAACGCACTGAAAAAAGATATCTGCACATGTCCAGCTACTTTTCATGTTTTGTCAACTGTAATGAAGTAAATTTCTGCAGCCTTATTCAGTGAGACAAGATTGTTGAGACACACTATACATTTCCTTGAACAGTTCATTGATAATATCATATGATGCATACTTCCCATTCATCATAAGGGTTATGTAATTATGCGACAGTAGCTTGACTAACTTTTGGAAGTTACTTTCTTCATCGGTGTGCCGTCTAAGAGTGATACCCTGCCTTACAAGACATTGCAAACAGCACAGGTTTCTAGAAGGTATTGCTGTTCTCTTCCTGATCAGCAGTCTTTTGATAAGGAGTACTTGTGGCACCTTAGAGACTAACCAATTTATTTGAGCATGAGCTTTCGTGAGCTACAGCTCACTTCATCAGATGTATACATCATGTATACATGATGTATACATCTGATGAAGTGAGCTGTAGCTCACGAAAGCTCATGCTCAAATAAATTGGTTAGTCTCTAAGGTGCCACAAGTACTCCTTTTCTTTTTGCGAATACAGACTAACACGGCTGTTCCTCTGAAACCAGTCTTTTGATAAACACTGACAGGCACTGCGTTTCAAGTAAGCACCGCGTTTTAGCAAACACTCCCTGGGAAAATGCAATTTTTGTTTTCATGCAAATCCAGATTTGCAGGACAAATTTTTCCAGTTACTTATATTGACTTTCACATATCCATCGTCTCCACACATAGGGGATGTAATGAGCTCTTTTGCTACTGCAAAACCACAAACTTCACAATAAGGTCTCTTTCCAGTTTTGCAGAAAACCAGCCACCCTTGGGTTTTGTACCACTCAAAATTAAAATGTCTTTTCTCCTGTCCCGTATACTCTAACAGTATCTTTTTTGCATGCCCGCCCCCCCGGTTCCAGTGCCGTTGGTTGCTGGCTTTGAGTAGCCATCTGAGTGGCTCCACCATAGAAATCTGCACTGCAGCAGAATACTTGGCTGACCTGCACCTGGTGGATCATAGCTAGGACTTCTTTTAGCCCACACAGCACAACTTGGGCAGGCCAATTCATTAGCCGTATTTGGTGTTTTAGGGCATTAGTGGCCCAAATAGCAGACACCCTGCTAAGCTACATAGAGCAGGCTCTGGAGCTAGACTCCTGTCTGAGGGTGAGGCCTCAGAGGTTTGCCTCTCTGCTGTCTTAGTGGAAGATCTCCTAGGTGCCTCACCTACTTTAGCATGGCATACGAACCTGCAGCTATGGAGCTAGTCCGGAAGGACGCATTGCGGTACCATCAGCTCCTCTGCCACAAAGCCTGGAGATGCCATAGGATGGAATTCAGAACACTGCAGGGCCAGTATAAGGAGCATAGGTTGTACACCAGGCTTTAATAAAGGGTTTGCTTTTGAGCCCTGTATGTTTAAAGCATTATTACTAATTATGGCTGGACCACTTGACATTTGGAGGTAGGATTCACTGAAGTTTGCTATCTTTAAGACTACTCTTGTCATCTATAGGTTAAAGGCACCTCTTACACTTTCAGCCCAATTTCTTTAGTTGCTAACTGCTAACCTTTCCTCAATCCTCCCCTCATCTCCTGCTGAGTTCTTAGTTGTACAGTTAAATACTATATTTCCAAACTTTCCATATTCAGCAAGCTTGTAGCTGTTGGTGCCTAAGCTTGAATGGAGACTTGGCTACAGCTGACAATTCAACTGTGTACTGGTTCCACTTTAAAATCATACTGCATTCTGGTTGCCAACACCACATAACTTGCAGGCCAGTAGTCACGGCAATCTAGGCCTTGCCCTGCCCAGTGTCCTGCCTAGACACCTCAGGGGCAATAGTGCATGGTTGGAATTGCAGTGAGAGCATGTGGACCAGAGAATTAGGCAGTAGAGACCCCAGTGCTAGCGTTGGGGCATTCATCACCTTATCTCCTACTGCAAGAGGTAGCCATGTGGCTGATGGAGATCCTAGGAAACATGACCAAGTCTCTAAGACAACCAACCTCAGGTTTTCTTTTCTACTGATACCCCTGCTGTAGCCAGCCAAACGGCTGTACTTCCAGATGGTGTCAATGATCCCCCTCAATCAGTATCTAGTCCTCCTGTCTGGAGGGGAGACTCTGGGAAAATGGCTGCTGCTTCTGGGAGAGAAGCAGCAGCCAGTAGGAACAGATGGAGGCTTACTTGGGAGGAGGGTACGGGTGAAGCACACCTATTTCTGTCCTTCACCTGTTCAGAATGATAAGTAGACAGGTTCAGTGTTCAAGTCTAGCATGCTATCATCTTCCTTCTGAAGTCTGAAATGGACTTGGGTTTTACCACTAGAATGCAGGAAAGGATGGATGTGTCTAATAACCTGAGCTGTCTTCAACAGCTGCTTGGCATGTACCCACCATGACTGCATTTTACAACTGAAATTACTGTTTTTTCCATAGGCTAGAGTATTTATATAGGACCAGGTGTTCATTGTGTGTTCACCCCTAACTTTCTCAATGGTTAAATGCCTCCTTATTGAATATGGCTTCTCTCGAGAGTTGGGGAGGGAGGGAAGGACAAGAATAATGAGAGAAACCACATCTATCTTACAAATTGCCATGCATTCTTACAGCAAACCTGCTAGATTGGGCAGGCTTTATTACATGGACATGGTTCTTGGGATGGGCTTTTGTCCTTCATATAGACTGTAAAATGCCAACAATTATTCAGATAATTACAAGTAGCACCGAAACAGCTGCTCAGGAATATCTGGGCTATATAAACATGCCCTCTAGAGCTTAACTTCTGGCTCCCATTTCTTCCCATTGTTGTGTCTCCTCTTCTCTTAGATGTTAACAGCAACAGTGGGGCTGTATGCTGGCTTTGGGAACATCTTGATTGCTGTTTAAAAGCTGGCTAATAAAATCCATAATCTTAACATACTGGTTAGACAGAGGGTCAGAAAGAAACTGGGTGTGACAAATTCCTATCTCTTGTAAAACAGATGGAAATGGTTCTATTATGAAATAGACTGCAATCCTCTGACACACCAGATGGGTATGATACAAATAGGTGTAGCCATGAATTGTACATAATCTTCACCTCAGATCTCAACCTGTCCCCTGTCTAAAGAGCCACAAAACAGTTTACTCACAACTGTTACATCAGCTCAGGTTGCTGAATAGAATGGCAGTTCACTGGCTGTCTCTACTTACTTCCTTACTGAACTGGCTTGTTGAAGGAAACCCCAGGAAGCGATTAACATGATCAAGAATGGTTTTGCCCTCAAGCACACTCTTGATGACCAACTCCCTTGTGAGGGAGACGTTTCCAGGTATCTCCTTGTCCTCAGTTCTGCCGCCGCATTTGCACCAAAACAGGCCTTTAGGAAACCAGTAGGAAACACCATCACGACTCTCACGAGGCAAGACTTTCCCCCAACAATTCTCCCCATTGGGTACCAAATGCTTCTGCCACTCACCAGAATGATGAACTTTGCAGCGTGCCCTGAGGCTCAACAATCCTGAACCATTTTGAACCATGTGCAGAAGCTGGTTCTACAGCTGACAGCCCATCAGACTCTCTGCCCCAGCCTCTTCTCTTCAGACTGGCTCTAGCTGAAACATCTTACTGACCAGGGCTTAGGCACTATGCCATGTGGGAAGAGGCAAGTAAGGCTCTTCGTTGAACATGACACTGTCGAGTGATCTGTTTTTGCCAATCATCACTACCCTTTGGATCGTACCACTGAGGTACACTTGGCAAAGACAAATCTGGATAAATATATGGCTAAGCAGATATAAAGGAACATTTTGGATGGTAAACTCCAGTGCCAGTTGAGCACCATGACCTTCTGCCGACACGTCTGCAGGTCTCTTAACTTGCAGTATGGAAAACACTTTGGGAGAGGCAAGTTTCATAGTGATCCCAGTGTAAGCTAAGGTAAACATTAGCTGCGTGACTCACGTCCTGTCACGATGGCTTTCAATACATCACTGGTTCTCCCAACCTGTACATTTAGGGCTTAAGGGTATTGACAGAAGTTCTAGGCATCACCTGTTTTGAATGACTATAATTATATATGTGGGAGGGTTAAATGGTCCTGTTTACTCACTTATGCAAGATAGAAAAAGGTGCTTAAGCTAATAACACTGTGGCTTAAACTTAACCTTAGACCTTCATTAAACCACTTGCTCTCTATCACTTATTATAATTTTTGGAAAATAAAGGGCAAACCTATCGAAGAGATTGCATACAGTCACTCAGTATCTAACTCCTGGGCAGAGGAATTGCCTTTTCTTCGCCTTACTGAACTGCCAAAATGAATTAGCCCTATTCATATGAATGTGATGGATGCCCTCTGCTGTCTGAACCAGGAGCAAACACCTGCTTCTAGAGCTACCAGCAAGAGGTTTTTCCTTTTGCTCAAGTGATAGAGGCTGGTGCTACTGGAATAGAAGGGTTCTTGTCTTGGCTCCCTTTGTGAACAGTCTGTCTGTAACGTGGATTCATTAAACTGACTGGTACCTGGATTTAAGGGAGTGGGTATTGAGGGGTGGCTGTACCTGAATTTATGCTACCTCCAATGTCATGACACTTCAGATGCAAAGCTGTCTTCACAGTACTTTGTCATGTATGTACCTTTATCTACTATACATTCTTAGAGGCACGGGTGAACCTAGTTCCTATTAAACTTCATATACCCCTTTTTTTCCTCAATGGTATACCCTGGTACAGAACATCCAAGCAGCACTGTACATACAAATTTCTAGATCTGATCATCCACTTAAACTACCCATTCTGTATCGCCTAAAAGGGACCTCTCCCAGTGTGCCTAGTCCAGATACTGGAACAGGTGGGCAGCATGAAAGGTCGTCTCCCTCAGCCAAGGGGGAGGAACCACTGAACTCCGGCTACACGGGAATTCTTGGGACAACAAAGAAATGGGAATGAGGTTCAAAGGTTAAATCAGGGAACCAGAAGGGAATACCCACCACAGACACCCCCCAGCCCCAAACCTCACCCACTGCTCCTCAAAACCTCAAAGGCAGCTAAGGAGTCAGTGGATGCTGCTCAGAGGCACAAATGGGCAAGGGATTGGAAATAGGCCACACGGTTGTAGAACACCCCTTCCTTCCCCCCTACCCCCTGTCCAGCTTCCTCCTCCTGGTGTGATGGTGGTTGTCTCGGCCAGAGCCTGGAAGAGGCGGTCTCATGACTGTGTGGGGCCATGAATGGGGTGTGTGTATGTGTGTGAGGAGAGGGCAGCCAGACCCTCAGTAAGAGGTTCTGGAGGAGGGGCTGCAGTCTGGTGTACTCTACAAAAACCGTGCACCAGGGTCTCCCTCTTGCTGTAGAAGGGACAGGTGTCGGGATGGTGTGAACCATGCCAGACACACACCCATGCTCATGGCTCCATGGAGGAGCTGCCACTTAATACCCCCCAGCAGGCCATGGGACCAAGGTGGAATATGAGCTGGCCCACCGGGACTCCCTGCCTTCTGCGAATCCCCCCCACTTGGAGTAGGGGCAGGACATGAGGGCAAGGAAATGGATGGTATGGAGCATGAGCAGGTTCAGATGTTCTCTGGTGTCAGTGCGGATGTCACTCGGCCAACTCCAGCGGCGTGTCAGGTGGCTGGGGAGGTTTACAGGGTAAGGGAGCGAGGACTAGTTCTGGAGGGGGGCTAGGGCTCAGAAGTGAGCAGGGAGCTCCCTCCCACGGGACCTGCTCAAGAGAAGGAAGGGGCAAGGCTGTCCTCCCCCCTCCTAAAGCGCGCAATAGGATGAATAGAGTGGGGCAGCCCTATCCTCTAGCCAAGCTCCACAGGGTCCCCCTGGTCTCTCTGGCTGTAATCCTAGAGGTCTCCAATTCTGGTGGCACCAGCCAGGACCATCCTCTGGTGCACTGAGGGGACTCTACTAGTTGTACACGGAGGTGTGGGTTGGGTAGCCAGAGTTCTGCTAGGAGGTCTTCCCCTCACTAACTGCTGCAGACCTAGTAGCTGCCAGGTCCCAAGGAGGTCCTCGTAGAAGACCAGCAGCTCAGAGGTCTCGGGAAGACATCTCGGGTGGAGACAGAGGAGCCTCTGGTCATATCAGAGGGGGAAGAGGAAAGCATGGGCCAGCATGCTCCATGCCATGTGACTAGCACACTCAAACAGTCTTTGCAGAGCCTGAAGGTGGCATGTGTGGACCTAGCTGTGATTACAGACCAGAGCTCGTCTGCCCTCTCTCACGAGGCAGCTCAGGACACCCACAGACACCTCATTCATCCCTGGCCAGAAAATCTCAAAGATCTTATTCTGGCGGCTGGCCAAGATTCCTGTGGGCGAGTGCAGGGTGTTGAGCTGGTGCCAGAGCATGGACAGGACTACATTCCAGAGCATCAGCACCTTCCTCTGAAGACGGATCCACCCTCTCAAATGCATTCTCCTGATTGAGGGACAGGAAGGCCTTATTGCAAATCCTGGGAGGTGGGCAGGCGCAAGCCCACCCACGTCTAAAGGCCCCTCTCCCACTGGACTCAGGGACTAACTGAAAATGGGAGAAACTAAAGAATAATAGGGTCAGGAGTGAAGGTCACCGGTTCAAAACTAGGGATCCAGAGGGGGACACCGAGCAGAAGAACCCCGGACAGTGCCCACTGCTCCTCAAAGCTGTCTTCCCTGGTCTACACTAGGACTTTAGGTCGAATTTAGCAGCGTTAAATCGATTTAAACCTGCACCCGTCCACACAATGAAGCCCTTTATTTCGACTTAAAGGGCTCTTAAAATCGATTTCCTTACTCCACCCCTGACAAGTGGATTAGCGCTTAAAT